>NC_092416.1:32744530-33353419 GCF_040894005.1 Engystomops pustulosus
ATATCAGACAAATAAGGGAGGATGAAAAGAGCCGGGTTAGAGGAGAAAGAAGCTTTTTATCTGATACTATTCTTATATTCATGTGATGTAAAGTAAGTCTCTATAAACTGTTGTGTCTCTTAAAGGGAACTTGTCAGCAGAAATTAACCCACTACCAGTATGTTGTCAAGCAGCTGAACACCTTCCAGATGATATTTCTTTCATGACCGAGAGTGGTGGCATTATCCAGAAAATCAATTTTGAAGTGAGATGTAAATTGGTTGTACAAAGTCAAGGAGGAGGAGATTTTAACACTGAAGTCAAGCTCTCTCTTCTGGAAAATGCCCCTTCACTGTAATTGATGGTCCTGCATCCAGAGACATCACTAAACAAGTTCTCGTGAAGTCCGATGAAGTTGGATGCTTCCCACCTTGACTTCAGTGTTAAACTCTCCGCCTCCATGCAACAAATTTACATCTCATTTCAAAGTTGATTTTTGGATGATGCCCCCACACTAGACAACAGAAACAAAAACTAGAAGGAGTTACGCTGTTAGACAATATTCTGGTAGTGGTTTAGTGTTGCTACGGTAGAGGATCATGGTGAATGCTATAACAGACTTACTTTCCTGTAATTGGATATATTCTGTGCTGCTGTTGTACTCGTTCTGGGCCACACACATTACTCGCTCATTAAAAAAGTCTTCAGTCACTATGAAGGTCAATTCACTACTGACTTCATAATCAGAAATAGGAGAATTCTGACCATCTACCTGTAGAATGAAGCACACAGTTACTTTATAGATGTAAAGGGGACATAATAGACACAATCAGGGTTTGCACTACAAAAGACATGTAGGGGCTTGTTTACTAAGGGTCCCGCGGCCGCATTTTCGTCGGTTCTCCGACTTTTCGGGGATCGCACCGGGGATTGTGTTGCACGCAATCGGATTTTGTCGCATCGGCACCAGCTTTCACGCGACAGAAATCGGGGGGGGGGGGGGGGTTTCGATCTGTTGGACGATCCGACGGATTCGGACTAAGCGCAGGATTTAACATCTAAATTTGTGTCGCAAGCCAAGCACTTACATGCACCGGGAAGAAGAAGGTGAACTCCGGCGGACCTGATCGGGTAAGCGACACATGCAGGAAATGGGGCGCACAATGTTCTTGAATCGCGGCAGGACATTCCGAAACGGGGGATCGCGCAGGACCGGGTAAGTAAATGTGCCATAAATATCTTTAAGGAGACACCAGGTAGTTTATGGCTCTTTACAGCCAATGAATCCTGGGAAAGTTATGCATCTGATTGAATTCTTCTTTCAATACCACCAATAGGTAGCTATCACATAGATCAGTAATGGCAAATTTTTAGAGACTGAGTGCCCAAACAACAACCAAAACCCACTTATATAGTGCAATTTAAGCAGTGACTTATTCTTCCCTGCTCGGTCACAGCTTTCAATCGTATCAGCGTCCTGAGGACACCAATACAGTAGAAAGAAAGTGGAGACATTTAGTCTATTATTGTAGCTTCCAGCCAGGGTTACTTGAACAGGAAAAATTGGTGGGGTCCAAAGCAAAAGCTCCAATGTTAATCCAGCTCTGTCCAAACCTTCTGGCTCCTCCAGTATCTCAGGAACTGAGCACGTTATGTCCTGGGCTTCCTTGGACTACAGGAGGAGGCCATAAGTCCTGAGTGATAAACTCAGTGCTAAGGTGACAGCCTGGGTGCCCAAAGAGAGGGCTCTGAGTGCTACCCGTGTCATAGGTTCGCCACCACTGATGCAGATTAATGTCTTACCCATTATATCGGTACTGAGCAGGGTGCTGGTTGGTTAAGACATCTTTCACACTGCCATTGTCTGTCTATAAATCACCGACCAGATAGTGTCCTGTTTTCACGGACCAACCGTGATGCACAAGATGGGACTTATATAGTGATATAGGACACAAGGAGACACTGTTTCTCGGCCAAACAGCAGCAACAAACTGTTGTCATGATTATAGTTCTGGGCTGCTGTTCTATCAGTAACATGGGACTTGCATCATATATTGAAATGATGCAAGGAGTCCCATCCTGGACACTGTGTTCGACTCAGAACACTGCACAGTCTGTGATTCACGGATGAAACCATAGTAGTCTGTAGTATCCTAAATCATGTCACGTTCATTCTCAACGTGGCCCTTTACCGTTTAGCCACAATCCATATTCTGCATGGCACAAAACGTCAAAAACAACTCCAGTTTCTGGGGATTATTCTGCACATATGCATAAATATCTCTCAAAGTTATAAAAAAGACTAACCATAGAAACAGTTCACTTACCGCCGAACCATTTATATACCAGGTTATAGTAGGTGTGGGATTGCCGAGGGCCATACATTTCAGAGTTATCTTTTCCCCATCTTCTACTTCTACAAGTTGTGGACTTACAGTCACTTGTGGCTTCCCTACAATAAGTAGACATGGTTAAATGGAATATACGGTGATCTCAGTCTCTATCACAAATTATATTTTTATTACCTTTGAGTATGACTTGCAGCTCTTTGGTCTGGGTAAGTCCAGGTACACTAGTTACGCTTGCAACACAGACGTAGCGTCCTGCATCCGTGTAATCCTGAAGACTAAGGTTCAACTCAGAGCCTTTGGCTACGGTGGTACCATCCTAGAGATGCCCAAAATATACAAGAGATCAGGAAAAAAGACATCAAAAATTTGAATGTAAATATGCATTGTCCTCCGGTGCCTTAGGGGACACAAAAGTTGTCTCCTCACCCTTCACTGAAAGGGATAATGTAAATAATTTACTATAGTTGAGGGCCCTGTACAGGGCCAGCAGCTTCAAGTTACATCTCTCTCTGGATACTTTATAAAATTGTAGATGGCTAAAAAGTTAGTGTTAGTGAAATCTATGAATTAAGGGGGTTGTCCAGTCACAACAAGTTAGCCCCTATCCACAGGTGATCGGTGGGAGTCTCAGTGGTGGCACAAATCACGAGAACGGGCATCTGTTGTACCCACATTGCAACTCAAAAGAATGGTTGGAGCAGTAGGTCGAACATGCCCGGTGCCACTTCATTCCCTGTCTAAAAAACTGACTAAGCACTCCACTCTCTCTCAGTACCATAGAGATGGATAGAGCAGGAAGGCGCATGTATGACCAGCAGTTCTGTTCGTATGGAGTACAACAAACCCTTGTTTTGGTGTTCCACTGAGACCCTCACGAATCCGCAAGTTAGCTCCTATTCCGTGGATAGGACTTACTTGTTGTGACTGGACAAACCCTTTAATATTTGCAGATTTTTATCTTGAATTGAGCATAAGTGCACATTTATTACTTTATTCAAAGTCCCCAGCTCTGGCAGCAGTGGTCATCCCCCCCTCCCCCCCGATTTATAGCCCTGTGGCAACTGTGACCACTGCTGCCGGACCTGGGAACTTTGCCTGAGAACAAGCCTCTGTACAACACAATTTGTTGTCTCACAATTTAAGCATCGTAACTCCTTCAAATTTCCTCTGTGCACTGAAATTTATGACACAAGCTGCCACACTGTTCCCCTTATTAAGCTTATAATGTCAGGCTATACACACATATTATCATTTTACTGTATTTTTATTACATTCAGAGAAGATGTCACTGGATATAGAGCATAATCACTACTCACCATGTACAGCTTGTATACATCTAACAATATAGAGGTGTCCCAGGGCCAGGGTTTTCCTTATTACGCCTAATAATTTAAGTATGGGTTTAAAATATACACCAATACTCACCCGCGTCCAGTGAATATCTGTTTGGGCTGATGCATTTGCCTGGCATAAAACACTAAGAACGCCCCTAAGCTCCACATGAACCGGTGACTCTTGAGACAGAACAGGGGGATCCAGAACTACAAGAAACGGAGAAGAAATAGAGGCATAAAGAATTGATCACACTTGTAGTTCACGTTGTAGGTGAAATCAATGACTCGTAAGACTGATCAGTTTAGTCACAGGAGGGAACTTTACTTTCCTGCAGGATCAAACTTCATCGATGAAAAGATTGGTTGGTTCCCAGTGTCTTTACCCATAGCCTATATGTATATTACACAAGGTGTAGATATGTAACCAAGTGTGTCTCACACAATACAGTGGTTAGATCTACACCTATGAAGGAAACAACTTACAGTGAACATGTAATTCAGTCTCTGCTTCCAGTTCATTAAAAGTATCCAGATTAAGCGCTTTACAGATATATCCTCCAGAGTCTCGCCTTGTGACTTTCCAGGAGTGTGAGAAATCTTCTGCGAGAGCCTCCTCCTCATCTTTCTGTAGGAATACACAGATATATTAAAATCTGACAAAATGTCTCATATCCCCCCCTTCAATGCTTTTTTTTAATGAAATGTACACATTTCTGAAATTGAAAATTTTAAATTTCGAAAATTTTTGACAATTTGGAAATTTTTTTAATTGAAAATGTTTTTAATGAGATTTTTTTTTCTAATACAATTCTGTGTTATAATACAAGAGTGCTTTTTTGTTGACGGCGCCAATAAAGACCACGTCAGGTGGAGGAGGAGTTTCATAAGGTCGGATGAAGAGAGTGGTCTACCTCGATAAACTTTACGAACTCTACCTGCTCCTGACATGGCCCTTATCGAGGTGTACTTCCCTCTTCATCAAATCCGGAACGCCCTACTAAATTGGGGCTAACCTTGATTCCGTCCGGAGTTCCAAATCTGATGAAGAAAGTGGTAAACTTTGATTAACCTTATGAACTCTACCTTCACCTGACATGGTCCTTATTGGCGCATCGGGTCCAATTTTTGTCTTTCCCTACCCACCTTGATTTCTTTGGATGACCTGATCATTCCAAGACTCTGACCTTGTCATCAAAATATGGCCTAATAAACCACTACTAGAGACTGCTTACAAGTCTTACATGAGCTGAGATCCATCATCTATGTATCAGTTATTTGCTGCAAAAAGTTCCAATGTTTGGCTAAAGGATCCCAACTTGGCTATTACCTCTCTTATCTGCTGCACAATAGGAATGCATTTAGCTTTGATGTACCAATATTGAAATCATCTAGGCCTCTCCAAATACTTTAGGAATGAAATAATATGAAATGTTACCTTACAGTACTACATTTACCGTAAGATCACGTCTTATTGCATTTAGATTGTTAAAAATGTACCCAGGAGTATCCAACCTCTGCTGGATTCTAATAGTAAGTATCCCCTTTCATATTTCCCAAACTCTAAAACCTATTGACGGGTTAAACATAGCAGACCTACTCTTTTTCAATTATTCTGCCTTCCAAAAAAAGTGGTAAGAAAAGAAGAACTAACAAGTAAACAATAGAGTGAAATAAAAGAGTGGAAAAACAGATTAGGAGGAAAGTAAAGTACAGAGGTTGATAAAAGCCAAAGTAAGTGGAGCAGGAAGCAATTTCCTCTGATATAAAGATTCTTGTAGTCACTTTTACTACTGATTTATGTAAAGTTTGTTAAGTTCCTGACCATTTAGAACTGGAAAGCTAAGATGTCGTCTTACCCTGTGCAGTGTAATCTGAGGTTGTGGGTTGCCATTACCCTTACATATCAGCTCTACTTCATCCCCCTCCTTTATCATGTCATGTTGACTCTTCACGTATATCTGTACTTCAGTATTTGGGTCTGTGAAAACCATATAAAATGAAAAAAAAAAGAACTGTAGTGAGACTGATACATATAGTATGAAGAAGAAATAAGGCATTGGGTAATTACTTACAGTCTACTGTAATATTTCGCTTCCCCGATTCCTTCATATAAGCCCCCTTCGGAAGGTGATAAGAAACCTCACAGTAAAAAGTAGAGTAAACATCAGACATGTATACTGGAGAGGACAGAACGCTCTTGACCGCGATCAGACCACTGGACTCCACTGTGATCTGAGTGCTGACCACTACACCTGTAGATGAAACGGTAGAAACGGGTGTTTAATTCACAATGCCGACTTTGACCTTACTTGCAAATGGGTTTGGGCCTATGTGCATGGCTCACATGGCTCTGTAGATCTAACTCAGGTCCAGGCTGGTAAATTCTGCCGAAACATAGTCTTAGTCACTTGAAACTTGGACTAGATGTTACCCCATTAAACCACCAGCCCCCTCAGGTAGGGTATGAAAGTTCCATTCTAGAATTCCCTCTAGAAAGCAAACCAGGGCAGTTTCAATACTCTATGGGGGAGATCTATCACCACCTTGTGTAGTTCGAACTACACTGTCAGAGTAGTGGATCCTATTCAAGAATGCAAAGAGTTGATGGACGTGGTATAAGGTCCTCTTTAATGGTTGCACAGCATCCATTGTGGAGAGGTCAATGTTGGACCATGATGTCCACAGTGACATGCGGGCAGGCAGTATTGGGAACGTTGTGGTATGGGATCTGTAAGATAAGAGGTCTTTAAAATATTTTTTGGAAAGGGTAAACCCATGTGGGTGCCCATACAACCTCAATAGATGATGACCAGAAACTTTTCTTTTAGTCAACAGCTTTCCCTTCCTGAATTATTTTGGCTTTGCGCGCGATCCATTTTTCCCTCAGAAACAATAAGACATTTCCCTACAGTTTGGACCTGCATACATGCAAACACCTCTGTCTTTGGTGTATGAGTGCTCTAAACATGTATTCCCATCTCAAAAATGACGATTCGTTATAGTAAAGTGACAAACGAATTTCCCATTGGGAGAATACATGTTATCTTATTTCAACAATGAGATCAACAATGTAAGCAGAAGGTGGCAGCGCATGCACAACTCAGTCCACTGACAGTGGTAGCGATACGAGGGTCGGGAAACCCTGTTCTTGAGATAGATGTAGGGATCCCTATCTATGGGACATTTATGTTTATTAGGTTACACATGGAGTTTAAAAAATACAATGCCACGAAACTTGGCAACTTCATAGTCTCCATATATGTCTGCAAAGTATCACATGTAGACGGGTAACTTATAGTTTCATAGTTTATACGGTTGAAAAAAATACACTTGTCCATGAAGTTCAACCAAGGAAGGGATTACTGACCAAGGTATTTTGAACATCTGTGGTCTCCAACTCTTACATACCATTCTTTTCATTTATCATCTGGGTATCGTTCCTATACCACGTGATATTGGGTGTGGGGAAGCCGTTCTTACTTTGACATGATCCAATCTGAAATAAAAGAAACATGTCTTATGACAACCATCATTAAACAAATTGTCTCCTGGTTCTTAGTGTTGAGTTCTTGTTGTGATGTTCTCCTGTCTTAAAAAACCTCAATAAAAGAATGATAGACACGCAGCGCACCGTGGCATAGTAGAGATGCACGTCTCCTGATGTCCAATAGATTTGGATTTGTAGGCACAATTATAGAGAGGTACAAAAAGTTAGGTAAGTAGTGGCGCTCCGGGCTCCATCTTTGCTGAGGTCTGAGCAACAGATCAGTACTTTACCTAACTTTTTGTACCACTCTCCTATACCCAAAGAATCTTCATGTTAAACTTCAACATGCGCAATCCTTTTGTTTACAGGACAGATAAGGCACTAATGGTGCCAGTCACTCCCATCTAAAATTGTCCTTCTCTGAATCACTTCTGTAGCTTGTCTTTTTACAATGTTACTTAAGAGTTTCAATCTTCAGGAGTTACAATCTTCATGGAAATCTATCATCAAAATCTATCATGATAAACCATGGCCTTCTTATATTTGTTATCCATGACCTCCTCCCTTCTCAAATCAAGTGTTAAAACTATGCAAAGGAGCCAGAACGTCTCTGTTATGTAGCTTCAAAAGCTGTTAAATTGTGCAGAAGCACTTCCCCCTCCCCTTGTGTGAGATTATATTAGGTAGAGGGAGGGAGTAGGGGGAGACAGTGTAACAGTTTGTGAAGCCGTAGCTTGGGGTGGGGCTTTAGTAACGCCCCCCAGAGCATTTACAGGTTTACAGGCGTCAAGATAGCGACCGGAGGCTTGCACTTAAGTTGAATTTGTATGTAAGTTGGAACTGGTATATTTTGTAGATGTACAGTAACTCCAGACAATTTTTTTTTGTTTTGTATGGCATAGGATTCTGTGAACAACCCTGTCAAGTTGGTTTTGATACCCTTGTTCAGATTTTATTTCACTTTCTGTCACTGTGACAATAGGATTTTCAGAATTTTGATAACCTTTGACAACTTTCTCTTACCCAAAGGGTATGGAGACTGTGACTTTTTGTTGTGTCAGAATGTGAGATGAAACCTTTGACACCTCTGATACCAGTGGATCGTACTTCTTCATGCACGTCTGTGTATAGATGTAAGGGCTGCCATCTTAATGTTATTCCAGCCCAAATATGCAAATCGCTGTATTTAGAACAGCCCACGGGTTGCTGGTAACTAAGGATGCATTAGCTGGTGCAATCTCACGCTTCCTTAGTTACCCGCAACCACCGTCTTGCAGTTCTTCCTGTGCCCCTGTGCTTCTTCCTTCGCCCACTGACTGGTAACTAAGGAAGCGTTATATCGCACCAGCGAACACATCCTTAGTTACCTGGTCCCCGGCATCTCCGTGTCTGCGCTCCAGCTCTTGAAACCGGAAGTGCAATGTGCATGCGCGTGGTGCCGAGTGTCCCGTTCGTATCTACAGGTTGTTCGTATCTCGGAACTCCGTAAGTCGGGGACTGCCTGTATTAGCATAATTGTAAAAGTTGATTTTAGAAGAAGGAGGCTATAGATAACAAATATAAGAAGATTACCACAGTCCCGGTGCCTGGATCTATGAGTAAGTGGTCTATCATGATGGATTTTGATGTTAGATTTCCTTTAAGTTTAATGTTTAACCACTAGTTAAAGTGAATCTGTGAGTGGTATATGATTGAGTGAAAAAAGATAAGCTTTATGATATATAGATTTATGAATAAGAGCGGATTTCACCACTCCGTAACTCCGCCTACGTGGGATGATTGACAGCTCTCCCTGTATCAGCATTTGTACACAGAAGGTTGTTAATCACTGGGTGTAGGTGGGGTCAGCTGGACTCTGTCTCTCTTTGGAGTCCTTTCAGGATTTTCATTGCTGTTTTAACATTTAAGCCTTTAATTTGCAAAGCTCAACTTTTCCTTCTCTAAAATATACTTCTGACAGGTTCACCTTAAAGGAAACCTACCACCACAGATCTACCTATTAAGGTAGATCCGGTGGCAGGTTCCTCTCATGTGGAGTTGTATAGCCCTTTTTAGGGCTAATTCTTTGGTGGCCCATAACTTTTGTAAATTTTAATTCACATAATATTCAAATTTTCTAAAGAGGCTACTGGGGCGTGGAGTAACCGGAGCTCCCACCTGACATCTTCAGTGCACAGTTCCTGGTAGCTACGCGCACTCGTCTGAGAAGCTGGGTTCTGCGCATGCACTGCACAGTCTCGGCTTATGCGCAGAACCCAGCTTCTCAGACTGAAGATGTCAGGGTAGCGGAACACAAGAGGCTACTGGGGCGTGGAGTAGCCATGCCGTGCAGCCTCAGCTCTGGCTATTCCACGCCCCATTGGCCTCTTTAGGGCTATACAACTCTACATGAGAGGAACCTGCCACCAGATCTACCTTAATAGGTAGATCCGTTGTGGAAGGTTTCCTTTAAATTATTGGCACCGTAGGTGACAGATTTATATTGCCTTTATACAGGGGAACATTTATTGTGTATATGATTTATTTCCCATTTACCTGAACACTCTCATCTGTGATGGGAATTCCATTTTCTTCCATTGTGATTTCTGGATCATCGGGAGTCTCTGTGTGAAGATATCAGATATTTATTGTCCTGGGACCAACATTAAACTCATCATTATCATGGTACATCTGCTTATCATTACAGCAGATGTACCTGCAGCCACCACCAGGAGAAGTTTACTGCTTAGAACAAACCCTCCCTGATGCCTGGCATTGGCATATTTTACATTATAGAAAACCAGAAGCCTCGTCTTTGATTGGGGATAGCTTCGATCATGGACCATAACTCTTTAGGTGTCATGGTCAGAGATGACCATGCTATCATAGAGATTGCTCTCAGCAGTGCAGTACACAGTGCGTTACAGCAGTGTGAGGACACACACTACTCCTTGAATATGGAGAAGGTACAATTTTTTATGAACTTTTGCCCGTGATTAATATTTAGTTACTGACTGTATTGTGTGTATACCACTATTAGACACCTATATTATTATGGCCTAAGAACCCCTTTGACATCAATGACATAAACAAATCTCAAAGACAAGGGAGTTATTTCTGAATAAATCTGTATTGACACGAGTAAAATATGTTGATCATGTGCCAGTCAATTAATAATAATGTCTCAATATAAAAATGACTATGATCTGTAAAGCACTGACTCTTTCTTGGAGACTCTACTCATGGCAAACGTTGGGCAGACTCCCGGTTGTTCCCCTCGGCCTATACTATGAGAATAGTTGTATAAACTCACTGTAGACTCTGAGTTGCACTTTGCTTTCTTTGGTTAAACCATTTTGGTCCTGGATCCGACAAATAAATAGCCGTTCATCGGGTATTTGTACATTTTCAATCACCAGCTGCATATTCTTCTTAACCTTGACGCGATCTTTCACGTCGGAGTCTTCCATGGATGTTCCTTTTGGGCCAGTTGTTAAAATCAGGTGATTTCCATTCTTCTCCTATGAAAAATGGAAAAGGATATAACATAACTGTACATGTATCTACATAGGGTGCTCATTTTGGCCACAGAAGTAATTCACTATTCAGGGGTTTGGTTACAAACCCCAAATGGGGGGGAGGGGGTGGCGTAGAAAAAAATGCTATCCTAACCCCTCAGACGTTCCAAATCTCCATTGCTTCCAAATCCCTATTACTTCTGCTCCCGACAGGTCTCTGGTCAGTTTCAAGTAGTATGTGATGTAATCCCTGGCCTAAAACATGACTTCTGATGGTGCATGAGAAGCAGAAGTTTTAGAGAGCAAATGGCCACCACAGAAATTCAGGACATCTTCAAGCTGGGTAAATATAGAAATTTCTGCTATTTTCCCCCCATCCCACTAGTTTTTGAGTTTATCTTGAAAATTGTATAGTGATACATTTTTGGATGGGTTTGTTACAATGCACTTACTGAGTCTACTCAAGGCTTTATAGACAATAGATACCCTAAGATACTCCAATGTTGGTACTGGTACAATGTATCATACTACTATAGACAAATTAACAATAATAAAGTGGAAGTTGATGATCTAAGCAAATTGAACCAACACTGGGTACAGAAAGAATTCCGACCCCTTTAAATTTTTCACTCTTTTTTTCATTACAGCCAATTGGTAAGATCAAAAAAGTTTTTTTTTTTACATAAAAAACATGAATGTAGATATTTTTTCTAATTTATTAAACAAGAAAAACAATAATATCACACGGTCATAAGTATTCAGACCCTTTGCTGTGACACATATTTAACTAACATGACATCCATTTCCTCCTAATCCTTGAGGTGGTTCCACTCCTTCAATGAAGCTCAGCTGTGTTTAATTAAACTGATTGGGCTTGATTATGAAAGGCGCACACCTGTCTATATAAGACCTCACAGCTCACAGTGCATGTCAGAGCACATGAGAATCATGAGGTCTAAGGAACTGCCCAAGGAGCCCAGAGACAGAATTGTGGCAAGGCACAGAAATGGCCAAGGTTACAAAAGAATTTCTGATGCACTCAAATTTCCTAAGAGCACAGTGGCCTTCATAGTCCTTAAATGAAAGAAGTTTGGGACAAAAATAACCCTTCCTCAACCTGGCCGTCCAGCCAAACTAAGCAATCGTGGGAGAATAGCCTTGGTGAGAGAGGTGAAGAAGAAACCCAAGATTACTGTAGCTGAGCTCCAGAGATGCAGTAGGGAGATGGGAGAAAGTGCCACAAAGTCGCCTATCACAGCAGTCCTCCACCAGTCGGGGCTTTATGGCAGATTCTGGCTGGGAAGACCCTTCCAGCAAGTCAATGACCCTAAGCCCACAGCTAAAATAACAAAGCAGAGGCTTCAGAGCATCTCTGTGACCATTCCTGATTGGCCCAGCCAGAGCCCTGACCTAAACCCAATGGAACATGTCTGGAGAGACTTGAAAATGGCTTCCACCAATGTTCACCATCCAACCTGAGGGAACTGTAGAGGATCTGCAAGGAAGAGGTAGAGGATCCCCAAATCCAGGTGTGAATACTTATCACCGGGGGCTGAATACTTATCACCGGGGGCTGAATACTTATCACCGGGGGCTGAATACCTATCACCAGGGGCTTAATACTTATCACCAGGGGCCGAATACTTATCACCAGGGGTCGAATACTTATCACCGGGGGCTGAATACCTATCACCAGGGGCTGAATACTCATCACCAGGGGCTGAATACTCATCACCGGGGGCTGAATACTTATCACCGGGGGCTGAATACTTATCACCGGGGGCTGAATACTTATCTCCAGGGGGTGAATACTTATTACCAGGGGCTGAATATTTATCACCGGGGGCTGAATACCTATCACCGGGGGCTGAATACCTATCACCAGGGGCTGAATACTTATCACCAGGGGCCGAATACTTATCACCAAGGGCTGAATACCTATCACCGGGGGCTGAATACTCATCACCAGGGGCTGAATACATATCACCGGGGGCTGAATACCTATCATGGGGGGCTGAATACTTATCACCGGGGGCCGAATACTTATCACCGGGGGCTGAATACTTATCACCAGGGGCTGAATACTTATCACCAGGGGCCGAATACTTATCACCGGGGGCTGAATACCTATCACCAGGGGCTGAATACTTATCACCGGGGGCTAAATACTTATCACCGGGGGCTGAATACTTATCACCGGGGGCTGAATACTCATCACCAGGGGCTGAATACTTATCACCGGGGGCTGAATACCTATCACCAAGGGCTGAATACTTATCACCAGGGGCCGAATACTTATCACCGGGGGCTGAATACCTATCACCAGGGGCTGAATACTCATCACCAGGGGCTGAATACTTATCACCGGGGGCTGAATGCCTATCACCAGGGGCTGAATACTCATCACCGGGGGCTGAATACTTATCACCAGGGGCTGAATACCTATCACCAGGGGCTGAATACTCATCACCGGGGGCTGAATACTCATCACCAGGGGCTGAATACTTATCACCGGGGGCTGAATACTTATCACCAGGGGCTGAATACTTATCACCTGGTGCTGATTACTTATCACCAGGGGCTGAATACTTATCACCGGGGGCTGAATACCTATCACCAGGGGCTGAATACTTATCACCGGGGGCTGAATACTTATCACCGGGGGCTGAATACTTATCACCGGGGGCTGAATACTTATCACCGGGGGCTGAATACCTATCACCAGGGGCTGAATACTCATCACCAAGGGCTGAATACTTATCATCGGGGGCTGAACACTTATCACCGGGGGCTGAATACTTATCACCGGGGGCTGAATACTTATCACCGGGGGCTGAATACTTATCACCGGGGGCTGAATACTTATATCACCGGGGGCTGAATACTTATCACCAGGGGCTGAATACTTATCTCCAGGGGCTGAATACCTATCACCAGGGGCTGAATACTTATCACCAGGCTCCGAATACTTATCACCGGGGGCTGAATACCTATCACCAGGGGCTGAATACTTATCACCGGGGGCTGAATACTTATCACCGGGGGCTGAATACTTATCACCAGGAGCTGAATACTTATCACCGGGGGCTGAATACTTATCACCGGGGGCTGAATACTTATCACGGGGGCTGAATACTTATCACCAGGGACTGAATACTTATCACCAGGAGCCGAATACCTATCACCAGGGGCTGAATACTTATCACCGGGGGCTGAATACTTATCACCAGGGGCCGAATACTTATCACCGGGGGCTGAATACCTATCACCAGGGGCTGAATACTCATCACCAGGGGCCGAATACTTATCACCGGGGGCTGAATACCTATCACCAGGGGCTGAATACTTATCACCGGGGGCTGAATACTTATCTCCGGGGGCTGAATACCTATCAGCAGGGGCTGAATACTCATCACCGGGGGCTGAATACTCATCACCAGGGGCTGAATACTTATCACCGGGGGCTGAATACTTATCACCAGGGGCTGAATACTTATCACCAGGGGCCGAATACTTATCACCGGGGGCTGAATACCTATCACCAGGGGCTGAATACTTATCACCGGGGGCTGAATACTTATCACCAGGGGCTGAATACTCATCACCAGGGGCTGAATACTTATCACCAGGGGCTGAATACCTATCACCAGGGGCTGAATACTGAATAAGAAACCCAAGATTACTGTAGCTGAGCTCCAGAGATGCAGTAGGGAGATGGGAGAAAGTGCCACAAAGTCAACTATCACAGCAGTCCTCCACCAGTCGGGGCTTTATGGCAGATTCTGGCTGGGAAGACCCTTCCAGCAAGTCAATGACCCTAAGCCCACAGCTAAAATAACAAAGCAGAGGCTTCAGAGCATCTCTGTGACCATTCCTGATTGGCCCAGCCAGAGCCCTGACCTAAACCCAATGGAGCATGTCTGGAGAGACTTGAAAATGGCTTCCACCAATGTTCACCATCCAACCTGAGGGAACTGGAGAGGATCTGCAAGGAAGAGGTAGAGGATCCCCAAATCCAGGTGTGAATACTTATCACCGGGGGCTGAATACTTATCACCGGGGGCTGAATACTTATCACCAGGGGCTGAATACTTATCACCAGGGACTGAATACTTATCACCAAGAGCCGAATACCTATCACCAGGGGCTGAATACTTATCACCGGGGGCTGAATACTTATCACCAGGGGCCGAATACTTATCACCGGGGGCTGAATACCTATCACCAGGGGCTGAATACTTATCATCGGGGGCTGAATACCTATCAGCAGGGGCTGAATACTCATCACCGGGGGCTGAATACTCATCACCAGGGGCTGAATACTTATCACCGGGGGCTGAATACTTATCACCAGGGGCTGAATACTTATCACCAGGGGCCGAATACTTATCACCGGGGGCTGAATACCTATCACCAGGGGCTGAATACTTATCACCGGGGGCTGAATACTTATCACCAGGGGCTGAATACTCATCACCAGGGGCTGAATACTTATCACCAGGGGCTGAATACCTATCACCAGGGGCTGAATACTGAATAAGAAACCCAAGATTACTGTAGCTGAGCTCCAGAGATGCAGTAGGGAGATGGGAGAAAGTGCCACAAAGTCAACTATCACAGCAGTCCTCCACCAGTCGGGGCTTTATGGCAGATTCTGGCTGGGAAGACCCTTCCAGCAAGTCAATGACCCTAAGCCCACAGCTAAAATAACAAAGCAGAGGCTTCAGAGCATCTCTGTGACCATTCCTGATTGGCCCAGCCAGAGCCCTGACCTAAACCCAATGGAGCATGTCTGGAGAGACTTGAAAATGGCTTCCACCAATGTTCACCATCCAACCTGAGGGAACTGGAGAGGATCTGCAAGGAAGAGGTAGAGGATCCCCAAATCCAGGTGTGAATACTTATCACCGGGGGCTGAATACTTATCACCGGGGGCTGAATACTTATCACCAGGGACTGAATACTTATCACCAGGGACTGAATACTTATCACCGGGGGCTGAATACCTATCAGCAGGGGCTGAATACTTATCACCAGGGGCCGAATACTTATCACCGGGGGCTGAATACCTATCAGCAGGGGCTGAATACTTATCACCAGGGGCCGAATACTCATCACCGGGGGCTGAATACTCATCTCCAGGGGCTGAATACTTATCACCGGGGGCTGAATACTTATCACCGGGGGCTGAATACTTATCTCCAGGGGCTGAATACTTATCACCGGGGGCTGAATACTTATCACCAGGGGCTGAATACTTATCACCAGGGGCCGAATACTTATCACCGGGGGCTGAATACCTATCGCCAGGGGCTGAATACTTATCACCGGGGGCTGAATACTTATCACCAGGGGCTGAATACTTATCACCGGGGGCTGAATACTTATCACCAGGGGCTGAATACTCATCACCAGGGGCTGAATACTTATCACCGGGGGCTGAATACCTATCACCAGGGGCTGAATACTCATCACCAGGGGCTGAATACTTATCACCGGGGGCTGAATACTTATCACCAGGGGCTGAATACTTATCACCAGGGGCCGAATACTTATCACCGGGGGCCGAATACCTATCACCAGGGGCTGAATACTTACCACCGGGGGCTGAATACTTATCACCGGGGGCTGAATACCTATCACCAGGGGCTGAATACTCATCACTGGGGGCTGAATACCTATCACCAGGAGCTGAATACTCATCACCAGGGGCTGAATACCTATCACCGGGGGCTGAATACCTATCACCAGGGGCTGAATACTTATCACCGGGGGCAGAATACTTATCACCAGGGGCTGCATACTTATCACCGGGGGCAGAATACTTATCACCGGGGGCTGAATACTTATCACCAGGGGCTGAATACCTATCACCAGGGGCTGAATACTCATCACCAGGAGCTGAATACTTATCATCGGGGGCTGAACACTTATCACCAGGGGCTGAATACTTATCACCGGGGGCTGAATACTTATCACCGGGGGCTGAATACTTATCACCGGGGGCTGAATACTTATCACCGGGGGCTGAATACTTATCACCGGGGGCTGAATACTTATCACCCGGGGCTGAATACTTATCACCAGGGGCTGAATACTTATCTCCAGGGGCTGAATACCTATCACCAGGGGCTGAATACTTATCACCGGGTGCCGAATACTTATCACCGGGGGCTGAATACCTATCACCGGGGGCTGAATACTTATCACCGGGGGCTGAATACTTATCACCGGGGGCTGAATACTTATCACCAGGAGCTGAATACTTATCACCGGGGGCTGAATACTTATCACCTGGGGTTGAATACTTATCACCGGGGGCTGAATACTTATCACCGGGGGCTGAATACTTATCACCAGGGACTGAATACTTATCACCAGGAGCCGAATACCTATCACCAGGGGCTGAATACTTATCACCGGGGGCTGAATACTTATCACCAGGGGCCGAATACTTATCACCGGGGGCTGAATACTCATCACCGGGGGCCGAATACTTATCACCAGGGGCCGAATACTTATCACCGGGGGCTGAATACTTATCACCAGGGGCTGAATACTTATCACCGGGGGCTGAATACCTATCACCAGGGGCTGAATACTTATCACCGGGGGCGAATACTTATCACCGGGGGCTGAATACTTATCACCGGGGGCTGAATACTTATCACCAGGGGCCGAATACTTATCACCGGGGGCTGAATACTCATCACCAGGGGCTGAAAACTTATCACCAGGGGCTGAATACTTATCACCAGGGGCCGAATAATTATCACCGGGGGCTGAATAGCTATCACCAGGGGCTGAATACTTATCACCAGGGGCCGAATAATTATCACCGGGGGCTGAATAGCTATCACCGGGGGCTGAATACTTATCACCAGGGGCTGAATACTCATCACCAGGGGCTGAATACTTATCACCAGGGGCCGAATAATTATCACCGGGGGCTGAATACTTATCACCAGGGGGTGAATACTCATCACCGGGGGCTGAATACTTATCACCAGGGGCCGAATACTTATCACCAGGGGCTGAATACTTATCACCAGGGGGTGAATACTTATCACCAGGTCATATTTCAGTTTTTCTTGTTTAATAAATTATCTACATTTCAGGTTTTTGTTTCTGTCAAGATGGAGAAGACTTTTTTGATTTTACCAATTAGCTGCAATGAAACAAAAGTGAAAAATTTAGAGGGGTCTGAATACTTTCAGTATTCATTGTAAACTGGTAGAAAAGTGATTGCCATTTATGGTTACTTACATATAACCACTGCACTGTGGAATCATCGTGGCTGTGGACGTCACATGGAAGAATGACTTTATGACCCAGCATGACATGCTCTTCTTTGGGTACATGATCATGCTGCCCCTGTGTCCCTACAACAAGAACAAAAAAAAAAAAATAAAGCAAAAGAAAAGAGTATAAATAATGAATAAATGTAACATATAAACTCTGCAAAAATGAAGGATATCAACAGGAAACAGCTGGAAACAACTCTGGAAAAGATAAGAACAACAATCATCTCAAAGTTGCTACACTTTCCCGTGTTAACAAAATTATATATCCCCTATTAATATGAGATATAAGTATATATACCGTACACACAGTTGACCAAGGCTCAGGAAGAGCTGAAACATGTCTGGTGCTGATGCTATGTTTATGTTAATTCTTTGATTTTGGAGAATAAAAGAATAATTTTGCAGTCTCGAGGTGTCATCCATCTATCTATCTATTCATCTATTAAAAAATCAAAGTGATATATATATATATATATAGTGTAATATTACTGGACTGTTGCACTGGGGTCGGTAGGTGGCTCCACTATGAGTCTGACGTCCATCAGGAGCTACTCTTGTTTCTGTGTTTATAATTTTCCAATGTCTTTTTTATATTAGTTTTTCTTTCGGGAATTTCATGATATTAATGTGGGGGTACATAGGGGGGCATCACAGGTCGGATCCAGTGAGGGTTTGCCCTTTATTAGGAGGATCCTGTGTTATGTGTCAGGGTGGACAGGACAAACTACAAGGGATGGACCTAGTTATTGTCCTTGAAGCATCTAGTTTGGAAAGCTTGAGGGAAATATGATTTAATGTCACAGAGCTTCATTCCCAGTGTGGTGGTGCTGCAGACAATTAGAACACTTGCTGTTATATTCCATTACAGATTATAGCTGATCACTACGACACTGAGGATCCTGTTACACAAACCTTCTCAGAAACTGGGCTTATTAAAAGCAGAAACCTCCTAAAGTGGGTTAGGGGTACAGTATTTCTGGTCGCACTTCCAGGGGGGTATAGGGCCTGATGCAGTCTATAAGTCACCTCCTCGAACCACAGGTTATCACTTCCATATTCCAGGGGAATTCCTTTATTGACCACTGGTCGGAGGAGGCCACCTATAGGCACAAGCAGGTCCCTTGATCCCCCAAAACTTCAAGGTTGACTCAGGTCTTAAAACTAGAGGTACTAAACCAACAGGGAAACTAAAGCAGGGTAAGTATACACACTTTTTCTTCCTACGCCGCCCCCCCCCCCCCCCCGGTTGTTTTCCAAGGCCTCGTTCATTAACACATTATCGGTACAGGTGCAGCTCATAGCCACCTTTGCCTGCAAGTCAAGACTAGAATGTGAACGGAGCCAGAAGATCTCCATACCGCAACATCTGTCCAGGCTCTGCAATAACCCTTTCTTCTGCTTAACTATGGGTGTAGCTGTCAGACCCTGGAAAACCCCCAATAAAACTTCCCAAGCTGTTAGTTGCCACCGGCTTTAAAGGGAATCCACCACATGGATTTAGTGGTTTTAACCCAAGGACACGTACAGGCTGACATGTGCTCCCTGAAACAGGATCAGTGCATCAGCTGTTAATGGCTTCTTTTTTTGTGAAAATGGATTTTTAAAAATATGCAAATGAGCCTCAGGAGCTCCTGTGTATATCACAGAAGCCCCTTCTTGCTCCCTTGGCTGTCACTTACTCTCTGGCAGGGGAACGGAGGAGGTGGACATAAAAACCGAAGGGAGGTGTGAATAATAAGCAGCCGATGGAGCCAGAAGGGGCTTCTATGATGTAAACAGGAGCCCCTGAGGCTCACCTGCATATTTTCATTCACGAAAGTCATTTTTCACGAAAGATAAGCTGTTAACAGCTAACTGAAGAACTGATCCTGTTTCAAGGGGTGCACGCCCGCCTGTAAGTGTACTTGGGTTTAAACCACTAAATCCTTGTTGTTTCCTTTAAATTTTTGTCTAAAGAACTTTTATGATTTTAAATCCCATATTGACTCCATTCCTCGCTATATATTAAACCAAACCATAAGAGGTAAGGGGACATCAAAATCATTATTGGCATGATCAGTGGAAATGTGCGATGAAACAAAAAGTAGAAAAAAAAATAGTAACAAAAAGTTTATAAATCAATTTCTAAACCTCACGGCTCCATTAGATAACAATGCCATTATCTCCACATAGAGAAGACTTGGAATGGTTAGAAGTCTTCCCCAGGGCAGTCTGTATGCCAAAATTGTATTAGTATTGGGCAAAATTCATTGCCACAAGATTAATGCTAGATATATTATTAATCATAATATATTTTTTATGAATATGGCACAAACAATAAGTTTTCCTTAAAGGAAATCTACCACCAGGATGAAGCATTGTAAACCCAGAACACTGACATACTGGTGGGTGCCCCCCTCTGGCAAGATCTGCTCTTATTTTAGCTTCTTATTCCCTTGGTTTAACAAAAAAAGGCTTTAAAAATTATGCAAATGAGCCCAAGGGGTTCTGGGTTCCATAACTGTTAATTGAGTCTGCAGCCCCTCAGGCTCATTTGCATAATTTTTAAAGCCTTTTGTTTTAAAGCAAGGGCATACGAAGCTAAAAGATGAGCAGATACTGTCAGAGGGGGCACATACCAGTATGTCAGTGTTCTTGGTTTACAATCCTTCATCCTGGTGGTTAATTTCCTTTAAACTCAATGAAAATTAAAATTAGGGCCTATTCTAAAAGGCTTTCTCTTCCGATCTTAGCACATGGGCCCATACAAGGCAATGGCTCTACTGATACTTCCATTATTACGATGACAATTAAGGGGAGTGATATTAGGATACAACATTTATATGGATGAAAATTGGTCTATTTTTGGACACATTGGGGGTCATTTACTAAGGGCCCGATTCGCGTTTTCCCGATGTGTTACCCGAATATTTCCGATTTCCATTGGGGCAGATTTACTTACCCGGTCCATTCGCGATCCAGCGGCGCGTTCTCTGAACAGGATTCGGGTCCGGACGGGATTTATGAAGGTAGTTCCTCCGCCGTCCACCAGGTGGCGCTGCTGCGCTGAAAATCATCTGAACACGCCGGAATACACCGAGCTGGACCAGGTGAAGGTAAGCGCTTCCCAAGCGACACATTTTCGGTTTTTAAATGCGGCGGTTTTTCCGAATACGTCGGGTTTTTGTTCGGCCACGCCCCCCGATTTCCCGTCGCGTGTATGCCAGCGCCGATGCGTCACAATCCGATCGCGTGCACCAAAATCCCGGGGAAATTCAGGTACAATCGGCGCAAATCTCGGGTAACACGTCGGGAAAAGGCGAATCAGGCCCTTAGTAAATGACCCCCATTTATGTGAATTTTTGCACCTTTTTAAACCTATTTTGCTTTACCCTCATAATATAATGCAAAATAATGGATGCACTTTAAAGCTGGAACTTTCCATACATTAAAAAATGACATTTCAGTCCCTAATCACACAACAAGCGATCCATAGAAGCTCACAAAACCCGGTCTGCAGCAGGACGTACAGACAGGTCCTTGTATTCATGATATATAAGGCTCTGTTCTTACAATCCTTGGGGATAGTGTAAGCCTGGGCTCAGGGAAGCAGAGGAAGGAGCCGCTACTACACACCACATGAAGTTTTCCTTGTAATGAGTCTTAGAGCTTTTAAGATCCATTAAGATGCGTTTTTACAAATTATTAAGAATTCAGAAACAACAAAAGCAATCCACAATTTTCGGATTTTTCAGGGTTGAATTGTACAGGGAAGTCACATCTTTAGGACATGTTATTTAAGTGGTGATTCATTTTGTCATGTCAAAATCAAAAGAAAAGGGCCGTGCGCCAGTTTTCTGGTGGACCTTGCACTTTTTTTTGGGTGCAAACTTCTTGCACAGGTATTTAAGAAGTGTCCGCACCCCATATGTGTCGCACACGTCCTTTCTGTGGCGCGGCTGCAATAGGCATCATGCGACACAATTTAGAGGGGATGCCGGGGCTCAGTCGGACCGTCCGACAGAATTGTGTTGCACGGCCCATGTTAAAGGTGCACCAAAAAAAAAAGTGGTGCACTCTGTTGGGGCAGTGCAGGGGGCGTTTGGTTCCCCCTGCTCACTAAACAGGCAAACTGCATATAATGCATTTTGCACTGTTTTTAGTAAATGTGGGCCAGTAACTAGGTTGGAGTACCAAAGACCAATGAAGATGTATGGTTTATTCCACAACATTCCCACAAGTAGGACCCTATGTACAATCTGCTCAGCACCTCGTGCTATGTAACATGCCGCCTGCAGATAGGACACTATATACAATCTGCTCAGACTCTCCTGCTCTATAACATTCTACCTGTAGATAGGACAGTATGCACAAACTGCTCAGCCTCTGCTGCTCTATAACATGCTGCCAGCAGATAGGACACTATGTACAATCTACTGAGCACCTCCTGCTCTATAACATGCTGCCAGCAGATAAGACACTATGTACAATCTGCTTAGTTCCTCCTGCTGTATAACATGCTCACTGCAGATAGGCCACTATATACAATCTGCTCAGCGCCTCCTGCTCTATAACATGCTGCCTGCAGACAGGACAGTATGTACAATCTGCTTAACTCCACCTGCTCTATAACATGCTGCCTGCAGACAGGACACTATGTACAATCTGCTTAGTTCCTCCTGCTTTATAACATGCTGCCTGCAGATAGGACACTATGTACAATCTGCTCAGCTCCTCCTGCTCTATAACATGCTGCCAGCAGATGGGCCACTATATACAATCTGCTCAGCGCCTCCTGCTCTATAACATGCTGCCTGCAGACAGGACACAATGTACAATCTGCTTAGCTCTTCCTGCTCTATAACATACGTCCTACAAATAGTACACTGGTCCAGATCTAATATTCCGGTTACGTCAGTTTTCTGTCTAACTTTGCACATAAGACTCCTTGGAGCTTGCACATGTATTTAAGAAGTGTTTGCACCAGATTTGCATCGCAGCTGCACTGTGTCTGACAAGACAGAAAAAATGTGCACCTAAAAAGACTGTTAGTGCTTAGTCAGAGTTTGTGACAAATTTATTACAGCAACTCGACAATTGTGTCACACGCTGTATGTTAAAGGTGCACCTAAAAAAGATGGTGTGCACTTCCTGAGCGGTGCAGGGGGCGTTAGATAATTGAAGACCATGGGGCACATTTACTAAGAACAGTGCAGTCTGTACTGTGTGCAGTCGCCTGTGTAGTGTGCAGGGGGTGCCAGATTCATGAATTGTGACGCCTGTTCTTCGTGAGTCTGGTGCCCCCTTCACTTTTTTTTGGTGCATCTTTAACATAGGGCACGCAAGATACTTCTGATGGACTTTGCATGATAAATCTGGCGGACGGTCCGACTGAGCACCAGAGCGCCCCCTTTAGAGCAGAAATTTGTGGTGCATGAAGGACACTTCTTAAATACCTGTGCAAGCAATTTGCACTAGAAAGAAAAAACGGACGCACGACCCTTACTAAATGCCCCCATGCGTCAGTATTCAATAATCTTCTGCACCCAGAAAATTTGTGAGGAAAACTACACATAGAATAGTTTGCACTACTTTTGATTAATCTGGCCCATTATGTGCAATCTGATCAGCTCCTCCTGCTCTATGACATGCTGACTGAAAATCAGTTACTATGGGGGGGATTTACTAATTCTGGCGCAAGCACGACTGTCAGCATCGGAGATCAGTCTCCGGAAAGCACAGCCCGATGTATTAATATGGCGTACGGCTGTAAGTAAATAATGGGTAGACGGTAATAATCAGTCGTGCGCCATAAAAATGCCGACATCAATGAGATATGCGCCAAAATCTTACATGGACTGCGCCTTAATTTTGCCCTCTGACCATTTTTTTCCTGGTCTATTGTGCGCCAAAAAAAAGCAGACAAAATACACATAAATGTGACGGATAATGTGGAAAAGTTAGGCCATGCCCACTTGCGCCAAAAAAAGATGGAGGAGTCGGGATAGTCGTAAACATCTTTTCTTTCTGACGCAAACTCATCATAAATGATCCGCAACAATTCTGCGCCCAAAAAAAAACAAAAGATCCCGGCATTTTTTAGGCGCAGTTACGATAATACATGTCCCCCAATGTGTAACTGGCTGAGCCCCTTCTGCTATATCACATGATCTAGTTAGATTACACTGCATTTTCATGGCAGTAAGTTCCCGTTAAAAGTGGGTCTGCATAGCATAAGGAAATCGCCAGAACAATTTCTTATTTGCATACTGGTCACTGCCCTCAATCTCCCATCATTATTCATCTCACATTGTAGACAAAAGATCAGTGTGCGATTTAGAACTTTCTCAATAAAACTCTTGTCACTCAGATTTTATACGATTTCCCTGCGGAATGTAGAATGGAATCTCTTCAGTGACTGATGACGACCATCCATGGAAATCACTCGAAGTGAAGGAGTTGCTCCACTTGTGTTATGTTAGTCCTTGACACCCACATCTACACTTCATTCCCTCGCTGTATGTTTCGGCAGAACTTAGCGTCTTATTGTTGGTCTCGCTCGTAAATACATCCGTCTTTCTTCCTGACATCTATCTGTCTCGGTCAATGCAGGTCCTTCTTGTATAATACAAGTCCTGTATTCAGTCTCCGCTGTGGATCCAGCTGGGGAGATGCTTAGTAACAAGATGTATTTTTCATTCATACAACAGAGCTTTCACGAGGCAAAGAAATTTGAGAAAACAGCAACGCAAAGTATGAAGCGAAACATGGAGTCAGACCAGCAAAATAAGCAGAAGTATCCAAAGTAAAGCAATACATTAGAGTACCATAATGTCAATTCCAAAAACTTTTCTGGTGGATCTAAACATTATGTCATGAAATAGACCCCCAAGTTTGGGCCGTGTGTGTATATATACATCATTCTGCTGATAGCACAATCACTCCCGCCCTAAATAAATATTCATGATATTGCAACGCCTCTGACTGGCCTGAAGTCAAGAATGTGCCATTTATGATTGACCACCTCATTATAAGGAGCCCATAAGTGGCCAGCAAAATCATGCACACTACATTACCATAAGTATGAAGGAACCCAAACATAACACCCGTAAGGGCTTCTCAAAAGGGGTGGCTGGCATTTCCATCTTGGAGCACTGAGGTTCTGGGCAACATTCAACATAAGCCTCGTGCACACGACTGTGGTTTTAAGACATGTGCTAGTCGCTGTTTCAAAGGCTGAGCAGATCTAATGAGGGTAGAGCTGCACCAGCCATGAGGCAAGTTGAGCATCTTGCATCAGGCAGCACCACCTGCTGTAAGATGGGGGGGGCAGCATCAGGAGCACAGTCACCTGCTACCAAGCAGGACTTTAAAATTATTAATAATGTCTCCTCACACCCGGTGTCAGCATGGATGTGAGACACTGTATGCAGAACCCACTTACTAAAAAATAACCTGATACATTAGTACTGGATGGGGCAGAAGGGTCGCCATTATACAGCTTTCCTTATGGAGCAGTGAGTTTAGGTTCATCCCTGGATAAGCTCCTACCTGGAAAAAAACATTTCATTTGCCCAGCTTGTGACTAATCACAACTTATCTCTATGCAGTGATAAAACATGGAGAGCAAAAGAGCGGGAAAAACCACAAATATGAAATACCACAGAAATGATCAATACCTCAAACCTGAGGTAAAATTAAGTAGCCACAGTTAGAAAAACATGAGGTACTGTGACATCATGTATCCCCTTACACAATAGGGGAACATTTATGTAGGAAACTTCACTAAAAGTGCTCTGCCTGTATATAATATTCGGTGCGTCACATTCATTAAGAACGTGCACCAGAAATCATGAATCTGTCACTTTCCTGCACCGGCCCCCATAGAGTTCACCAACTTTTTTGTGGTGAGCCTCTAATATAGGCCATGCGACAGAATTTGCTTATTAAATCTGGTGCACATCCGACTGAGCACCGGAATGCCGACGAATTTGTGTGGCATGGTGCCTAGTGCGGCTGCGGTCGTGTCCGACACAATAGTGTCGCAGACACTTCTTAATTACCCATGCAAGCAGGTTCCACTAGAAAGAATGTGCAAAGTCAGATAGAAAACTGGCGCAAAGCCCTTAGTAAATGTGCCCCAATGAGTTCCAGGGGCCCGTACATTTCTGTGAGCTCTGAATTATTCCCCATATTCCTGCCAAGCCAAGTTTTTGGCTTAGTAGGTCTCTTCTCCTATCATAGGAGTGTCAGTGGAGCTCAAAGACTGACGACAGAAGGGCCGAAAAGAATCACTACTGGAGACATGCAAGAGGTGCGGTGGTCACATTTTCCCTCCAAATTCCATTCAGACGAAAGTTTTCCACTTTCATCTTTTTAGGACTGCTTTTCCATATGGCTCATACATATATCTGTTATCTATATACCCTGAGTGGCAATCTGCTTTCCATCCATTAGACTTGTTGAGGATATCCTGTAGATAATAAGGAGATCTGTGATGAATTTAATACAATAAGATACAGGCATGTAGTGAGGGAATGGCTGACAGTGGTGGTGGTAGAGGGGGGGTAATCTGGGACGTCTGTTTTCTATCGAAAAAGGAAATATCTCAGTTTATCTTTATTACTGTCATCTTCTATGGGAATCCAATGATAGTCGGTGGACTAGCCTTCCATTGACCTAATAATAATAAAATCGACCTAATAATTTTACTAAGTGCTTCCCACGCCACAAAATGGCTAACACATATGGTAGCCACTTATCATATGGCTAGACCAACACACAACAGAGCTTTTTGCTCCAAGATTTCATGTATTATAGACGATAACACACATCACTTAAAGGGGTTTTCCGCAAACTAAAGTTAACTTGCCGATCAGTGGGAGTGATCGTGAAAACGAACGCGAAAGTGACACCTCGCTGCTCCGACACACTAATGGAGCAGGCGGTCAATGAATGGATAAGCAGGATGATGAGGGAGAGCTGTCAATCACTGTGTGTGGTGGATTGAAATGTCTCACCTAAGAGTCCTGTAGGCGGGATTATCAGGACTCTCATCATCTCCTGACAGGATTTACTTTTTCTCGGAAACACTCCACCAAATTCTATCATGTTATATATCCCAGAACTCAGTGTCTTCCCTTCTACCATAACCTGATCTCAGATAGGACACCATATATCACCTGCCAGATTTATTTTGTAAGACAAGAAGCAGGCACACGCTTCTGTGCAGGCCTCTAATCTTATTACTGTGAATTTGCCTTTAGAACAGAACAGTTTGATGCATTGAAGACGTCCCAATTACCCAGCTTTCTCCGTCACTCTATCCAGGCCGCACGCTTCATATATATATAGATATGTACCATTTACAGACACTTTATAGCGGCATTACATCTTTTACGTCATTGTCATGAGATTGCGGTGTAATTTCTATAGATTATCATGGCAGGACATGCTGTGTTAGCACCAAACAAGCATTAAAAGTCAGCGATCTGAGGCGTTTCCGGCTCGTACATACAGAAGGGGTGGCTTACGTTTTTCACATTTATTTGTATAATTGATCACTTCCAGCTGTCTATTTTGAAGAGTGAGAATTAGATAGTGAGTCTTCATTTCCGGTTATCTCGGGTGAAACTGACTATAAATATACTGCATCCCTTTAAAAAAAAAACTTATCCGCTACAAGGTCTATTGTCAGGGCGAGTCATTTAGTGTAAATCACAATGGTAGTTACAGATAAGGATAGCGCTATACACTGACACCTCTGCCTGAAGTTTGAACAAGGACTAAGGGTGACAAGTGGAGGGGGTAACATGACGAAGGAGAGGGAAAGAAGACTAGGGGGTTATGTGAGCTTGATAAGACCACTGTTGGAATGGGGTTCCTTGGGACCACCAGATAAAATTATCCTGGGGAATAACCTTTCATTATCCCCCATTAAATACTACTCCAAATTAGATTGTTCTGCTGTATCTATAGAATCCAGTATTAGGTCAGAGCCTAGGCTCACCAGGCCAGTCTTACACTGGGTAAGTAATTATCATTAGGGGAAGCCAGAAATGAGCAAAGTCTCCATGGGAACATATTGGCACACCATGCCACCCTGTTTTAGCGTCATGCCTTAACCCCTTAAGGACACAGGGTTTTTTCGTTCATTTTTCGCTCTTTACCTTCGAAATTTTAATCACTTGCTACTGTACTGTATTGCAGGTTATGGCATTTTTACATAGTATTCATTACAATGAGTCACTGGCTCATTGTAACGAATCTTCAGAAGCCATGCAGCCTGCAGTCTGTCGAAGACCTAAGGCTGTCATGGCAAACGATCGCCGATCACAGATGACGTCCCGGGAAGCAATGATCGTAACAAAGATGGCAGTACCCATGCGCTGCTATCTTTTAAATGGGAAGAGTTAGACCTACACAATGGGGCAGATTTACTTACCCGGTCCATTCGCGATCCAGCGATGCGTTCTGTGCGGAGGATTCGGGCCTTCCGGCGATTCACTAAGGCAGTTCCTTCGACGTCCACCAGGTGTCGCTGCTGCGCTGAAGTTCATCGGAATGCACTGAACTTCACCAAGCCGGGCCGAGTGAAGATAAGCGCGTGTCCAGCGACAGTTTTATTTTAAAATGTAAAATTTTTAAATTTGGCGGTCTCTCTCCGAATCCATCAGGTTTTTGTTCGGCCACGCCCCCGATTTATGTCGCGTGCTCGCCTGCACCGTTGCCCACAATCCGATCGCGTGCGCTAAAACCCTGGGGCAATTCAGGAAAAATCGGCGCAAAACAGAAAAATTCGGGTGACGCGACTTAAAAACGTGATTCGCGCCCTTAGTAAATGACCCCCAAAGGCTTGTGATGTCACCTGAGTGTTAGTTATGGTAATTAACTGTTATAGTAAATGGGTCGTATGGAGTCCAGAGTTAATTATTACAAGTGCAGATTGACCTGGGTAAGGGGTGCAGAGAGACCTTTATCTGAGTTGTATGGAGGATCCCTTTCTATTTCTCATGACTTGTATTCTGTATTTTTAGACTCTATGGGGCACATTCACTTACCCATCCCGTCTCGATGCCTGATCCGGAATGTCCGACAAGGATTCGGAGCTCCCGCGATTCACTAAGATTGTGCATCCAATTTCCTGCTTGTGCCGTTCCCCCGCTGAGGTCCGCCGGAGTTCACCTTCTTCTTCCCGGTGTATGTAAGTGCTGATCTTGCGACACAATTTGAATTTTAAATTCCGCGGTTTGTCCAAATTAGTCGGGTTGTCTGATGGTCATGCCCCCCAATTTGTGTCGCATGAATCTGTTCGCGTGCGCCAAAAACCCGGGGCAATTCAGAACTAATCAGAGATAGACGGGAACCCTGACGGAAAGGTGTCCAATGGACCCTTAGTAAATGTGCCCCAATATATAATTCTCAGATGCCTTTTAGTGTACCTGATGCCTTCTAGTGACCCAGGAAACAATATTTGAAAACACATTAGGCATGAGTAGTACACATTCCCGTTGCAGTGGATGGGACGTGTCTATGACTTATTCGTACTGTACCACAAGAAACCAGTGTCCATTTTAGGGGAGACCCCAGAGAGCAGATAAGTAGGTAAGGCACCAGTCTGTCATATTTTACATATGCACAGCCTGCTTTACCACAATGCTGTAATTTGTGGCATTACTGCAACCTCAAACATGGAATAGTTACATTGCCATGTTATTTTAGCTATCTGGGTTCAGGATGTCAGATTGGGGTTATACATCATTGTGTATGTGTATGTTTGGGGCATTCAGCAGTCAGGGCCGGGGCTGATTGTGTGCTCCCGTTTTAGTGGAGATATGCATTTTTCAGCAAGGTTAGTATATACCATTTACAGAAGCCAGAGTGACTGCAAAATACATTATTTAGATGGCCGATAGCTTTTATGTACTGCTGCTCCTGACACTAATGATCTCATTGATTTTTAACTCCTTTATGCACTTTCCATGGACGTTTTATGGTAAAAAAAACGAAAGGAACACAAAGCGTTGAGATAATTGCTTACATGGAAATATATATATACCGTATATACAATTCTGAGATTCACTAAGTTAATGATTTACCATACCATGGAAAATACATAGAAGATATGGGCAGAACACTAATTATAGTTGAAGTTAAAGGGGTTGTCAGGTTTTGAAAAACTGATCAGCTATCATTAGGTGATCAATTTCCGATCAGCAGGGGTTCACCACTATCAACAGTTATATGGCCACATGGCTGAGCTGCAATACCAAACACAGCCACTGTCTAATGAATGGCAGCGTGCTTACTAGGAAATGAAGAAACAGTAGTGCACATGTTACCACTGCCATTTCTTCATTTTCCAAGTCTTGTTCACACCCTTTTAGGGTGACCGGCCCCTTTTTTACCCCTCTTACTTAGGTTAAGATTAATTTAACAAGATTTAAAATGCATTTAGAAATCCATGTGTCAACCTCTACTACAGATCTTCTAGTACATGTCGGATTTGCTGGCTTGATGTGTCCATCAGAAGCCTATTCCTTGGAATGTCAATCCCGATAACCGGCTAGTGTGAAGGTGGCTGCGTTCGGCTGACCTCTTGGTGACAGCTTTTATTCAGGTCTAAATATGTATAAAATAATATGCATAAAATAGCATAAAATAAGTATAAAATAGCAACTACCAGCACTTGTATGTGCAACCAAGATATGTTTTCTCCTGATCACGGCTCATTGGTCCAGGTAAAATTTTGGTAAACCGATCAACCATAACAGCCACCATCACAAGGCACAAGACTGATTGTCAAAGTGAGCCTCTAAGCTTTCCCCATGGTGATAAACATCAACCACTTGAGACAACTTCAGACGTTCACTGTGTTTTTATCCAGAATTGGAAGAGTCTTGTAATAAAGTGTTTGAGATAAGAAAGATCTGGCTCTAATATCCTCCCCGATATAAAAGACAGATGTAATAAAGACTTCACACATGGCTTCTTCACAAATCAATTTTGTCAATCAGAAGACTCGGGCCAGAGCCTCATAGTAGATCCGGTGTAGCAGGCCAGAATAACTGTGTACCAGATTATACCTGGTTATAGTTTGATCTAGGTCAGAGTATATCCCATACCTAGGACAAGCATAAGGTGAGGAGGAGGAGGAGGGAGGAGGGGTGAGCCCTCCTCACCTTCCCCTCTCCATAGAAAGCCACCATAAAATGTCAAAATATAGGACATTTCCCCTATTTTGCACACAGGTCACGGTATACAGATGCTTAGGGGCTTCTACTATGATGCAATGTACAGCTATAGGAAAAAGTAGAGGTGTATTGTACCAGTGATCAAGTCCAATAGATACAGACATTTTCTTTAAAGAGTGAAAAGACTTTTTACAAATTTACATAATTAAATTAAAAAATATTGAAAGTTCAAAGCCTATCCCCCATGTCCAATTACCCTCTAAAAACGAATTGGTATGGAATGGTTTTATATATCATATATTGTGAATTTCGTAAACATATAAATTTCTGCAATGTCAGAATTGTAATTTTTGATCACATTGCCTCCAAAAAGCAAGTACTCAAAATAATGAAGAATGATACATACTAGGGGTCATTTACTAAGGGCCTGAATCGAGTTTTTCCGTTGGGTTTCCAGAATATTACCTGTTTTGTGCCAAATTGCCCCAGGTTTTTGGCGCACGCAATCAGATTGTGGCGCATTGGTGCCGGCATGCACAGAAATAGGGGGACGTGGCTGTCGAAAAACCACTGTATTTTTAAAAAAAAAGTGTCGCTTGACACGCACTTACCTGCACCCAGCGTAGGATAGTGAACTTCGGTGAACTCAGACAGACTTCAGCGCAGCAGCGACACCTGGTGGACATCGGGCGCACTACCGCTGGATTGCGAATGGGCTGGGTAAGTAAATCTGCCCCACTGTATGCAATCAAGAACTACAGCTCACCCTGAAAAAAAAACAAGCCCCCACAAAATTCCAACAAAAAGCTAATAAAGTTACGGGTCTTAGAATTTAATAACGCAAAGTAAGATGCCTTGTGCAGTTGAGTAGTACAACATAACAATACCAACCTAAATCTGTTTCTGTCATAATTTTAACAATCTACAGAAATAAAAAATAAAGTGAAAAAACAAAATATCAACAAAAGACAAACCAAATACACTCTATAATGGTGCCAGCTCAAATTACAACTGTTCCCACAAAAAAAACAAGTCCTTTTATGGTTCTGTCAACTGAAATAGAAAAAGGTTATGTTTTTCTAAAGGCTCAGATGGAAAAAATGTTAAAATATGTGCCGTGTCCTAATGACCAAAATAGTTTGTGCCCTTAACAGATTTATTTCATCTTACTCTCATCTTATATATTTTTTCTTTTGCTAAGAATTAATATAATGGTGATATTTATGCAGTGTCGGGTATACAACACAGACTAAAAGTATTGGATCCCATATGAGTATAAACATGTACAACTGCATACATACCCCTAGCCTAATTTATGTAAAATTACAAAAATATGACCTCTTCCCGGCTGGGATGTTGGTTTCCTCTCTAGAATTTACTGGCATGACTACTTTTCTCTGCCGTTCCACATCAGACTCTCTCCCGATAATGTGCTCCTCGGTAAGGCACCTTAAAACTTACCAACTTTTTTCCCACCTTTTTACCCATACACCCCCACCCAGAAGTAGTAGGGGCGGTGTGCGAAGGGGGGTGCCCAGCAGCAGAATAGGCCGGCATGGGGTTTTTTCTGTCTACGCTTGTGCACTTGCTATAGCATGGGACCATTTGGGTCTAAACAGTCACTGGTAATAGCACAATTCTACATCAGACACTGCCTGGAGTAGAATTCTCAGCCAGCACAGTGCACCACCAGATTCATCAGGAGGCTGGACCCACTTGATGTATACGACGCAGCAGAGGTGCAAGACTTCCATCATATGCCAATAATAATGGGAACTAGGTGGTTAGGACTGAAGAGTCTGTCTTGGTAATGACCTTAATGTGGCCGGTGTCACAGTCCTAAATTAGGCCTCATGCAACCCTCTCTCGGCCAGCAGGGTTTGAAGAAAGAAAAGGAGGGGGAGGCAGGGTATGGTAGATAGGAATCATGGGGCCCTCCTGATGTACATAGGTGATCAATCCTTGACAGGTGGCAGAATGGAGGCCCTTGGTGTCAACATCAGGTCAGGGATGCACACTGGAGACACTAAAGCCTGTGTAGTCCCCTTTGGAGCCCATTTGGCTCCGCTGCATCAGCAGCTCAGTAATCCATAGTATGATCTTTTAGCAGACTGCATTATAACAGAGCTGCAGACCAAAAATAAAGGATAATTCTAAAATAAAGGCAGTAATAAAACATATTCTATGGAGTAGGATTTTTTTTTTACAGATTTTAGAATTCATTTGTATCGAAAAAACTGAAAAATCCAAAAAACGACAAAGTACCATTTCTAGCACCATCCATTTGTACATATTTACTATACTATGAAGATTTCAACGTTAGTGATGATTGAATGTCCACAGCAGCAGGAGGTGGTGACCTCTTCTGTTATTATCTGAGTAAGTAGTAAAGGAAAGTGCATGTGGATTGATGTGCAGCATAAGGAATCACACACATGGCCATATTATGGTTCAATATTACCACCATCATTAGGGCCCATAGAAGTCTATAATACTTTACTGTATATACAAATGCATGGACCTTTATACAGAGCCTACGAAAATTTTTATAAGAATTGTGCCAAGTTTCACAGGAAACTTTAGAGAGGACCTATCACCACGTCTACCAAGTCTTTACATCCTTCAATAGGCGTTGCCCACTGAATCCGATGCAGTTGGAATTTTCTTCCGTTAGCCTCTATTCTATGGTAATTGGTATCATCGCTTTGGCTTTCTATTGGCCTCTGACTCTATATAGTCTAGATAACATGTTGGGGGAGGTTATAGCAAAAATCTCCACCAGTTCCAATCTGGGCTATAGGTCAGAACTGGATCGGGGTGGGGTGGGGGGGATTTTATGTCTGACGTTCTAAACATTTGCCGCATTGTTTGCTGAAACTAATATCACATATTAGATTACTAATATCACAGATTACACAGCACTGCACAGAGCTTGCCAAATCTGTCCTTGTCCTCAAAATCTAATCAACCTACCAGTATGTTTTGGAGTGTGGGAGGAAACCGGAGGACTTGGAGGAAACCCACATAAACACAGAGAGAACATACAAACTCTTTGCAGATGTTGACTCTGGGACTTGAACCCAGTTCCCCAGCACTGCAAGGCTGTAATGCTAACCACTTAGCCACAGTGTCAGGTTTATATGTTATATTCAGAACAATACATATCAAACTTTTATATCCCACTAAGTTTACAAAAACTCAAAAGTAACTCAAAATTTTACTTCAAACAATGGGACATGTTGGGTCATCAACAATGGGTCGACCTGATTGAACTGATACCTCCAAATATTATATGACCTAAAGGGGCTGAATCGCTGGATTTCCTGATTATTACCAATTTTTCCCTGAATTGCCCTGGGTTTTTGGCGCACCCGATCGGATTGTGTGGCATTGGCACCGGTTAACATGCGATGGAAATCGGGGGCGTGGCCGTCGGAAAACCCAATGGATTCGGAAAAAACGCAGTATTTAAAAAAAGTGTCACTTGACACACACTTACATGCACCGAAGAGAAGAAAGGGAACTCCGGCGGACCTCAGCGCAGCAGCGACACCTGGTGGACATCGGGCGCACGGACCTTAGTGAATTCCGGCAGAACCCGAATCCTCGTCGGAGAACGCACCGCTGGATCGCGACTGGACCAGGTAAGTAAATGAGCCCCATAGTGTTTCAGTATTAGTGGTAAACATGTAAAGTATCTTCTATGGTTCGTATGATAACTAGGATACAGATAGGTTAATGTAAGTTATGGCTCCTAGAATGCCGGACGTATCTCATACATAATTGGACACTAAGGTGCCAACCTGTGAGGATGTATGAGATATGTCCTTGGTGAATACAGCGTTAAAATATCACAGAGATCAGTGTATCTTGTCTTGCCTTAGTCTGCAGGAATAGTCCTCTACGGTGAACTTTACGCTGGGGTGATCTCTTAGGTTACCACAGAGATTGCTCAGAGTACCACCTCCGGCACACTTGCCATAGGTTTGCCCCCACTACCCCCAAGGGGACAAGTTGTGTTTGTGTAAAAGCTTTTGGGTCAATATCTGATCAGGGGAAGAGTGATGACTGGCCATTGCAGCTGTGTGGGAATGGCCATGGGTGAAAGTCCACTGTGTAAGGACTCATCCATGGTTCTCATACACTTGGTTCCTGTAAAATTGAGTATACGTGACTGCCAGAGATCTAAGCACACAATGGACAGAGGTCCTTCCATCCACTGTCTGGTCCGAGAATGTTGAATGTTACGGAGACCAAGTGTGTGATGACCATGATGAGTCCATACGAGGTGGACTGAGCCGTTCATCCATGGCCAGTCCCACACAACTGCAATGGCCAAGCGTCAACAACCAAATACTGACTGCAACAGTATGGGGCAGATTTACTTCCAGTCGCGATCCAGCGGCGGGTTCTCCGACGCTGATTCGGGTCCGGCCCGGGATTCACTAAGGTCTGTGCGCCGATAACCACTAGGTGTCGCTGCTGCGCCGAGGTCCACCGGAGTTCACCTTCTATTTCTTGGTGCAGGTAAGTGTGTGTCAAGCCACACTTTTTTTCTTAAATACCGCAGGTTTTCCTGAATCCGTCGGGTTTTCCGACAGCCACGCCACCAAATTCCTTCGCATGCAACGCGCCGAAATCAAATCACGTGCGCCAAAATCCCGGCGGAGTTCGGCGCAAATCGGAAATCGTTGGGATACCCGATGGAATCGCGTGATTCGGACCCTCAACAAGAAGACAAATTGCCACCTCATTAGCAAACGCTATACTAAGCAAACATTATCATTCATTTATAGACACTCCGGCCCAGCATTAATGATGCACGGATTAGATGTTCCTGTAAATCACATTCACGTTGAAATCCATAAAACAGGAGCACGGCCAAAGGGAAGACAGAAGCAATAACGTAGAATACGACGGTAAAAGATCTTGTCGAGAGCAGATAGCGGTGAGCGGCGTCTCTACGGCCTGTAAACAAACCATGGGGTGGGACTCCGCAGCAGAGAATGATTGATAGAAAGGAAAGTCTTGGTTGGAGATTTCGAGGCTGAGAGCAAATGGAAGGTTTAAAATAGATCACGGGCAAGTCAGAGATCCTAGTAGTGAATTGCCTTGACCCTAAATGACCCAGAAATCAACACCATATCTTGTATTAGGCAATGCAATCCTAGATACAGGGGAGATAGATAAGCAAGACCCATATGCATTACATAGATTTCATCTTAAAGTGGTTCCGTTTCATTTTTGCCGTTCTACAGGAGGTCCAGCCTGGACTCCATTGACTTTTATGGGATTAGACCTTCAGACCCAATGCAATAACACATTTATCCCTTATCCTGTTGCTTGGGTACAATACTTTGATGCTTGTTCCTCCATACCTCCCAATGCACATGCACTCTCAGCTCGGCTTAGCATTCATGTGTTCTGAGATGAGGCCATGAGAGGTAACCCACTGGCAGAAGCAATGGGTATGATGCGTAATGCTGCGTAAAGAGACAATTGATGACAGGGTTAACAGAGAAAGAACCCCGATTATAAGTATTCAGGAGGAATAACGGAGGAACAGCACAACAAAATTATGTTTTAAAGTGTTATTTGGGGGGTATTTACTTAAACTGATATGGCAAGTGTGCTGCCCCCCTATCAAACATCCATTTTAACCCTTCTAATACCACAGGGCATCCTAGAATACAGGCACTGACAGCAGGATTGTCCCTCATACAACCGGTCTACCCCCCCCCCCCTTCCTCTAATGACAGCAGGATTGTCCCTCCACCCGCCCCACCGGCAGCAGGTTAAGGCTCTGCACATGTCATCATGATGTCATCATTGGTCAACTATTTTGGCCTTGGAAATTGCATAAATGATGCATGACAAGAATAAACATTATCAGCGCAGTTTCGTTTTCCCATGGCAGGTGGTTCACCCATCAGAAATTATAAAGGGTAGTTCAAATTACTAGACCCGGGATGAATTTTTAAGAATTGAACATTTAGTTTGATCTAGTAGCAAAAATAATCCCACTTGCCAACAGTATCTATCTCGCAACTTTTAGCGGTAAGCATAGTTGTAGTATTTAGTATGTATACTTACTACAGAACAGGAGGAGCTGAGCAGATTGTATATAGTGTCCTATCTGCAGGCAGCATGTTATAGAGCAGGAGGAGCAGAGCAGATTGTACATAGTGTCCTATCTGCAGGCAGCTTGTTATAGAGCAGGAGGAGCTGAGCAGATTGTACATAGTGTCCTGTATGCTGGCAGCATGTTATAGAGCAGGAGGAGCTGATCAGATTTTACAAAATTTTCTATCTCCAGGCAGCCTGTTATAGAGAAGGATGTGCTGAGCAGATTGTACATAGTGTCCTATCTGCAGGCAGCATGGTATAGAGCAGGAGGAGCTGAGCAGATTGTACATAGTGTCCTATCTGCAGGCAGTATGTTATAGAGCAGGAGGAGCTGATCAGATTTTATATAGTGTCCTATCTGCAGGCAGCATGTTATAGAGCAGGAGGCGCTGAGCAGATTGTACATAGTGTCCTATCTGCAGGCAGCATGTTATAGAGCAGGAGGATCTGAGCAGATTGTACATAGTGTCCTATCTGCAGGAAGCATGTTGTAGAGCAGGAGGAGCTGAGCAGATTGTACATAGAGTACTATCTGCAGGCAGCATGTTATAGAACAGGGGGAGCTGAGCAGATTGTACATAGTGTCCTATCTGCAGGCAGTATGTTATAGAGCAGGAGGAGCTGATCAGATTTTATATAGTGTCCTATCTGCAGGCACCATGTTATAGAGCAGGAGGATCTGAGCAGATTGTACATAGTGTCCTATCTGCAGGAAGCATGTTGTAGAGCAGGAGGAGCTGAGCAGATTGTACATAGTGTCCTATCTGCAGGAAGCATGTTGTAGAGCAGGAGGAGCTGAGCAGATTGTACATAGAGTACTATCTGCAGGCAGCATGTTATAGAACAGGGGGAGCTGAGCAGATTGTACATAGTGTCCTATCTGCAGGCAGTATGTTATAGAGCAGGAGGAGCTGATCAGATTTTATATAGTGTCCTATCTGCAGGCACCATGTTATAGAGCAGGAGGATCTGAGCAGATTGTACATAGTGTCCTATCTGCAGGAAGCATGTTGTAGAGCAGGAGGAGCTGAGCAGATTGTACATAGAGTACTATCTGCATGCAGCATGTTATAGTGCATGAGTAGCTGAGCAGATTGTACATAGTGTCCTATCTGCAGGCAGCATGGTATAGAGCAGGAGGAGCTGAGCAGATTGTACATAGTGGCCTATCTGCAGACAGCATGTTATAGAGCAGGGGGAGCTGAGCAGATTGTACATAGTGGCCTATCTGCAGACAGCATGGTATAGAGCAGGAGGAGCTGAGCAGATTGTACATAGTGGCCTATCTGCAGACAGCATGTTATAGAGCAGGAGGAGCTGAGCAGATTTCATTTAGTGTCCTGTATGCAGGCAGCAGATTATAGAGCAGGAGGAGCTGATCAGATTTTGCAAAGTTTCCTATCTGCAGGCAGCATGTTATAGAGCAGAAGGAGCTGAGCAGATCGTATATAGTGGCCTATCTGCAGGCAGCATGTTATAGAGCAGGAGGAGCTGATCATTTTTTACAAAGTTTCCTATTTGCAGGCAGCATGTTATAGAGCAGGAGGAACTGAGCAGTTTGTATACAGTGTAGTACATTTTATACCATGCTCCACAGGTTAAACATAAATTAATACACAAATGTAGCATTGCAGGATATACTCAGGTGTATATAGGCAGGGGTATACACCCGGGGTTATGTACAGGATATATTCTGTAGGTTTGTTCTTAAGTTGAATTTGTATGTAAGTCAGAACAATATATTTTATCATTGTAACCCCAGCCCAAATTTTTTTTTGCTCTCTGTGACAATAGGATTTTAAAAATGTTAGGTTGTCATAGGAAACAGTATAAATAATAAAACTAAATTGCTGGCAATCTTGATAACTGTTACAGCTGATTATTGTAGCCTGGGGCTAAAGTACAATAAATTACCAACATCCAGAGGTCCGTCTGTAAGTCGGGGACCATATATATATAATTTTCAGGGATAATGCATGACCCAGTATAATAACAATAATAATACATGAAACTATTATTCCATGAATGATTATTGCATTCCACAAAGTAATACCAAATAAAGACGGATCTGTACATAAAATACTTAGTAATACATAGTTGACCTGGAGTGACTATACGGAGATGGTTGAATGAATTAAATTCCATCTTCCGTGATATGCAGAGGGACGAGATTCCCATGTGTAATTTCCTCTGCCAGTAAATGAATGGCATCACATCCCATCTTAATAACGGCATTATGGAGGCTCCACAAGAAGCTATTGTTTAGTAAACTTGTAAGGAAAGGGGTAGGAAGACGGATTTGGAGGGTATGACGACAGAAAGGTTATGAGGTCATTGTAAGAATTGGGGGATCTCTTGATGATGATGAATAATTACCAGTAATAGACAATTATCTCCATAGTATGTGTCCCCCTGAAAGGCCATGGAGAAGAATTTAGGAGGGGGGGGGCCAGGCTGTACATCATCAGCAGCATCACAGAAATAGTCCCAGTTACATTCCCTAAATCCCATACACTCCCAGTGACTCCCATAGACTGTGTGACTACATAACTAGCCATAACACTGATGCACATGTTCAGCCCGGGAGCTTTAATTGTTTATAATGAGGCCGTCAAAGCTTTTACTAAATAAGGCAAATGTTCACGTCTGCTTTTGCACCATATTTTTCCACTGAGGCTCCAGTATAAAACTCCGACTCTCAACACAAATCCTATGCAAACAGATACACATGGAAAAGTCATGAGACTTAAACATAGAACACTTGCCCTTTAAGGGTGCGTTCACACGATCAGTTTTTCAGATGCAGTTTTCGATGTCCAAACCAGAGAGTAGCACCTATTACCCATTATGATCCACACCTGCTTTTGGCTTTGAAAACTGCATCTGAAAAACTGAATGTGTGAACATACCCTAAGGGAGAAACCTCCTTGGCTCTTGTTATGCACTTACACTGATCAAGTGATCGCTCTAAGTGATCCATCATGGGTGACGATCACCGGAGCCGCCCATTTACATACAGATATTATTATAGGAAGACAACTTTGTTTTATAAACATAGCAAAATATCAATTATTTAAAAATGGCAAATTTCAATAATTTTTAAAATTGATTACAACTATTAGTTAATTTGGAATAGAAATAAAATAGAAATATGTCTAGTATAGATTAGATCATAGCAGAAGATAGCACTAGACTACAGCACTAGATATATCTAGTTCTGTTTCCCCTAATAATGTCATAGGCAACACTATACAAGACACAATTTTCTAGTTTTTGGTCAAAATCATAAATTGGAAATTTTAGCTATTATTCCTGTAAAGTTGCCCGTCATAAAAAAAAAAAGTCAATAATCCTTCTATGACCATAGTCATGCACAGCGCTACGTAGGTAATAAGCAAATATACAGATATACACATCATTAGGCACTCATGTAATGTAATAAGTGCAGTGGGTGCACCTATATATATCAGTCCAGTATATATATGTATATATGTATATACATATACATATATATAGCAGAGCTAGTCTCACATGCCATAGCAATATGTGCTCCATTTACCTCTGCAGCTGAGCAGGCACAGGGAGAGCAGGATCAGTATATCCATGGTCCTGTATGTTACTGTATACAGCAGCCTGCAGAAGCTGAAGAAGACTGAGAGCAGAGCCAGGCTGACGTCAGGTGGGAGAGGGAGGGCGGGAAGAGGGTGTGCGGGGAGCGGAGGCAGGGAGGGGGGCGGACATGCAACACACTGACCCCACCAGATCCCAGCAGTCATGACTACTGCTGCTCCAGGATCCAGGTGATGGGCACAACCTGACGCAGCACAAGAAGACGGAACGACTGGATATAATAAAAGCTACAATTCCCCCAAAAATTGATCTATTGCTCGATTCGATCGGGCGACGTGGTTGGAGCGATTGTAGCGCTGCATCGTAACGCTGCAAGAAGTGAGTGCGATTGTAAAATGTGACAACATTGTTGTCGCAGATGATACATCGTATATGGATTTGTCAGCATAAACGTAAGAATGTGTCGCAGAAAAATTGTAACTATTTTCTTTACTGTATAATGGAAGCGGCAAGTTCTACAGTAAATCGTCAATGCAAGTCCCATCGCACCCAAAAATAGTCGCTCCAGTGAAACAGCACTGTGACAAGAACTGGGCGATTCATCCGGGATTCGTAAAAGCTTTGTCAAACTTATTAAAGGATTCGTAATATAGAAATGAAGAATCCCGGCACCTCGAGGTGAAAGCAAAAATTTCTCCTTTTATGCACGGAGCATATAACAAATAAAGTACATACAGATCACATAGTAAAATGCGTTTTTTCGGCTCTCTTGAGCCTTCATCAGCAATAAAAAGAGAAATTTTGCTTTCACCTTGAGGTGCCGGGATTATTAATTTTTATATTACTAAAGAGGATCCACGAGCATGAGGGGAAGGAGCCAGGTGCCGACCGATCCTTGTATACTTATTAAAGGATTTGGTTCGGGTTCCGAATCTATACATTCTGTATTGATGTTGCTGCAGTTGTCCTGGAAATCCGTATATAACCTCATATAGTTCTCTAAAACACAGGTTTCTCATGAAAAGCTACTGAAATTTTTTTAAAAAAAGTTCTTGGATGATTGACACAAGTCATTAGCCACCAATTTAAATGTTTTGTCTGAAGGGAATCGGACAAGATTTGGAGCCTGAAAAATGGCCAGATCTATGAATCAATGAGCTGATTCGCTCATCTCTAACTGTGACTTGATGTCGCACAAACAGCCAAAGTCGTATAAATCTACCCTCAAGGCGTTCAGTGATTTTTAAACTATTTTTGTGTATTCTTACATATAGGGCAGTGATGGTGAATTTAGAGACTTAGGCGGCTATACATCAATTGTGGCGCAGGACTCCTGCTTTAATTTTCAGTGGGATGTATGTTTGCAGCACAAGGGTTCATGAATTGGCACAAGGCTGAAAATGTTCTAGCCTAACTCTCATTCATGAAGGTGAAATAGAACTTCCTAGACCAGCTTATTGCTCCTCTAAGTGTGCACCTAAAATTGTGCCAAAATGTAACATCGGTACAGCACCGGAAAAGTGTCAGATTTCAAAGCGCTTAAAAAAAAATTGGGAGTGTTGGAAAATCATCAATATTGTGGCACCGACACTTCATAAAGCAACAGGTGCAGCAAGGGAAAAAAAACATCTAAAAGTCTTTAATAAATGCCCCCTAAACTACAACTGAAACCCACTTGTTTATCACAAAGTGCCAACAAGGCAATTTAAGCAATAACGTATTGCGCTCTGCTCTGGTGCACAATAGCTGTAAAAAATGGTTTATGGAGTTCTATTTCATCTTCATGAAAAAATGGGAAAAAATATGCCAAAAAGATTCAAGATTCACAAGCGGCAACAAAATATTGGGGCTTATTTACTAAGGGTCACGAATAGCACTTTCGTCAGACTGTTCACGTTCACTGTTTCCGGATTTGCGCAGATTTGACAAGTATTTAACAGGGGTTTGCGCTGGGATTGTGTCACGGCTGCTTTGGCTTTCATGTGGCAGAAATCGGAAGGGGGGGGGGGCGTGCCGTTGGACGATACGACTGATTGGGACTGAGTGCGGGATTTAACTTTCAAATTGTGTCACAAGAAAATGCACTTACATGCACCAGGAAGAAGAAGGTGAACTCTGGACCTGTGTGGGGAATGTGTCATGCAGGATATCGGGCGCATGATCTTAGTGATTCGCGGAACAGTGCATGATATTCGGACAATGCACTTTCGTGAACTCCGCGGAACCGGGTAAGTAAATGTGCCCCCTCTGTCCCTGGGTACCTACAGAGAGGGCTGTGAGTACCACACCATACCTGTGCCATTGGTTCGCCACCACTGATCTGGAGGATCATCTTTTAATATATTACATCAATCACAGTTCTCTATTTCTGACCATGTTGCAAATCGCAATAAAGCACGCGGTGGAGACAGCAATGTTGGAGCATTTGGATATTTGCATTCACAAACTCCATGTACATTTGCTACTACATGAGCAGAGTTGCATTAGAACCAGATTCCTACGACTGTCATGTTACAAACTGGTTCCAGAACGATTTGGAAACATTGTAAAACAAGAGCTGAAATAGTTGGAAAACTAGCAATGGCTCTTACAGACAGAAGCATTGACCGCCCTTTCAGGGAAAGGATGATAAATGCTTGGTTGGTTCGGGTTGACCAGTATTACATTGAGGGGGAAAGGGACCAGGGTAAAATCCAAAAGCTGCATTAAAAAGGATCTGAAAGACAGTATTGTGTCCTGCATAAAGGAAATCTACCATCAAAATCCATCATGCTAAACCAGTGACACTTACTCATAGATCCAAGCACCGTGGCTGTGGTATCGTCTTATATTTGTTATCCATGGCCTCCTTCCTTTTAACTATCAACTTTTATAAGTGTTCTAAATAAGCTGGAACGGCTCATGGGGGTGTTAGAAGAGCCCCTCTGTGCTGTTGTTCACAGGCTGTTACACTGTCTCCCCGCAGCTCCCTTAGCACTTCTCCATCCCTCTGCTTGATGTAAATTACACTGCAGCAGAGGAAGTGTCAGCACACAGTGTAAGGGGGAAGTGCTTCAGCTTGTGAATCTGCAGCATGGAAATGCTATAGTAACAACTCCCCCAAAGAGCTCTTCAAGCTAATTTGGATAATTTTACAAGTTGATTTTGCAAGGAAGGAGGCCATGGATAAAAAACATAAGAATATCACCTCAGTCACGGCGCCTGGATCCATGAGTAAGTGTCCCTGGCTTATCATGATGGATTTTGATGCCCAGGGTCTGTGTTTTTGGTGCACAAATTGTGCTACAATTTACACTGGGATGTTAGATTGTGGCATTTGGGGTTAATGAATTGGTGCATGACTGAAAATGGATTAAGCTAATTCCCTATTAATGAAGATGAAAGAGAACTCCATAGACCAGCTTTGTCTGCACCAAAAACATGTGGGGAAAAAGAGAAGAGCAGGAAAAGTGTTGGATTCCAAAGCAGAGACTAAATTGTGCATTGAAAAAAAGAGCACCAATATTGGGACATTTTATAAATAAGGCGCAAAGGAAATAAAAAAAACTCCATATTTTCTGACAGAAAATCAGTAATAAATGCCCCCCAAAGTTTCTCCAAGACTTTCTCCAAAACAGCAGGAGTAGTGTGTTGATCCCATGGACCTACTCATAATAATTCAAGAGGGAATAATTGATGAATCTGTGACATGATAATGAACTATAAAATCTCTTGATGCCTGTGAGTAGAAAAGGCCTTCATGTCAGAAGAACGGCTTAGTATAAATTAAGGAAGAATAATTCTGGCTATGATAGAAAGGTTCCAGAACAAATATGGCTTCGCAGCTTGCCGTGTGTAAGACCATATGGTGAGAGTGTCCATGCTGACATCTGTGCTTCACCAAAGGTATTTACAACAAGCACAAAAGCTTTAGAAATGGACCATTGAGTAATGTAGGAAGGTGGGGTGGCCAATGATTCTCATCTTCTTGTGCAGCACGTCAGGGTCGGTTCCAGGTTTCAGTGGGCCCCAGTGTCACAGAGCCTCAGTGGGCCCCTTTGCAGTGAACTCACATGGCGGCATTAAAAATTCAGAAACTAAAACAGTCTCCTGTTCCCTAATATATTCCCTAGTTTATCATCCCATTGTCAGGATCAGAGTAGTGGACCCTCTGTACCACCACGGACGATGGCGTAAGTCAACACCTGGGAGTCTAGGTGGCACCTGGTTCACCAGAGCCGGTTGGACTTGTTGTGGTGTGGTACCACCAGGTCGTTCCACAGGTGCGACTTTGTCTGCGGTGGCGGCCAAGGCGAAGTACAGAGTAGTAAGGCAAGATCGTCGGGGACAGGCAGGAGGTCGAGGCAGGCAGCACAGGATCAGAGTCAGGGACGTAGCAGAAGGTCAGGACGGGCCGCACAGGAGAGAGGCCAGGAACAGAATTCGAGGTCACAACGGGAAATCAGGATAATCGCACAGGGCATCAGGAAAGCTTTCTCTAAGGCATAGAAGCACAAAGATCCGGTAGGGTGTGTGGGGGGACACGGGGACGCGCACACATGGCCGAGGACCCGGAAGCAGGAGCAAGAATGGGTAAGTTAATGTGCCGCAGAGTGGGGACACAGGGGGTGGGGCACCCATACAGTTCCCTCATGGTTATTTTATATACAGCCCCCTCCGCCCTATGGATTCAATAGCTATAGCCCTCCTCACTCCCCATGGATTCCTTTTGTGCAGCCTTATGTGGACCCCAACACTTGCCCAGATTTGCCAGCCCTGCATCAAATAAACTGGCCCTGCATCAGTGGGAGCAAGTGGTAACAGGGCAATGTTCTCATGCTGTACATGTGGACGCTTCTACAACACTTATTGGTGGTTACAAAAGGAACAAAACAAAGGGGGTTACTTATCTGTAGTCAGGACATTTTTGTGTGTCTTTTTTTGCCTTTTTGGGTTTTGGACTTTTGGGTTTCTCACAGGGTGATATATCAGGCATGTGTGTCTTGATTTTTTTTTTAAATTGCAGAATTTGGCGCAAGTATGCAAATGCTATGGAAAAAGTTGCAAATTTAACAGAAAAAAAGATGTTGACTGCAGAAAAAAAACAAAGTTCAATCCATAGGGGAACAATTATCAGGGCCGGTACACCAGTTTTCTGGTGCAGAAGCCATGAAATAATTGTAATTTCTTGAGAACGTTTATACCATCTCCATGCCAAGTGTGCATGGCTTCAAGTGGGGGACCACAGCCGGTGGGAGAGTGGGGGTTGAGTGTCACTGTCCTGCACATTCGCTAAAACCAGGCTATAATGGTCGCTGGTTAATAGCACTATAGATTTGTACTGACCGGGTGGGGCTTTGGCTTATGAGAAACGGTAACCTGTATTCTGTTCTTATAAGAGAGAGTGGGGAGGGGGAGCAGGTAAGTTGTGATTGTCACCCATTTTGAATGGTGATCCTATATAAGAGGTGTTACCTTCAAGTGTAATATTAAGATGGCTATTGAGAAATGATCTCTACAGAACAGGAAGAGTGAGACTATAAATACAGGTTATCCCCGGGTTACGTACAAGATAGGGTCCCTGGGTTTGTACTTAAGTTGAAATTGTATGCAAGTCAGAACTGTATATTTTATAATTGTAGATCCAGGAAAAAAAATTTTTTTGCACCATTGACAATTGGATTTTCAAAATTTTTTGCTGTAATGGGACCAAGGATTATCAATAAAACTTTTTTAGCAGACACCTAACATCTGATCATTGCAGTCTGGGGCTATAGTAAAGCATCCATAGAGCTTCACCAGAGGTCACAGTGGCCAGAGGGGTCGTCTGTATAGCGAAAATTGCTAAATTTCATGGTTTTTTAAATTTGGATGTGACATAAAAAATTCTGTATAAAAGAATTTGCTGCTGTTGTCTTGGTGCCAAGTAGAGTCCATGCCTTGACATAAGATTAGTGAGGGGGATCCAGAAATATGTATTTTACAGCAATTTAGTGGGAAATATAAATTCTGTCCCATACTGAGATGTCAAAAAAAAATTATTTTCTGTCTTTTTTTATACATATTTATTTGACTACAGTATGACTGCACAGTAGTGATGATTGCTGTATGGAGGAAACCCCTTCCTTTGGGACTGTTCTTCCTGTCTTAGTTTATAAGGATGAAGTTAAACATAGTCTAAAAGTATCACACCATAAATTCATTTGATTCATCGATTTTATGAATGAAAAATCTTTCCTTCTATACCACTAGTCTTATTCTACAGAGATTTCAAAAAATTTCACGGTGAGGTTTTTAAGAGCGTCACAAATTTTCGCTGATAAATGATAAAAATGAGTGTAAGAATCTAATTTGTTGAGTTATCTACAAGATAAGGAGATAACTTACTTACTTAGTGGTGGTCATCCATAAGGACTCATTCATTCCTGACTACAAGGGTTCCTGTTTTCGTGCCGGGATAGTGGATAACAATACAAATCAATATCTTAAATTCTTAGTGGGGAGAAACTTTTATAGTAGCTTGAATGGAAACTTGTGAAGATGAGACATTTGGGGTTAAAGAAAAGACAAAATTGAAATTTACTTCTCGGGAGGGAGTCCCTGGCTCCTGCTGAATTCATATCTTCCTCATGATTCCACTTTCGACAGAGGACAAGTGATGAGTGGAACTGTTCAGTTTTGGGTTCGCTTATTTCAATCCAAAATTTTCAGAGAGCGATGAACCTAGGTAAAATGGCAGCACACACACATTTGAAGAGTTACCACCTACAATTGGTGCCAGCATCGTGGGTGTTACCTGTCGGGGTAAGCCCGAATGTCGAATCCTTCTGGCTGGAGTTCAGGGACCCAAACCTACAGTGTCAGCACAGACCCTTTCCCTTGTGGTTCAGATCTGCTCAACCCTACGTTTGACAAATTGAAGTTCAATTTGGAAGTCTCAGCCAATCCCTGCACTCAGGATTCACTTTTGAGGCCAGGGATTGGTCCAGAAATCACATGTTCAAGTAAGACAACCAAGAGGAAGTCATTGGACAGGTTTCTTAATGGTGCCTAAGAGTTGCACTTTTGGTAAAAATTGAGCCACACCTCCCTTGGAATGTCACATCAAAGTCTTCAAAGATTCTATAGTCATTAGATACATCTAACCCATTTTATATACTGGGGGGGGGGGAAGGAGATAAGAGTATCAAAACGTTAGGCAGTGCAGAGTTAGACAAGACAGTGTTATACTGCAAGTTTCAAAGAGTCTCATGCTAGATGGAAAATCTGGAGAAGATTAAGACCGGTGTTAATCTGGTTAAATCTAGTCTCACTTTGCACCTCTTAATTGATGGCTTAGTTTTACGACAGAAAATTCACCAAAATATTGAGCACTTTCTTGTGCATAGCAGCAGGTTTACCTTCCCTATAAGTCTATACTCAGAGCTTTAGCCTCTGAAAATTCTCTAATTTTAGAAAATGTGGTGCAAGCAGGTTACAAAGTTTTGAGGTATAAATTATGCCAACAATTTTTGGTGAATTTTTTAAATCTTCATTTCCACCACCATTTTGGCACAGATTATGGAGGATTTTATTTTGTGAACAGATTAATACATATGTAAAAGTTCCCAAGAACTGTCATTTAATATAGTAATGAGATTATGGTTTGAGTATAAAATAACAAATACTGTAGTTCACGGGTGTCAAACAAAAGGCCCATCGGGTCAAATCCGTCCCGCAGCCTTGTCATCCAGCCCGGCTCCCTGCCCCTAGGCTCCTAGGGTAACTACTATACTTATCTTTTCCCGTAGAACAACTGCTGTACCTCTGCCATCTTCAGAGCTGGCATGTACAGGCGTTGTTCACTGGAGTAAAGAAGATGACGACTGCTGCATCAGGGGGAGCAGAGAAAGGTGAGTAAAGTTTTTTTCCACAAAGGGACGTACATCGGGGGAAGAGCAGAGGCTACTGACTACTTTACGGAGCACTGTGGCAGCTGTGGGGGCACTGTGGCTGCTGTGGGTGGTCCTCTGGCAGCTTTAGGGGGCACTGTGACAACTATGGGGGCCACAGTGGAAGCTGTGGCGGTTACAGTGGCTTCTGTTTCGGCTACTGTGGGGGCACTCTGGAAGCTATAGGGGATACTGTGGCCGCTGTGTGCGCCACTGTGGTAACTGTGGGGGGCACTTTAGCTACTATGCAGGCACTGTGGCGGACACTTTGACAGCTGTCACAGGCACTGTGGCTACTGTGGGAGAACTCTGGCAGCTGAGGGAGTACTGTGGCAGCCATGGAGGGCAGGTCATTTAAAATTATGTTTAGCTTTGTGATTATAATATTTATAAAGTGAACAGATCAAGTAGATACATTTATACTGTAATAAAGGCAACCATAAGGCTGATGTGGCCACCAAGGGAAATGGGTTTTACACCCCTGCTGTAATTCAACAACAAAATATAATTTATGATATAGGTACAGTGTGTCCATGTTATTAGACACTGTGATCAATAAATTAGGTTAATGTTGACTAAGCAGGCTGATTTTAGTTGAATGCCACCAAAATATGCTGTATATACTTGAGTATAAGCCGACCAGAATATAAGCATCTAATTTTAACACAAAAAACTAAAACGTTATTGACCCGAGTATAAGCCTAGGGTGGGATATGCATTGTTCATAGCATGCCCTTACTAATGGAATGCCCAGAAACCTCAATTCACTAATAAAATGCCCAGCAGCCTCCCCCACTAATGAAATGCCCAGCAGCTTCCCCTTACTAATGGAATGCCCCGCAATCTCCCTTCACTAATGACATGCCCAGCAACCTCCCTTCACTAATGACATGCCCAGCAGTGTCCCCCACTAATGACATGCCCAGCAGTGTCTCCCACTAATGAAATGCCCAGCAGCCTCCCCTCACTAATGTAATGCCCAGCAGCCTCCTTTGACTAATGACATCCCCAGCAGCCTCCCCTCACTAGTGATATGCCCAGCAGCCTCCCCTCACTAAAGAGATGCCCAGCAGCTTCCCCTCAATAATGACATGCCCAGCAGATTCCCCTCACTAATGAGATGCCCAGTAGCCTCCCCCCACTAATGACATGTCCAGCAGCCTCCCCAGGTAATAAAATGCCCAGCAGCCTCCCCAGCTAATGAAATGCCCAGCAGCCTCCCCTCACTAATGAGATGCCGAGCAGCATCCCCTCATTAATGAGATGCCCAACAGCCTCCCCTCACTAATGAGATACCCAGCAGCTTCCCCTTACGAATGAAATGTCCAGCATCAGCCCCTCAATATATTAAAAAATATATATTTTTTAACACTGCAGCCCTCCACCTTTCGGCTTCCTGTGTAGAAGCAAGGGTAGAGACAGGTTTATGAACTTTGCCCGAGCACACACTATGATGTCATCAGGCATAGTGTGAGCGTGGGCTGAGTGCATGGACCTGTCTCTACCAGTGCAGATTTTAAGAAGAAGGATTGGGCTGTTGGATTTTTGTCTTCAGGGAAGATGCGGCCCTCCCAACATTCCCAACATCTGGATGTTCAGCCATAAATGACCTAAAAGGTTAAGAAGAATAGGTGTTGGCCGAATGTGCTAAATGAATAGCAAGCTTTACATAGCAAATGTTGGTTTCCACAATCTACCATAAGGACAATGATATTTTCTCGAAAATGATGTCATAGGAAGTTGATATGTTGTTCCTATAAGGAAGCTGTATAATAGTTTCTTTCACCTCCTTATAAGGATCTGTTTTGAAGGCTTAGACAATCTCTCCATCACAATAAGGTAAGAATTCTTCAGGAAGGATATAGTATTACCCTGAAGTCCAAGAGGAAAGAACACCAAAGGCACGCATCACAGACTTTTACACAATAGGGTTAAACATGTGAGCGGATTAACTCACTTCCAGGAGTCTTTAAGGAAGGGACAGCTTTTTACTGTTTACATAAGACAATTTTAAACAATCTTTATTGTTTTGCAGGTCAGAAAAAAAAGGAGAAAAAAATTCTTTACAGGACAATCATAAGGAACTGCAAAAGTCACTGGATTATCTAGAGTAGACTGTCCCCTATGGAGGAGTCTATGGACAGTTAAGATGAAGTATAACTAAGTCAAGGGGAACAACTTTATTTTCTGCTGTATCACCAAATATACAAATATGTATTTTCCAGAACAATGAAGTATCAGGAAGAAGATATTGTTCATAAGTGAAGGAAATCCATTTAACTTTTGGCACAAAGTCATGGAACTTTGCACAAGATTGGCAATAATAAGTAGGAAGGATTCAGCTCCGGAGAGAGCTCCATATCACGTGTTATATACACAGTAGATATGATATGGTAACAACAGTGGTAACACTTAGGGATCAAAGAGGGGAAGGTTTCATACATGTATTTAAAGGGGTAGTGGGAGGTTGCTGTAGGTCACTATCCCCAGAACACAATCAGGTGAGTTTTGATGTTTGTTTATGGTATATATAATTCAATCAAATCCATCAAATTCCGTAGCACTTAAAATAAGACATTACAGGGTAACAAGAGTCATGTGAAACAATAGGAGTGAGGGCCCTGCTCACAAGAGCTTACAGTCTATGAGGACGAGGGGGTGACACAAGAGCTTACAGTCTATGAGGATGAGGGGGTGACACAAGAGCTTACAGTCTATGAGGATGAGGGGTGACACAAGAGCTTACAGTCTATGAGGATGAGGGGGTGACACAAGAGCTTACAGTCTATGAGGATGAGGGGGTGACACAAGAGCTTACAGTCTATGAGGATGAGGGGTGACACAAGAGCTTACAGTCTATGAGGATGAGGGGGGGGGACACAAGAGCTTACAGTCTATGAGGATGAGGGGGTGACACAAGAGCTTACACTCTATGAGGATGAGGAGGTGACACAAGAGCTTACAGTCTATGAGGATGAAGGGGATGACACAAGAGCTTACAGTCTATGAGGACGAGGGGGTGACACAAGAGCTTACAGTCTATGAGGATGAGGGGGTGACACAAGAGCTTACAGTCTATGAGGATGAGGGGTGACACAAGAGCTTACAGTCTATGAGGATGAGGGGGTGACACAAGAGCTTACAGTCTATGAGGATGAGGGGGTGACACAAGAGCTTACAGTCTATGAGGATGAGGGGTGACACAAGAGCTTACAGTCTATGAGGATGAGGGGGGGGGACACAAGAGCTTACAGTCTATGAGGATGAAGGGGATGACACAAGAGCTTACAGTCTATGAGGATGAGGGGGTGACACAAGAGCTTACAGTCTATGAGGATGAGGGGTGATTCAAGAGCTTACAGTCTATGAGGATGAGGGGGTGACACAAGAGCTTACAGTCTATGAGGATGAGGTGGTGACACAAGAGCTTACACTCTATGAGGATGAAGGGGTGACACAAGAGCTTACAGTCTATGAGGATGAATGAAGGGGTGACACAAGAGCTTACAGTCTATGAGGATGAGGGGGTGACACAAGAGTTTACAGTCTATGAGGATGAAGGGGATGACACAAGAGCTTACAGTCTATGAGGATGAGGGGGTGACACAAGAGCTTACAGTCTATGAGGATGAGGGGGTGACACAAGAGTTTACAGTCTATGAGGATGAAGGGGATGACACAAGAGCTTACAGTCTATGAGGATGAGGGGTGACACAAGAGCTTACAGTCTATGAGGATGAGGGGGTGACACAAGAGCTTACAGTCTATGAGGATGAAGGGGGTGACACAAGAGCTTACAGTCTATGAGGATGAGGGGGTGACACAAGATCTTACAGTCTATGAGGATGAAGGGGGTGACACAAGAGCTTACAGTCTATGAGGATCAGGGGGTGACACCAGAGCTTACAGTCTATGAGGATGAGGGGGTGACACAAGAGCTTACAGTCTATGAGAATGAGGGGGTGACACCAGAGCTTACAGTCTATGAGGAAGAGGGGGTGACACAAGAGCTTACAGTCTATGAGAATGAGGGGGTGACACAAGAGCTTACAGTCTATGAGGATGAGGCGGTGACAAAAGAGGTATAAACTTGTAAAATGGTCCAGCCATTTTTATAAGGGGATGGAATAAAAATAATTTAATACATAAAACAATGCTTCTACTTGAACCAGACATCAGACTCCATCTTATATAGAAAGTCCATAGTTAGGGAGACTGCAGAGAAGCATTTTCCGGTTAACAAACAGGGGGAGTACCCAGAATTGGTTATTAATAATAATAATAATAGTTATAGTTGCATGCAGAGTGTGATAGGCCTGCCTAAATAAATACGTTTTTATTGCACAATTGAAGCTTTGGGGGTTGGGTATTAGTCTGATAGACTGGGGTAGGGCATTCCAGAGAATTGGTGCAGCCCTGAAGAAGTGCTTGGGAAGTTCAAATTAAGGAAGAGAATAATCTAAGATCACTAGCAGATCAAAGAGCATGGGCTGGACTGATAGACTGACAGAGGAGTGGTAGGGAGGTGCAGCATCACGCATCAGGGTGGGATGGTTAGTAGACGGTGCAAAGACAAGAAGTTCCGTTTTGGTAAGATTAAGCGTGGACTTGGCATGAAGATGGCCTAAAAGGCAAAATAATAGCAATGTCCGGAGGTTCTCTAGGCAGTGCGATTATTTCAAGGACGTCAGGTACCAGAACCTGAAACACCAGAACCAACTGAGCCACCAATCACCAGAGCCCAAACAGACATAGAGAAAGAAGGTAAATTCTTTAAAGAGTGTGGAAGGTGGAATTGAAAGAGCATACCTCACCCTACCTCCATCTTTGGGATTCTGCTTTCTTGCCTTTGTTGGAGACTTGTGCCAGATTCTTCTTTCTTTATTGTCTGTTTTTAGTGGGGAAAAAGTTAAGGGTTTGCTTTATGCAGATGGCTCTAGTCTGACATCTATTTCTGCCCTAGGGTGATGTCCTGGAGATGGCATACAGCTGGAGGATCATCACCACCAGACCCATCAAGGGTGAAGACTGGGTCATCCATGAAAAATCTGCGCCTGTCCCATGGGGCTCACAATCTAAACAACCTAACGGTATGTTTTGGAGTGTGGGAGGAAACTGGAGGACCCAGAGGAAACCCATGCAAACATGGAGAGAACATACAAGCTCTTTGCAGATGTTAACCTGGGTGGAATTCGAACCCAAGACCACAGCGCTGCAAGGCAGAAGTGCTACCAACTTAGCCACTGTGCCACTGTGCCGCCCATATACCAGACAGCCAGTGCTATATACAGTGCTGCTGCATGGAGGGAGTTTATAGCCAAGGTAATTGCCATGTTATTGTGTACCACCATTTCTTTGACCGAGTGGACTCGGAAATGGAAGTCTTGGAGAAAGACTTGACCAACTGGTTGGTTGGAAAGCTGCCATCTTATAATATCATGATGGAAGTCTTAAAATAATCTACAATGAATTTACAAATCAGTGGCCATAATAGAATAGTGTTTGCTAAATACAAATGCTTAAAACCCCCTGGTCATAGCGGGTGAATTAATGGCTGGCATTGTAGAGGTTTTGTATTCTCTTGTGTTATATTATTGCATTATATTAACCAGGGCTACAGAACTGTACTCATAAGAGAAAGTTCAAGATTCACTAATTCTCACTGAGTTCTTGGGGATATAAGAAGAACTCATCTGTTTCTATCATAGCAGGATGTTCCCGTGGTCTTTAAGACATGGGCAGCCACGTATGCAAAAAAACATCAAATGACCAGATTAATAATAAATGTTGCCCTGACTGGAGCAACGGACCCTCCCGAGGAGAGCGCTAAGCAAGGGTTTACTTGTAATTTATGATCAACTTCTCCTTATAATCAAAACGAAAAATGATAATTGTGACCAACCCCCTTTAAGGTTCTTTGGAATATGAACTGAAGAATGTTAATGGCTGTTATCACGGCTACTTTTTATAGAGTTTATAGAGTGGATATTACCTGTAACTTCTCCGATTTTAGCGTAATGACTAACTTGTCATGAGCCGAAGACCTGAGTAATGCGAGACAGAGACGATAATGCACTGTGCCGCGATTCACTAAGATCGTGCGCCCGATATCCTGAATGTGTCGCTTCCCCGCTCAGGTCCGACAGAGTTCACCTTCTTTTAAGTGGAGCATGAAAGTGCATTGTCTCGCGACACAATTGGAAAGTTAAAACCGGCGCTCATTGAGAATCAGTCGGATCGTCCGACGGCACGCTCTACGATTTCTGTCGCATGGGAGCCAGCTCAGCCGTGCCACAATCCGATCGCGTGCGACACAATCCCCTGTTAAATACCTGTCACAGCCGCATATTCCCCGAAAATGTTGGATAATCCAACAAAAGTGCAATCTGCTACCCTTAGTAAATAAGCCCCAGAATATTCGCGGAGCGCCTCCTGTCTGACATCCAACAAACTAAGACTGAAGCGGTCGGGTGGAGGAAATCTAGCCACTTATCAGTCGCAACTATCTCAGCTATCTCTAAATTATCTGAGAAAGTGTTTTATTAAAAATTTAGAGGGATTGTCTAGCAGTTATTTAAAAAAAAATGCGCTAAAGGCTAAAGGGTAAAATAAATAAACATGACAATTTAAAAAAACGTATAATGATCCGGTAAATCTACCAACGCTCTAGTTTTCTCCACCCATGACATGTCCGACTGTGATGATGGTCTATACATGTTCACATAATAGCCGATCACTGGCATTCATAATTAAAATTTTTAATTAACATTTTTTTTTTTTACTTAAAGGTCAAACTGCCCTAAATAATTTTCATCTTTACCAATTCCTGTTGCTAAATTCTCCTAGTCCCCACTCATCTCTGCTTCCTGATAACCTTTTTAGAAGGGTCATTTAAATTAACCCACCCGATTCATAATAATCTATGATTAAAAAGCTTTGCCCTTATACCTAAAATGGTTCCTTTACATCACTGCAATGTTAACAAATTAGTTTCTAAACGTATATGCAACTCACCTGAGGTGGGTCCAATGATATTAATGGAGTCCTGCATATTAAATTTTACTTGTGTTGCCCTGCCTCCTTGTTCCTGAGTGACAGGTCTAACTGCCAGGACATGCTGCTGTATGGAATTGTTACTTAGGGACCGTCTGCCAATATTCAACTACAGATATATAAAGCTCTGTTTAATTATCACTAGGGGTAAAAAAAAATGCTGTGTCAAATATTTACATAGTGCCTTGTTGGAACATTGAGAGAGATCTCTGTTACATCTTTGAGCAATTCATGTCATGTGACCAGAATGACATTTACCCAGTAATCACTCATGTATATCTATCTGATCACATAAAATCACAGGAGCCTTCATGGAGGATGGGGAAGAGTAAAAGTCCATGGAGGCTGCTGTGATTTCATGTGATCAGATACATACATGAGGTAGATGTTAATTTTTACTAAGTAAAGAACCTTAGATGACTTCACACTGGTCACATGACATGAATGGCAAGGAGGCATATGGCATGGCAGGAGTAGATGGGTAGGGCTTGCTGAGCAGGACAAGCCCCCCCTAGATTCCAGGTAGCATAACATAAAGTTGATTTTATGGGGATGTGAGGAACACCATTTTTATCTCCAAAAAGGGTGTCAGTAAGTTAATAATAGTTCTAAGTGAACCTGTAACTAGCTGTATTTGTGAAAAAGTGGTGACAATAGACAGGAAATGAGCACTCGGCCAATCACAGAACTCAAAGTTGACCAGTCACAAACTTCCAATGTTTTAAGAAGCTGACGCTAAAAGGACCCATTGGACCATCAGCTAACCCCTTTAAACGCCAGAATACATGCATAGAAACATTAGGTATGGATAAATGGGGGGTATCTCCTATTGGTTGCCAATGTAGGCCCCTTTAACTTGTTACAATGAGTATTCAAGGTGCAGATACTATTCTCAGGCAAATGGTGTTTGGATGAGGGGAGTTTTACTGTAATAACTGGAAACTTCCCATAACTGGGATCTCCCTGGCGCTATTACTTGCATCGATTCATCTCCCATGATTCCTCCAAGAACAGTGACGCAAACCTTATCAGCCGCCTCCTAAGTGCTTTACTGAACCCGTTCCATAACCTTGTGAGTTTCATAAGTTATTGACAATTTTTGTGCCTGTAATACAGTCCCCCGTTACCTACTGTGGGGCCTTAGTTCATGGCCGCTGTCACATCTACCTCCCTGCATCCTTGGTATAGTGTAATATCCTTACTATGAAGGATATCTTTCAGACGCCGGGCTGGAAAAAGCAGAGACTGGAAGGAGAGAGTGGTTATTTAATGGCCTGACAATGCAGAACAATGTGCAATGGGTGGGGGATGGGCAGCGGGAAACATTTACTAATTCTTCCTGGGAGATGAAGCCACAAAATAACTTGTCAGCACCACCGCACAATATCAGCAATATAGACACGTAAAAGCACAAGATACATAATCATTACCTGAGATTTAACCCTTAAAGGGAGTGTTCATTTTTTGTCGTGCTCCGATGACTTGATCTCATAAAATCAAGAATGTATTGAATTTAAGAATGTAATGATAATATGATTCCCATTTTTTTTAGCTGTGAGGTTTTCCATTTTCTATTGTAGTTTGTTACTTAGTTACATTGTTTATACAGTTGAAAAAAGTCACATGTCCATCAAGTTCAACCAAGGAAGGGAAGGGATTGGACAAATAACCGTCAATGTTATTTAGATGTAAACCCTTCTTGAAGCTCTCTGCTGTCCCTGCTGTGACCAGCGCCTGAGCTCGGCTATTCCACACATTGACCGTTCTCATAGTAAAAAAAGCCTTGTCACCTCTGGTGATTAAACCTTGTTTTCTCCAGACGGAGACAGTGCCCCCCTCGTCTTTTGATTTGATTTAACCTGGAACAACTTTCCACCATATTTTTTGTATAGACCATTCATATATTTATATAAATTAATCATGTCCCCTCTTAGTCATCTGTTTTCCAGACTAAATAAATTGGAAATTGATCAAGTGGTTAAGAAAAATACTGCTAAATTGCAAGAAGTGACTACCGCAAGCAATCATGAGAATCATTAATTTTAATTTTTTTTTATAACTTACGTTTTTATGACATTTTTACAATAAAACACTGCACATAGATATGATTTCATCTGCTCTGTCCTATTTTCGGCCAATTCCAACAACAATAGAGAGGGTTTCGTTTTTCCAATTAGAAGCTTTGGCATTTCTTGTTACTGTTCAAACATGCAAAATTATGGTTATGTATTGATTTGTTAGATGTTCCAGGTTAAGGGAGAGTAGGGCATCTTGAATGTTGGTTATATTCTTGAGGAGGCTAAGTATTTGGAACCAAAAAACCATTAAGTGTGGACAAGTCCATCAGATATTTTCACTTCTTCTTTTCCAGAACCTGCTGCTTCTCCCAAATCGGTAGTAGCTTTGACTTTCCCTCGAAATTGCTTACGGCTGGTTCCTGGTTTGCCATAGCGTCTGTTTACATATGGAAGCATGAAGTAGACTTTGGAGTTCAATTTATTATGTTGAGGTCTATGTTATAAAAAAAGAATGTTTACCCGGACAACCCCTTTATATAAAGGTCTGGGAATTGAATCAGCAAGTGCCATCCTACTTCCTGACAGACTGACCCCTCTGAATTCCTGACAGGCTACTATCAGTTCTACAGGCATTTCCGCAAAAATATAATAGGCAGTGTCTATGTAGTTCAGTTACAGACCCGAATTTTGCGGGTTCAGGTCCTCCGGATCCTTCCGTAAATTTCATTAGAAAGTTGGGTTAGGTCCAGATTTGGTTCTACCCCCTGCTGTTAAAGGACATCTACCACCAGTTTACTGGTGTTATCGGGGAACATCGACCCTCCCCAAAATAGTATCACGCAGCCCCGCAGGTAAGTTGTGCTGCCGCAGGAATTTAAATGCTGCTAACATTTACCCTAAATATCCTAAATTGGGTCTAACAACTCCTAATTGTATTTTATTCACTTCTTATCTTAATGCAAATAAATTTCCCCATCAACCAGCAGACAAGACCCCCATCCCCGGTCCGGGAGAATGTAATTTGCATAAAGATAAATGTGGGATTTTCTCTAGAATGACATATCGCTGGGAAACAGGAAAGGTATGTCTAGAAAATGTACAAAATGCTGCTTTTAGTTGTGGGATGATGTTTGGGAGCCGTGAGACTGATTGTAACTGAAAAAACATGTAAAAACATTTTTAAAAATAAAAATATTAGTGTTTGCTGTGTTTAAACATAAAAAACATAAAAAAAACATTAAAAACATAAATTTACTGTACTGCACTTAATGAATCATTTCATATATTCATTCAATAAGGGGAGAAGGGGTTTAAATAAATTGCGTGATATTTTTCTATACTATATATGTAAATTAAGATTGTAAGGAGAAATTATTGGATGTATACTGTATGGGTCATTCATTTTGGTTTGTAAAAATAATAAAATAAATGTAAAAAAATATGTAGTGTATTAGTATTATTTATCTTTAATCTGGGACTTTGCACCAGTCTATTTTTTTAATGTTGGGCTTGTTTAATTTATCTTAGAGGGTGATATATTTGGCATTTGAGTTTGTAGGGGTTTTTTTTTTTTAACGACTTTTACGACTTGAGCTACCTATACCATTCTAGCCCCTTTGCCATCTTTTATTTTATTCATTTCTCCAGTGCAAGGCTACCCGCCTACTTGCAAATCTATTCACCACAAAGAATCGCTCATCAGGACCAGGAGGCGGAACGTAGTCTTCACCCAACAGCCACAGATTCGCAGCGCAAGGATCGGGCCTTGGCAAGCTTGCTGCTAGCTCCGTCCCACAGGGTTCGGCGATCTAGCACCTCCCCTATTACAGTTAAGCCCCGCCCTACTCCACGTATATATTCTGTATGCAGACAAGCGGGACAGTGTCCTTTTGGGAGCTGCTAGTGGGGAGGGGAACAGTATGAAGGGGAGCTGCAAGTGGGGAGGGGCACAGTATGAAGGGGAGCTGCAAGTGGGGAGGGGCACAGTATGAAGGGGAGCTGCTAGTGGAGAGGGGCACAGTATGAAGGGGAGCTGCAAGTGGGGAGGGGCACAGTATGAAGGGGAGCTGCTAGTGGGGAGGGGCACAGTATGAAGGGGAGCTGCAAGTGGGGAGGGGCACAGTATGAAGGGGAGCTGCAAGTGGGGAGGGGCACAGTATGAAGGGGAGCTGCTAGTGGGGAGGGGCACAGTATGAAGAGGAGCTGCAAGTGGGGAGGGGCACAGTATGAAGGGGAGCTGCTAGTGGGGAGGGACACAGTATGAAAGGTAGCTGCTAGATGGGGCAAAGTATAAAGTGGAGCTACTGGGGGCACAGTATGATAGGGATCTGCTAATTGGAGCAAAGCATGAAGGGGAGCTGTTTGGGGGCACAATATGTAGGGACGCTGCTGGTGTCACACTATGAGGGGGAGCTGCTGGGGAGGGTGACACTATGTAAGGGAGCTGCTGGGGGGCACACTACGTGGGGAAGCTGCTGGGGAGGCACACTATGAGGGGGAGCTGGAGGGGACATAATATGGAGGGTAGCTTCTGGGATGGGGGGTGAACACAATGTGAGGCCTGAATATCAGGGAATCACAATGTGACAGAGTTGGGGGAGACACAATGTGAGAGGGAGATGGTGGAGTACTAATGGGGGAACTATACTGTGTGGGAGTGGAGTAATGAGCTGGGCAAAAGGTGTGGCTTTGAGGGAAAAAAAAAAATCACCTTTGTTCCTCTTGTGCCTTACCAAAAATTGGGAGGTAAGATAAAGAGACTTAAAGGGTTATTTAAAAAGTTTGTTTTGACTTTTATGGCCCAATTAAAAAGAATGAACTCCAGTGCTCTGCTTCATGGGCTTCTAGCTACTAGCCCCAAGGGCCACAAGTGATTGGCTCAGTGGTCGTGTACAAGAAATGTCATCACTTCTGGTTTGACGAGAGCTGAAAGGAGGGGACCGGCAGAAAACTGAGTACATGTTTTTCCCTTTTTTCACCCCTTTTTAAACATTGAAAATTTGCATTATTTGCCAGTGTAACATTTATATGGTGCAGTACTCATAACTCTAAATCTAAACATCTCCATGAGATTATATAATGGGTGAGCACTTTAGTTCTGTACATCCCCTCTCATTACAGCTTCTCCCATTACCCATCTATCACCTCGCGCTCATTACCAATAACCGCATTAACAATAACGTAACATTACATTAACATCCGTCTAATGCTCCAATTAACACGTAAACCCCTATAGATTACAAGCACATTATACACATATCACACTTTATGCTCTGGAAAATGAGTGATTTGGTTTATTGCATTAACTTCAACATGAATTATCAATATATACAGATACTTCTAGAGTATAAAACTTTTTATGGTGTTTTTTTCAACTTTCTTTTATACTTTCTCCATCCAGAATTCTTTTTCATGCTGTCCCCAAGCAATCAGTGTTGTTACTCTAATACCTATTATGCAAATTAGGCATGATACTTTCAGGTGGGCAAAGTTACACTTATCTGGACAGTCTGGGACAGCCCACCTGACAGTTAAAGAGAACCCGTCATGCAAAATAACCCCCCTAAACTAAATATATTTTCATAAACTGCCATTAGAGAGCATTACCTCTATCACTTCATTGTCCCTCTACATGCCTGTATACCTAAGCAATGAGGTCCTAAAGCTGTATGCAAATGACCTGTGAAATGTCCAATGAAGCATTAGCATATTCAAGCTGTCCAGCTTATTCATGAGTGGGAGGCACAGCCACACCCCCAGTGCATGACTGACAGCCTGTATAATGATGTGAGGCTGTATAATGATGTGCTTCCTGGTGCTGGTGGCCACGCCCCCTGCAGCCTGTGTGTGTGTATAGGAGAGATACAGCAGCTCCAGGCAGCCATGTTACAGCAGAACATGTCAGATTCTGTGTCTCTCACCTGTATGTTAGGAGGATGCAGCATGTCAGCAGATGCAGCACACACACTAGCCATGCTTTACTATACATTACACACAGACATGAGCAGGGGAAGGAGAGGGGAGGGGGAACAGGTGTGACATCACTGCCTCTGACCATGTGACCAGACTCATTTACATGATAAAGAATAGATGATTTTACAATGATTAATGTATGAAATAACTTGATAAAGGCTGTGATGGATCCTTGTGAGCTGCTCCAACAGGTAGTAGTGACAGGACTAGTGACACAGACCTGATGACAGGTGTCCTTTAAGACCTGAATCGTTGGGAAAGATTCATTGTGCCTTCTCTGCCAGTTTTGTGTTGAAATCGGCAGTCTTCATGGATTCCCCCAATGGATCAACACCTATTAACCCTTTCATTAACTACTACGATCATTGATGTCTGAATGTCCAGGACAGTTTTTACAGTTCTGTTCTGCTCTTCTTTAAACAATGATATCTATGGAATAGCATTACAAATCACAACACTTTCTTTTTTTTCATGAAATGTGAGACTTTAATTTGATTGGAAAGTTGTCATGAAGACAAGATTCTTAAATATACTCAGGATAACAAAATAACACATTCTGTACTTCACCTACCATTTGATTTGATGCATTATGAAGCAAACATACCTTGAGAATGCTGTAGCTACACTGATGCAGGATCATATCTTGGTTAATCCCTGTGGTGAGTGGTTTTGCTGATAAAACAGATATAACATTATGATAATGAATATCTGTTGCTTCTATGGCTCCTTCAGCGCTTCTCCTAGCATGTGAGTTATTCACTGCAGGAGAGGATGATGTGATCCCTGGCTTGTGCCTGAAGGCAGAATAATCAATTCCTGCTCCATCCCCCAGCTGCTGTGTATGAGTGATCCAGCTCAGGTTGATTAGTCATGCTTGACTAACCTCCATTTGTAATTACAAGCTTAGTATCTAGTGTGTTTATGTCAGCCAGCCTGACCCAGCTTTCCCAAGGTCCAGAATGTTATAATTACTTTTTTAGCAAAACCACTCAGCTCAGGGATTAACCAAGATATGATCCTGCATCAGTGTAGCCACAGCATTCACAAGGTATGTTTGCTTCATAATGCATCAAATCAAATGGCAGGTTTTCTTTACCTCCTCGGCTTCATCTGGGGCGTCACCACATCTACCTTACTCCTATTTATAATATGTAACTCTTAATAGTTCAAACATGTCTGACAAAAAAAATATAAACAATATATACATTGTATGTAATATCATATAAAACATATTCATAACGAATACTCAAAAAATATTCATACAACACTTGTTGTTTTTACAATGAAATAACAAATCTGGGGTTGACCTCAGGATAGGCCATTAATGGTTGATCGTGGGGGACTACACACTGCCAATCGGTTGTTCAGGGCTTTGAAAACACATGGCACAGACAGTGGCGTAACTAGAAGCTACAGTAAAAAGTCTGTGCTATGCCCCCGACTATAATGTATGGTTTATAGTACTAGTCTTCTCATATGGGAAAGTGACACCATAAGGGCCCCCTAAACCTCTTGGGCCCGGGTGCGACCGCAACCTCTGCACCCCCTCAAGTTACGCCCCTGGGCACAGACACAGAAGCAGTCACTAGAATAGTTTTAGGGGGAGCCACATCTATAGCAATGACCTCTTGGCGGACAGCCCCACCATGATCAACTACTGATGGCATATCCGGATGATAGGCTAGGCCAACGTATAATAGAAAATGCAAACTTTGGATTAGGGTAAAAAACATTTTTGCATGTGAAGGTTATAATCTGACAACAATGTGGTCACATTGTCTGTGCTTGTTTTCATACATGAACTTTCCTCTTAAATTCGACCCCCATTCATAACCATATAATAGGGTCCACTGTTCCTCCACATCCAGGACGTAAGAAGATAGAACCCACCATACCGAAAAAAAAGAGAAGATGACGAATGAAGCAAATGGATCATCATCCAACAACGGCTGAAACAACAGATTTAGGAGATCACGGAGGATAATTATTTAACCACCGAGGTTCAAGTTTTACTCAGATGATGTGAAAACCACTTGTGACAAGGCATCGGCCATTTACGCTTTTGAAGTGTCAGTCTGATCTTATACACACGCACCGCGTGAGTCACCGGCCCAGCAGATGGAAAGTCGCATCTCTCTATAAATGGATTACTATCCATGACTACAATGGGATGTGTTTATAATGACGAGAGAGAAAATGAAAGATGATAAATTCAGAGGATGTAGATGGAGTGGACACTCCGGCAGCTATCGAAATCACTCAATGACCTCATTCATTATCTCTAACAAATCTTATAGAACATAAACCAGTATATAAAAAACATTCACATTTCTCCAACCAGGCACAAACTACAAGTCCATTCAAAGAAATTTAGATATAAACTACTTCTTGTGGATGTTATCATTGGTCAGATACAAACCAAAATTCTAGTTGTGCTTTCCAGGCATCATGGCATCAGTTTTATGGTTTGTAGTTTAGTACCTTTTAAGGGAACGGGCTTCACCTGCAATACCAAGCACAGACACTATACAAGGTATAGCGCCAGGGACATACCTAGGAAAGACTGAGCCCCATAGCAGACCTCTGCATTGCACAGATTTATACTCTTATATACACACATATTTATATATATACACAAATTTGTACACTCATACATGCACATTTATATACCTTTACTTACATACATATATTTATTTAGTCAGTCATACAGACACATGTATACACTTAAATACACACATACAAACATGTATACAGTCATATACACATGTATACAGTTATATATATATATGCATGAATACAGCCATACAAACACATCTATTCACTCATATATACATGTATACACTTATACACTCATACAAACATGAGTACAGTCATACACACACATTTATGCACTTATACACACATACAAACTTGTATACACTTAAACAAACAAACATACATGTATACAGTCATATACATATGTATACACTTATATACACACACATATATGTATACAGTCATACACACATTTATTCACTCATATATACATGTATACACTTATACACACATACGTGTGCACAGTCATACACACACATTCATACATTTATACACACATACATCTACAGTACAGGCCTGGAGGAAATATTGTAAAGTTATGGGGGATAAGGTAAAATTCTCCCCCAAGTCCATAGACTTAGTATCACTACAAACCTTCTCTGAAGGTCTGGATCTGACGGATTGGATTAGGGCTGGTATTCTCAACCTGGAATGTATGAGGAAGGATGGCAGGTATCTTTCCTTTAAAGAATTGAGACAGAAATATAACCTACCAATCTCAGAATGGTTTACCTATCATAGGTTGAGTTCCATAGCTCTCCTGCTAAAAGATTCTCTAGTGGAGCGGACATGCCCTAGACCTAGGTTCCTGACCTTTTTAGACTCAGTCAGAGGAACTGGGGGGACATCATCAGCCTATAATGATACTATACTCCATTACGGTAGGGGTAAACAGCCATATATGTTGAAATGGGAGGAAGAATTAAATCTGACGTTATCTGTAGAGCAATGGCTAAAGGCTATCTCGGATTCAAACAGAAACTTGTTTTGTACAAACTTTATAACTAATCTATTTAAACTTTGTACCAGATGGTACCTGACCCCCCAAAAATTAGCCAGAATAAATTCGGATCATAGTGATCTTTGCTGGAGGGGATGTACGGCCACTGCAACAACTTTACATATGTGGTGGGATTGTGTCCAGGCGGCTGATAACCATCCACCCATGCCCAGCCATCGCCCTGCTGGATATCTATACCAGCAATTTCTCCGAAAAAGAAAAATGGTTAACTAGTAGGCTATGTGCGGTGGGGAGATTGGTAATTGCTCAACAGTGGAAATCCCTAAACTCTATCAATTTAGATATAATAAGAGAAAATATGAATGAGTGCTATCACTATGAGAACTCTATGTGGGAGCAAGGCTTAATCAAAAACAAGAACTTTAAACGAAATTTGGAATTGTTGGTTAAAGTAGGCTTTGAATAATTAATAGTTGAAGCCTTATTTAGGACATCCTCTGCTTAGCTGATAAACTTCTCAGCTTGGAGGCCTGGGAGAGTATGACGTAATCCGTTCTACTCCCTTCCCCCTCTATATGTCTATATATATGCCAGTAAGTTGTACTATATATGTTTATAAGCTGTACCAGTCCCCTATCCCTCCGTCTCCCCCCCCCCCCCAGTAAAGTGCCATATAGGTAATTAGATAGTGGAGAAGTATATGTTTGAAAGATTTTTTTTTCTTGTTTAAATAATGTGTATGTTATATGATTTATAATATACGACATTATACACACATACAAACAGGTATACAGTCATATACACATGTATACACTTATATACACACACACATATAGGTATACAGTCATACAAACACATTTATTCCCTCATACATACATGTATACATGTATAAAGTAGTTAGTTATGTATGTATGTAGTTATGCCTCTATATGGTGTTGCTCCATAGACTATGAAAAAGCCTCTGATGCTGGTTGATAAATGATACCACATTATACCACATCATTTCTCATACTAGTTGTTGTAAAACTCTAGATAAATCTGGGGGCACCTTGAAATAAATTGGAAAACTTGAGCACTACTTTAGTATTGGGGGTAGGGAGACCTCTCTGCTGTAGCATATCACCATCTGCAATAATAATGTAACAAAGTCTGATCATCAAAAAGGCTGAGTGGTTGTTTTAGAATATGCAGAAACCTCCCAACCATCTAACGTTCTTGATAGACAAAGTGCAGATCCTAATAGGGAGGTGAACCGGTGCCAAATTACAATAAGAGAATCCGCAGCAAGTGTTAGGAAATAGCGTCATGAAGGAATTCCTTTCTAGTGCTAAGATGAAGTCACCTTGACTTATCAGAGCAGGAGCAGAGAGAATCTGCCCAAGAAAATACTTCATGTCATCTAGAGAGAACAGGTCCTTGGAGTCGTGATGTGTGTCAATTTGTAGATTTATAATGAAACTCAATAAAGCTGTCCCTGCTTTGCTTGATCCTTCTCACAATGGACACTGGGAACCCAACCGCGCTCGAAAACGGTGGTCCCGTTCCACTCAAATTTTCATAATGTAAAGATTAACGCACGTCTCTACCGTTCAACCTACAGACTGGGAGGAGCATCTTCTCTAGCAGTAATTCTAACCATTATTCAGGTTTTTAACCAGAAAAAATCCATATACACCACAAATGCTAACTGGCCCATAGTAGGGAAAGATATTCCTTCCTGATTCCAAATAAGTCAGAATAAATCCCCGGATCAATGTCCCATTGTGACATGGGGTGAGGGGTGTTGTGGAGAGCTTGACAGGATGTTGTAGACACAAAAGCTGATGGTTGAAAACAACAAGGTCTTTGATAACTCACAAGAAGATTTCGAGAAACAGATTTCAATTCAACTGAGTCACACTCCCCAAAATCTACATCAGGAACCTTTCGGGCAAAGTCTCTTAAATCAACAGTGACAAGTTTTTATGCACAGAGAACATGAATTGTCACCATGGTTTGGTACATTTCTCTGTACTTTGGCCTGGGTCAGTCTAAAAAAATACAAAAAATTCCACTTCCAGTACACATAGGGGCACATTTACTTACTAGGTCCTGCGGAGTTACATGCACAGAAAGTGCATTGTCTGACGATAATGCACTGTGCCGCGATTCACTAAGATCGTGCGCCCGATATTCTGCAGGTGTCGCTTCCCACTCAGGTCCGACAGATTTCACCTTCTTCTTCCTGGTGCGTGTAAGTGCATGTCTTGTGACACAATTTGAAACTTAAATACCGCGCTCAGTCCGAATCAAGTCCGACGGCCAGCGCAGCTGTGCCATAATCCGATCGCGTGCGACACAATCCCAACACAAACCCCTCTTAAATACCCGTCAAAGCTGCGCAAATCCCGTAAATGAAGAACAGTGCGACGAAAGTACGATCCGCGACCCTTAGTAAATAAGCCCCATAGTATCAATTCAAGCTCTTACATCTAAGCTCATTGTAGCTCGGTGCTGACCAGAAGTCCACCTACTCCTTTGGGTCTACACGAAGGTTCTTCTATATGCATTGTTTCCAATTCTGTTTTCTGTGAAAAACTTCTAGGTTTTTTGGATTCTAGAAAATCTGACCCCGCTGTGCTCAAAAAGTTCCACTTTTGATGCATGTAATATAATCAAATAGTTGGTAAAGTTAAACAATCACAAAGTCTATTGGTGCTGAACCAGAAGAAGGCAAAGCAATAAACACTCAAACAACTTTAAATATGGCAATCAGTCAATCCTTGGATTAATAACCCATCTCCTGAAACCTAGTATACATAACCAGTAATATAATATTGTTAAACAAAAAGCCAGGCTCGGGCTCGCAACGTTAGACGGGAAGTGGATTCCATGGTGTCACTGTTCCACATTGACCACTTATTCGGGATATCAAGAGTGATTTGTTACTTACAGTGAGTTTGTAATTTGGTCATATGTTGAAAGTACTGGTTGATCTCTGACTTTTCTCTTTGTGTAGAGTGAACCCCTTGTCATGGGCACACACCTAAAAAAAATTATAAACCACCTTATTCCCATTCCCATTCTATTGTGCAGTGATATAAGATTTGTTAAAATCAACTTTGAAGTGAGATGTAAATTGGTTGTATAAAGTCAAGAAGACGGAGAGTTTAACACTGAAGTCAAGGTGTGGAGCTCTGGACATCTCCTCCTATGTGTTTGACATTGTGCACAGGACTTCAGGAGATCTCGTTAGTAATGTCTCTGGATGCAGGACCATCAATTACAGTAAAGGGGCTTTCTGAGGAAGAGAGCTTAACTTCAGCATTAAAATCTCCTCCTCTTTGACTTTATAAAACCAATTTACATCTCACTTAAAAGTTGATTTTCTGGATGATGCCACCGCAATGGGTCATGAAAGAAACATCATCTAGAATGTGATCAGATGCTTAGCAATGTAGTGGTTTATTCAGTCAATTTCTGATGGCAGGTTCCCTTTGAGGGCTTTTCTAGCAATGCTGGAAAACCCAGTGGGGGCCAGCGTAAGTGTAATAAAAAAAATTAAAGTACAGTATACCTATCCTCTTCCCAATTCCAGTGTCCTGGAATATGCCTATTTCCCAGGTCTCCAAGTCAAGCAGAAGTGCCGGGACTCCGCTAACATTGCTTGTTCTACTTGTGTGTCTGCTGAGGGTACACCTGATGTTTCGGCCCAACTGTGAGCACCAGGGCAAGCTTCAACAGGGAATGGGGTAAGTATATTCTATTCTCTGGTCAGCATATGGTTTTTCAAGTTTATCTTGATTTTTAAATGCTCTGCATCAGCTTTAAATCGTATAAGCTCAAATATTTTCGAAGTAGGTTGGGAAAATTTGGATTAACATTGTAGCATCTATCCATGATGACTGGAATAATCGAGGGGCTTGCAGTAGGTGCTCAAATGATAACCAGCCCTGTCCACACCCCCTCCTTCAGACAACCAAGAATGGTTTGTGGCTGGACGTACAGGAGGAGACCATACTGTAAGTCCTGTCTAACGCTCACAGAGAGGGCTCTGAGTGCCACCCCTGGCACCTGTGCCATAGGTTCACCACTGCTTTAGGGGGTATCATATTTTGCTGAATTTTTGTAGCTCTGTCCCAGTCCTCCATTATATCATGTGACACTTTGAATAATATGAACTCTTCACTCTGGACCAGAAGTCCCTGGGATACAAGTATGAAGCCTTTTAGGCATAGAAAAAAGTGCAAACCAGTTTTTTTCAGCGCTAGCCACTTTCTAAAAATAGCAGAGATGGTGGGTAAAAGGCAGGACCAACGCCAGATATATGAACACTTACACCATCTTTCTTGGCATGAAAGCATACAAAGGTTGAATCCAGCCCCCTATTGGCAACGCCTGCCTTTCCTAGGGTCGTAATACATGACGGAGCCTGCACTAGGGCAAGAGGATGTCTAGATCTGTGTGAAAATCTCCGGTCTTGATACACAACCCAATAGTCTCCATCAGTGGCGTAATTTGAAGCGGATGGGTACTAGTGGAAAGTCTGTGCCAGGACCATGACTATGATGTATGGTTTATGGTGCTTGTCTTCTCATATGGAAAAGTGACAGCTTATGGGCCCTCTAAGTCCCTTGGCTCCCGGTTGGGAACGCACCCTCTGCACCCCCTCAAGTTATGCCTGTAGTCTCCACACATTTATGTGAGACAGATACATAGAAAAACTGCCTTGTAGATCTTCCCTAAGAGTGTGTGTTATGGTGCAATGGTGTGATAGGCGAATTGGACAGAGCTATCGAGACTTTTAACCGCACACAGGGCACACGATATACATTATTCTTGGCTTCACCTTTCACATGGGGGTTGTCCTTTATCGGTAACGTGAAAGACTGATAAATTATAGGAAGTGTTTAGTCGCAATTATTCGAGTGGAAGCCAATTATTAGGTTAAAGGGTCAGAGACTTTTCACATGGGTCACATGGATATCTGACTGGATAACTACAGAGCCCTAGGATCATTTTTCACAGCAGTTTATATACAACAGGCCAGATATATCTTTGTGGATCTGCACAGGATAATACATCTACTCGCAGGATGAATGCTAAATATTTCTTCACGCTACAAGTGAGCACTGTAACCTGGCTGGGCCTCATTCGGGTCTGGAACAAGTGATGCAACACAGAGCCTAATGCACTATAACAGGTCCAGTGCACCAGTTTCACCACCATGATCCCAACGCTCAAACTTTTCCCCAGTGCCCAGTTTAACTTATGAACCTGGGCAAGAAAGGGTGCAGTGAGCCACATCATGGCCACGGCCTAGGTGCAACGAAATGCTCATTTGCATATGATAAAAGCCACGGATTTTCACAAAACAATACTTCACCTACAAAGTTTTATATGTTCTTACTAGAGATGAGCGAACATGCTCGTCCGAGCTTGATGCTCGGTCGAGCATTAGCGTACTCGAAACTGCTCGTTGCTCGGACGAATACTTCGCCCGCTCGAGAAAATGGCAGCTCCCGCCGTTTTGCTTTTTGGCGGCCAGAAACAGAGCCAATCACAAGCCAGGAGACTCTGCACTCCACCCAGCATGACGTGGTACCCTTACACGTCGATAGCAGTGGTTGGCTGGCCAGATCAGGTGACCCTGGGATAGACTAGCCGCTGCCCGCGCTGCTCGGATCATTCTGTGTCTGGATGCCGCTAGGGAGAGAGCTGCTGCTGGTCAGGGAAAGCGTTAGGGTGTTCTATTAGCTTACTGTTAGGCAGGAGTGATTCTCCAAGAACCCAACAGCCCTTTTTAGGGCTACAATAACGTTATACTTTTTTTTTTTTATTTGCAGCTAGTACCATATTGTGAGGAATTTGCAGGGGGACTTGCTACCGTTGTGTTTAGCTCTTAGTGACACACATATCCACCTCAAACACCAAAGTGGGAAAATTTATTAGGGGTTTGATTTCAATTAGGCACAGTCTGCCATTTACTTTTTATTTTACGTTTATTTTTTTAATAACTCAGTGTCATCTCATCTTGCATAGTAGTGTGCTTTCATACTTGGCTAGAAAATAGCCATAGGAGAATCCAAACGGCTTACGCCTACAGTAGCGTTATATATATTTGATTTCTGGTTGATCTGCTGGTGGCTGTACTTGCTGCAGTGCATCTACTAGCAAATTGTGAGCAATTTGTAGTGAGACTTGCGACCGCTGTGTTTTGCGCTTAGTGACGCACATATCCATTGCAAAGACCGAAGTGGGAAAATTTATTAGGGGTTGGATTTCAATTAGGCACAGTCTGCCATTTCCTTTTTTATTTTACGTTTATTTTTTTAATAACTCAGCGTCATCTCATCTGGCAAAGCAGTGTGCTTTCATACTTGGCTAGAAAATAGCCATAGCAATAGGATAGCATCGTTTGGTTTTAAAAACTAAAAAACACAAAAAAAAACAAAAAAACACAAAAAAAAGTTAAAAAAAAATTAAAGTTATAACTCTCATTTTAAAAATGTTTAACCCGAGGGCTAGGGGTAGAGGACGAGGGCGGGGACGTGGGCGTCCAACTACTGCAGGGGTCAGAGGCCGTGGTCCTGGGCGGGGTGAGACACCACCTGCTTATGAGGGAGCAGGGGAACGCCGCAGAGCTACACTCCCTAGGTTCATGTCTGAAGTTACTGGGACTCGTGGTAGAGCACTGTTGAGGCCAGAACAGTGCGAACAGGTGATGTCGTGGATTGCCGACAATGCTTCGAGCAATTTGTCCACCAGTCAGTCTTCCACGCAGTCCACCCATGTCACCGAAATCGGCACTCCTCCAGCTCCTGCACCTCAGCCTCCTCCCCCCCAGTCTGCCCCCTCCAAGGAAAATTTGGCATTTGAACCGGCATACTCTGAGGAACTGTTTTCTGGACCCTTCCCACAGTCACAAACCACTTGTCCGGTTGCTGCTGAGCAATTTTCCGATGCCCAGGTTTTCCACCAGTCGCAGTCTGTGGGTGATGATGACCTTCTTGACGTAGTGGAAGAAGTGTCTAAAGAGGTGTCCGACGATGAGGAGACACGGTTGTCAGACAGTGGGGAAGTTGTTGTCAGGGCAGGAAGTCCGAGGGGGGAGCAGACTGAGGGATCGGAGGATGATGAGGTGACAGACCCAAGCTGGGTTGATAGGCCGGGTGAACACAGTGCTTCTGAGACAGAGGAGAGTCCTCTACCAGAACAGGTTGGAAGAGGCAGTGGTGGGGCCAGACGGAGAGGCAGGGCCAGAGCTGGTGCATCAGCGCCAAATGTGTCAACTAGTGAAGCTCCCGTGGCGAGGGCTCCTGCGGCGAGGGCTAGATTTTCAGAAGTCTGGAGGTTCTTTAAGGAAACACCGGATGACCGACGGACTGTGGTGTGCAACATTTGCCAAACCAGGATCAGCAGGGGTTCCACCACTACTAGCTTAACTACCACCAGTATGAGCAGGCATATGAATGCTAAACACCCCACTCAGTGGCAACAAGCCCGTTCACCTCCGGCCGTGCACACCACTGCTCCTTCCCCTGTGTCAGCTGATAGTCAGCCCCCTGCCCAGGACCCTGCCACAAAAACCCCATCGTCGCCTCCACGATCCTCCACAGCATCCACCAGCGTTCAGCTCTCCATACCCCAGACGCTGGAGCGGAAACGCAAATATAGTGCAACCCACCCGCACGCCCAAGCCCTTAATGTCCACATCTCCAGATTGCTTAGCCTGGAGATGCTGCCCTATAGGCTAGTAGAGACCGAGGCCTTTCGCAACCTCATGGCGGCGGCCGCCCCTCGGTATTCGGTCCCCAGCCGCCACTACTTTTCCCGATGTGCCGTCCCAGCCCTGCACCAGCACGTGTCAGACAACATCATCCGTGCCCTGACCATTGCCGTTTCTGACAAGGTCCACCTGACCACGGACACGTGGACGAGTGCTGCCGGGCAGGGCCACTATATATCGCTGACGGCACATTGGGTTAACTTGGTGGAGGCTGGGAGCGAGTCTGACCCTGCGGCTGGTCATATACTGCCGACGCCGAGGATTGCGGGGCCTACCTCGGTCCAGGTGTTTCAGGCCTACTATGCCTCCTCCTCCTCCTCCCACCCCTCCTCCACCTCCTCCTCCTCCGAATTACCATCCGTGGGCATGGCGCCATCAGTCGGTAGCTCTAGGCACAGCAGCAGTGCCGTCGCTAAGCGACAGCAGGCGGTGCTCAAACTGCTGAGCCTAGGCGATAAAAGGCACACCGCCCAAGAGCTATTACAGGGCATCACGGCGCAGACTGATCTGTGGCTGGCACCGCTGAACCTGAAGCCAGGCATGGTTGTGTGTGACAACGTCCGTAACCTGGTGGCGGCTCTGCAACTCGGCAGACTGACACATGTGCCATGCCTGGCCCATCTGTTAAATCTGATAGTTCAGCGTTTCCTCAAGACATACCCCAATCTGTCTGATTTGCTCACGAAGGTGCGCCGCATCTGTGCGCATTTCAGGAAGTCCAGCACAGATGCTGCCACTCTCAGGGCAGCGCAGCGCCGCCTCCAACTGCCCGCTCACCGACTGTTGTGCGACGTGCCCACGAGGTGGAATTCAACACTGACCATGTTATCCAGAGTTTACCAGCAACGCCGAGCGATTGTAGACTGCCAGATGTCAACTTCCACCAGAACTGGTAGTCAGGTCAGTCAGCTTCCTCAAGTCTACAATGAGGAGTGGACGTGGATGTCTGATATCTGTCAGGTGCTGAGTAACTTTGAGGAGTCAACACAGATGGTCAGTGGCGATGCCGCCATCATCAGCCTCACCATCCCGCTGCTTGGCCTGTTGAAAAACTCTCTGATCAGCATGAAGTCGGAAGCTTTGCGCTCGTCACAAGAGACGGGGGAAGAAGATTCCCTTGTTGATAGCCAAAGCACCCTTAGGTCTGTTTCTCAGCGCATATCGGAGGAGGTGGAGGTGGAGGAGGATGAGGAGGAAGAGGAGGAGAATGTTGGCGAGACACAAGAGGGGACCATTGTTGAGTCCTTCACTGTTCAGCGTGTATGGGCAGAAGAAGAGGAGTTGGAGGAGTTGGAGGAGGAGGAAATGGACAGTCAGGCCAGTGAGGGGAGTGAATTCTTACGCGTTGGTACTCTGGCGCATATGGCAGATTTCATGCTAGGCTGCCTATCCCGTGACCCTCGCGTTCAAAGAATTTATTCCAGCACCGATTACTGGGTGTTCACTCTCCTGGACCCACGGTACAAGCAAAATCTTTCCACTCTCATCCCTGGAGAGGAAAGGAGTGTGAGAATGCATGAATACCAGCAGGCCCTGGTTCACAAGCTGAAACAGTATTTCCCTTCTGACAGCGCTAGCGGCAGAGTGCGTAGTTCTGCGGGACAAGTAGCGAGGGAGAGTAGGCGAGCAGGCAGCTTGTCCAGCACTGGCAAGGGTACGCTTTACAAGGCTTTTGCCAGCTTTATGTCACCCCAGCAAGACACTGTCACCTGTCCCCAGTCTCGGCAGAGTAGGGCTGATCTTTACAGAAAGATGGTGAGGGAGTACGTAGCTGACCATACCATCGTCCTAAATGATCACACAGCTCCCTACAACTACTGGGTTTCAAAGCTGGACATGTGGCACGAACTGGCGCTGTACGCCTTGGAGGTTCTTGCCTGCCCTGCCGCTAGCGTGTTGTCCGAGCGGGTTTTCAGTGCAGCTGGTGGCATCATCACCGATAAGCGTACACGCCTGTCGACTGACAGCGCTGACAGGCTGACGCTTATTAAGATGAATAAAGCCTGGATTTCTCATAATTTCCAATCTCCACCAGGTGAAGGAAGCTCAACCTGAATAATTTATCCACTCCTCCTCCTCCTCATTTTCCTCCTTCTCCTCCTCTTTGTACAGTAAAGCAGAGGAAACTGGCTATTTTTTGACAGGGCCCACTGGCTCTAGCTATAGTACTTTATGCATTTAATTTTTCTGGAGGGCCACCTACCCGGTCCTCTGCTTTAAACAATTTTTGGGAGTGCCACATACAGGCACTCAATCTATTCAATTTTTCTGGAGGGCCACCTACCCGCTCCTCTGGTTTGAAAACTTTTTTGGACTGCCACATACAGGCACTCAATCTATTCCATTTTACTGGAGGGCCACCTACCTGCTCCTCTGGTTTGAAAAGTTTTTTGGACTGCCACATACAGGCACTCAATCTATTTCATTTTTCTGGAGGGCCACCTACCCGCTCCTCTGGTTTGAAAACTTTTTTGGACTGCCACATACAGGCACTCAATCTATTCCATTTTACTGGAGGGCCACCTACCTGCTCCTCTGGTTTGAAAAGTTTTTTGGACTGCCACATACAGGCACTCAATCTATTTCATTTTTCTGGAGGGCCACCTACCCGCTCCTCTGGTTTGAAAACTTTTTTGGACTGCCACATACAGGCACTATCCAAATTAAATTGTCTCCATAGCAGCCTCCACACGTTGTCTCCATTGCTACCTCCAAAAGTCGTCCATATAGCTGTCTCCATACATCGTCCCTTTATCAAACGAGGTGTGTCAGGCAGAAATTTGGGTTGTTTTCATGGATTCCACATCAAAGTTGTTAACTTTGTCGCCACCCTGCTGTGTTATCCACAAAATATACTGGCAAACTTTTATCATTTACCAATATTATTTCAGCGCTTCTTGCGCAGCTGTTTACATTCCCCTCACCCGCCATATCCCAAACTTATAAGAACGCTACTACACTTGATCTTATACAAAAGGTTCTTAGAAGTGCTGTTTGGGGAGTAGCCTAGAGACAGGGGCTTGGATTGGCGAAAGCTCGCCTGGCAGCGGAGCGCCAGCTCCATGCCAAGATCCAACTAACATAGTTTTAACTGCAGCACCTTTAATCTACTACTAGTTCACTGCCTCCATACATGGTCCCCTTATCAAACGAGCTGTGTCAGGCAGAATTTTGGGTTGTTTTCATGGCTTCCATGTTAACTTTGTCGCCACCCTGCTGTGTAATCCACAAAATATACTGGCAAACTTTTATCATGTACCGATATTATTTGAGCGCTTCTTGCTCACCTCCTTTGGTTCCTCTCTGCCATCCATTGGTTTGAAGCCTGAGTCCATTTAGAGTATGTCGCCATGCCACTCTCTAGCCTGCTGCCGCTGCCTCTGCATGCCGTCCCCTATAGTGTCAGGGTCAATTATTGGATGTTTTACATGCTATCTAGCTTCATTCTGTCACTCTGTCATGGCCATGCTGTTGCCCATAATTTTGGCATAATGTTGCGATTATGCAGCCTCAGAGGCATCCATGCATGCTGCCCCTGCTGTTTCCTGTCCATTTCCGTGGTGTTTCCATCCTTTTCTGAGGTTTCCAGGTGTTTGGCCAAGCTTCCCTGTGCAGAGCCTTGGTCCCCTTGAAAAATGCTCGAGTCTCCCATTGACTTCAATGGGGCTCGTTATTCGAGACGAGCACTCGAGCATCGGGAAAAGTTCGTCTCGAATAACGAGTACCCGAGCATGTTAGTGCTCGCTCATCTCTAGTTCTTACGCTTCCCCTTTAAAACAGATAAGCATTACTACGTGCACGGATCCTGATCATCTTCACAGATTACAACTTTCCAAGTTTCCAAGTATGGAAAAGCAGCGCTGCATAACTTCCATCATAAATCCTCTGTCTCACAATAGTAGATATCAGTGGGAAAGACTCATGGGTTGTGGGAAAGGAGGGTACAGGACTGAAATGTGTGAGTTCATGTTTTTCACATTGATACTGCTATATTGATGGTGCTTATTGGGTTCTACAGTAATAACCCAGATATATGTTAGAAGTTAGAGGTCCTCCTAAGAATATTGCTATGGACTTTTACACTGTTTTGCTTTGTGTTGAAGTTTATGAATTTTGGATATTTTCTATGAATGTTTTATTTTTCCTAGTTGGGCTATGGTGATGGTGCCAGATGATGTTTTTACCATTAGATGTTCAGGTCGCCTCAGGTCTCTGGTTCTGGACACAGTTGGTTCTGTGTTGATTTGTTAAGGCTTTTTTTTCTTTTTTTGCTCCTCATAGGGGAATTCCCATGAAGACAAGATTCTTAAATATACTCAGGATAACATAAATACAGCATTTCACAGATATAAGTCCAATCTGTGATGTATACAATTTTGGTTGTCCCGGGATATGACTGCGAATCTTCTGACTATGGTCGTATTCTTCTCTTTGCAAGCAGCAGTGTGCGTTGCAGATCACGTCAGAGTTTGATCAGGGAGCGATCAGGGTTTGGTCAGTGAAAAACGCACATTTTGCATCAGAGTGCAATCAGTTTTCAGTCAGAGTTTGTTCAGTGTCTCAGTTTTTCATGCGCGTTTTCGATGCAATTTCAATGCAATTTCAATGCGTAGGACTGAGCTCTATCTTTTCTATGGCAATTGATGCGTGAAAAATGCATTGCACTTGCATTGCACTTGCTTGTGTCTCAGAGTGCAATGCGTTTTTGATGTGTCTCCATAGACTTGTATGGTGCGTTTTTCACGCGCGTCACTTGCAAAATTAGAGCATGTCGAGATTTAAACGCGCGTTAAAAAAAGCTCGTGTGTGCGTGAAAAAAAATGCAAGTCTGAAAAGACCCATTAGTTACAATGGGTCAGAGTGCAATGCAAGTTCTGCGCGTCATAAGCACGCGCAGAAAACGCGCGTGAAAAACACAAGTGTGAAAGGGGCCTTATAGATAAGATCTTTATCTGAGAGGGAGGCATATAGCAGAGCTGACTCTGTCTGTGTTATAGGTAAGTTAACAGAGCTGAGAGTGTCATTGTGTGTTATATGCATCTCATGGATCTCTCATCTCTGTTCTGTCTCATCTCTCTTTTCAGATGTGCCAGATACCTGTAAATGTTCAGAAGCTAAATGAAAGTATAGATAAACCCTGTACCCTGATAATCTAAGCACATTGTCAGCACACAGCACTCGAGGGATCATGAAGTGTCTGCTTGGGAATTTTACACTGATCATCACTGAAGGGATAGGAGCTTGAACAGCAATAAAACTGAATAAAATTGTAAAGTTAGAGGTTAAAAATGTTCTTTATTGTGAAAACATCACAAGGGGATTACAATTTGAGAACTTTCTCATGGGCAAACCCCTTTAAATCTTCAATTTTTACTCCTTTTTAATAGCAACCTTGTACTTCTTTCTGCTTCTGTTCCATAGTGTGTAGACCTTTGTAGAAGTTTTGTCTTTACGTTTTCTCATTACAAGGTATAAACTGGTGTAATCTCAGGAAATCATGTGCAGTGCTGCTTACTACTGGAAGGTCAGCCTAAGATCCATCCATCTATCTATCTATCACATATCTGTCTATCTCATATCTATCATTATCTATCAATCACATATTTATCTATCTCCTATCTATCTATCACATATCTATCTATCTATCTATCTCATACTTATCTATCACATATCTATCTCATATCTATCTATCACATTTCTATCTCATATCTATCTATCACATATCTATCTATCTATCACATATCTATTTATCACATATCTATCTATCTATGTATCTATCTATCTATCTATCTCCTATCTATGTATCTATCTATCACATATCTATCTCATAGCTATTTATCTAATTATTATGAAGCCAGAGAACTTACTTCACAAGGGGAAGATTTGTTGTAACATTACATAAAATACCCTCTATGATATCTATATAATTCAATAGACATAGGAACATGGGTTTTTTAATTGGAACAACCACTTGTATGTGAATTGGATATTTCTAAAATCCACAGCAGAATCCATGTGCCCTTGTCATGTACAAAATAGCTAAGATAACTTCTGGACCTCCGATGGTCAGGCATGTAAGGGTTACCGTCGGTATATTTAATTGCCATATTATCTGGGCACTACATGGTACACAATAAAATGGGGGTATCAATAGAAAGCCAGCAGCAGAATAGATATTATCAGACGTCTTGCTGCTGCTCCGAGCTGTTTCAGCAGTAACAACACATCAGGGATCTGTAGTTTATGAAAGACATATGTTGAGGTTTTCTTATAGGGGCCACTGCCATATAAAGTAACGTCCCCTATGCATCATTTCCATACATTCTAGCCTATGTGTATTTGTACAGTCGGTTCTCATACATTCATAGTCCACGGCGTTCACTTCCAATGAAGGTCTTTTCCATAAATGACCCTCACTAGATACATTATGGAGGAGAAAATGCTGAAACCATTAAGACACTAATGAAATCCTCTTCTTAAGGAAGTTCTCATCCTCTGCCCCTCTCCAGGAAATTGTTCAGTGATGAGTTGGGGCGGGGGGTTATTTATAGATTTTGCCTTCCAAAATATGAAATCTTTTGTTTTATTCTCAAGGGTAGAAATGGTCACATTGTGAATATGCACAAGCAGTCTGGAGGGGAAGGCAGGGGTGAGGACAGGATACTGGTGGAAATGTGATGAACTTCTTGCTATATAAGGCAATGGAAAGGTGGGGGAAGAGTTTCCAAGTATTCCATTCAAGTGTGGAGCGCGGCAGTGATTCTTAGGATGCGGACATCCCTGCACATGGTAACATGTCACTTACAGGAATAGGGAATATCACCAGACCCCATTTGCAGCTCCTGCCTTTCTCTGGGGGTCCTGTTAGTGCTGCCTAGCCCTGCTCCCCCCTACTAACTGTATGTTGCTGCTACCACAATGTACAGATACCCCTCATTTAGTGTCCTGCCTTCATGCCATAGAGTATCCACTAAATATAACACTCCTCTTAGGAGCCCCCACATAGTATAATGGCCCCCTGCTAATTCCTCCTCACTTAGTAAGCTTTCCACTTAAAATGGCATACTTTATGTAGGCCTTATGCCCCCTTTTCTGTTGCCCCCCTCGACTAATGTTTCCCTTTTTGCACCTGCCCCACCTTATGTCTTCCTTTAGCTAGCTGCTCACGTTAGGCTCTCCTTTCAGTAGTCAGCCACCACATTCCCCTGTTTAGGTAGCGGCCCACCTCAGGCTTTCCTTTCAGTAGCTGCTCACGTTAGGCCCTCCTTTCAGTAGTCACCCACCACATTCCCTTGTTTAAGTATCTGCCCACCCCAGGACCTCCTTTCGATAGCCCCCACCATATAACCTTGCATAGGTAGCTACCCACCTCCTTTTAGTAGCAGATGACCTTAAGTAGTAGCCCCCCACATTATGTCATGATATCATTATTAAGATAGTCATTTACATTAGGCCCTCCTTTCAGTAGTCACCCACCACATTCCCTTTTATAAGTAGCCCCCCAGCTCAAACCCTCCTTTTCATTGACACTCACCTTTTACTTTCCCCCCCATCTTGTGCCCTTATTAAGGTAGCCGTCCGGGGCGGTACGTTGTAGCACATGTGCGGCACAGTACTGTTCCGTACCTAAAGAAAAGGTCCTATCTTTCCCTGTAATTCGGCACCATGCGCCATATATCTCTTTGGAGAGGGGCAAGGGGGAGCAGCGCTCAGCCCCTCTCCTGTGCACCCCCGTGTGCCCGCCGTGCTACGGTACGGCGGGCACAAATTTGTGTGAATTCGCCCTTACCCAAACAGAAAAAGTAGCAAAACTTTTGCACAATTGAGCTCAGAAAGTTGCTTTTGACACCAGATTTTCAGATAAATTCTGGTTTTTTATTAGTAATGTTAGACATTAAGGGTTCGTCTGAAATGTTTCTTTAAGGTAAGCTATGCACTTTCTATACATGCATACAAAAAGGAAAATCTGAAACATTTGTGATATTAAAATCTTAGCAACAGACTAAAATATGCAAAAATAAAAGTAGCAGTTTGTATCCTGTACTTGTGGAGCATCTGTCAGTATCTAAAATAGTCTGGAAGTGAATCTAAGAGAAAGTAGAGCGAAAATGTAAAGAGGTTGTCTCAGGACAAGTGGCCTTAGGAGGAAGCAGAGCCAACATGAGATAAAGTTCTGTGGTCTCTTCCTAGCCCTGAGGCCACTTCTAGTGGCTGGTGAGTACCAAAGCCTAATTAAACTTTAATGTTTTAAAAGCCAAAATTCAGCCACACAATTAGTAGAAAACAGAAATAGGAGACATCTAATAAAATGTACTACCAACACCTCACTACCATTTACAGATGGAGATAAGGGGTAGACCATACAGTGTAGATCCTTGACTTGCTCCCTGGATAAAGTTTGCGGTAGGCATCTTCAATGTCAGGGTACCAGCAAAACATCTTGTGGATCTGTTAGGAAGACAACTTATCCAAATTGCCAGATAGGATCTTCATTATCTCATTAAAGCTCCACGGTGGTGGCATCTACACAACCATGAGCAGTGGTCGAAGCCACTGTGCCAGTGCCTATTGCGGGCATTACCGGTGGTGGGGGAGTTGTGAGGGGAGGGTAGGAACCGGACTCTAACTTCTGATGAACTTTGTAGTTTGGGTACACTCAACACCAGTCCTGATCTCACTTGTTCCATGACTTTATTTCTAAATCTCCTTCCTAATCTGCCCCTCACAGTGCTTACTATGATTCTGTGCAACCCACCTTGCCTTTTAGCCTATTTTTATTTTTTACTACAATTGTACCTTCCTTGCTTTGACCTCAGCTTGCTCCTGACTACTCTCTGCATAACCCAACCATACTTTCAAGTGGAGTCAGCTGTCACCTACACAGGGACTACTAGAGATAGCAACCTGGTGACCCTGTTGTAACAAAGCTGTGATCCTTGTATGAGGCTTGTATAAGTCACTTAGACAACACCCTTGGGAGTAGCCTAAAGCCAATAGGGTCAAGAGGTCAATTACCTGCTGTCCATTACACTTCCTAAGAAACATGAGTTGAAAAAAATTGACAAAGTTGTTACCAAAAAGCTTATAGCATACTTCAAGTTAAAAAGTGCCAGATGTGGCGCTGCTCAATGACCTGACAGTAACGTAACACTAAAAATATATACTGTATGGTCAGACAAAGGTTGTCAGGAGAAGAAATGCAATGCCCTGGAAACTCTTTCTTACCATCTGTTCGGTGGCAAATGAGTCAATTATAATAAGGGTTAAGGCCAGTTACTGTCAAAGAAATCTTTTGCACTTTATTATCATGTACATTGTGGACAGAAGTCAGTCTGATAGATAAAATAACATGGATAATGTCAAGGCAGAAAAAGAGGTGCAGGCCCTGAGCTTACCCATGATCTCTGTCCCTGCCTATTTGGCAGGCGATGCACGTGGTGCTAACTGGTCAACGTTCCCTACTCCAAGATGAAACCTCCCAGTTTTCCACAGAGCGTATACTTAGCTCAGACGGGTGAACTAACCTCTGCAAGGAAATCTGTACATGGCCGCCCTGGGTTTGGTGTAGAAATGCTTACTGGGAAGAAAATGATGGCAGATGATCTCTCCTTTAGAAGAAATGCAGCTGTAGGGGCGATACTTTACACTCTCATGTCTCCGCACAACTTAACCCTAATTGTGACCACTCTCCACGTATAATCTGTGTCCAGTTAGTCATGAAGCGACACAGATTTGACTTTCCTTGACAGGCGGCACTCTCTCTGCTGTCTCTTTACTTGTGTCTTCCTAAATGTCAGTGTTATATTTATTTTATTCGTCATTGGACTAGTGGCCAGTCCCTCATGGTTCATTAGTGATTGCCTATTTCCATGGCTTATGTCATCGTCCACCATAACTTTTTGATTATAGCGATGTTCCCCGTTCACCCCAGATAGCCCTCCCACACTCCTCCTCGCCCGGCAGCCATCGCAGCTGCCTCTGTCACTCAGCAACATCTCTGGATACTGAGGTCCTTGTTTCCCAGAGAAACACTTGAAGCTGATCCCCCAGAGGAAGGTGGGGAATGATGAGGGGGGCACACATCCTCTCTCCAACACTTTGGCTCTTCTCACGAGCCTTGGGCTCTTTCCCAGGGTTTTCTTTCTATTTCAGGCTCAAGAGTTCTCCATTGATACGGCATGTCCCTTAGCTGGACTTGAAATCGTGCTCCCGGGCTGTCCTCTCACAGCTGGCTAGAGACCGCAGACCCAGAGCTCTCAGGGCATGCTGGGAGTTGTAGTTCCACGACAGCTGGAGCGCCAGAGACGGCTGGTGTAAACTATCTTTACTGCTGCAGTGACCCCTGTTAATTTATCTATAACAAAAAGTCATTTTCTCCACAACTATGTATATGTCATAGTGACGTGTAAGAAGTTGTGATCTGTGGGGGGTCCAGGTGTTGAGACCACCATCGAGCACAAAGGGAGAGCCTGACCCATTGTTATTGATCAGCATGGACAAGAAACGTATATATAGTTTCCAGACACCCTTACGTTGCTTTTTGAGGAGAGACGATCAGAAATGAAGGGCCGAGCGCTTAGCTCAGCAGTTCTGCCACTTTGTTTAAGCAATACGAGTGCTGAGGCCCCACAAAAAATGATGAATAATCGGACTGCTGACCGTAGGATAAGTCACTGCCTCCCAATGAAAGGACTGACATGTACAAAAATACATGCTCTTAATAAAAGACAGTCCCAAGAGGAGATAGTGACTCCTAGCTTTATACATGACTATGATAATGGGAGTCTGGGTCCCCCACCCAGTGTTCAGTCAAAGAGATATGGCTGACATGTAGTCTGTATATCACCGACTGCATAGCCTTATGTTTGGGATTGTCACGCTAAAAATCCAGATGTAAATCCACACAAAATATAAACTCATTCACTTTAAGGCTGCAGAATTCCCACCAAAAAAACCTGTGCGAAGAAATGCAAATAATGTGCTTTGTGTGAAGTTCCCCTTAGGGTTTATTCACATGCGCCGGCTTAGATCAGGATACAAACAGGATATTTAAAGCTTTACCATATGGGAACACGTAAAGTTAGGACCGTGTTGTATTGGTACTGTACAAGGTTTAAAGGTCTCTGTCACAAACTTTTACCTCACTCAATTACCAGCCCCCTCAGGTGGGGTATAAAATGTCCTCCGCTTTTATCTCCAGTTCTGTAGCTCACAGATTCAAAAGCCTGATGTGATCTGAAAGATGAGATTATCTTTAAGACACCAAAAGCATGGTTCTAGCTGCTATAGAACCAAAGATAGGGGCGTCTGAAGTGAAACTTACCCTGAGGCCAGCGCCACACGTGGCGCTTTGTCTGCGCTTGCAAACGCAAAGTCGATGCGAAACACTGGCGGCTCGTTCCCGATCACAGGCGTTTCCATAGAAACGCCGATGCGATCAGGCCGAGGCCCGCCCCGGTGGGCGCGACTTTGTCTGCGTTTGCAAGCGCAGAAAAAAGCGCCACGTGTGGCGCCAGCCTGAAGGGTCTAAACTTGACTCATCTCAGACAAAATCCTCTTCTCTATTCATTTGCATATGACTTTGTAATAGGTTTTTTTCTTTTACAGGTATAACGGTGAGATTTCACATAAAAGACAGAATTCTAGAATGGAATTTCATACCCCACCTGAGGGGGCAGTGGTTTAACAGGGTAACTTCTGGTGACAGGTTCCTTTTCAGCTGTGTCTACCCACAATGGCCGATGTGAGTATGAAACTTTCCTGCTGAACTTTTACTTTTAGATTCCTCAAATAATATTGGTTATATGTAGATATGTCTGAGGCCTAAGGGTGATGCCACATGTGGCGTTTTTGATCTGTTTGGAAGCATGCGTTTTCAGCCCGTTTAAAAATGCATGCCTAAAAACAGACCAAAAACGCCACGTGTGGCATCACCCTAGGGCCGGCGGTATACGTGCTGTTTTGAACCCGTTTTTTGGGCCCTTTCTATGCAGTCCGTTAAAAACGCATGCGGTTTTTGAAAACACATGCGTTTTTGACCGGTTTTACCAATTATCTTAAATAAAACAGGTCAAAAACTGATGCGTTTTCAAAAATGCATGCGCTTTTTAACGTACTGCTTAAAAACAGCCCAAAAACGCCACGCGTGCCGCCGGCCTCAGTCTAGCTCAGACTTACCTGTAAAACGCGGATGTGAAGCTCTTCTAAAGGGTTTTCTGGAGCTAATTTATTGATGATATATCTAAAGGATCGGGGTGCAACATCAGCTACCCCTGCTGAAACTAACATAAATTAGGGATGGAGCCGGACGCAGACAGCTCCATCCACAGTGTAGTGGCCACCTTGGCTCACTGCATGCACCACTCTCACTTATGTGGTCAATAGGGTGCTGGGTGTCACATAACCTATTAATATCTGGATAGGTCATTCATAATTTAGAGCCCCTTTATCTTTGTAGAGTTGGGGTACTGTCCGACCATCCCCTAGTGCAGTTATATAAAGATTTTTCTGAGGTAATGCTACTTGTAGCAATGTTACACTTGTTAAGAAGTAACGCAGCACAGAAAGCATAGATTATGTATAATTACACAGGAAATTAGAGGCAATTCTCTGAGGAGACGAGCTCTGCAGAAGGCATTAAGGAGTGATGCAGGAAGGTTGGTATGAGAACGGTAAGTGATCATTGTGCAATGATGAAACTGAAGGTCCGATAATAGGTCGTCACACATCAAAGATACTGACAAAGACCCCTGTAATTCCCGAAACAAGTGCATCTAAATCACGCGTAACCTTGACTCATACCGCCAACTGCACAAGCAGACCCGCCCTCCCCCATATACCGCCACCTGCTTCTTCTCCTAAACTGTGTACGCAGCTGTATCTGCTGATAGATGCCAGGCACCTGCCCGACGCAGAGCGGAAAAAAAAACGTAACAGAGAGAAGCAAAGGGATAAAATGCATCTAAGTGTATGATATTAAATTCTATAATACAATGCAGTGCAATGTAATCATACAATAGGATGAAACTGGACTACAAACAGGTCATGTGACTGATCAACGGTGTTAAAGGGGTTGGCCACTTACCCTCATGTTTTTTTTTTTTTTTGTAATGTGTGTGTATGTGTGTGTCAGGACCTTATGATAGTATTCATAAATATTAGATTAAGGTCCTGGCAGGGCGATTGTTCATGGACAGAGATCACATGACCCTCCACGTGCGGCCATTTTATGGACAGGAATCTCTGGCTGATGAGGTAAAAGCGCTGCTCACCCCCGCCCCTCTCCATAGGAAGATACAGCGCACGGCGCCGTATCACGGGAAAAGATAGGACATGTCCTATCTTTTCCCGGGCTACGGAGCGGTACGGTGCCGCACGTGTGAATGTAGATCTGCAATTATCCACCCCTTCCAGAGAGTCATTGAAAACATCTATTATGTGGATGTATCTATGAGGTCATGTGACTTTACCTTTAAGGGTGATGCCACACATGGCGTTTTGAACCCGTTTTGGGTCCGTTTTTTAAACAGTTTTTGAAAAATCACATACTTTTTTTACGGTCTGCTTAAAAACGGACCAAAAACGGGTTCAAAACGCCATGTGTGGCTTCACCCTTTGTGTATGTATTTTATACCGTATTCACATATACAAGATCATGTTTCATCCGTTTGCTGGCAGCGTGTCCTTTGTTTCCTTTATATGTCATCCAGTGCCTAAAATAATGGAAGCTCCATTTTTGTCCACAACTTAAAGTCAGATGACACACTGGATGTCTGGATCCGGCAGCTTGAAGTTGTGAGCTGCAAGGGATCATAATCATCACCTGAACATCCAGTGGGTTAACCATTTCTTCCGCTCTGATCTTATCTCCCCCCTCTCCCTCCTATATACAAAGAGCAGGAACCGTTATTAATATTTAATGAGATTTTATCCCAGTTTTCGCAGTTGCAGCAGCTCGAGTAGAGGAAACGGGGCAAGTTACTGATACCTTACCCAAGATATTCATCTCCCAGGAGACCAGGGTGCCAATACTGGCTACAAATCAAAGATCAACCCACATATTAAAGAAGGTGTATCCAATATATGGTTATTACAGTCCTGCTCTATAACATGCTGCCTGCAGATAGGACACTATGTACAATCTGCTCAGCTCCTCCTGCTCTATAACATGCTGCCTGCAATAGTACATTATGTACAATGTGCTCAGCTCCTCCTGCTCTATAACATGCTGCCTGCAGATAGAACATTATGTACAAACTGCTCAGCTCCTCCTGTTCTATAACATGCTCCCTACAAATAGGACTCTATGTACAAACTGCTCAGCTCCTCCTGTTCTATAACATGCTCCCTACAAATAGGACTCTATGTATAATCTTCTTAGTTCCTGCTCTATAACATGCAGATAGGACACAATATACAATGTGCTCAGCTCCTCCTGCTCTATAACATGCTGCCTGCAGATAGAACATTATGTACAATCTGCTCAGCTCCTCCTGCTCTATAACATGCTGCCTACAGCTAGGACACTATGTACAATCTGCTCAGCTCCTCCTGCTCTATAACATGCTGCCTACAGCTAGGACACTATGTATAATCTTCTTAGTTCCTGCTCTGTAACATGCTGCCCGAGAAAGACCACAGTTAGGCTGCACAAAACAGTCATAAAATTGCTATTTACATAAAACTGCTGTGTATGAACCCGTCTCCTGCAAACACGACACAAACCATTAATAATTGGTCTGATTCATATCTCTATAGCACAAGCTGCCCCCTATGCTATGTACGCTGTAAGCGGATACTTTCTGCTAATCTACTATTGATTTCTCGCTGGCAGCCCTGGAGGAGATCCTTTCAGCTGTCCCCGGCTCATCCAGTGTGAGAGGAGCAGGTGAGAGATAATAACACGTAATAGTAATAACAAATGCAGCAAGGGGCATCAGAGGACTGGTACACCGCGCCACATACACAGCGCCAAGGAGAGTGACAGACAATGGGCATTTCTATGCAAATGTCTGCAATCTTCTTATCATAAAGTCAGGTGTGGATCCAGGAGAATTTATACCGAATCTAAAAAAAAAAAATATATCGAAAAAAATATATATCTTAAAATATAAACAATGCCCCAAACTGACAATAACAATTATAACATAAAAATTCTAAATATTGAATACAGTGCATCTGGATGTATTAGTATACATAGTGTATTAGTATAGTTAGTATATACATTGCTTTCCCGAAAATTAATTTTACAATATAAAATGTATTCGCATATGTACAGTATCCCTCAAAATATATTATAGAATGATAATATAAAATTCAGTGTATGAAGCAGTATAGAAATAAATCATCAGAAGCAAACCTCCTTTATGGATACGATACCAGAATGGAGCTCAATACATAAAGCACCAGAACTAAGCTCAATAAATAAATATAGCACCAGAACTAAGCTCAATACATATATATACACACGCACTAGCAGAACGAAGCTCAATAAATAAATATAACACCAGCACTAAGCTCAATACATAAACTAGCAGAACGAAGCCCAATATATAAATAAAGCACGAGAACTAAGCTCAATACATATAAATACTAGCAGAACCAAGCTGAGTTCATAAAAAGAGCAACAAAACTAAACTCAATACATAAATACACCAGAATCAAGCAGAATGCATAAATACAGCACCTGAATCAAGCTCTGTACAGAAGTAGAGCTATAGAACCAGGGCGCAGATATTGCCAATATTTAGAAAGGCAAACATGCCAAACTACAGATGTGCACCCCATTTATAGACTCTTAGCCTGGGCAGGACTAGTGGAAGGTGTTGGTAAGAAATATATGCGTATCGGCAAAGTTGGCGCCAGCACTGGGCATACCTGGGCTAATGCCGGGGCCCAGAGCTGCTAGAGGGGCCCACATAAGGTTGTACATAAGGAATCCATGGGGTTGAGGGGGCTGTATCTAATGAATCCATAGGAGAGTGAGGGGGCTTATATAAAATAACCACAAATGGGCTGTATATAAAATAACTATGAGGGGGGCTGTTTGGAATGATAAACTAGGGAACTGTTTTAGATTCTGAATTTTTAATGCCGCCATGTGAGTTTATTGCAAAGGGGCCCACTAAGGCTCTGCCGCCCAGGGATCTACAGAAACCTGGAGTCGACCCTGCATATCGGATATGCACATATATGTGCTGCATCCTGATTTACATCAGATCCATATTACGCATTGGTCCTTGTGAAGATAATTTTAGCCCCTTCCATTGAGCTAAATCCATCTCTGGAGGCTTCCAAGAAGATGATTGATGGTTTTCCCCTCTTCTGCCTGCCAGCTCTCCATCTCATGGCACATTCATGGAACAATGTCAGGAGGAAAGTCTCATGTCTGGGTGCAGCGCCATCCGCTTTCTATTCCAAAAGGAATCTAAGGCCAAAGTGTGAAAACAAATGTTTTCACATGAAAGTATTGGGACCATGCTGATCCTCTGCCCGGGCCCAACTATTAATACTTTGAGTTTGTCCACAGAGCTGCATATCAGGCACGACTAACAAGGCGTGGGACCGCTGCCCCGTGCCTTTAAGGGTTTATAAATAACCGTTAAGGGATGAATGGTTAAGAATGATATCAGTTTTGGCCATAAAATGCAAAACTGGTATATAACATGCTCCCTGTAGGTAGAAAACTATGTACAACCTGCTTAGCTCTTCCTGCTCTATAACATGCTCCCTGTAGGTAGAAAACTGTGTACAGTCTGCTTAGCTCTTTCAGTTCTATAAAATGCTGCCTGCAGATAGGACACTATGTATAATCTGCTCAGCTCCTCCTGCTCTATAACATGCTGACTGCAGATAGGACACTATGTACAAACTGTTCATCTCCTCCTGCTCTATAACATGCTCCTTGTAGGTAGAAAACTGTGTACAGTCTGCTTTGCTCTTTCAGTTCTATAACATGTTGCCTGCAGATAGGACACTATGTACAATCTGCTCAGCTTCTCCTGCTCTATAACATGCTGCCTGCAGATAGGACACTATGTACAATCTGCTGAGCTCCTCCTGCTCTATAACATGCTGATTGCAGATAGGACACTGTGTACAATCTGCTCATCTCCTCCTGCTCTATAACATGCTGCCTGCAGATAGGACACAATGTACAATCTTCTCAGCTCCTCCTGCTCTATAACATGCTGCCTGCAGATAGGACACTATGTACAAACTGCTCATCTCCTCCTGCTCTAAAACATGCTGCCTGCAGATAGGAAACTACGAATTATCTATCACCATGAACACTCTATTTATGCAATTGTGAGTGGATCCATTCAGATCTTAACATCAGATAATCATCATAAGATTTGACATGCGCTGACCCGGTTTTCCTACTGTACTCATCGCTGCTGTCACTGCTGTCCTTTACCCCTTCCTACATCATAACATATGTGTCCGTCCCAAGATGACCCCCTTTACAACATGACACCATACATGAACATGCTGGTGACCACCCAAAACCTGTGACTGACAACCACCAGCGGAAACTGCTGGGATTGTAGCTCTTCATTCAAATCCAGCTTGACCCTAACACCCCAAAAGTCAAAGCCCGCCGCATTCTATGTGTACACTTCTGTCCACTAATAAGTGGTCTTTGGAGTGAGACGATCCCACCCCTATAACCACTGAGGACACGGAGGTCACATCATGCCCTGGACAAAGAGTCAGAGAAAGGTCACAAATCACTTGGGGTTAAAAATGTCAAAAACAACGACATTTGTATTATTTTATAAGAGCAGTTTGTGGATCCCCCTGGCTCCCGTATGATTACAGTAGCCCTAATAAAGGTCTAATTATACTGCAATGTTTCAGCGCGTTCCTTTATCCCTCCCCTGGTATAAACATCTGTCTCTCCCGTTCCGAATTCATCTCTATCAACAGACCTCATGCCAGCCCGATTCCCTACCAGCCGCGCCACATACCAGGCACTGACCCCCCTGCCACATTCCTCGCTGGGATCTGCATGGTGCAGAAATAGTTCTGTGCTTCTAAATTTGGGCTGCTCCGAGCTTCTCACCAGACACAGGACCCCGGCCCCGCTCCCCCCTAGCAACTGTACATTTATCAACACAGCAAAGTTATCGAGCCGGCTCATACATCACAGGCATGAGAATAACCAATGTTATATCTCCAGAATAAGGGTCAAATTTAGTGAAAAGGCTAAAGCGGTTTTCCAGGAATTTGGATCCTGGTTCCAGTAACATGGCAGTCTTTGGTTCCACTGTCACCTATACTGGAAGCGTTGGGGGTCACTAGACCTTTGGCTGCCAATCAGTTGCCGCGGCCCATCATCTACGTCACCATAGTCCACTAATCAACAGCAATGGGTCCCAAGCCCCTCCCCTCTGACACTTCCAGGTCACGCAATCGTCACGTGTCACGTGTCGGGAAACTAAAGGCCGCCATGATGCTGGAACCTGGACAGAGCACTATATTTTTTGCTCCCTTAAAAGGACACCTACCAGCAGATTTGCACCAAACCGACATACCACAGACATGATTCTGCTTCAAAAACTTACATTTTTCTCTTTATTCATATTCAGACGGTATAAAAAATATTTTAAAAAGTCTAAACTGTATGTATTCACTCCACCGTGTGCAGACATGAGGAGACCATAGCATACCTCACCGATGTTTATAAGGCTCCGCCCCCTTCTTTGGGCCCGTTAGGTTACCCAGATCTCCAGGGCTAATACCTATGTGGCTGGTGTTAGCAGCGGCAGGACAGTGACAAATGCAATTTATATTCCAGCATTGTAGCTGGACTTGGAGCACTGGCGTGTTCAGTGATTACATTCCCCAGTCTCTCCCCTCTTCTGTCATATACAACCCGAGGTCAAAGCTTTTACTCAGAGCAGAGTCAGTGACCAGATCTCACACACCGCTGAACCACAATGTTCTAAGTCCAGCTTCCATCCTGGAATTTAAATGCATTGGGGGGATTTATCATTAAAGAAAATATACCACCAGGATGAAGCACACTTACATGCAGGTGAGTGCCCCCTTTGGCAGGATCAGCTCTTCTTTTAGCTTCTTATGCCCTTGTTTTAACAAATATGGCTTTAAAAATTGCAAATGAGCCTGAGGGGCTCCAGGCTCAATTAACAGATATGGAGCCTGCAGCCCATCTTGCTCATTTACATAGCCTTTTTTTGGTAAAAACAAGGACATAAAAAGCTGAAAGAAGAGTAGATCTTGCCAGAGGGGGCACACACCTGCTTGTAAATGTTCTTGATTTACGATCCTTCATCCTGGTGGTAGGTTTCCTTTAAGCAAGCATCTGTGTAAGGGTTCTTATACACCAGGGATGGGTTTATCACAGCTGCTACATCAGTTTTGTGGCATACAAGCTGTGAAATGAAAAAAACCATTGGTGTCGAATCAACTCTCCTGTGTGAGCCACTGCCGAGACACGGAGAAAACTGAGCCGAGGTCTTAGGATGATGTCACACATGGCGTTTTTAATTTTCAGATCATAAAAAACGCATGCGTTTTTAAAAAACAGATGCATTTTTTAACGCATGCGGTTTTTACGATCTGAAAACTAAAAACGGACAAAAAACGGCCTAAAAACGTCACGCGTGACACCACCCTTAAGCTACGACTATGAACCATTCGTTCTAAATGCGTCAGTCTGTCTATGTCGCCACCATGTTTTTAACAAATTTTTGTGTTTAAAATAAAATCAGTGTTTTAACCTATTTCTTCAAGCAAATAATTTTCCCAGGAAGCTATGAAATAGTCACAATTCCCGGCACATGGGCAGGATGTGCGACTATATCCCCCTTGCCCCACCTCCATACCAAGTGGGCGTGGAGAGGTGTGCTCTGGTCTGAATGTGAAGTCATCTTTAATTTTATTTATATGCAAATGACCATTGGGGTGCACTATGGGTGTGTCCCCAGGGTCTGGTGCACCCTCTTTTACCTTGTTTCCCCATCCATCACTGTACTTATCCTTGCCTTCACACTACTCTCCTTATCAGACTAAGTAAAATCAGAATGCGGTGATGGAAAAAAAGAATTAGAGATATCAAATCCTCAAGTATCCAAATAGCTGGGCCCACAAGGGTTTAAATAGTTCCGAAAAAAAACCCTGCTTTTTCCTTACATCCCATAAAGGGTAACTTTGCGCTCCCTGGTCATATGATTGAAGATCTGTTTAGTCTACTTCTCACAGGACATGCTATTTTCATACATAATGAAACTAAGCTCTTGATAGGAACATAGGAACACACAGGGGCCTCTTTTGGGTGGTGCAGATTATAAGCTGCGTGCCGGAGGTGAAGCAGATGACACAGCACTCCGCTCCTATAATAAGATAGGTATGTGCAGATGGTCACCAGAGGACATACAGTAAGTATCAGTAACCTTCAGCTGTATATCCCACTATTCTGGCCATCACAAGTGACGGAAACCTTGACGTTGAACCCCCAACAGATGAGTAACTGTTCCTGAATGACAGGTCTCACTGCCAGGACATGCTGCTGTATGGAACTAGTACTTCGCCGGTCTGCCGATATTCACCTACAGACGTATACAGCTCTGTTTACTTATAGAAATGTGAGAAATTATTTACACGTGCATTGTGTTACATTTATGTCGTGCGACTAAGGTGATGTCATCTAAGGTCCTTTACCCCTTACTATTTGTCATATCTACCCCATGTATGTATCTGATCACATGAAATCACAGCATACCTCCATGGGGGACGGGAAGAACTAGAAGTCCATGGAGGCATGCTGTGATTTCATGTGATCAGATACATACACAAGGTTGGAAACGGAAAATTTTACAGACAAAGGGCCCTTAGATGACATTACCCTGGTCACATGACATGGAGTGCTAAATAGTGAGAAGAGGCATAAGGGCATAGAGTAGATGGGAGGGGCCAGTCGAGCAGTACATGCCCCCCTTGATGCCGGGAAATATAACTAAATCAAGTTGATTTTTGGGGATGTGAGGAAAACAAATTTAAGCTAAAAGAATGTGGGCAGCACAGTGGCTAAGTGGTTAGCACTTCTGCCTTGCTGCGCTGGGGTGCTCGGTTCAAGTCCCACCAAGGTCAACATCTGCAAAGAGTTTGTATGTTTTCTCCATGTTTGCGTGGGTTTCCTCCAGGTCCTCTGGTTTCCTCCCACACTCCAAAACATACTGGTAGGATGATTAGATTGTGAGCCCCATTGGGGACAGGGACTGATTTGGCAAAACTCTGTGCAGCGCTGCGTAATCTGTGTGCGCTATATAAAGGAATTATTATCATTATTAAAAGAAGGGTTTTGTTTAGTTTATAAGGCCATAAGGGAACCTGGGAACGTTATTTGTTAAAATGTGGTAACAGGTTCCCTTTAAAGGAAATCTGCCATCAAAATCCATCCTGATAAACCAGGGACATTACTCATAGATCCAGGCACCGTGACTGTGGTAATCCTCTTATATTTGTTATCCATGGCCTCCTTCCTTCTAAAATAAATTTTTAAAATTATGCTGTAGTGAGATTACATCAAGCAGAGGGAGGGAGAAATTCTTAGGGAGCAAAGGGGGAGACAGTGTAATAACATGTGAAGCTGTTACGAGAGTGAGGCTCTGGTCATGCTCATTAGCTCATTATATAAAAGTTGATTTTAGAAGTCAGGAGGCCATGGATAATAATTATAAGAAGATACCGCAGTCACAGTGCCTGGATCTATGAGTATGTGCCCCTGGTTTGTCATGATGGATTGTGATGGTAGTTTTCTTTTAACATCACACCGTCCTGTGCAGTGCCCACCCTTACACCGTGATGAGCATAAACAAAGTGAAAATGATGACCTACCCTAATAGTAGGGTCTCTCGTAACAAATTCCCAGGCTATCCCTTTAAATGATTGATTCAGAGTAACGTAACTGCTTCATCAGTGTGTAAAAACACAACTGTGTCGGACAACACAACTGATTCTGACTGAGCGCCGGATTTAAAATTCAAATTGTGTCTTAAGACAATGCACTTACATGCACCTGAGCGGGGAAGCGACACATGCCGGATATCAGACGCACGATCTTAGGGAATGGCAACGAACTTAATCCTCGTCAGACAACGCACCTCAGGGATCGCGACAGAACCGGGTAAGTAAATTTACTCACCTGTCCGACGAAGTTCCCCGAAAGTGCATTGTCCAACGATAATGGAATGTGCCGGGATTCACTAAGATCGTGCACCTGATATCCTGCATGTGTCGCTCCCCGCTCAGGTCCGCCAGAGTTCACTTTCTTCTTCCTGGTACATGTAAGTGCTTGATCTTGCGTCACAATTTGAAAGTCAAATCCCGCACTCAGTCCGAATCAGCCGGATTGACCGACAGCACGCCCGCCAATTTGTCGCATGAAAGCCAGTGCAGCTGCGACAAAAAAACGAACAATCGCGCGTGCCACAATCCCAGCGAAGACACCTGATCAATACCTGTCACAGCAGTGCAATCCCCTAAAACATCGGAAAGTGTGATCCACGACCCTTAGTAAATAAGCCCCAATGTCAAATTTTAAAAAGAAAGAAGGGCCTAGGAGTACAAGTTTATGACTACAGATCAGGGATGAAGGTGCCACATTGGTCAACACAGCAATGGACTCGATTTCAATCAAGAGCCGGTTACATTAAGCTGCTTCGGCCTCTTGATGTATCCGGCAGTGGCCGTGCAGTGTTTTATTTCTACCACAGGTCCAACCCGGCATAGAAATAAGCACAACCAGCAACTTCTTGTGTTTGAGTAATCGCTGGCTTTAGTGAACGTGCGGCAGTGATGGGAAGTCGAGCTCTTCCTAGTGAGCTGGCTCATTGGGCTCCGTTCACTTATAAGCTTGTAATTGTCATCATCTGACCTTTCATCTTATAACCCACTGGCTAACCCGGTACAAAGAACCTTTTAGCTTTGGCTCATTTCAGACTACCGTTCCTTGACCAATCTTCCTTACCTTCATTAAAAAAGTAAAAAACGAATGTTTAATGTATCAACCAAAAATCCCATTGACCTCAATGTACATTTTATGTCATCTGTTATGTTCCTTTTAGGCAGGGACCTGTTATCCATGCGTTTTTTGGACAGAAAAAAAAATAAACGGAGGCAGCAGTACTTTTCCTCGTTTAAAAATAAAAAAAAACACACATGGATAACGGATTTCTTCCTAAACGGAACATAACGGATGAGATAAAATGTACATTGATGTCAATGGGATTTTTGATTGATACATTAAACCGCCGTACTTTACTTTTTTTAACGGTAAGGAACGGTAGTGTGAAATTATCCTTATATTACATGCCCGCAAAAATGTGACACAACGTAAAAAAAAAAAAAAAATCCGATCAGTCAACAACATGTGACGTAATTTTCAACGGTAGATGCTATTTCCTAGTGGTCTAAAGGACCTATGATGACGTCATGACCATGTGACCGGGCTCTTGTGTGGGAGGAGCAACTCTAGAGGTTACACAGGAAGCCTGGAGATCCGAGGAGAGGCGGCAGCAGCCGCCATGTGCTGCCAAGGAGGAAAGGTAAGGAAGAGGCAGCTGTGTGACATGGGGGGGATGTGGGGGTGCAGGCTGTGTGACATGGGGGGGGAAGTGGGGGTGCGGGCTGTGTGTGACATGGGGGGATGTGGGGGTGCGGGCTGTGTGTGACATGGGGGGATGTGGGGGTGCAGGCTGTGTGACATGGGGGGGGAAGTGGGGGTGCGGGCTGTGTGTGACATGGGGGGATGTGGGGGTGCGGGCTGTGTGTGACATGGGGGGATGTGGGGGTGCGGGCTGTGTGTGACATGGGGAGGGGGCGCGGGCTGTGTGTGACATGGAGGGATGTGGGGGTGCGGGCTGTGTGTGACATGGGGGGGATGTGGGGGTGCGGGCTGTGTGTGACATGGGGGGGATGTGGGGGTGCGGGCTGTGTGTGACATGGGGGGATGTGGGGGTGCGGGCTGTGTGTGACATGGGGGGATGTGGGGGTGCGGGCTGTGTGTGACATGGGGGGGATGTGGGGGTGCGGGCTGTGTGTGACATGGGGGGGATGTGGGGGTGCGGGCTGTGTGTGACATGGGGGGGATGTGGGGGTGCGGGCTGTGTGTGACATGGGGGGGATGTGGGGGTGCGGGCTGTGTGTGACATGGAGGGATGTGGGGGTGCGGGCTGTGTGGGACATGGGGGGGGGGGTGCGGGCTGTGTGTGACATGGGGGGGATGTGGGGGTGCGGGCTGTGTGTGACATGGGGGGATGTGGGGGTGCGGGCTGTGTGTGACATGGGGGGGATGTGGGGGTGCGGGCTGTGTGTGACATGGGGGGATGTGGGGGTGCGGGCTGTGTGTGACATGGAGGGATGTGGGGGTGCGGGCTGTGTGTGACATGGAGGGATGTGGGGGTGCGGGCTGTGTGTGACATGGGGGGATGTGGGGGTGCGGGCTGTGTGTGACATGGAGGGATGTGGGGGTGCGGGCTGTGTGGGACATGGGGGGGGGGGGTGCGGGCTGTGTGGGACATGGGGGGGATGTGGGGGTGCGGGCTGTGTGGGACATGGGGAGGGGATGTGGGGGTGCAGGATGTGTGAGGAGGAAGGAGCCGTGGGGGGTTGTGGATGTTGTTTAAATATTTTGGTCCTTTACTATTATGAACTTTTCTTAAATTCTTCTCTTTCAGATCAGTGACTGCGTTGAGGATGAGATTTTTTGTTTTATTTGCGATGGTCAAATGGTTATTTTTTTTATTTTATTTTTTTAATAATGTTGAAAAAAAAAAGCTAAATTACATATTGCAGTCACCAGGTTTAAAGGAAACCTACCATGTAGAATGGCAGGGGTAAGCTGTAAGTACCGAGCACCAGCTCAGGGTGAGCTGGTGCCGGTACTTACTTTCGTTAGTGTTATAAACCGCGGTATCGCGGTTTTAACACTTTTAAACTCTAGAGCAGAAGAGGCTTTGGCGCTGCGTGCGCTCGATCGTGCGCGCGCCTACATAGGAAATGACGGAGACGTTGCGCGCGCACGGTCGCACGCAGCACCGAAGTCCCTTCTGCTCTAAAGTTTAAAAAGTGTTAAAACCGCGATACCGCAGTTTATAACACTAACGAAAGTAAGTACCGGCACCAGCTCACCCTGAGCTCACCCTGGGCTGGTGCTCGGTACTTCCAGCTTACACCTACCATTCTACATGGTAGGTTTCCTTTAATAAAGCAGCAGCATTACCAGGGTAGGAGCCCCTGCTGACCCCAGCCTGCACCCACCCCAGTGCGTCACCCTCAGATCATTACACTTGTGGTGGTAAGAGGGGGGAGTTTTGATCTTTTTTTTGTTAGTCGCCTCTGATGGTATGAAAATAAAAGCACTAATACCTCAGTCCTCATCTCCGCTCCAGCATGGAGGTTCTGGTCTCTGCTGACCTCTGAGTGTCACTGGAGGGGCCGCGTGTGACTAGAGGGCAGAGGATCCTGTGCACCTGAAATTGCTGATCCCAGAAAAACTCATTTATGTAGCCTTTAAGAGTACTAGCTAAATTTTAAAAAATATGTATGTATGTACTTGAGTATAAGCCCCTAATTTTAACACAAAAACTAGGAAAACCTATTGACTGGAGTAAAAGCCAATGGTGGGAAATGCATTGGTCACAGCCACAAGCCGGTATATAGCTATTCAGCCCCCTGCACACCACTATATAGCTTGCCAGCCCTCTGCCGCCCCAGTATATAGCCACCTGCGCCCTAGTATAAAGCCAGCAGCCCTTTTCCCCAGTATATAGTCAGTCAGCCCATGTCCAGTATATAGTCATTGCTTGCCCCCCCCTAGTCCAGTATATAGTCATTGCTTGCCCCCCCCTAGTCCAGTATATAGTCATTGCTTGCCCCCCCCTAGTCCAGTATATAGTCATTGCTTGCCCCCCCCTAGTCCAGTATATAGTCATTGCTTGCCCCCCCTAGTCCAGTATATAGCCATTGCCTGCCCCCCCCAGTCCAGTATATAGCCATTGCCTGCCCCCCCCCCAGTCCAGTATATAGCCAGTGGCTCCCCCCCCCCCAGTCCAGTATATAGCCAGCGGCTCCCCCCCCCCCCCGTCCAGTATATAGCCAGCGGCTGCCCCGCCCCCTTAAGTCGGTATATAGCCAGCGGCTGCCCCGCCCCCTTAAGTCCGGTATATAGCCAGCGGCTGCCCCGTCCCCTTAAGTCCGGTATATAGCCAGCGGCTGCCCCGCCCCTTAAGTCCGGTATATAGCCAGCGGCTGCCCCGCCCCCTTAAGTCCGGTATATAGCCAGCGGCTGCCCCGCCCCCTTAAGTCCGGTATATAGCCAGCGGCTGCCCCGCCCCCTTAAGTCCGGTATATAGCCAGCGGCTGCCCCGCCCCCTTAAGTCCGGTATATAGCCAGCGGCTGCCCCGCCCCCTTAAGTCCGGTATATAGCCAGCGGCTGCCCCGCCCCCTTAAGTCCGGTATATAGCCAGCGGCGGCTCCTCCCCCTTAAGTCCGGTATATAGCCAGCGGCGGCTCCTCCCGTCCGGTATATAGCCAGCAGCGGCTCCTCCCGTCCGGTATATAGCCAGCGGCGGCTCCTCCCGTCCGGTCCAGTATATACACTAGAAAACAGAAAGAACGGGAACAACAGAGGACGGCGCCTCGGGTAATATAGCCGGGTACTTGATTCCTGAAGATAGTAAAGAGGGTGCTCACCTTTAGGGAACTTGATGTTATGCATATATTCCCACTCCTGGGAAACGGTCCTTGGTATGTCCAATCCGGATTTGGCTCTGCGTGTGAGAGTCAGCAGCTCCCACAACTCTACATACCCGAAACCAAACGTTTCGGTAAAGGCATATGCACAAAAACAAAAATTGTAAGAGTATATGTGGGGCGCTAGAACACAACTGCTTGAGCCCTTGGATCTTAAAACCACAGTCCAGCTGATATGAATACAAGAGATAATTTATTTGAGATCTTGAACGGATCAAAAATGCAACAAATAAATTATCTCTTGTATTCATATCAGCTGGACTGTGGTTTTAAGATCCAAGGGCTCAAGCAGTTGTGCTCTAGCGCCCCACATATACTCTTACAATTTTTGTTTTTGTGTAATAGTCCAGTATATAGCCAGTGGTTACCCCCCCCCCCCAGTCCAGTATATAGCGAGTGCCTTGGCTTATACTTAAGTATATACAGTATTATACACTGTTACTATGTTGGTAAGAAAATATAAAAATTAAAATATTTTACTTTGTGTTTTATGAGCTTTTTTGGCACCTGATGTTTTTCTAGGCTGTATATGTGAAATGATAATAAATATCTCTACAAAAAAAATTTTGTCATGGTGTTTTTTTTTTTTTTTGTACATGAGTTGTTTAGTTTCTCAAAGTGATCTGGTGGATCCCGTGGCTTCCAGCGGTTTACAACACAATGCAAGGAGCTTGTTCCAGTGTACACGGATCTGGGATCGGCCCCGTTCTCACAGTCTTTTTCATTGTGTTTTTAAAAACGCTAAACAAACGCTACATGTAAATGCGGCGTCAGGTGCCTGGAGAGATCTGCTGATGTTTGCAACGCTGGGTCATCGGACTCTTCACCATGTAAATACTGATGACCTGTCATCTCATGGGCGACATCCTCCAGCGCAGAGTTCTCCAGAGAGATACTGAGTGACTCCAGAATTCCTCCTGCAGTCTTACGCCTCCCAGAATGTGCCATGCTTAGAAATTTTTCAACCCTTTGCCGCAAACCGTTGTGCTATTATGTCGGCATGTGGCTGACGGGCTGAGCCCTCTCTGTACTGGGTGGGTGTTTGCCGCATATTGCTTGCACTAATCCCGGGTGTTAACCTGTTAAATCCTGGCAGTGCTGCCATCTCGGATCAGATTGTTGCTTCCAGTGACAACATCCTATACATACGGCATATACAGCTATCTTGCCTGCTCTGCTATTCCTGCTGGTTTAGAACTGTGTTGCTATATTGTGGATTCTCCACCAACTGCTGGTGACTATCAATGAAGGAGCAGTTGCCATCTGTAGCCACTAAACTACTGGCTAATAAACAGAGTGGCCTAGATTTATCATGGCCTAAACTCTCGGAAAATGCACTTAAATACATGTTTTTGAGAGAGAGCACTGACACTATGTGGGGAGGGCAAAATACTTCACAAGAGGCACTAATATTATTGAGGGGTTATTCACATGGCCGTCCGCAGGGACGTACATGCGGCCACATATACGTCCCCATAGACGGCAATAGCGGCACAGCGGGGATACGGTGACATGGGTGGCACCGATCCGGGCCACACACCGCAAAAAGATAGAGCATGCTCTATCTTTCGGCGTGTGTGCGGCCGTGAGCCGCTGTTTTCAATGGAGGGAGGAGAGGTCACCATTCACATCTATTGGAGTGCTAAAAACCAGCCAAGTGAATCCCCATATACCTGTTTTTCCTAGTGGGTAGAAAGACTCGGTCCTTTAGCCAACTATGATTTACCCTGCTCATTTAAAGTAAGCTAAATCCTAGTGGGCAGAAGGACCTGGTCCTTTTATCCATATCATTCACATTTCTAGTGGGCAGAAGGACCTGATCCTTTTGTCCCAGACAGTCACAGCTCTAGTGGGCAGAGGGACCTGGCCTTTCAGCCAAGTATGGTTTAGCCTGCTTATATAAAGTCAGCTGAATCCTAGTGGGCAGAAGGACCTGATCCTTTTGTCCAAGTCAGTCACATTTCTAGTGGGCAGAAGGACCTGGTCCTTTAGCCCACTAGGATTTAGCCTGCTTATATAAAGTAAGCTAAATCCTAGTGGGCAGAAGGACCTGTTCTCACACTTATAACCTGACAATGCACTAGGTCCTTTAACCAACTAGGACAGTGATGGCAAACCTTTTAGAGGCCGAGTGCCCAAACTACAACAAAGACCCGCTTATTTATCGCAAAATGCCAACACAGAAATGTAATTTGTGATTTATACTCCCTTCTCTGTCACAGTTTTCATTGATACCAGCCCCTGAGGACACCAATAAAGCAGAAAATAGTCCCAGGTAGAGCTGTCACTTTAATATAGCTCTGTGCACAGCAAGTCCTGGGCTGTCTGGGACTGCAGGAAGATACCTGCAGTAATCTCTGGTGATGGCCTGAGTGCACACAGAAAGGGCTCTGAGTGCCACCTCTGGCACCAGTGCCATAGGTTAGCCATCACTGAACTAGGATATAGATTGCTCATATGAAACAGGCTAAATCCTAGTGGGCAGAAGGACCTGTTCTTACACTTCTTACCTGACACTGCATTAGGTCCTTTAGCCAACTAGGATTTAGCCTACTCATATAAAGAAAGCTAAATCCTAGTGGGCAGAAGGACCTGTTCTTATACTTCTAACCTGACACTGCACTAGGTCCTTTAGCCAACTAGGATTTAGCCTACTCATATAAAGCAAGCTAAATCCTAGTGGGCAGAAGGACCTGTTCTTACACTTCTAATCTGACCCTGCATTAGGTCCTTTAGCCAACTAGGATTTAGCCTACTCATATAAAACAGGGTAAATCATAGTGGGCAGAAGGACCTGTTCTTACACTTCTAATCTGACCCTGCATTAGGTCCTTTAGCCAACTAGGATTTAGCCTACTCATATAAAACAGGGTAAATCATAGTGGGCAGAAGGACCTGTTCTTACACTTCTAACCTGACCCTGCATTAGGTCCTTTAGCCAACTAGGATATAGATTGCACATATAAAACGGGGTAAATCCTAGTGGGCAGAAGGACCTGTTCTTATACTTCTAACCTGACACTGCACTAGGTCCTTTATCCAACTAGGATATAGATTGCACATATAAAACAGGGTAAATCCTAGTGGGCAGAAGGACCTTTTCTTACACTTCTAACCTGACACTGCACAAGGTCCTTTATCCAACTAGGATATAGATTGCACATACAAAACAGGGTAAATCATAGTGGGCAGAAGGACCTGTTCTTAAACTTCTAACCGGACACTGCACTAGGTCCTTTAGCCAACTAGGATTTAGCCTACTCATATAAAGCAAGCTAAATCCTAGTGGGCAGAAGGACCTGTTCTTATACTTCTAACCTGACACTGCACTAGGTCCTTTAGCCAACTAGGATTTAGCCTACTCATATAAAGCAAGCTAAATCCTAGTGGGCAGAAGGACCTGTTCTTATACTTCTAACCTGACACTGCACAAGGTCCTTTAGCCAACTAGGATATAGATTGCACATACAAAACAGGGTAAATCATAGTGGGCAGAAGGACCTGTTCTTACACTTCTAACCTGACACTGCACTAGGTCCTTTAGCCAACTAGGATTTAGCCTACTCATATAAAGCAAGCTAAATCCTAGTGGGCAGAGGGACCTGTTCTTATACTTCTAACCTGACACTGCACTAGGTCCTTTAGCCAACTAGGATATAGATTGCACATACAAAACAGGGTAAATCATAGTGGGCAGAAGGACCTGTTCTTACACTTCTAACCTGACACTGCACTAGGTCCTTTAGCCAACTAGGATTTAGCCTACTCATATAAAGCAAGCTAAATCCTAGTGGGCAGAAGGACCTGTTCTTACACTTCTAACCTGACACTGCATTAGGTCCTTTAGCCAACTAGGATTTAGCCTACTCATATAAAGCAAGCTAAATCCTAGTGGGCAGAGGGACCTGGTCCTTTTCTCCTCTAACAGTTTTCTGTATACAAGACATGAATAAGTCGCATTTCTGAAGCACTGCTAGGGTATTGTGACTTTTTGTCAGTTTTAAATCCGGCAAGCCACTTTTTAAAATATGTGATGGGGCACAAGTAAGGCCAGTACGCCAAATGTACTATAGCCTGTATCAAAGTACTAGCGCGGGTTATTGCTGAAATCTACGCCAAGTGGGACATGGTGTAGGTGTCAATTCCGGCTAAGCGGTTAGAACATCTTAGCAAATACGGAGCGTCACGTCCGGAGGTTATTAAGACTTGCGCAAAATGGGGGTCATTTATCTAAGGGCCATGTTCCATCTGCATTTTGGCTTCCGTTTTGCAGTTTCTGGATGAATTAAATATCCGTTGATTGCCCTGGACTTGCAATAGTATCCGTTTTTTTACTTTCCATTATACCTTCATTTATTTAAGCAGATAGTAGGAATAAAACGGATGGCTGACACTAACAAAAAAACAGGTCTGCCAAAGGGATCTACAAAAATTTTTATTTATTATTAACAATAATTAAAAAAAAACCAAAAAACGGAAATTGTGAAACAGAAGTGCGTGACTTTGCACAATATTTTTAATTGCAAACAACCAACAGACTCAGATGCCAGTTATATAACACAATGCGCCAGTCTTAATAAATTTCCAATAATTTTCAGATTGGAATTTGTGTTGGAGGACTAATAATAATAATATCTAATAATAATACTGCAAGGGAAATAAAAAAAACCTTTTAAATAGTTTTTATATTCAATTGAACAATAAAAGTCCTTTAGCCAACTGGAAATTAGTTTTTCTATGTTGAAACAGCTAAATCCTAGTGGATAGAGGGACCAGGTCCTTTAGCCCATTAGGATTTAGCATTTTCTATATAGAGCAGGCTAAATCCAAGTGGGCAGAAGGACCAGGTCCTTTAGACCACTAGGATTTAGACTCAACCAATTTTCAACGTTTGCAATAAGACACGTGTGAACGCACCCTTACACAAGTCACCAGCCGCGGTTCCTAGAGGTAGATTATTGTTTAGCTCTCTGTGTACGTCAGTGGCATTCTGGGAGTTGTAGTCCCCGCCCCCTCCCGCATTATTTAAACGCTGCGCAGCACAAACTTTAAATCACTCCGAAGAACTTCATTGGCTAAGGTTCCGCCAATCAACAACGCTCTGGCATTAACCTTATCCATGCCGGCTGTGGGCTGCGGGCGACGCTTGGATTACGCTGAAGGAATCGATGCGATCTGCCCTCCGTTGCTCACGCCTGGAGGCTATTTACTTCCTTATACAAGAAGCAGCTGGAGGAGCAAGATGGCGGCGCCCTGCGCATAGGTGATCCGTTACTGTTTACTGGGACCTGTGCGAGAGCTGGAGAGCCGCAGGTGCAGTGACATGCAGTGTGCACAGGCGGGAAGTGAGCGGATCTCCATGATGGTCAGTAGATGAAGGCTCCTTCTCCTCCCCTCAGCCATGCAGGGCATACTGCTGGTGATCAGTGGCCTGGGCTGGCTCCTGGACCTGCTACTGCTGGTGTTGGACCTCAATTACTGGCTGGTGTCCTCCATTGTGTCCCTCCTGCTCTGGACCATCCGCTTCACCCTGAACCTGCCAGGGACCATCCTCCTGGGCCTCTTCCATTGCTGGCAGCATGCCCTTGTGTCGCTGGCCGTGCTGGGCGAGACTGGCACTAACTTGGCGCTGTCCTCTGTGCATGCGCTGGGCGATGGCGTGAGAGGACTGCTGTCAGGACTGGACAGTCTACAACTTCTCTGGAACCTGATGTGCCACATGTTGCTGCGCACCAAGGAGATGATGCAGCGTGGTATCCTGAGCATCGCCCTGTCCGGGCAGAACTTTCAGCGCCAGGTTTGGGAGGCGCTGGGTATAGCCAGCGGGTTAGTAGCTTATATTGTGAACAGCCTGGTGAATATGTGTCTCATCGGGGTGCAGAACATCTTCTCGGCTGCCCTGGGCCTGTGGCTGACCATCATAAACGTGATATTCGTAGGGAAAGACTTGATCATTGCGTTGCTGTCCCAGATTTCCAGCTCTGCCGTCGCCGTGGTCATCCTGTTCTGGACGCCATTCCAGTTAGCGGTGGATTTACTGGTGTACTGCAGCACGGGGATCGGGGTGATCCTCTTCAGGCACTTTTATGAGGTCCTCTTACTTCTGTTCTTAATCTGGGTCTCCCGTTTGATCCTCCGGCCTCCACCGGCTTTACTATCATTCCAAGAACGACTGAGACGTCACACTCCCCTCGTCCGAATACTGATACACAATATACTAAGCGCGGAGATCTGGAGGAGAGCTGCTTTCTGGTTCCGTCAGCTCGTCAGAATGTACCGAGCCGCGTGGGACAGGGACCGGAACCTGATGAGGACTAGAGCACAGGATAGACAAGCAGGTAGACGAGTGGTCAGGGTACCCGCTACTCGGGCGCAGGTCCCGCCACCTGCCCAGATACGACACGAGCCTGTGGCTGCACGGCCTCCGATTCCCCAAATAGCGCGACCCGTACCGCTACCGTATGCATCAACCTCGCAAGAGACAGAGACTGTGACTGCGGAGGACCCCTGGAAGCTACTGAAACAGCAGGAGGAGAGTAAGAAATGTGTCATCTGCCAAGACGAAAACAAATCGGTTCTCCTGCTGCCATGCCGCCATCTGTGCCTGTGCTCGCAGTGCACAGAGATCCTACTGCAGCAGCCGATCCTGCAGCGGAACTGTCCACTATGCCGGAAGATGATCCTGCAGACACTCACTGTGTACATGTGATCTACGAAGAGATAAAAGCCACCCAGTATTTCTTTCCTCTTTTTTAACCTTTTGTTAGTCGGACATCGGATCTTCCTCCTTTTTAAGAAAAGTTCCAGGGAAACCTATTTTTCTACGCATTATCTATTCTATACCATTATCTGTGAAGCTGTGAAAGGGATTGGAATTATTGCTGTTTTCCATGTTATCACATTTTTCCATTTTGTCGTTGGAGAATTCCATGTGTTTGTGTTCTGGTTGTGACGACTTTACATTTCACTGTTTTACCATTTCACAGTATAGATCTTAGCACTGCTGTATGAACACTGGATTAAACCTACTGCTATACAACCACCCACATTATTCACTGATGGGTCTTTATTGCAACCTTTAAAACTGCAGCTGTTATAGGTGTAAGGATGTTTCTTCACTTAAAGGAACTCTATTTTATATCCTATTGATTAGGATAGAAAATCCATAGTGCCACTTTTATTTTGTCACGTGGCCTTTTTGCAGTGCAGTCTCTTTAAAGGGAATTTATCAGGGCAATTGATTGTGTCACAGATTCTCCTGGCAGGTTCCCTTTAAAGTGAATTGGGTGAGCTGCAATAACTTAACACAGCCAATGCACACTGTAAGGCTCTGTGCTGGCCAAACACTATCAACGTCTCAACAGCTGGTTGATCGAAGAGTCGGGTGTCAGACCTCCGCCCATTTAAACAGGTTTTCCACTCTCAGCAAATGAATGATATTGTTTGTAAAAGTTACTCAATTTTGCAATATACTTTCTGTATCAATTCCTTACGGCTTTTTAGAGCTCTGCTTGCTGTTATTCTACAGGAAGTTTTATTGTTTACTTTCTGGAGATAAAAACCCCCTGATCATGTGATGTCACACAGATGCACGGCTCGTTATATCACAGAGAATAATCAGAGCTGCATAACTGTCTGACATCACATGACCAGGGATATAATGAGCTGCGCACCTGTGTGACATCACATAACTGGGGATATGAGGCGCGCACCTGTGTGACATCACATGGCCAGGAATATAACGAGCAGTGCACCTGTGTGATATCACATGACCGGGGATATAGTGAGGCATACACTTGTGTGCCATCACATGACCAGGGATATTTAACGAGCCGTCGTGTCGAATAACAGTAAATGTAGAAAACCATATTTGATACATAAAGTATATTTGGAAATTGTATAAATTTTCATTACACAAACAATATCAATTATTTGCTGAAAGTGGACGTTCGACGCACGAACAGAAGGAAACAACTGACCTCACTGGTGCCCTGTAACACAGCAGGCAGGTCACTGTTGAGGCTGGTGTTTGGCTGCGGTGGTGAACATAGCTCTCAGCTTATGACATATCCTGCTCCACTAATGCCATCGCTGTCCTGTGTATCGCTGACAAGACAAGGTGCTCTACAGCTCTGCATATTTCCAAAGATTTACAGAACTGAAGTTTCCAGGATATTAAATTTGATAATCCTATAGGATACGTCATCTATATTGGATCAGCAGAGGACTGAAGGCAGCAGCAGTAATTTCAGAACAAACACATTGGGGAGGGGGGGGGATTTACTAATTCTGGCGCAAGGACGACTGTCGGCATCGGAGATCAGTCTCCGGAAAGCACAGCCCGATGTATTAAAGTGGTGCATGGCTGTTAGTGATTACTGGGTAGACGGAACTAATCAGTCGTGCGCCAGAAAAATGCCAACAGTAATGAAGTGTGCGCCCAAATCTTACATGGACTGTGCCTTAATTTTACTCTCTGACCAATTTTTTCCTGGTCTATCGTGCGCCAAAATTTGCGCCTAAAAATGCCGGCAAAATACACATAAATGTGACGGATAATATGGAAACGTTAGGCCATGCCCACTTGCGCAAAAAAAAAAAACCAAGGTGCCCGGATAGTCGGAAACATCTGTTCTTTCTGGCGCAAACTCATTATAAATGATCCGCAACAATTCTGCGCAAAAAAACCTGTAAAATCCCGGCATTTTTGGGGCGCAGATACGATAATACATTTCCCCATTGTATGGAGCTGGAAGTAGTAAAATGGGATCTAACTGTAGTACCCTATCTTTGCCACTACACAGTGTACAGTCAGTGTTGTTTGGTTTAGAGTGTGGGAGAGGACATCCTGGAAAACACTTGTACTTAACATCTCTTTTATAGTTCATTATAGTTGGTGCACAGAATACACGTGTGCCTAGTAAGATAAGACACCCCTGCTCCCGGCAGAGTCTAAATTCTGCTTCTGTTCCAGTTTTGTAACCAGACAACTGTTTTCTTTCAGAAACGGTGCCACACCGGTCCACAGGTTATGTGCGGTCTTCCTTTTTAACTTCATCAGAGATTACCTGCAATACCAGGCGTGACCTATGGACAGGAGTGGCGCTGCTATTGAGTGCAGTTATAATACACGTATAGCATGTATTCTCCATGTCATATCTGATGAACAGGAAAACATGTGAATATAACACATGACACACTTACAGCAGAGCTGTCACCTGTACAGGAATTATTTATGAAGAGCGGTTCTGTTCATTCTGGTCTATTACCTGAGCTCGCTCAGCCCCTGCTTGTTCTATTATGTATAGGTGGCAGGTGCACTTGTCATATAGCTTTAACCCTTTGAAGGATCCCTCCATCTCCTCCCCACATGGCAGATGTTATAAGAGATTAGTATTGGGAAGTTTTGTTGTTGGGAGGGTAAACTTCCAGTGAAACTCTGCCCACCCAGTTCTGTTCACACGCAACCACTCCATAAAGCAGAGCGTGCATGAGTGTATTGGAGTTGGGCAAGATAACTGTAAGCTGTCCTAAAGTACATGCTGTCTTAAAGTGGCTGCACAAGTTTTAGTTGATTTTGTGGAAGTGATTAGTCGGGGTCTGACTGCAGGGATCCTGACCATCATGAGAATAAGTTTCCCAAATAATGGAGCGGTGGGTCAAGCATGCATCCATCACTACTGTGGGGGTGTCAGGAATCGCTGAGCACAGCGTTTGGGTATCTCCATTCTCTGACACTTCCTTTCACTATCTAGGTGAGTGCCTGATATTTAGCTCCCATTGTATTGCATTGCGCGGCAGGACCTACCGCGCTATTAGGTAGTCAGAACGGGATCCTGGGAGTCCATGCAGTCAGCCGTCAGATTCTGTGGATAGGGAGTAACAATCAAATTTGGTACAAAACCTTTAAACTACTCCACCCATTAGACAAAATTCATTAGACATAATTAAGCAATCTACTATAAATCATAGACATGCATAATTCCACTGGACAAGTTTTACATTCAAGGTTTGCTTTAAAGGCAATCTACTCCTTCCCCCAAGCATTATAATATGTTCCCGGGGTGTTGTAGAGCTAACCTTTATTATATCTGTCCATTATGCTGTTCTCAAGTAATCTCCAGTTTCATCTGTATGCTAATGAGGTAGCTGGTGCAACCAGACTGTGTCCTTTAGCACCGGAGGCACTGCTATTCACCCCCAGATCACTTCCCTCTTTCAGGTTTGAGCTATGCTTCACGCAAGAGAAATCTCCTGCTTAGCTTACAGAGATGTTAGCGGTTCAGGCAGTAATAACAGTGCACAAACTGTCTCATTAGCATATGGATTACAACTGCATAATGGACAGAAATATAGTAATTTTTTTTAAATTACCACCGTCACAGTGTCTGGATCTATGAGTAATCTTCTTATATTTGTTATCCACAGCCTCCTTCCTTCTAATATCAACTTTTATCATTTATGATAATGAGCCAGAAGGGCTAAGAGGATGTTACCAGAACCCCTCTATGCTGCAGCTTCACAGGCTGTTACACTGTCTTTCCCTCAAGTCCTGCTCCCGCAACACTTACCCCCCTCTTCCCCACTACCTGATGTAATCTTACATCTTTAGCACACAGTGGGAGGAAAGAAGTACTTCTACACAGTGCAACAGCTTGTGAAGCTACAGAATGGTGGGCTCTGGTTATGGGACTCTAATTCATTGGCATAATTATAAAGTTGAAAGTATATTGTCTCCTGGAGAACAGCACTGTGCTCCTAAATATTATATACCCCCCCCCCCAAAAAAAAAAACGCACTGTGCCCCCGCATTTGTCATATACCCCAGGGATCATTGCTCCGATCATAGCGGATTCAGCAATGGCAGCCTCAGTCTATTGAAGGAAAAACCCTATTACTGTATTCATTTATCCAGTCCTCAATATAATTTCTCCTTTCTATGGCCTACACATGCAATCACAGAGAAAGCGATTGATTCAGGTTCAGCCAAGTCTCCAGACACTGACTCTGTACTGTTCTATTTACTGGGCTGGGTTAAAATGTACATGGCTCGTTGACAAAGTAGAACCTAGGTCATTGGGGCGACTCACAAAGCGTCATGGAGTTATCCTGTGAATCCCTCCTCTCCCACTTACTTCCAAGCGCATGCGCAAGGAGACAGTGAAGCCGACTCCATGACTCGGATATCTATGTGAAACATCCCCTGGCATAACTCTGGTTATAATTTGGCACTGAGCCAGGTATATTTCACACTTTATTGAGGAGAGGACTTTTTTTTTTATAGGAACCTGTGATTAGATTGGTAGGTCAAAACATGATGACTGGTTCTCTTCAATATACTCTACTGTTCTGAGGGAAGATAAGCTGCTGTGGACTTGTCTGGAAGTGACATACACTGATGAGAAGACATGCACACTCTGATGAGTAGTTGTCGACTGAAAGAGAATGCATATGGAGACTATCCAAGGTCTGTGGCCGGCTTGAAGGGGTTGTCCTACAATGTACACGTATCTACTCTGCAGAAGTGTCTGACGACTGGGGAACTAATTACTGGGATCCCTTGTGATCTCGAGAATGTAGATCAGCAGGTGCTCTCAGGTCCTTCACCTGAATGGTGTGCGGGTGCTACCAGATTTCCAATTGCGTCTATGGAACTGAAGAGGATAGCCTTCCTGGAAGTCCTATAGAAGTGAAGCACTGGACAAGTATGTTCACCAGACCCCTGATCTTGTGATCGCTGGGGGTCCCAGCAATCAGAGACTTTAAAGTATAGACTAAACCCTCAGTTCATCAGTTCATCATGCCAGGTGCCAAGCCACCATCTTCCACGACCAGTGACTTGCAAAGAATTTGCATCTACTTATACCAAATAAACATGGAATAAAAGAGGATTTTTAATTTTGGAATAACTAGGAATGTACAGTACAGTTTTGGACTCCGAGGTCAAATGTGGTTGACTCGATGGAAATATCATTCCTTAAGAAAACATCATAGCCCTTAAGTCAGTTTCCTCGTTTTGTCAGTTTCCTTTTATTGTCTAGAGTCACATTTCGACCCCAGTTTGTAGAAGGCTAGCATGCAACGCGCTACAACAGGAACCGCCGGCACAAAGACCTGGAAATCGAGAATGAAACCTGTACATACAAACCTCCCAAGAACTTCTTGTCATATTTCAGTGTAAATTGTCATCTTCCTTTCCTGTGCTTTTACTGTGAAGTCTGGGAGTTTAGATATATTGTTAGTTTAGTCTTGTGGTCATGTCCCCGTGTAGCTGAGGTCTTGTGGTAATAACACCAGGCGATAAATCAGTGTGAAAAAAAAATCCTGCAGCGATAAATAAGGATTTTCGAAACCCTAGAAAATTTATTGGAGGTTTTTCTCTACTTCCAAATATGTCTTTAATTTTCTGTGGTCGTTTAAGAGGGTATTCACACCTCAAATATTTATGGGATATTCTGTACTTATATGGCACCCACCATATACGTCTCTCCCTATTCATTTTTTGGTTGTTTTTCGGATTCCTATGGAAATAAATTGGGAAAGATGCATAGTCCCCCTTTCATTAACAGAAGATATGGTACAAGGGTTGGGGGTACCACAGACATGTTACTGATGGTTATCTGTAGGTATCTGGGTATCCAACTTCAGACCATCCGGAGTGACCCCTGTTCACCACTGATGGAAAGCACCTGCAATGGACAACCGGACCATGTGGTAGTAGAAGTACGTGGTCTGGTCTGATGTGTCAAGTATTTATAACGTTGATGGTCCAGAAAAGTTATCCAGGCAAGATCTGTAAACGGGATGCATTATGGGAAGAAGACAAGCCAGGGAGGGGATGGTCTGGACCTTGGGTTGTTACTATGATGCCTACTATCTGCCTAAAACCAAAATCCCCCATTCTTAGCCGCAGTATTATCGACAGTGAGGCCTTTCAGGAAAGGCACATGACAAATATCTGACGATTAACACTACAAAGTCCCATTTTAAAATATGTCAATCAGTGGTCTTTGCTTTTTAATGGAGTCTGGGCTAGGAATCTCAGTATGTAACAGGACCCCCTCCTAACATGTGCCGTTATAAAGTTAATATGGGGGCAACTGAGACACCAGGCCCGGTAGTGACTGCTTCTTCTACACAATCTCATTTCAGTGGGGTTGGCCACTTTACCTCATATATTGTGTAATGTGTGTGTAAGTGTAGGGGGGGGGGGGGGGCAGGATATGAGGTAATTTACCAATATATATCTATTAATATTTCTGCTTGGCTTTCTTGATATGTGAAGCGAAGTCTCCTGTCTTTTTCCTCATCAGCCGGACATTCCTGTCCATGAACTCTGTCTGTGATCTCTAACTAACGATTGTCGATGGACAGTTAGAGATCACATGATCTTCCATCAGCGGCCATGTTATGGTCAGGAATGTCTGGCAGATGAGGTAAAAGACGGGAGACTTCACTTTACATATCAAGAAAGCAGAGCAGAAGTATTAATAGATGTATATTAGGTAAATTACCTCATATCCAGCCCCCCCACACTTACAAAAAACATGAGGTAAAGTGGCCAAGCCCTTTAAGAGCTGAAAAAAAGTAAGAATATAAAGGAATGATATGTTCTATAGGCACCGGGTCCTTGTAAAGCACTTGAGATACTTAGTGACTGAGTGAAGTGACCTCACTTTGTCAAAGTGAATCCTCAAATGTCTCGCATCCACTTAACATTGGGAAGTACATCATACGTCTTCACAGATAAGTGTTTCCTATAGGACTAATGGCTGTCTCAGTTTTGTGTGTGTACATCACGTTGCCCATGAAATGTCTTTTTCTTGACACCTTGTCAGACAAACTTTACTGTGAGAAGCCTGGACCAGAAGGAAAAAGGACACTGTGACCCCTTACGGGCGCTTCTTCTGTTAATTTCTGAACGCTTCTGCCACAACAAGATGGCCATAACCAAATCGGTCTAATAGAATATTGAATATGTTATATAAATGATTGTGTCTCCTAGTTATGGGGTGAGGAGCAACTTCATCTGTCTAGTCAGGTAGTCATCAGGTTCAATCATGCGAGATTTGACTTGAATTTTAAGGGAGCAGGTAGACATGGGCCAGTGAGGGACATCTCACAGGGCGTGATGTATCTCAAAGACTCCATGAATTTGGAGTATAGCTAGTTAAATGGGTTTTCCAGAAATCTGGGAAACCCTAGGGTTGGGGGATTATACTTACTCCTCACTAGATGCTGGTTCCGGCATTGATCCAAGACTTCAAATCAGGCAAAGGTCTGAAACCAGAAGTACTGTGGGGCCATAGGAATCACTTCCCATGGACCATGGGACAGTACAGGAAGTGACATCTGGTGGTTCTAGAAGGCCACTAGTTGGACCCCATCAGATCACAACCAGGCGCAAGCCCAAAACCGGAAGTATTAGAGCCGAATCATCAGATTCGGGAGACAAAGAGGGGTAAAGGCTCCCTTTCATCCAGGAAGACCCTTTTTAGATGCGCTTGTAGTAATTGGCTTCACTATAAGGAAGGCACGACAAGGTGTTACATGATGGTCTTGTGATGTTAGGGATCAGTAATGTCATCACGTCACCGCTACAACTAGTTTTTTAACCACAAAAGAGACATTGGGAACACTTAAACAGAACCTGTCACCAGATTTTACCCCACTAAACTACTAGCCCTCTCAGGTAGGGGCATAGTGGTTAGCATTACAGCCTTGCAGCGCTGGGGTCCTGAGTTTAAGTCCCAGTCTCAACATCTGCAAAGAGTTTGCATGTTCTCTCCATGTTTGCTTGGGTTTCCTCCGGGTCCTCCGGTTTCCTCCTACACTCCAAAACATACTGGTAGGTTGATTAGATTGTGAGCCCCATGGGGTCAGGGACTGATTTGGCAAGTTCTGTGTAGCGCTATGTAATCTGTGTGTGCTAAATAAAAAAAGGATAAAAATTTTATTATTATTAAGTGATGTTGCCAGGTACATCATGGTACGTTAAGGCGTTAAAAATCAGAAACCTTTAATCATAACATACAATAGGGGATATCTGTTTAGGCTCAAATATGGTCCCATATCTAGGGTTACATTTTCTCACCTGCTGTTTCTGAACTAAAAATATGAAAAATCAGTTATGACCTTAGGGTTTACCTCAAGCCTTACCCTCTAAAACTAACGGATTGTCATTATTAATGTATATACAAGCTCTTCTCGAAAGTGGATATACTGTGGGCGAAGATGAATGAGTTGGTGGTCCATCCATCTGTAGCCATCAGCTACCTCCGGTACCAAATCAATGAATGGAGTGACCACTCATCATTGTTCAGCAGCCCCATTCCTTAGGGGTACAAAGGACCCTCGTTCTTGTGATTGGTTAGGGTGCCAGAAGTCAGTCCCTTACCATCATAATTTTAGATTTTTGGGATACCCGGATACGCTTTATAAATACAGAAGTTTTCAGAAACTTTTGCGCCATCTTGTGGTTAAAATCACTAAATGCAGAACTATAATATCCTGACTCTACCTTTCTCTGCCACAGCTGATGCTTACCCCTGGATATTGTACAATTTATGTTGCGCATCTTTATACTAGTCTAAATATTAGACAGCATTTGTAAAAGTTGTCCGTATTTATGCTGCTAAAGTCATTCAACTGCTGAAAAGTAACCAGAATTCTTTAATTTGTGTTTTTGATATTGTCTGGTCTTGCAACTTGTATAATAATAATAATTCTCTATATAGCGCACACAGATTATGCAACGCTGCACAAAGCTTTTCAAATCGGTCCCTGTCCCCATGGGGCTCACAATCTAAACAACCTAACAGTATGTTTTGAAGTGTGGGAGGAAACCGCAGGACCCAGAGGAAGCCCACACAAACACAGAGAGAACATACAAACTCTTTGCAGATGTTGACCCGGGTGGGATTTGAACCCAGGACCCCAGCACTGCAAGGCAGAAGTGCTACCCACTCAGCCACCATGCTGCCATATTACATCCTAAATAAGGGTATATCAGGGTCAATGTCTTTTCTCCCTTTTAATTATCTAGACATTCAAGAGATCTGTCATCTTTGGTTTACACCACATTTTATTGTCAGGTAGTTTCAACATGAACAATTGAAGTTGTAACAGAGCATTTTATAGAGTATATAAGATTATGTTTTATGACTTTTATTGTGCCTGGAATGTACATGGTGTGTATGTGCTCTGATATATGTCTTCATATTCAAAGTGAGATCAGCGTAAAACTGATTCTTGCCACATTACATCTACAATACAAAAAGGAGTCTGTATAAAGTTTTGACCACATAACACTGATAAGATCACTAGGTCCTGGGGATTTAAGGGGTTTTCTACTTTTAGCAAATAATTGATATTGTTTATGTAATAAAAAGTAATCAAATTTTCCAATGTACTTTCTTTATCAATTTGTCATGGTATTGTGGATCTCTGCTTGCTGTCATTTTATGTTTACTTTCTTTGGATAAAAACTGGCCCCTAGTCATGTGATGTCACACAAGTGCACGGCCGATTATATCCCTGTTCATGTGATGTCAGAAAGGTACACGGCCAATGGTATCCATGGGCATGTGATATCACACAGGTGCACAGCTCATTATATCACTGTTCATGTGATGTCACACAGGTGCATGGCCGATTATATCCCTGGTTATGTGATGTCAGAAAGGTACACGGCCAATGGTATCCATGGGCATGTGATATTACACAGGTGCACAGCTCATTATATCAATGGTCATGTGATGTCACACAGGTGCGCGGCCAATTATATCCCTGGGCATATGATGTCACACAAGTGCACAGCTCGTTATATCACAAAGAGTGATCAGAGCTCTGTGTAACGTGCCGTGCACCTGTGTGGCATCACATGACCAGATATATAACGAGCCATGCACCTGTGTGACATCACATGCCCAGGGATATAACAAGCCGTGCTCCTGTGCGACATCACATGCCCAGGAGTGTTCCAGAACAAGTGAAGTGTCCTGGATTCTAGGCTGTAAACTATCTCTTAGGCTGGATTCACACGACCAGTGCCCGCCGTACCGTAGCGCTGCTCACCCCCGCCCCTCTCCATAGGGATACATTGCGCATGGCGCCGTATGCCCTGAAAAAATAGGACATGTAGGGCGCCGCGCGCCCATTGCCGTCTATGGGGGATGTATTTCGACCGTATATACGTCCCCCTTGCGGTAGTGTGAATGCAGCTTTCCCCCCTTACCTATGGTGTTGATTCACATCTCTTGTGTTAAGATATGTCCTTACTAGCAGGACCCTTCCTCACTAGTGACTAGTGAATCTTCTCTTTACAACAGAAGCAGAATCTTCACTCTAGGTTCATCTAGAGAAGATTGAAATAAGAGTTTCATGTTTTCAGCTCCAACTTTAGACCATATTTCTGAATTTCTAAACCAGCATGAGTCTATAAAAACTGTCTACATCCGAGAAGCGGGATCAGGAAAACCCAACTAACATTAGTCGAGCTTTCTTGTCCTGGATCCAAACATCTTTAAAATAAATTAACTTCCTGCTGCTTGTGTGATGCCGCTCTAAAGGTCCGTGCCAGTTTACTTTCCTTTGACTGATCTTGTGATCACTGCAGCCAATCACTAGGCCTTAAAAGTGGAAGTATGAATGCTAGGCTAACTCTCCATTGGCCTATGTCTTGGGAAGAAAGGGTTGGGCATGTTGACATTCAGTAAGCCCAATCCTTTGTTCTCAAGGAAGATAAGGTGCCACCAGAGATGTCCATATATCCATGGAAAACATATTTCCTACATTTGTATAAAAGAATTTGTAAAAAATTTGGCAGCCAGCTGTTAAACATTCAAGACTTTATACTGTTTTATGATCGGCTGATGTCACTGGACGGAACACAGGATTTGGTTCCCAGTCGGAGTAGATAAGAAATCCAGTGAAAACGCTATCTGTTCCCCCACTGGAGTAAAGACCTGGATAGTCTCCCACTTGTACCCACACCTCATCCCCTGGTTCTAGATGAAATGCCGCTCCACCACACAACCCCCCTGGCTTTGTTGCATCTCCTGACTGGAAAAACGAGGCCTGGGAATGTCCGTTCTTCATCAGCTGTGCATGAAGGTTTCCCCGGTACACCGTGCCATGGAGAGAAAAGTAATACAGTCCCGGGACGACACATTTAAAGCGACCAGTTTCTGGGTTATAATGTCCTTGTTCATTAGTAAGAACATTCCCAAATGGGACGGGTTGTCCTGGGATTGGAGGACTCCGTGACTGAGAAAGCTTGGCACTGAAAGCAGAACGAGGAGAAACTGCACACTCTCCTTGCTTGCCTTGTTCTCCTTGTGGACCTGGAGGCCCCGCTTCACCGGGCTGACCCCTGGCTCCAGATATTCCTGTTAAGACAACATTTTCATTTGTTTTTCAGATTGACTGAAACTTTGGATAATTGATGGCAGGTTTACACACATTTCTACCAATTGGGACATCCCCAAGTCAAACATTTTGGTCATTGTAAGGTAGGTAGCCAGAAACCCTGAGACTAGATGATCGGCGCAGACTTGGGATAGATCTTACAAACCGACCAAGATGTTTGGCTATGGAATTACCATTAATAGTGATGATAAATTATTTGGTCTTGGGGGCCAATTGTGTGAGGTCACATCACTTTTGGTGACACTACAAATGCATTGGAACATTGTTGGACTCTGGTGGGTCCAGGCACTAACCTGATACTGAACTAAAGGGATACAGCAGAAAACAACCTACTTTGGAGGCTACTAGGTTCTATTTCTTTGAGAATGATGAAGAATGGTCCCCCAGAATGATTTTATCTTGTGGGCCCAAGGAACCACACTGCATTGTAAAATGGAGATAATATTTAAAGAAAAAATGTATTCATGGTCATTGTGCTTTAAAGACAAACTTTCCCCTTTGACAGTGAATAACTGTGTTGTGTTCTTTACCTGGGTCTCCAGGATCTCCTTTTGCTCCACTTATCCCTGGTGCCCCATCTCGACCATCTCGGCCGTCCCTTCCGGATGGCCCTGTAGTGCCAGGTGTTCCGGGAATCCCAGGAATTCCAGGGGCTGCACAGCAGGGTGACTTTATCTGATTATCTTCTACTTGTAAAGAACTTGATATGAAGGCAAATATAACAAAGACACGAAGGAGCATTGTCCTGTCAAACAAGATATCAGGGATACAAGTTAGTTATTTTATTATTTTAGATAGATATGGGATAGATAGATAGATAGATAGATAGATAGATAGATAGATAGATAGATAGATAGACAGACACATAGATAGATACTTGAGCTAATGCTCCACAACCCTTTGAATCTCCATGCTAGTATGAGAAACCAAAGACCAATAAATAGATACTATGTTGAAACTATGGCTTCCATCTCGAATGCCACCCAAGTGTCCACCAGAAACTGAAGTTGAGCAATGGAGGAAGCTAGAAATCTCATGTCCGTACCTACCTCACCCCTATACTTCCAGGATGAATGTCAAATAAAGTCACCAAACACTGATATAGTCCTATGATAAAGAAATGGGGACAGAAAACACATAATTGCATAAAAATGGATATGAATCGGAATTATTGATATTAGCTTGATATTTTTCTTACCAGAGGTGAAGTTTCTACTTGGCTTCTGGGCAGGGGATCCCACATATTATATCCATATTCCCTAATAGTAGTAAACTCACTGCACGTATTTTATTGAAATTTGGGCATGCTCTTGCTTGTATGAGGGCATCTTTGCATGTAACTAAGATTTTATTGTGTAGATACAAGTTATTTTTAGTCTTCTAGATGGACATAGTAAGATTTTCAACATACTTAGAAATACACATTAAATTGATAACTGTTGGGCCTCTGGGTTAGTGGACCCACTGGACCACTGCGGAGGATGACATAAGCCGCCACCTGGGACTGGAGTCTAAGTGGTGCCTGGTTTTCACCAGAGCCCACCGCAAAGCGGGTTGGACTTGCTGCGGCAGGGTACTACCAGGTCGTTCCACAGGTGCGACTTTGTCCGCGGTGGCAGCCATGGCAAGATACACAGACGTTAATCAGAATCATAGTAGGGGAAAGGCAGGAGGTCAGGACAGGCAGCACAGGATTAGAGTTGGGCACTAGGTCAAGGCAGGCAGCAGAGGGCATGAGACAAAGCTTTCTCTAAGGCTCAAGGCACAAAGATCCGGCAGGGATTCTGGGAAATGGCCTGCGCCAATTAATGGTGTGCTGGCCCTTTAAATTTTCTGAAACCTAGGAGATGGGGGCGCGCACTCATGGCCCGAGGCCCGGGATTAAAAGCGGGGAGAGGTAAGCAGTGCGAGCGCCGCGCATGTGAACACAGAGGGGCACGGGTGAGCTGGAGATATGGGTTCGCGGTAGCACCCGCAACAATGACATAAGCATATTAAAAGTGTTTAAAGGAAACCTACCATGAGGAATCTACCATCAGAAGTAGATTTGATGGTAGATTCCTCCTGCCTGCCTTTGCTCTAATCTGTCCTTTAATAATCCTGGTACCTAATGTAACTCGTTAAAAACCTTATTTTAATAATATGTAAATAACCTGCAGAGGCTATTGGGGTGTGGAGTAGCCTTAGCTCCCAGTGCCCGGCCAGGCTAGTACACGTCCTAGTAGCCTCTGCAGGTAATTTACATATTGCTAAAATATAGTTTATAACAAATTAGATTAAGTTCCAGGATTATTATATTACAGATAAAGGCAGGAGGAATCTACCGTCACATCTACTTCTGGTAGAAGTTTCCTCACTGTATGTTTCCTTTAAAGGAAACCTACCACTTGAAGTGGCAGGTTTCAGATGGAAATACCGAGCACCAGCTCAGGGTGAGCTGGTGCCGGAGCTTATTTTTGTTAGTGTTTTAAACCGCGGTATCGCGGTTTAAAACACTTTTTAAACTTTATAGCCGGCGCAGGCAGTTACGCGCTCGGCGCTTACCATGCGCGCGACCGTGCGCGCGGCTACATAGGAAGTGAAGGAGAGCCGCGCGCATGGTAAGCGCCGAGCGCGTACCTCCCTGCGCCGGCTATAAAGTTTAAAAAGTGTTTTAAACCGCGATACAGCGGTTTAAAACACTAATAAAAATAAGCTCTGGCACCAGCTCACCCTGAGCTGGTGCTCGGTATTTTCTTCTGAAACCTGCCACTTCAAGTGGTAGGTTTCCTTTAACAGGAACCCCATGCATCTGATCCTATATGGGCCCTTTATAGCAGGGCTGCCCGAGAACAGGTATATATATATAATGTTCTAAAGTGCACTTGCATTTTATAACATCCAAATAATACATTTACAGTACGCTTAAAACTCCTTTGGAGGTTTCATACAGTAGAGACAGAATTTTTTTATGTGGGATTTTTGGTGGAATTTTAGATATTTGAAGAAACTGTCGACAAAGAAGTTTGGAAATGGAGGATCCTGCTGCAATCAATGATATATATCAGACTCTGCTATAGTACATTGTGCATCTGATCCATCCTTGGCTACTATTCCATCTTTCTTTTGTTGTAATGGAACTAAAAAAATGTCATGAATGCCACAGATGTAAACGTAGCCTAAAGGAAGCAGAAAACCGATCGGTCACAGTAAGCGAAGCAGTGAATTAGTGTAGAGGGAAAGATGAGGGATCTCACTACTTGGCATTAGATCAAGTCTAGTCTGTATAACAGAAAGTCACATAAACTTGGGCCCAGAGTTATGCATATGTTCATGCTGTGTCCAAACTTGCCATATATATACACCTGGTTACCCAAATTTTGTTGTGCCTCACTCTGAGCACAATTATTATGGAAAATTCCCTTATATCCCTCTATTCTCCTTGCATTCGATCTCCACACTTTGTACTCACTCTGCTCTTTGTCTTCATCCCTTGGTGTCTGATCCAGTCCAAAACTCCTTTTTTCTGTCTTCCAGCCGTGACGTTTTCCTCCCTTCTCCCCCCTTTAATGAGTCAAACTATTCTATCAGGGAGCCAAAAACCACAAGGGAAAAAAAAATCCAGAACAGTGGGAAGAAAGCGAAGGAGAGGCAGGAAATGAAAGGTCGAGTACACGACAAGGTTAATGGAGGGTAAAAAATTAGGAATGGCAAAAATTACAAAAAAAACATCAGACAATTGGGTAAAATCTTCAACAAGTGAATAAAAGGACATAGGGATGTAACAATAGGAGCGTGCTGCACGTGAAACCGTATAGCACTTGGCTGTAGAGGGGCAGTGAGTAATAGAGAAGGAATTACATAGTAAAATCAAACATGTCCATACTCTGAGTGCAAAACACACTTACAGATCAGAAGGTGAATCACTAACTAAAGAATTCAGAGTAGTCCGTGGTAGCACTTACAGATGTGACAGGGACCTGTAGTTCAGGGTAGTTCCCCAACTATTTTATAGGTAAAAACAATATCTTAAAAATGTAATAGTTCTGTCCTTTTGCCTATCACCGAAATAGCCACGCTGCACCCAGAGACTAGAGTGTTTTGGTTGGAATACGTCCAACTGCAGTCATTTTTTTGCACACAGGGGGACCGGACACAATTCTCAGACACCCTTACGGCGTTTGAGGACCTCTTCGATCCCACTACGACACCGACTAACGTTATATGACAGACATACGCTATCCTTCAGAGCGAGTTGCATACAGGAGACCCAGGGTTCGTGAGTAAATGGGAGCAGGAGTTGGGCATTGAACTCTCTTCACAAGAGAAACTAAAAATGTACATTTTTACTCACAAACTCTCCATGGCATGTGCTGCCCAGGAGAAGAATTACAAAATAATATCTCGGTGATATCGTGTACCCGTGGTTCTTAATTTAATCTAGCCAGAGGTGCCAGATACATGCTGGCGCTGTAACAATTCCAGGGGCACAATGGCACATATCTGGTGGGAATGCGACGATATACGCCCCTTTTGGGACAAGGTTTTCTCCACCTATAACCTGGTCACTGGCCGCCGCATGGAGGCCTCAGCAAAAAAAAGGGTTACTATCAATTCTTCCGGGCAGTATTGGCACGCAGAAGAAGACTCTTCTCCGTTTCTTTCTCACCGCCGCATTTTAATATTCGCCTCAGGCAGCAAATATGCTAGAATCGGCCCTGGGCATGACTCAAGAGCTACCAAGCTATAGCTCACTGTTTGTATCTTTATATGAGATTGCTACCTCTTCACCATGTACAATTTCTGTGATGTTACATTGTGCACGGATCCTGCGTGATCCTTGATTTGACTGCCCTGAAAATGATTGGTACATGTAGTTGACTCTTGTTTACATTTGGCTTTTCTTTTCGATAAACTATATTGAATATAAAAGTTCAATCGATAAACTCTCGCCAAATACAAGAAAATCACGGCCTTGTAACGACAAAAGAAAGTTAATGGGGGTCATTTACTAAGGGCCTGATTCGCGTTTTTGCGACGGGTTAACCGAATTTTTCCGTTTTGCCCCGGGATTTCGCCGCAAGCGATCGGATTGTGGCGCATCGGCGCCGGCATGCATGCGACGGAAATCGGGGGGCGTGGCCATAAAAAAAACCCGACAGATTTGGAAAAACCGCCGCATTTAAAAAAAGAAAAAGTGGGCGCTTACCTGCACCCACGATGGCTTGGTGTACTTCAGTTCATTCCGATGCTCTTCAGCGCAGCAGCGACACCTGGTGGACGTTGGAGGAACTGCCTTAGTAAATCCCGGCCGGACTCGAACCCACCACACAGAACGCGCTACTGGATCGCGAATGGACGGGGTAAGTAAATCTGCCCCATAGTCTTGAAAGCACATCCATTCCTTTCTCTATGAGTGTGTCAGGGATAGCCAGAGTGTTGCGCTCACAAGATGTCCCATAGGAGTGAAAAGAGCCACATGCACCACCAGCTAGTCCATTCATTTTTGGGTATAATGTATCCTTACATTACTAGTGGCATTATTGTGGCTACTGGTGGCTTATCATGGCTACTGGTGGCACTATTATGGCTACAGTGATTGGGCATCTTAACTAATGGCTGCTGGGGGCTGCTGGTGTGACTACTGGCTACTGTGGATACCTATGACTATTGGCTTCTGTATGCGGGCACTGTTACAATATGGGCTACTGTGTGGCTGCTGTAACTATGGTGGCAAGGGCGTGCATTAGTAGCCCGCAGCGCCGGACATCTTGTGATGCTGAATATAAGTTTCTTTTTTAGGTGATCCCGGCGTGTCAAGACCAGCAAAGACAAGCGTTGGTTAAGATGAACAAATCTCAGCAGCCTCCGTGGACTTCTGCTCCTCCCCATCCTCCACATAGGCATGCTGTGATTTCATGTGATCAGATAAATACATAGGGTAGATGTTGCAAATGTTACAGGATCTTAGATGATGTCAACCTGGTCACATGACTTTAAGTTCCCAGTGATGTAACTGTTTTGATTTGATTGTTTCTTTTACCATGGATAGCAAATATAAGATCAACACAGTCACGATGCCTGGGTCTATGAGTAAGTGTCCCTGGTTTATCCTGCTTAGTTTTAATGTTATATTTCCTTAGGCCTCTGGCCCTTCAAGTTTCGCGCCTATATTTCTTTTGATCTGGTTTTTCAGGCAACGCACACAAGGAAAATTTAGCAGGAAAGGATAATTCAAAGAGAACTGCTATTTATTCATCATAAATTAGAATTACAATATACTAAAACTATACATATAAATATAGGCATATATGCTGAGAAAATCATGAATCAGCAAATTGGCAGAGATTTATTAAAGTGTCTCTGTTTATTTTGCGCCTTTGAAATATGAAAGCTCTGCTGTTATTGGTTGCTCTGGGCAGAAAATCCAGTCATGGGCCTCATATGATGATAGCAACCAATCAGAGCTTAGCTTTCATTTTTCAAACAGCTTTGAACAAATAAAACCTGCGCTGTGATAGGACACATTGATGAAACTGTCAAAAACAACAAAGCTAAGCAACTAAACATGATGCAGCTTTTATTCCATACTTTGCCTTCGAAAAACGAAAGCTACGATGTGATTGGTTGCTGTTGAAAACATAAATCTCCCCCATTTCTCATATATTAAGCAGATTTGTACACTATACATTATAATAAAGCCATGTTCACATGGACATAAAGGTATTGCAGTCAGCCATGATGCATGATAACACAGACACAGCTTTACAGATCCGGTATCCGTAGATCCGATGCAGGTTTATCGCCATTAATATTCGTGAGGATGGATTGTGATGAATTTTTAGGGAATCACACAATCTGATTGCTGACTCTGGGTTGGTAGGTGGTCACAGTTAAAGGGCCATGACAGGCCGAGTTGCTCTAACTGTGTCAGACATAGATTCATTGCGTTAAGACAGACTGAGCGGCATGGCTTCAGTTCTCCGCCATCGGGGGAACAGCTGGGAAGCAGTAAGGCACACAGTAATGGACGCAAGGCGGGAAAACATGGCAGATCCTGAAGAATCTATCAGGGGGGAAAAAGAAGTGTGTTAGAGGGCATCACATCAACTACAGATGGTGTCCTGAGCGGGAAAAAAAAACCTAAAAATTTACATTTTCCTTAAAAACCCCCATCTATTTTGATCTCATTTGCATAACCCCTCCTACTTTCAACCTAGACAAATAGAGATTTATTTGTGACCAATGCAATATATTAGTCATAGATCCAGATGAGGTGACTGTGGTAATGTTCTTATTTATTGGTTATGATTGGCCTCCTTTCTTATAAAATAAACTAAATTATGCTAATAACCCTGAAGGGTTCTGGGTGGTGTTTCCAGAGCCCTTCCATGCTGTAGCTTCACAAGCTGTTACACTGTGCAGGAGCACTTTCCCCTCCCACTGTCTGCTGAAACTTTCCCTGCTGCCATGATAAAGCATCAGGCAGAAGGAGGGGGAAAGTACTGAAAGAGCAGGGGGAGGTGGAGCTACAGAACTGAGTTACTCTGGTAACAACCCCCAGAGCCCTTTAGGCTCATAAGCATAATGTTAAAAGCTGATTTTAGAACGAAGGAGGCCATGGATTACAAATATAAGAGGATTACCACAGTCACAGCCTGGATCTATGAGTATGTGTCCCTGGTTTATCATGATGGATTTTGATGGTAGACTTCCTTTAATTAACTTGGTATGTCACAAAAAGCCTCAAGATCTGCTGCTGACTGGTCACGCGACCCAGGGTTCCCTCAGGCTACAGAGAAAGTTTTCTAGGGTAAGTATAATATGGGTGATCTTATTCAAGTCTTGTACTTATCCGGGTAAACCTTTGTATTAGTGGCCAACCACTTTAAGGTGGATTTGTCATTGAAAAATGTAAAACATATGCCCATAAGACAAAAAAGAAGCCCTCATAAACCTCTTTTTGCTGTGGAGTCCAAAAACTTAAATGTAACTGATGTACCGATGTCAGAATTCACATTACCACATAATATCCGCTGCACTAACATCATCTGCTTTCTGAACGCCCCTGCACCTCATACACGCGGCTTCAGCTTCTATCCAGGAGGCTTTTAATGGAGCGGAATGAAGAAGAAACATGCCAGAGATCTTAAAGGCATCACATTTCCAAGAAGACATTAACGTTGGCGGTTTCATAAATTGATCCGTTTTACGGCTGACGCTCGGGGTATGAGATCAATGGTGCCGTCACGTAGCTGTGCCCTGTGTGTGCACCTCCAGCCGCTCTCTACGCTCCATTTCCTCCACGGCTAAATGTAGAGGGCTGGAGGAAATGAAGCGAAATCTTACTTATATGAGGAGGCGTCTCTGTGGTGTTCTGCGGCATTAAGCTCAGTACTCCAAAGTTTTATTTCTAGTAAAAGTTAAAATCCGAAAACGAAGACTGTAACGCACAATTACCTAAGCCTTGACATATCCATTTCACAGGGGAGACCCAGAGGCCCCATAGATACATTAGTAATGAGACCTCACACCATGGACACATGCAGCAGCAGCATAAGAATATGGAAAGCTTATCATCATTTTGACCTTAATGTGTAAAGGTTCTAGAGGCAACAATAGCAGATGTCAAATGCACACAGTGGTGTCAGAGCAGAGGGGCAAGTCAAATAGTCATGTCACAAAACAGGAGACGTCTAAACAGTGACATCATAGACCGTATAGTGATGTCACAGCAAAGGAGTAATGCAAATATTCATGTTGTCAATCAGACGTAGTACATACACATGTCACGGTACAGTGATAATGCACGCAGTGATGTCACAGTACAGGGATAATATACACAGTGAAGTCACAGTACAGGGATAATATACACACAGTGATGTCACAGTACAGGGATAATACACACAGTGATGTCACAGTACAGGATAATACACACAGTGATGTCACAGTACAGGGATAATACACACAGTGATGTCACAGTACAGGGATAATTCACACAGTGATGTCACAGGACAGAGATAATACACACAGTGATGTCACAGTACAGGGATAATATACACAGTGATGTCACAGTACAGAAATAATACACACAGTGAAGTCACAGTACAGGGATAATATACACAGTGATGTCACAGTACAGGGATAATACACACAGTGATGTCACAGTACAGGGATAATACACACAGTGATGTCACAGTACAGAAATAATACACACAGTGAAGTCACAGTACAGGGATAATATACACAGTGATGTCACAGTACAGGGATAATACACACAGTGATGTCACAGTACAGGGATAATACACACAGTGATGTCACAGTATAGGGATAATACACACAAGGATGTCACAGTACAGGGATAATACACACAGTGATGTCACAGTACAGGGATAATACACATAGTGATGTCACAGTACAGGGATAGTACACACAGTAATGTCACAGTACAGGGATAATACACACAGTGATGTCACAGTACAGGGATAATACACACAGTGATGTCACAGCACAGGGATAATACACACAGTGATGTCACAGTACAGGAATAATAAACTCAGTTTATTGATATCCTAGACACAATGAAAAAAGCAGTGTGCACAGTAACAACACAGATAAATAATGGTAATGTCAAATACTGGTATAATAGACCCGATGCCACAGAAGGAGAGGTTAAGCACCTATAGATGAAATCAAGAATCCTCATGAAATAAGACAGAATGTGATCACACATTCCTCCATCATCCATAGTCATTACTTACTGTTCCGTCCTATGGGTAGCATTGATATAATATTATGGATTGATAAAATTTAGAACAAGGAACATCATGTAGAAATTGCTTAGAGTATGAGAGACATAAGAGCACTACCTCATATCCTCTAACTTGGTCATTGGCTGCCGGCTGCTCGAGAAGAGAAACCCAGAGATTTGGAAATATAGTGAGAGAGTAGGACAGGCCCTGGCACAGAGGGACCTTTAGCGGCTGGCATGGGTTCTCTGCAGATAAGAACAAGACACAAGTGGGTACATCAAATGTGACACAACTTTGCAAATAGTCTTCAGTAGACACTCTATAACATTTCATGTACACAGCTCCTATGCAGAGATGTGCGTTACCATGGTAACAGACAACACACGTAATCTCATCCTGTAGTCATGTTTTGCTCTCTAGTCCATCAGCCACATTACTGACCTACAGGCACATAAGATTAGTTTGTAGACCAAGTCACATCTCTTCTCTAAGCCACACTTGGTTTGGTGTTGGCTAGACTAGGTACCTGCAGGAATCTTTGTTGTTCCCCTTCAACACCTGCAAAACTATTCAGACTTTCTGGTCAAATTCCCAGGTCAATGTCCTCACAATTATCTAGTGTTGGTGGTGGTAGCACTACTGGATCATGAAAATATTCAAGAATGTAGCCAAGGATCGTCACATGGAGAACATAGTCAGAAACAGCACCAAGGGTCAGAGCCCAGGTGTAGATCACCAGCCAAACAAAAACATTACGAGTCAAAATAAATATCCAGGAACAAGATTGTGTGAAGATCCAGTTCAGTCAAGATGAGGAGTCAGAGGAACCATGGAGAACATAGTCAGAAACAGCACCAAGGGTAAGAGTCAGGTGTAGATCACCAGGCAAACAAACCCAAGACAAGTCAAAATAAATGTCCAGAAACAAGGTAATTGAAGATACAGTTCAATCAGGAGTCTGGAGATGAGGAGTCAGAAGAACAACGGAGAACATAGTCAGAAACAGAACCATGGGTCAAAGCCAGGTGTAGACCAACAGGCACCAGACAAACAAACCCAAGACGAGTCAAAATAGATATCCAGGAACAAGATTGTGTGATCCAGTTCAATCAGGAGTCAAGATGAGGAGTCAGAAGAACCAAGGTAAATTCTTTAACCCCTTACCGACATGTGACGTAATAGTACGTCACAAGTCGGGTCCCGGTACATGGAGAGGGCTCGGGGGCCGAGCCCTCTCCATAGCCGGTAAGTCTTTGCTGCATATTGCAGCAAAGGCTTACCGGTAACACCCGCGATCGGTGCCAGCACAGATCGCGGGTGTTTTACCGTGGGCGCAGCCATCTTTCCGTGGATCGCCGCTTCCCGTGACGTCATCGGGAAGCGGAGATCCATCGCCATGGTAGCTTCGGGTCTCACGAAGACCCCAAGCTACTTCAGGTTAACTCAATCATTACAATGTGCTGTCAGCACATTGTAATGTATGAGTAGTAAAATCCCCATATACTGCCATACTGTAGTATGGCAGTATATAATAGGATCGTACAGACACCCTAGGGTTAAAGTACCCTAGGGAGTCTGAAAAATAGTAAAAATAAAAAAAAAGTTAAAATAAAAAAATTATAATAAAAAAACATAAAAATTCAAATCACCCCCCTTTCCCTAGAATTGATATAAATATAAATAAAAAGTAAAAATCATGAACACATTAGGTATTGCCGCATCCGAAAATGCCAGATCTATCAAAATATGATAACGTTTTTTCACTGCTTTTAACCCCGTAACGGAAAATCGCGCCCAAAGTCGAAAATGGCACTTTTTTGCCATTTAAAAAAAAATGTAAAATTCTATAAAAAGTGATCAAAAGGTTTTACAGTCCTAAAAAATAATAACATTGTAAACGTCATCAAAATCCACAAAAAACGACACCACCCACAGCTCTGTACACCAAAGTATGAAAAAGTTATTAGCGCCAGAAGATGGCAAAATCCCCCCAAAAAATTTTGTACTGGAGGTTTTCATTTTTTTAAATGTATGAAAACATTATAAAACCTATACAAATTTGGTATCCCCGTAATCGCACAGACCCAAAGAATAAATTAGACATGTCATTTGGGGTGCACAGTGAAATCCGTAAAATCCAAGCCCACAAGAATACGGCACAAGCGCGTTTTTTTACCAATTTCACTTCATTTGGAATTTTTTTCCCGCTTCCCGGTACACGGCATGGAATATTAAATACCACCATTTTGAAGTGTAATTTGTTACGCAGAAAATAAGCCATCACACAGCTCTGTACATGGAAAAATAAAAAAGTTACAGATTTTTGAATGTGGGCAGTGAAAAATGAAAACGCAAAATCGAAAAAGGGCCGAGGCGGGAAGGGGTTAAACAAAGTCTGAAGTAGTAAGAATAAATAGACTACCAAAGTCTACGATATGTCATACAAGAGCACCACGTTCTATGGCAACCAAAGATCATTGAACAGACAAGGCCAAGGCCAAACCTAAAAGCGCTGTGGCAGAGAGTGGAGAGTGTTGTGTGGTTCTGTGACCACCAGTGGAGACGACCACTGGAAGCGTCTGCAGTGAACAATAGTCTGTATCCATAGAGACACATAGATCTGCATTGGTGTTGCATATACGATAGTGGATTAATATTAATCAATTATCTGACACTGATAATAATTATTATTACCTGGTTCAGGATCGGGAACCACCAGACAACCTTGTTCATCCTGTCCATCATGGCAGTCCAGCCACCCATCACAGGCCCACTGCAACGGTACACACCTTCCAGCATCACATCTCAACTCTGTGGATCCACATTCATCTGAGGAATATTTACAACTCAGCAATGTCACAGTACAGAGATAATACACACAGTGATGTCACAGTACAGAGATAATACACACAGTGATGTCACAGTACAGAGATAACACACACAGTGATGTCACAGTACAGAGATAACACACACAGTGATGTCACAGTACAGAGATAGTACACACAGTGATGTCACAGTACAGAGATAATACACACAGTGATGTCACAGTACAGGGATAATACACACAGTGATGTCACAGTACAGGGATAATACACACAGTGATGTCACAGTACAGAAATAATACACACAGTGATGTCACAGTACAGAGATAATACACACAGTGATGTCACAGTACAGAGATAACACACACAGTGATGTCACAGTACAGAGATAACACACACAGTGATGTCACAGTACAGAGATAGTACACACAGTGATGTCACAGTACAGAGATAATACACACAGTGATGTCACAGTACAGGGATAATACACACAGTGATGTCACAGTACAGGGATAATACACACAGTGATGTCACAGTACAGAGATAATACACACAGTGATGTCACAGTACAGAGATAATACACACAGTGATGTCACAGTACAGAGATAATACACACAGTGATGTCACAGTACAGAGATAATACACACAGTGATGTCACAGTACAGGGATAATACACACAGTGATGTCACAGTACAGAGATAATACACACAGTGATGTCACAGTACAGAGATAATACACACAGTGATGTCACAGTACAGAGATAACACACACAGTGATGTCACAGTACAGAGATAGTACACACAGTGATGTCACAGTACATGGATAATACACACAGTGATGTCACAGTACAGGGATAATACACACAGTGATGTCACAGTACAGGAATAATACACACAGTGATATCACAGTACAGGGATAATACACACAGTGATGTCACAGTACAGGGATAATACACACAGTGATGTCACAGTACAGGAATAATACACACAGTGATGTCACAGTACAGGGATAATACACACAGTGATGTCACAGTACAGAGATAGTACACACAGTGATGTCACAGTACATGGATAATACACACAGTGATGTCACAGTACAGGGATAATACACACAGTGATGTCACAGTACAGGGATAATACACACAGTGATGTCACAGTACAGGGATAATACACACAGTAATGTCACAGTACAGGGATAATACACACAGTGATGTCACAGTACAGGGATAATACACACAGTGATATCACAGTACAGAGATAATACACACAGTGATGTCACAGTACAGAGATAAAACACACCGTGATGTCACAGTACAGGGATAATACACAAAGTGATGTAACAGTACAGGGATAATACACACAGTGATGTCACAGTACAGGGATAATAAACACAATGATGTCACAGTACAGAGATAATACACACAGTGATGTCACAGTACAGAGATAATACACACAGTGATGTCACAGTACAGGGATAATACACACAGTGATGTCACAGTACAGAGATAATACACACAGTGATGTCACAGTACAGCGATAACACACACAGTGATGTCACAGTACAGGGATAATACACACAGTGATGTCACAGTACAGGGATAATACACACAGTGATGTCACAGTACAGAGATAACACACACAGTGATGTCACAGTACAGGGATAATACACACAGTGATGTCACAGTACAGGGATAATACACACAGTGATGCCACAGTACAGGGATAATACACACAGTGATGTTACAGTGCAGGGATAATACACACAGTGATGTCACAGTACAGAGATAATACACACAGTGATGCCACAGTACAGAGATAAACCACACCGTGAGGTCACAGTACAGGGATAATACACACAGTGATGTCACAGTACAGGGATAATACACACAGTGATGTTACAGTGCAGGGATAATACACACAGTGATGTCACAGTACAGGGATAATACACACAGTGATGCCACAGTACATGGATAATACACACAGTGATGTTACAGTGCAGGGATAATACACACAGTGATATCACAGTACAGAGATAGTACACACAGCGATGTCACAGTACATGGATAATACACACAGTGATGTCACAGTACAGGGATAATACACACAGTGATGTCACAGTACAGGGAGAATACACACAGTGATGTCACAGTACAGGGATAATACACACAGTAATGTCACAGTACAGGGATAATACACACAGTGATATCACAGTACAGAGATAATACACACAGTGATGTCACAGTACAGAGATAAAACACACAGTGATGTCACAGTACAGAGATAAAACACACCGTGATGTAACAGTACAGGGATAATACACACAGTGATGTCACAGTACAGGGATAATAAACACAATGATGTCACAGTACAGAGATAATACACACAGTGATGTCACAGTACAGAGATAATACACACAGTGATGTCACAGTACAGGGATAATACACACAGTGATGTCACAGTACAGAGATAATACACACAGTGATGTCACAGTACAGAGATAACACACAGTGATGTCACAGTACAGGGATAATACACACAGTGATGTCACAGTACAGGGATAATACACACAGTGATGTCACAGTACAGAGATAACACACACAGTGATGTCACAGTACAGGGATAATACACACAGTGATGTCACAGTACAGGGATAATACACACAGTGATGCCACAGTACAGGGATAATACACACAGTGATGTTACAGTGCAGGGATAATACACACAGTGATGTCACAGTACAGAGATAAACCACACCGTGATGTCACAGTACAGGGATAATACACACAGTGATGTCACAGTACAGGGATAATACACACAGTGATGTTACAGTGCAGGGATAATACACACAGTGATGTCACAGTACAGGGATAATACACACAGTGATGTCACAGTACAGGGATAATACACACAGTGATGCCACAGTACATGGATAATACACACAGTGATGTTACAGTGCAGGGATAATACACACAGTGATGTCACAGTACAGAGATAATATACACAGTGATGCCACAGTACAGAGATAAAACACAATGTGATGTCACAGTACAGGGATAATACACACAGTGATATCACAGTACAGGGATAATAGACACAGTGATGTCACAGTACATGGATAATACACACAGTGATGTCACAGTACAGGGAAAATACACACAGTGATGTCACAGTACAGGGATAATACACACAGTGATATCACAGTACAGAGATAATACACACAGTGATGTCACAGTACAGGGATAATAAACACAATGATGTCACAGTACAGAGATAATACACACAGTGATGTCACAGTACAGAGATAATACACACAGTGATGTCACAGTACAGGGATACTACACACAGTGATGTCACAGTACAGAGATAATACACACAGTGATGTGACAGTACAGAGATAATACACACAGTGATGTCACAGTACATGGATAATACACACAGTGATGTCACAGTACAGGGATAATACACACAGTGATGTCACAGTACAGAAATAATACACACAGTGATGTCACAGTACATGGATAATACACACAGTGATGTCACAGTACAGGGATAATACATACAGTGATGTCACAGTGCAGGGATAATACACACAGTGATGTCACAGTACAGGGATAATACACACAGTGATGTCACAGTACAGAGATAGTACACACAGTGATGTCACAGTACAGGGATAATACACACAGTGATGTCACAGTACAGGGATAGTAGACACAGTGATGTCACAGCACAGAGATAATACACACAGTGATGTCACAGTACAGAGATAATACACACAGTGATGTCACAGTACAGGGATAATACACACAGTGATGTCACAGTACAGGCATAATACACACAGTGATGTCACAGTACAGGGATAACACAGACAGTGATGTCACAGTATAGGGATAATACACACAGTGATGTCACAGTACAGGGATAATACACACAGTGATGTCACAGTACAGGGAGAATACACACAGTGATGTCACAGTACAGGGATAATACACACAGTGATGGCACAGTACAGAGATAATACACACAGTGATGTCACAGTACAGGGATAATACACACAATGATGTGACAGTACAGAGATAATATACACAGTGATGTCACAGTACAGGGGTAATACACACAGTGATGTCACAGTACAGAGATAATACAAACAGTGATGTCACAGTACAGAGATAATACAAACAGTGATGTCACAGTACGTATAACAGTTTATGCAACACATTCATTAACTTAGTCTGGTGCATTTTTACCCTTCCTGTCTGAGCATCCTAAGCTAGCAATAATGGTTCCATATCTAATGGTAATGTCATGTTGTCCTGAGACATCATGGGTTTGATAACTTTTCTTTAGAATTGGAACTGATTTATTGAGACATTGTAAGTAAATGTGACCTTGTCTTTCCCAGCAGGTCTGATGCATTGGAGAACTTTAGGCTGAGACAAAGTTTGAGTTTGGCTCATGCACCCACCACCCAAGCCGGCCATTTAACACAGATCGTGTGTGTTTACTCTTTAAATACTCCAGGCAAAGCCGTCATTTTGCAGAGGATTGTCGCTCCACATGGCACCATCCACTTTTTGGATGTCGAGGCGTCACATGTCCAGACCAGGACTGATGCCTGGGATGTATTATATGCATTGTCACTTACTTTCTGTAGCATTGAAAGCTTTATATGTGGCAAAGAATCCTATGTCTGATATTTCCTCATCTGCTACAAACAAAACGGTCATCTGTGCCCCAGAGGAAGTCAGGGTGGGCGGGATGTCAGACCCACAGAACCTAAAAATGTTAGAAAGTAGGTGAAAAGTCCAACAAATACGCCCTGCTATCAGTGACAGTCTATGCACCAAATTTATCAACTAAGTCTGGTGCATTTTTACCCTCCCTGTCTGATTACTTGGGGTATGGAGAATATAGAGGGAGTGGATACTTACAGTGGATCCTAAGCTAGCAATGTTGGTTCAATATCTAAATGGCAATATCATGTTGTCCTGAGGCATCATGGGATTGATAGTACAGCAAAGAGAAAGAGTAAACTGGAAATCTAGGTGGTGTAGTTTATTTAAGCAGAGGAGAGACTACACTAAAAAGTAAGTGTTATCTGTATAAAGGAAGAGCAGTGTGATAGACTGTTCTTTACAATTAGTAAAATTAGAAATCTAAGCCATGTGTACCCAGCATACCTTTTTAAATCTGATGCATTTTCACCCTACCTGTATGTATACCTAGGATATGGAGAATTCAGAGGGAGAGGATAATCACTGTGCATTATTGGTCAGCATTGTTGGTCAGTACAGAGGCATCATGGGATTGATAGCACCACAGAGAGAAAGAACAAAATAGAAATCAAAATAGAGTAATTGATTTATTTAGAGGAGAAACTTCTCTGCAAAATAGTAAGTGCAGAATTAGGGATTTAAGCCATGTCCACCCAGAATACCTTATTTCTCTGACTATAAGGCGCACAAAAAATCCTTTGATTTTCTCAGAAATCAAAAGTGCGCCTTATAATCCAGTGCGCCTCATATATGAACCGAACTTACAGACAACAGCTGCCTTGAACTGTGCACAGTTCTGCCACCTGCTGGTCATACATCCTTATAATCAGGTGCGCCTTATATATGAACCTAAATGTTTTAGCAGACATCTTTTGATGGTGCGCCTTATAAACTGATGCGCCCTATAGTCCGAAAAATACAGTTCCTGTGTGATATGTCTGGTGCATTTTCACCCTCTCTGACTGTATACTTAGGGTGTGGAGAATATAGAGGGAGTGGATAATCATTGTGCATCTTGAGCTAGCATTGTTGGTTCAGTACTGAGGCATCAAGAGATTGATAGCATACCGAATAGAAAAAACTAAATGGAAATCAAAATAGAGTAGTTTATTTAAGCAGTACAGAGACTTCACTGCAAAAATGTAAATGCAGGATGTATAAAATAAGTCCATAGTGTGATATACCTGTCTTTATAATTAGCAAAATTTGAAATGTATGCCCTGTCCACCCAGCCTACCTGTGTGATAACGTCTTGTGCATTTTCCCCATCCCTAACTGTATACTTAGCGTATAGAGAATATATAGAGAGAGGATAATTGTGGTGCATCTTGAGTTAATATTGTTGGTTTAGTATCTAAATGGTCATATCATATTGTGATGAGGCATCATGGGATTGATAGCATAGAAAAGAGAAAGAGCAAACAGAAAATCTAGATAGTTTATTTAAGTAGAGGAGGGAATTTAATGTAAAATGTAAGGGCCGTATATATAAAAGTGTAAGAATGTATAAGTATATAAAAGAGTGTGATATACCGGTCTTTACAACTGGTAAATTGTGAATTAATTCCTGTCCATCGAGAATACCTATGGGCCAACCCTTATCTTTGAAGAGCTGCTAAATTTGTGAAACATTGGCCCTTTTTCAGACCTGAACATTTCCAAATTTGCCCAGACAGCTTTTTTAAGATAAGGGCCTATCAGAGCAGATGTGGGCCAGTAGGCAAGTATACATAAATGCTAGTATTTTTACTTACCTTCCCATTAAACTGGCGATTCCCATTCCAGCACTGTCATGGACCTCCACATAGTCAAAAGTGCAGCCTTTTTCTGATTCTAAGCTGAAATTCTGGAACTGAATCTGAATGATCAATCCATCAGGGACGGAGATAAGCCACCGACACACTGTTTTCCCGGGATATAGTTCCGGATGATTGGGTGAGAAGAAGGATCCCTGTAGATTAGTTAGCGAGCCCCCACAATCTAAAACCATATATATAAAATGTTATTCTGTCACCCGGAATTTATTCATGTTCATTTCCATGTTATGAGGGTTTGTGTTATATAGGATACAATACTTTTCTACAGTTCCTATTGGGAACCACCACCGTACATGGGGACATAGCTTACAACTTCTTCCTCCATCTCCTGCATAAGTTCCATTGGTGGAGGGTCCTAACTATATGAATAATAGCCAAAGGACCAGACTACCCATTTAGGGTGCCTCTATAGCGGTTTATAGCTCGATCCTCCCTCCAAATGCATACTTGCCTAGGACTACTCAGAATACGGATAGGGATGAAGCCAATGCCAGACATCACTAATGGTGACCTGTCTACAAATGAATCTGGAATGTTGATCTTTCCCAATTTTTTTTGTTATTACGGGAGAAAAGCTACCACTATTGGTGCCTGTAGGTGGCATGTCATGAAGGAGCTGGCCTTTTTACCTCATGTTTTTTTTGTAACGTGTATGTTAACGTGGGGACATGATATTAATTCTTATCTTTTACCTCATCATCCAGACTTTCCTATCCATAAAATGGCCGTAGATGGAAGGTCGTGCGATCTATCACCATCAGCAATCGCCCTGCTAGGACCTTGAATTTCATGAATGATATCATAAGGTCCTTGCTCATGGACAGATACAGATCACATGACCCTCCATCAGCGGCCATTTTATAGTCAGAAATGTCTGGCTGATGAGGTAAAAGGCTTCACTTTACATATCATGAAAGCGGAGCAGAATTTTTAATAGATGTATATTGGTAAATTACACAATATCCTGCCCCCCGCATCTATACACACATTACAAAACGTGAGGTAAAGTGGCCAACCCATTACAAGGATGTAGGTCAGCACACTAAGATACACATAAAATGCACACAAATACACATCAAATAGTTGGCTAAACCAAAATCATTGGGTTGGGGCAATTTTTTCACGTGTATATCTTGGTTTCTTGACATTTCATCTGTTTCAGTCATGTTGACATCATCCATAGCAAACCCTCCACAGACCTACCCCATTGTCTCTGGCTGCAGTTCTCCTCATCTTTCTGGTCAGCACAGTCAGGAATACCATCACACAAGGAAGGAAGTAGAAGGCAACGTCTTCCATCACACAAGAATTCATCCCAGGAGCAGCGCCCTTCCAAAAAAGAGGCCATCGGTGAAGAGGAAAAGCCAATATACCTTTATGAGTTATACCCAGACTTACCTACCCTGATTGACGTCAACCATTTCATACGTGGCAAGGAAGCCTGTGCCACTAGTGTGGTCATCAGATACAAATTGTACCTGCAACCAGTTGGATCTCGAAATGTAAGTGGTGGGCGCCACAGAACCGCAGAATCTGAAATCAGAGCGGGATCCATCACTGATGACATCATGTATATCCTCTGCATGACATGTAAATTTTACCTGCGTGATACATTTTCGTCTCGAAGCTCCAACCAGTCGAAGAGGCAAAATCCATAACGTCCCACGTCTAAGTCCATGACCTTCAGCTGGACAAGACGCCCCTCACCTGCCTCCAGCATCCAAGTACAGTGACAGTTCGGGGGGTAGTGGAAAGGATAATTTGGAGAACTTAATGATCCTGCAGATTCTCTTAAAAATCCACCACATGCTACAGAGAAACATAGGAAAAGGTCCTAAAAGTCATAAGTGTCATCTGAGAAACAAAACATTGTCACAACCTGCATGAGTGGATGCACAGCACTACAAAGCAAAGACTAATATCTATCACAGATCAAAAGGCAGACCCATTTACTTTGCTAACCACTAACTTTTTATCCTCAAAGTTTAAAAATAAATGATCCTACTATCTCCATCTTCATAGTGTTCTAACTACAGGCAGCATGTTATAGAGCAGGTGAAGCTGAGCAGATTGTATATAGTGTTCTAACTGCAGGCAGCATGTTATAGTGCAGGAGCAGCTGAACATATTGTACATAGTGTCCTAACTGCCAGCAGGTGAAAGAACAGGAGGATTAGAGCAGATTGTACACAGTGTCCTATCTGCAGGCAGCATGTTATAGAGCAGGAGGAGCTGAGCAGATTGTATATAGTGTCCTATCTGCAGGCAGCATGTCATAAAGCAGGAGCAGCTGAGCATATTGTACATAGTGTCCTATCTGCAGGCAGCATGTTATAGAGCAGAAGGAGCTGAGCAGATTGTACATAGTGTCCTATCTGCAGGCAGCATGTTATAGTGCCGGAACAGCTGAGCATATTGTACATAGTGTCCCACCTGCCAGTAGGTGAAAGAGCAGGAGGATTAGAGCAGATTGTACACAGTGTCCTATCTGCAGGCAGCATGTTATAGAGCAGGAGGAGCTGTGCAGATTGTATATAGTGTCCTATCTGCAGGCAGCATGTTATAGAGCAGGAGGAGCTGTGCAGATTGTATATAGTGTCCTATCTGCAGGCAGCATGTTATAGTGCAGGAGCAGCTGAGCATATTGTACATAGTGTCCTATCTGCAGGCAGTATGTTATAGAGCAGGAGGAGATGACCAGATTGTACATAGTGTCCTATCTACAGGCTGCATGTTATAGAGCAGGAGGAGATGACCAGATTGTACATAGTGGCCTATCTGCAGGCAGCATGTTATAGAGCTGGAGGAGCTGAGCAGATTGTACATAGTGTCCTATCTACAGGCAGCATGTTATAGAGCAGGAGGAACTTACCAAGGGCAGCAAGACCCATAATCAGAACAACAGAAATATATAGACACATGTTAATGATTCTATTAAAAAATAAATAAATGTATATATATAAAATTAGTATTTACAGTATTTAAAGAAAATCTACCATCAAATTCCAGCAAGATAAACGGGGGCACTGTGACTGTGTTGATTTTCTTATATTTGTTATCCTTGGCCTCTTTCCCTCTAAAATCAACTTTTCTAATAATGCGAATGAGACTGAGGGGCTCTGGTGGGTATCATCAGAGTCCCTCAGTGCTGCAGCTTCACAGGCTGTTACAATGAGCAGAGCAGGCCTCCCCTCCCCTGCACTTCCTGCTGCTGCTAGATTGCACAGGCAGAGGGAGGAGGGAAAAAGCAGAGGGCAGAACGCTCATTTTAACAGCTGGTGATGCTGCACCACGGAGAGTCTCCGGGAACACCATTAGCATAGTTATAAAAGTTGATTTTAGAAGGAAGGAGGCCATGGATAGCAGATATAAGAAGATTCCCACAGTCACTGTGCCTGGGTGTATGAGTAATGTCCCTGGTTTATCATGATGGATATTAATTGCAGATTTCCTTTAAAGTATGAAAAGAAGAGATACTAACCAGGAGGAGTTTCTGTATATTCAGTGATCACATTGGATTCCGGAGCAGTCGCTACACTCTGATTGGATAATAAAACCATTGCTTTCACATCATCAACTTTATATCCTGTGTGTCAGATAAGAGTTATACATGTTACACACAACGCACGTACAAGGTGCGCGCACACCCTGCTCCCGGGTCTCTCCTGTGTAAGACAATAGGGACCCTGCAGATAACCTGTAATAACAATATGCCAAGCCACCTGTCACATGGCTGCGGATTGGGTCATCTAACCCTTTACCACCACAGCCCTTTCTGTTGTTTTCAGTTTTTTTACACCCCATTCTTCCAAAAGTAACAGTGATCAAGTCCAAAATGGCAATGCACAGATAGTATGTGTTTTTGGTAGGTGTTTGCTGTATAATACAGCAGTCACCCGCCTTGTATGGAGTCTGTGAGCCTGTTCCATACAGCCGTGCATGTACAGCACTGGTCGCCAAGTGGTTTAACTGCATTGGGTTGAGCTGCAGTACTACACACAACCTGTGGACTGGTGTGGCGCTGTTTCTGTAAGAAAGCAGCCATGTCTTTTGAATCTTGGACGACACCTTTAATTTCTTTATTATTTCAGACCTATGCGTCCAATAGTGTCATTATAAAACATCTTACAGTAAGTAATTATAAGGACGGATGTGCCTATTGTACAGTAAATACTCGTTCCCACACACAATTATTCGGCCTGGGAAGATGATATTCCCATCTGGATCTGCTGGTTGTTTACTGATGGAGTAATTCATTCTGGTTTTGAAAGCAACAAACAAGATGTGATGTTATTTTCGGAGCCTGAGTCTGAACATTCAGGAATTAATAGGTTTTCCATTAAAAATCAAAGATCTTAAAAGCTTTTTTCTACGATGGAGGCGGCAAGGCGTCATTCACCGACCCTGAGTGTTTCAAGGACTGGGATAGTCAATGCCCTACCACATTGGGGGTCATTTACTAAGGGCCCGATTCGCGTTTTCACGACGTGTTACCCGAATATTTCCCATTTGCGCCCATTTTCCCTGTATTGTCCCGGGATTTTGGCGCACGCGATCGGATTGTGGCGCATCGGTGCCGGCATGCACGCGACAGAAATCGGGGGGCGTGGCCGAGCGAAAACATGACGGATTCGGAAAAACCGCCCCATTTAAAAAAAAGAAGTGTCGCGGGACTTGCACTTACCTTCACCAGGTATAGGCCGGTGAATTTCAGTGCATTCCGGCGGACCTCGGGGGAACTTCAGCGCAGCAGCGCCACCTGGTGGACGTCAGAGGAACTACCTTAGTGAAACGCCGGAAGACCCGAATCCACCGCAGAGAACGCGCTGCTGGATCGCGAATGGGCCGGGTAAGTAAATCTGCCCCATTGTATCTTGCAGAATATGTGTACTTTTTTAGTATTAGGCTTTGGTCCACATGTGAAAGATGAAATCTAAGATTTGTCCATTACTTACTGTTCATCAGAATCCCCATTGTCAGGCTAAAAATCAACACAAAGACCAGAGCAATGGCGGCGATGACGAGGATGCAGAGGCGATTTGTCTGAAGCCTTCTGCTCTGTAGAGAAACTAATGAGAAGAATTATGAAGTTGCTTATATACCAATAACCTTTATCCAAGCCTTCAATGACCACCTAAACTACCACCAAATTTTATACAGAGAAGCACTTTCACCCATGGAAACCCTGTACATCTGTTCCTGCTCTCAATACATATGTACATAAGAACCTTTTAAGGACCTTGGAAGGTCCCCCAAAGGTCCTGAAACCGCAGATGGAAAGCAGACAGAAGGGACACATCCTCCATTCCCCAAGAAGCTGATTCTGGTACCAGATGTAAGAAGTGATTCCAGACTTGTAGGGGCTATAATATTCATACAGCCCAGGCCCCAGGGCAGTCTTATTCCTGCTTGCCAGCCCCCGTGCTTCTGATTACTGGGGATCCTGTAGATAGGATGTATATTTTGGATATGAAAAATCCCCTTTTAGGTGTATTTTATTGAAAATAATATCCTGATCTGTGGGGATGTATCCTTATAAGACCCATCAAAATTGTCGGAATGGGGTTCCCTGGGCCCTCCAAATAATGATTTTAGGGGCCCACTCTTGGAAAAAAAACAGCCAATAAATTGGGTTGTCTACTTATTGACCTCGTTGACCCATTAGCCTGTACCTACCACAGGATCCTCTAGTACTCGGGTGGGCCAGTCCGACTCAACCAATAGCAATCATGAGAATAAAGAACCCGTATACCGTATTTTAAAGACAAGCCTAGTTACCATTTTTAGGGTAGTTTCATAAACAATTTTGTGGCAGATTTGCATGCCACTTTTTTCGAGTCAAACCAAAAAATAGTCAAGAAGACAAGAAGATTATTAAATTTAAGGGAATGATTGAAACAATGGTTTCCATTCTGCTCTGATTTGAGCTTAAAAAAAACCTATGTGTGTGTGAAAACCCATTATCTGGAGTATAAATTAAACATAAGAGCATAAAAATAAACTAAGGTCCTTGCAATTTTTGGTAAAAATTTTCTTTGTAATTTTGGTAATTAATTAGTTGCATTTAACCAAAATTTTGGCATCCTTTTTCCAATAAAGTTTGGAACCAGAAGCCAATATTCTAGTGTGTGTACATAAGGAGTACAGAAACTAGTGTTCTAGATCATTATTGACTTTCTTGAGTCAGTATCCTCTGCAGTATCTGTCTGCAAATTTGCAGTCCTCTCTAAACTGGTGGGTGGAGACCTAGCTGCTGTAACTCACTACTCCCGCTCCCTTCTCCATACAGCTCTATGTAATCTGGTGCTTTTGTCTGTCTATTAATACTACATTAAGCAAAGATTTTTAAAGTGAAACCATTAGGAGAATAGTAGGAGATTGGTAGGAAGGATGATACGAGCCAAAGTAAGGCTACATTCACACTGCCGGTGGGTACGGCGGGCACACAACAGTGCCGGGGAGAGGAGAAGGAGGAGCGTCGCTCACCCCCGCCCCTCTCCATAGGAATATATGGAGCACGGCGCCGTACTCCGTCGAAAGATAGGACATGTCCTATCTTTCTACAAGGTTCGGAGTGGTATGGTGCCGCACGTGTGCTCCTCCATACCACTCCCGTTGGGTGCCCTGTGCCCATTACCGTCTGTGGGGGACGTATATCGGCCATACTGTATATACGTCCCCCATACGTTCATCTGAATGTAGCCTAGGTGTAGAAAGAAGAACTTTAGTCTCCTAAGTGATTTTCACCGAAATTGTGGTGGTTATTTGTCTTACAGAAAAGAAGTAACATTTATTTTTCAGATTTCTCTTACCAGTGCTGACCTGACAAGAATATTGGACAAAATCTCTATCTGCAGGTGATCCTGTTGTCAGGAGTTCTGGTACCGGGTCAAAGACGAGGTTACAGTACTTCACCTGTCATGGATGGGAAAACTCACATGGAATGATCAGAAGACAACGCTCTACCCAATGCTAAATAGTTTTACTCCAGAAAATTAGCCATGAAAGGGGACATTGGACATAGCCAATTTGCAACCATGTGGTGTCTGGTTTTCCCAGATCCTTATAGGCTATAGTCCAGTGTTAGCATAGAAATCCCATGGTCTGCAAGATTCATGCTTCTAATTTATGATAAAGTATGTGCCTTGTCATAAATTAGGGTGGGAAATACAAGGGTCTTTAAAACCGACTTCAAAAAGTCCAGTCTTGGTAAAATTCTCCTCTCGACACTCCATAGCATTGAAAGAATGTTTCTGTCTCCTATGTTAAATAAAGTTTTGGTCAGTCCCATAGGCTGTGAATTGAGTGGTGGCCAGGGCGGCCTACTACTGTGCCTATCTATCTCTGTCAATCCCATAGGCATCAAACTACCATGAGGAACCTACTATCAGAAGTAGATGTGACGGTAGATTCCTCCCGCCTGCCTCTGCCCTAAACTGAAATTTAATAATCCTGGAACCTAATTGTTAAAAACTTTATTTTAATAATATGTAAATTAACTGCAGAGGCCTCTGCAGTTGAAGAATATGGTTTCCTATTTGAGGGATTCACAAGAACTGAAATTTGCCAAAAATATCATTTTATTTAGGAGATCTATTGACGACTACATTATTATTTGGAAATGCAAAAGGAAGATTTAGAAAATTTTATGAAATATATTCATATAAATAGTTTAATTTAAAATTGACATATGAGAAAGGGAAGGAGAAAATTAGCTTTTGGATTTAGAACTTTTAAGAGAAAATTATGTTGTTCAAATGAGAAATTATTCCAAGTCTGTTGACAGCTTTATTAAATTTAAAGGAAACCTACCATTTGATTTGGTGCATTATGAAGCAAACATACCTTGAGAATGCTGTAGCTACACTGATGCAGGATCATATCTTGGTTAATCCCTGTACTGAGAGGTTTTGCTGATAAAACAGATATAACATTATGATAATGAAGCTCTGTCGCTTCTATGGCTCCTTCAGCCTTGGTTCAGAGCTTGTCCTAGCACGTGGGTTTTTCTCTGCAGGAGAGGATAATGCAATCACTTTTCTCCCTGTCAGACAGAATAATCTATTGCTGCACCATCCCCCAGCTGCTGTGTATGAGTCATACTTGACTAACCTCCATTTATAATTACAAGCTCAGTGTGTAATGTGTTTATGTAGGCAGCCATCCTGACCCAGCTTTCCCAAGGTACTGAATGTTATAATTTTTTCTGTTATAGTTTTTTTCAGCAAAACCACTCAGCTCAGGGATTAACCAAGATATGATCCTGCATCAGTGTAGCTACAGCATTCTCAAGGTGTGTTTGCTTCATAATGCATCAAATCAAATGGTAGGTTTCCTTTAAATTAAGCCACCCAAAATAAATATTTAGTTAAAAACTATGATTAAAAAGCATTGCCCTTATCCCTAGAAGGTTCCTATCCATGGCTGCAATGTTGAAAAATCATATAATATAGAATATGGTATAATAGCAGGAGAATAGCAGAGGGTGAGGCGGTGATGTTACCGGCTCTCTTAGCATAGTGTTGGCGTGTCAATCAGCCAGCGGTGTGCATAAATTAATTAAAAGACGCTCGTTGCCTCAGGGTTATTTGCATATGATATAATGCTCTATTCTTACGAGGCCTCGGCATTCTAAAATATGACAAAAGAAGGTTATTGCTGTTTGGGGTTGGATGGGGAGGGGATTGGACGGGGAGGGGAGTATAAACATCTACCATCAGGTTATCTGGTGGTAGATGTCCTTTAATAGACATTTTTGTCGTTTGCTCACATAGAACCGTGAATCACAACTAAAGAATAACATTGAATCTGGAAATGCTAAGCACTAACTTCTTAAATGAAGCAGATTACTGATGAAGAAATAATCCAAATCAAAATCCCAAAAAGTACAACAATGGGGCCTTGTGTGTCCGGATCCTGGGCCCTGAATAATTCTGTGTCTTTTGGAAGAAGGTTTGTGTCTTACCTCATCTTCAGACATCCCGTAGAGAGAGATACAACTGTGTTCACTCATTGCTTGTTCCTGACGGATAAGTTCTGCTTCTCCGGATCCTCCAGGTTCTGGGTTTGAGGGATGTAAGGTTACCCAGCTCTGGATATGCCGTGTTATGGTCATGATGGAGGCGAAGAGATTCTGTAAGATCAATGGATGCTCCTATGATGACTAGAAAACAGAACCTAATATTGTCACTTTCTTGTCCTAACTTGAGGGCTTTGGTTATGAAACTTGTGCTCTGCGTTCTCCGGTATATATCAAATTGTCCTGTTGTCTGTATACCTACCTCCCAGGTCTCCAGCTACTTCATTATTGTTGCCTGGTTCCCACCGCTCCGAGAGTCCTAGTCCAATCTCTGTGGCCAATCACCAACATTCCACATTCCGAACATAGATTTCAGTTTGCTGTTCCATTACGGGTAATGTCTGGTTATTACCCTGAGGTAACCCCACGCATAAACATCACACAGGTCTGGTAACTAGAAGCCACAACTCTTTGTTCTCCATAGGTTCCTCTATTAATTCCTCATGAACTTGGCACAGGGACACAGTGGCGTAACTAGTAGAGACAGGGCCCCCTAGCAGGCTACTACAAGGGGCCCCCCTTCCCACTTAAAAAATATACATATTAGTATACTCACATATGCGAGTTACAATCACATATAAATATACTCATGTGCATATACACATACATACAGTGCCATATGCAACAAACTCACATACAGAGTATACAGACACCATATACACATCACAAATGCAGCATATATCCATCACAGTATATGTTATATACATATTATGCTGGACAATGTGCAGTACAATATAGATAAAATGGTGCACATCCTCCATTCTTTATTGTGTCAGGTCAGATGACGGGGCCCCCTGACACTGTGGGCCCCATAGCAGCTGCTATGGCTGCTACCACTGTAGTTACGCCCCTGCTTATGGGGATTACATGGCTTGCACAGGTATTTAACAAGTGTCTGTGCTGGGATTTTGGCGCAATCCTTTTTTGGCGCAGATGCGCTGGCTTTCATGGAACACAAATCAGGGGGCGTGCCGTTGGACGATCCGACTGATTCGGACTGAGAGCAGGATTTAACTTTCAAATTATGTTACAAGACAATGCACTTACACTTACACTAAAAAGAAGGTGAACTCTGTCGGACCTGAGCGGGGAAGCGACACATGCAGGATATCGGTGCACGATCTTAGCCCCGGCACCCCTGAGCACGACAGTGGCGAAACATGTCAGGGTGGGGGCTTTAGCATTGTACTTAGGTCTATTTTAGCACCTCAGTTAGACAGACTAGTATAGCGTGTGATGGATCAACAAGATTTTTCACTGTTCAATTGATATAGTGGTGACTTCTAAGAGCTAGTTTAGCACCGATAGACAAAGCCAATATCACTAGGCGCTGCACTGAGCAGGATTAGTCTAGAATTCGGTAACAGTCTCTCTATCTATAGATTTTCAGAGCGAATACAGAATAAAACAGAACAGTTGATCAATGTTTAATAAACAAATTGGGTAATATGAGAACAGTGACCCCTAGTATTACTAGGTCTCCGATGTATCACTACAAAGATATACTGTATTTTTCAGACTATAAGGCGCACAAAAAATCCTTTCATTTTCTCAGAAATAAAAGTTGCGCCTTATAGTCCAGTGCGCCTTATATATGAACCGTACTTACAGACAACTGCTGCCTTGAATTGTGCACAGGTCTGCCACCTGCTGGTCATTCATCCTTATAATCAGGTGTGCCTTTTAGTCCAGTGCGCCTTATATATGAACCGTACTTACAGACAACAGCTGCCTTGAACTGTGCACAGGTCTGCCACCTGCTGGTCATTCATCCTTATAATCAGGTGCGCCTTATAATCCGGTGCGCCTTATATATGAACCTAGACGTTTTAGCAAGCATTTATTGATGGTGCGCCTTATACTCCGGTGCGCCTTATAGTTCAAAAAATACTGTATTACAGTGAGAAATATTGGAAATTTACTCACTATATGTAAAATAAAAATAATGTTGCACAGTACTGTGCTGTGCCCATATATACAGGATAAGAGTAGTAGTACTGTGCTGTGCCCATATATACAGGATAGGAGTAGTAGTACTGTGCTGTGCCCATATATACAGGATAGGAGTAGTAGTACTGTGCTGTGCCCATATATGCAGGATAGGAGTAGTAGTACTGTGCTGTGCCCATATATACAGGATAGGAGTAGTAGTACTGTGCTGTGCCCATATATACAGGATAAGAGTAGTAGTACTGTGCTGTGCCCATATATACAGGATAAGAGTAGTAGTACTGTGCTGTGCCCATATATACAGGATAAGAGTAGTAGTACTGTGCTGTGTCCATATATACAGGATAGGATTAGTAGTACTGTGCTGTGCCATATATACAGGATAAGAGTAGTAGTACTGTGCCCATATATAGGATAAGTGTATTAGTATACAGGATAGCAGCAGTAGTAGTAATGTGCTATACCCATATATAAAGGATAGAATAAGCAGTACCTCACTGTACCCATTTTACAGCATAAGAATTGAAGAACTGTACTGTGCCCATATACACAGGATAGGAGTAATACTACTTTGCTTTGTCCATAAATAAAGGATAGTAGTAGTAATATGTGTTATAGTACTGTACCATACTCATATATACAGGCTATGAGTAGTAGTAATATGCTATTTCAATATATACAGCATAGGTGTGGTAGTGCTATTCCATACCCATATATACAGGATAAGTTTACTAGTACTGTGCTGTGCCCATATATACAGCATAGGTGTATTTGTCCTGTGCTGTGCTCATATATACAGGATAGGAGTAGGAGTAATGTTCTGTGCCTATATATTCAGGATAGGGGAAGTAGTATTAGGCTGCACAGATATATAGTAGTAGTACTGTTCTGTGCCCATATATACAGGATAGGAGTAGTAGTACTGTGCTGTGCCCGTATATAAACTATACATGTAGGACTACTATCATGTGCCCATGCATAGAGGAGAGGAGTAGTAGTACTGTGCTGTGCTGATATATACAGGATAGGAGTAGTAGTACTGTGCTTTGCCCATATATAAAGTATACATGTAGAAGTACTATAATGTGCCCATGTATAGAGGAGAGGAGTAGTAGTACTGTGCTGTGGAGATATATACAGGATAGGAGTAGTAGTACTGTGCTGTGCCCATATATAAAGTATATATGTAGAAGTACTATAATGTGCCCATGGATAGAGGAGAGGAGTAGTAGTACTGTGCTGTGGAGATATATACAGGATAGGAGTAGTAGTACTGTGATGTGCCCATATATAAAGTATATATGTAGAAGTACTATAATGTGCCCATGGATAGAGGAGAGTAGTAGTAGTACTGTGCTGATATACACAGGATAGGAGTAGTAGTACTGTGCTGTGCCCATATATAAAGTATATATGTAGAAGTACTATAATGTGCCCATGGATAGAGGAGAGGAGTAGTAGTACTGTGCTGTGGAGATATATACAGGATAGGAGTAGTAGTACTGTGATGTGCCCATATATAAAGTATATATGTAGAAGTACTATAATGTGCCCATGGATAGAGGAGAGTAGTAGTAGTACTGTGCTGATATACACAGGATAGGAGTAGTAGTACTGTGCTGTGCCCATATATAAAGTATATATGTAGAAGTACTATAATGTGCCCATGGATAGAGGAGAGGAGTAGTAGTACCGTGCTGTGCAGCTATACACAGGATAGGAGTAGTAGTACTGTGCTGTGCAGATATACACAGGATAGGAGTAGTAATACTGTGCTGTGCAGATATACACAGGATAGGAGTAGTAGTACTGTGCTGTGCAGATATACACAGGATAGGAGTAGTAGTACTGTGCTGTGCAGATATACACAGGATATAACAGCATTTGTTCCTTATAGTCTCATAGACCCAGTGTTCTAGTAATTCCTATGACACCATCATACAAGGTCATCATAGTCGTCTCCTGAAATGTATCTGTGATGTCATTGAAGAAGTATAGAAACAAATTGTACACATTGTTACTACAGGCATCGCAGATACACCTGTGATTAGGAGAACACGCTAACATAAAAAACATGCTAAGGTTATAGTGTTCCAGTCGCCTGTCTGAACAGTGGCGTAGCACAGTACTCACCGGCCCTGGATTCCAGCAAAGATTTTCTGTAGTTGTGAAAGCCTGTAAGCCTGATGCAGAGTGCCAGAGCCAGGCAGGGGTCTGCGAGAGTCTAATCCCAGTCATGTGAGTGACCCTCCCTATACTGCCCAGGAGTGTTTACTACTATGTGTATCCATAAATTCCTCAGACGCTTCATCCCTTTATTATTGCCTTATTCCAGAGACTGGACAGATATTCAGATTACGCAGCGATGCATAGAGCATGTCAAATCAGTCCCTGTCCCCAATGGGGCTCACAATCTAATCAACCTACCAGTATGTTTTAGAGTGTGGGAGGAAACCGGAGGACCCGGAGGAAACCCACACAAACTCTTTGCAGATGTTGATTTGGATGGGATTTGAACCCAGGTCCCTAGTGCTGCAAGGCTGTAATGCTAACCACTCAGCCACTATGCTGCCCCAGGTGATAGCAGCATTGTGTAGGGCACTTTATAAGTGAGCTGGTAGAGGGGTCTGACTGCTGGGGCTCCTACTGACCTTGAGCAGATGAGTCATTTTATTCCATTTAAAGGGTTCAGCAAGTCGCACAGTCTCACCATTCCAAATGTAGGATTCAACCAGAAGTGTGTAAGAGCAGAGGGGTTGGGGATGTGCAGATGTTCAAAGCAGAGAGCTAAGAGCACAGCAGGGTGAGGAAATGTGTTGTAAATTAGGCATAAGCCGTCTGAAGATTTGGGGTTACTCTTCTGTTTATGGTACATTTCATGCCACAAACTACATTATAGAACAGGAAGTAAAAGTAACAGAGTATATTATCCCAATACTGTAATATCACAGTGTGTATTACCTTTTACTGTGACATTACTGTGTGTATTATCCCTGTACTGTAACATCACTGTGTGTATTATCTCTGTGCTGTGACATCACTGTGTGTATTATCTCTGTGCTGTGACATCACTGTGTGTATTATCCCTGTACTGTGACATCACTGTGTGTATTATCTCTGTGCTGTGACATCACTGTGTGTATCAGCCCTGTACTGTGACATCACTGTGTGCATTATCCCTGTACTGTGACATCACTGTGTGTATTATCTCTGTGCTGTGACATCACTGTGTGTATCAGCCCTGTACTGTGACATCACTGTGTGTATTATACATGTACTGTGATATCACTGTGTGTATTATCTCTGTACTGTGACATCACTGTGTGTATTATCCCTGTACAGTGACATCACTGTGTATATTATCCCTGTACTGTGATATCACTGTGTGTATTATTCCTGTACTGTGACATCACTATGCGTATTACCCTTTACTGTGACATTACTGTGTGTATTATCTCTGTACTGTGACATCACTGTGTGTATTATCTCTGTGCTGTGACATCACTGTGTGTATCAGCCCTGTACTGTGACATCACTGTGTGTATTATACATGTACTGTGACATCACTGTGTGTATTATCTCTGTACTGTGACATCACTGTGTGTATTATCCCTGTACTGTGACATCACTGTGTATATTATCCCTGTACTGTGATATCACTGTGTATCAGCCCTGTACGGTGACATCACTGTGTGTATTATCCCTGTACTGTGACATCACTATGTGTATTATCTCTGTACTGTGACATCACTGTGTGTATTATCCCTGTACTGTGACATCACTGTATGTATTATCCCTGTACTGTGACATCACTGTGTGTATTATCTCTGTACTGTGATATCACTGTGTGTATAATCCCTGTACTGTGACCTCACTGTGTGTATTATCTCTGTACTGTGACATCACTTTGTGTATTACCCCTGTACTGTGACATAACTGTGTATATTATCCCAATACTGTAATATCACTATGTGTATTACCTTTTACTGTGACATTACTGTGTGTATTATCTCTGTACTGTGACATCACTGTGTGTATTATCCCTGTACTGTGACATCACTATGTGTATTACCCTTTACTGTGACATTACTGTGTGTATTATATGTGTACTGTGACATCACTGTGTGTATTATCTCTGTGCTGTGACATCACTGTGTGTATTATTCCTGTACTGTGACATCACTATGCGTATTACCCTTTACTGTGACATTACTGTGTGTATTATCCCTGTACTGTGACATCACTGTGTGTATTATCGCTGTGCTGTGACATCACTGTGTGTATCAGCCCTGTACTGTGACATCACTGTGTATATTATACATGTACTGTGACATCACTGTGTGTATTATCTCTGTACTGTGACATCACTGTGTGTATTATCCCTGTACTGTGACATCACTGTGTATATTATCCCTGTACTGTGATATCACTGTGTATCAGCCCTATACTGTGATATCAATGTGTGTATTACCACTGTATTGTGACATCACTGTGTGTATTATCCCTGTACAGTGACATCACTGTGTGTATTATCCCTGTACTGTGACATCACTGAGTGTATTATCCCTGTACTGTGACATCACTGTGTGTATTATCCCTGTCCTGTGGCATCACTGTGTGTATTATCCCTGTACTGTGACATCACTGTGTGTATTATCCCTGCCCTGTGACATCACTACATGTATTATGCCTGTACTGTGACATCACTGTGTGTATTATCCCTGTACTGTGACATCACTGTGTGTATTATCCCTGTCCTTTGACATCACTGTGTGTATTACCCCTGTCCTGTGACATCACTGTGTGTATTATACCTGCCCTGTGACATCACTGTGTGTATTATGCCTGTCCTGTGACATCGCTGTGTGTATTATCCCTGTACAGTGACATCACTGTGTGTATTATCCCTGTCCTGTGACATCACTGTGTGTATTATCTCTGTACTGTGACATCACTGTGTGTATTATCCCTGTCCTGTGACATCACTGTGTGTATTATCCCTGTCCTGTGACATCACTGTGTGTATTATGCCTGCCCTGTGACATCACTGTGTGTATTATGCCTGTCCTGTGACATCGCTGTGTGTATTATCCCTGTACAGTGACATCACTGTGTGTATTATCCCTGTCCTGTGACATCACTGTGTGTATTATCCCTGTACTGTGACATCACTGTGTGTATTATCCCTGTACTGTGACATCACTGTGTGTATTATCCCTGTACTGTGACATCACTGTGTATATTATCCCTGTCCTGTGACATCACTGTGTGTATTATCTCTGTACTGTGACATCACTGTGTGTATTATGCCTGTCCTGTGACATCACTGTGTGTATTATCTCTGTACTGTGACATCACTGTGTGTATTATCTCTGTACTGTGACATCACTGTGTGTATTATGCCTGTCCTGTGACATCACTGTGTGTATTATGCCTGTACTGTGACATCACTGTGTGTATTATCTCTGTACTGCCCCCTGTAGTGTAGCAGTGCTCATCCTCAGGATGTGCTGTGGCCGGGGATCTTGTGTATATCACTAACCGCCTGCATATACTTGGAGTATGAGGACTGGGGCACAGTGCACACAGTGCGACACGCCAGAAACTTCGCCGACTTCTTAGAAATTACTGATCAATTGTTTTATTTTTACCAGTTTAGGGCATTTTTACTTGTTTTGTAATGTATGGTGATCATTCCCTTCAGCCACTAGTGAATGTAAAGTTATCGATCTGATATCCCCGGCAGTAATGGAGAGCAATGAGATATAATACAGATGTAGCTTTACAATAACCCGAATCGTCCCATAGAAGACAGAGAGACAGAACATGCATGCAGCCGGCTCCCCCTAGTGGCCATTGCAGGAGGCTGCAGCGCTCTGCACTCCCATCACCTTTCATACCAATACCACACACTACTGCACTACTACTGGTGGTATAAATGAGTGCAATGCTGCCTCTGGACACATCGTTCTTCTCTATATCTGTGCTAACCCATACACATCCTAAAAAGACTTGCTCCCTTCATAATACATAGAGAGCATGCGTAACTATGACTGAGGCCTGCGCATGCGCTCCTCTTACTATGGTGACAACCCACACAAAAGTCTTTTTTTTGGCTTCTCCTGTGTCTCACTGTATTATTCCTGTATTGTGGTATAACTGTGTGTGTTATCGCTGTACTGTGACATCACTGTGTGTGTTATCGCTGTACTGTGACATCACTGTGTGTATTATCCCTGTACTGTGACATCACTGTGTGTATTATCCCTGTACTGTGACATCACTGTGTGTATTATCGCTGTACTGTGACATCACTGTGTGTATTATCCCTGTACTGTGACATCACTGTGTGTATTATCCCTGTACTGTGACATCACTGTGTGTATATATCCTGTACAGTGACATCACTGTGTGTATATATCCTGTACTGTGACATCACTGTGTGTACTATCCCTGTACTGTGATATTACTGTGTGTATTATCCCTGTACTGTGACATCACTGTGTATATTATCCCTGTACTGTGACATCACTGTGTGTACTATCCCTGTACTGTGACATCACTGTGTGTACTATCCCTGTACTGTAACATCACTGTGTGTATTATCCCTGTACTGTGACATCACCGTGTGTATTATCCTTGTACTGTGACATCACTGTGTGTATTATCCCTGTGCTGTGACATCACTGTGTCTATTATCCATGTGCTGTGACATCACTGTGTCTATTATCCATGTGCTGTGACATCACTGTGTGTATTATCCCTGTACTGTGACATCACTGTGTGTATTATCCCTGTACTGTGACATCACTGTGTGTATTATGCCTGTACTGTGACATCACTACGTGTATTATCCCTGTTCTGTGACATCACTGTGTGTATTATCCCTGTTCTGTGACATCACTGTGTGTATTATCCCTGTTCTGTGACATCACTGTGTATTATCCCTGTACTGTGACATCACTGTGTGTATTATCCCTGTACTGTGACATCACTGTGTGTATTATCCCTGTACTGTGACATCACTGTGTATTATCCCTGTACTGTGACATCACTGTGTATAATATCCCTGTACTGTGACATCACTGTGTGTATTATTCCCTGTACTGTGACATCACTGTCAGTATTATCCCTGTACTGTGACATCACTGTGTGTATTATTTCTGTACTGTGACATCACTGTGTGTATTATCCCTGTACTGTGACATCACTGTGTGCATTACCTCTGTGGTGTAGCATCACTGTGTATAGTATCCCTGTACTGTGACATCACTGTGTGCATTACCTCTGTGGTGTAGCATCACTGTGTATAGTATCCCTGTACTGTGACATCACTGTAAGTTTGAGCTCCTCTTCCCGTCTGTGCCAATGTGCACATCAGAGCTTCTTGTTTCTCCTATGTCAGTTGTGGTGAATCTATGGCACGGGTGCCAGAGGTGGCACTCGGAGCCCTCTTTATGGGCACCCTTGCCATCACCCCAGCACAGAGTTCGCCAGACAGGACTCAAGGCCTATTGCAGTCCCAGGCAACCCAGGACCCTAGAAGGAAGCTACAATGATAATCCAAACTTTGGTTCCTTATTTCTACTGTATTGCTGTCCTCAGGTGCCTATACAATATAAACCTGTGCCAGAGCAGGGAGTAATAAGTTACTGCTTAAATTGTCCCATTGGCACTTTACTCACAGGTTTTGGTTGTAGTTTGGGCACTCGGTATCTAAAAGGTTTGCCATGACTATCCTATGTTATGCTTCCCCTTGTAGATATTTAGGGTATGTGTGTGTCTATGAGGCCTGCGCATGCACTTCTCCTCCTCCTGTCTCTGCTTCCCCTTGCAGACAGAGAGCATACATAGCTGGGATTAGCTGAGGTGTACACATGCACCTCCTCCCTGCACTGACATACACAACCTGAACACTTTCTTGCTTCTCCCATGTCATGCATTTCCTTGCATAGATTGCGGACATGTGTGGCTGTAATGGAGGCCTGCGCATGCACTCCTCCTCCTCCTCCTGTCTGTTCTGTCCTATACACATCAAGTAACTTACTCGCTTCTTCTGTGTTATGCTCCCCCATTCCCGAAATACAGAATAAACCCGGCCGAAGCTGAGATCTGGTCAGTTTCTCTGTACAGCGCATGCGCCGAAGTCGATGTAGAAGATGTCCCCTTTCCATGGATAACAGGCCTGGATCTCTGCACTATCCATTCATGTATCTGTAGGTTGTAATTAGAGGGATGTTCCATGACGCAGGTTCCCTGTAGTGACCTATTTGCTGGACATAGTAATTACAGTGCTGAGCTATGACGCCCGTTCCCTGAAAATGACCCATTTGCTGTAGAGTAACAGCAGGTCACAGGGAAAGGAAGAGGTTAAAGGGCATCCACGGAAGAAGAAGTACAGGAGTCGCTTGTGTTTTTAAAACAGAGTATAATTCAGCTCTATATATACATTTGCATAGAACACATAGGGTCCTTAGGGTAACAGCAGAACTCTTTACAAATTCTACACACTTACATGGTAAGCACCAGCTCAGTGTGGCCTGAGAGGGGGGGGGGGTCGTGGGGTACCCCAAAATACTCACTGTCTAAGAGATATGCAGCAGGTACAGTTCCAGTTCACTCCATGAAATGTTCCACGCGCGTGCGCAGCTCGTCCGATCTCATGCTTACATGTTATACACACAGGGCTCTGCACAGCGCGCATGCGCCTCTCCATAGTACATAGACACTCAGTAGTTCTTTACAGTGCAAAAAAAAAAAAAAAACAGTCGCTTATTGCTAATACTTCTACATCAAAGTGTAACACAAATGGATATAGCTAAATTATAACCCAGTGCAGGGAGTGAGCGCTCGTGAATCCACCGGCCGCTGAGCAAAAGGGGGAGAAACACCGGCCTCAACGTTACGAGTGAATACAAGAGGTAACTTTCACATAATGGGGGAGGGGGGAGATTTATCCAAACTAGTGCAAAGGAGCTGCCCATTTTTTTTCCACGGATTTGTGGAGTAAGAAGAAGTTGCGTCTTTTTCCACAGCTGCGTTTCTCCCGGAGCCGATTTCCTGAATGTGTTTTGTTATCCGTTCCTTCCGTGACCATTAACTATTGTGCAATCCTATTCATCTTAGGAGCCATTGTTACTTGTATCAGTAACATTCATCTCACTTCTACATTTCCAGTATCAAGAATCTACTAATGTGAATACTACACTTCATGCCAAGGATGATCCTGATCCAAGTACGTTGGACAATCATCCCGACGATATCAATGCCGTGGCTTATACAAGGGGCTGTCCGCTACCCTTAGGTCTGAAACCCTCTACTAATAGACATGCACTCACGTCTAAAGCCGGACAATCACCACTAGGATTGACAGACTAGTTGATGGAGGTGACCCAATGCTTGACAGAATTGGATGGGGAGTAGATTAGGACATATTAAAATTTCATACGCCCAAACCTTCTGCATCTAAGGAGACGTGTGACCACTAGAGCTTATCTGCCGACGTCTCATAAACTGAGTATTTAGGGGGCTATTGGGGGGGTAATATCTGTCACCGAATGTCCATTGTCAATTTGTAAGAGCAGGTTGTCCCCATAAGAGATAAACAAATCGATTTGTTGGCGTGTCGATTCGCTACGGCGTTCAAGCATCTAATAGATTCCGGAATCTTTGATAAGATACATCCAAAGAAAATATTGTAATTATTAGGGAGGGGACCACGGGCAAAACAAAAAAATGTAACTAAACGAGACCGGAGCTTTCTGGAAAATAAAAATTTAGAGGTCTAGAGGGGGTTATATAGAAATTTCTAGGAAAATTGCTAAAATTTCGGTTCATTTGGAACCCAAACCAAAATGTTAACAAAAACCTCATCACTAATCTTCACATATTTTGATCCCCGATGAATGGGAATCCAGGTCCAGGACTCCACGATTCTACATCAGCCCCATAGATCTGAATGAAGCAGCGTCCACGTGTGATCGCCGGTTCATCGAAAATCACTGACTCAAGGTTCTTATGATCATCCGGGATCCTCGCTCTGTAAATCTCAGCACCCCCCCCCCCATGATGGATAATCTCTAGTAACTCCAGTTTCTAACTATAGATCTTTGACCTAAGATTCGTAAATTAAAACTCGTGATCCGCTTTCATTGCGTCACGTTTCCCGAATAAACACAACTGCCTGCTAATATGTAAAAAAAAAAAAAAAAGTTACAAAAATAGCATTTTTTTTGCTATAAAAAAAATTTTTTTGTTGTCTTCAATCCATCTATATAATAACACTGTGGTGGATGCCACACAACTCTCAAGCAGCGTATAAATATAATTTGTTCACAGTTCCATCCCCCGGGAACCCCAGGCACCATCTAACACTCCGGAGCGACGTTACAAGCCGTCACTTTTCCCACTCTACACGTAAAAAAATCAAGTAGTTACGTTCCATATCCTAGGACTGATATACACCCTGAGTGGAGGGCTCAAATCAATATACAAAAAAAAAAATAACAATAAAAAACCCCAAAAAACAAAACACACATCACTTCAAAAGTATTTACAGTGTTGGATAGATCTGATCGCGCGGTCGCTCTCCGCTGTGGTTCTCAGCATTCACTAAATGAACACTCGGTGTCTGTAAATGAGGGCGTCACATTAACGAGATGTTCGTCACATAAAGAAGCTTTCCTGAGAATGATTATGATGATCAGCAACAACAAAAAGGTGTCCGGAGCAGCATCACATGGTGCAAACCCAAAAGAGGCAGGACTCCCATGGTTAATACATATCACACATTACCGAGTAGCAAAGCAACTTCATCTTGTCCGGAATCGGAAGTCGTTCTTATTTTGGGACCTGTCTACAGTCACAAGGACCCAGAATAAGGCAACAGTTCTATTTCTTTTTGGCTGTGCAGGTATAAGGCAACCGGTGAGAGAAGGTAATGCTGGTGATCCAAGGGGAGCATCTGGTTGCTCACTATGGTTTTAGGTCAAGTTATTTGTGAGCCTCTTTGTGGGTTTAACTGGTTGTCAGACTACATCCTCGAGGACGGCCCCGATAACTCGTAGAATAGAACGTAAGCGTCGCTGCTCCGCACCTGGCTGGAAGACATTGCCGTGACTCTGAAGGGAGAAGAAAAAAGTTCTTAGAAATGTTAACAAACACTGGTGACGGTCTCTCTGCTGTCTCTAACATCATGTCCTCTCTCTTCTTGTCTCTCTGCTGTCTCTAACATCATGTCCTCTCTCTTCTTGTCTCTAACATCATGTCCTCTCTCTTCTTGTCTCACTTCTTGTCTCTAACATCATGTCCTCTCTCCTTGTCTCTCTGCTGTCTCTAACATCATGTCCTCTCTCTTCTTGTCTCTCTTCTGGTCTCCAACATCATGTCCTCTCTCTTCTTGTCTCTCTGCTGTCTCTAACATCATGTCCTCTCTCTTCTTGTCTCTCTGTTGTCTCTAACATCATGTCCTCTCTCTTCTTGTCTCTAACATCATGTCCTCCCTCTTCTTGTCTCTTTGCTGTCTCTAACATCATGTCCTCCCTCTTCTTGTCTCTCTGTTGTCTCTAACATCATGTCCTCTCTCTTCTTGTCTCTAACATCATGTCCTCTCTCTTCTTGTCTCACTTCTTGTCTCTAACATCATGTCCTCTCTCCTTGTCTCTCTGCTGTCTCTAACATCATGTCCTCTCTCTTCTTGTCTCTCTTCTGGTCTCCAACATCATGTCCTCTCTCTTCTTGTCTCTCTGCTGTCTCTAACATCATGTCCTCTCTCTTCTTGTCTCTCTGCTGTCACTAACATCATGTCCTCCCTCTTCTTGTATCATTGCTGTCTCCAACATCATGTCCTCCCTCTTCTTGTCTCTCTGCTCTCTCTAACATCATGTCCTCTCTCTTCTTGTCTCTAACATCATGTCCTCTCTCTTCTTGTCTCACTTCTTGTCTCTAACATCATGTCCTCTCTCCTTGTCTCTCTGCTGTCTCTAACATCATGTCCTCTCTCTTCTTGTCTCTCTTCTGGTCTCCAACATCATGTCCTCTCTCTTCTTGTCTCTCTTCTGGTCTCCAACATCATGTCCTCTCTCTTCTTGTCTCTCTGCTGTCACTAACATCATGTCCTCTCTCTTCTTGTCTCTCTGCTGTCTCTAACATCATGTCCTCTCTCTTCTTGTCTCTAACATCATGTCCTCCCTCTTCTTGTCTCTTTGCTGTCTCTAACATCATGTCCTCTCTCTTCTTGTCTCTTTGCTGTCTCTAACATCATGTCCTCTCTCTTCTTGTCTCTCTGTTGTCTCTAACATCATGTCCTCTCTCTTCTTGTCTCTAACATCATGTCCTCCCTCTTCTTGTCTCTCTGCTGTCTCTAACATCATGTCCTCTCTCTTCTTGTCTCTCTGCTGTCTCTAACATCATGTCCTCTCTCTTCTTGTCTCTCTTCTGGTCTCCAACATCATGTCCTCTCTCTTCTTGTCTCTCTGCTGTCTCTAACATCATGTCCTCTCTCTTCTTGTCTCTCTGCTGTCACTAACATCATGTCCTCCCTCTTCTTGTATCATTGCTGTCTCCAACATCATGTCCTCCCTCTTCTTGTCTCTCTGCTCTCTCTAACATCATGTCCTCTCTCTTCTTGTCTCTAACATCATGTCCTCTCTCTGCTCTCTCCAACATCATGTCCTCTCTCTTCTTGTCTCCAACATCATGTCCTCTCTCTTCTTGTCTCTTTGCTGTCTCTAACATCATGTCCTCTCTCTTCTTGTCTCTCTACTGTCACTAACATCATGTTCTCTCTCTTCTTGTCTCTCTGCTGTCACTAACATCATGTCCTCTCTCTTCTTGTCTCTCTGCTGTCACTAACATCATGTCCTCCCTCTTCTTGTATCATTGCTGTCTCCAACATCATGTCCTCCCTCTTCTTGTCTCTCTGCTCTCTCTAACATCATGTCCTCTCTCTTCTTGTCTCTAACATCATGTCCTCTCTCTTCTTGTCTCACTTCTTGTCTCTAACATCATGTCCTCTCTCCTTGTCTCTCTGCTGTCTCTAACATCATGTCCTCTCTCTTCTTGTCTCTCTTCTGGTCTCCAACATCATGTCCTCTCTCTTCTTGTCTCTCTTCTGGTCTCCAACATCATGTCCTCTCTCTTCTTGTCTCTCTGCTGTCACTAACATCATGTCCTCTCTCTTCTTGTCTCTCTGCTGTCTCTAACATCATGTCCTCTCTCTTCTTGTCTCTAACATCATGTCCTCCCTCTTCTTGTCTCTTTGCTGTCTCTAACATCATGTCCTCTCTCTTCTTGTCTCTTTGCTGTCTCTAACATCATGTCCTCTCTCTTCTTGTCTCTCTGTTGTCTCTAACATCATGTCCTCTCTCTTCTTGTCTCTAACATCATGTCCTCCCTCTTCTTGTCTCTCTGCTGTCTCTAACATCATGTCCTCTCTCTTCTTGTCTCTCTGCTGTCTCTAACATCATGTCCTCTCTCTTCTTGTCTCTCTTCTGGTCTCCAACATCATGTCCTCTCTCTTCTTGTCTCTCTGCTGTCTCTAACATCATGTCCTCTCTCTTCTTGTCTCTCTGCTGTCACTAACATCATGTCCTCCCTCTTCTTGTATCATTGCTGTCTCCAACATCATGTCCTCCCTCTTCTTGTCTCTCTGCTCTCTCTAACATCATGTCCTCTCTCTTCTTGTCTCTAACATCATGTCCTCTCTCTGCTCTCTCCAACATCATGTCCTCTCTCTTCTTGTCTCCAACATCATGTCCTCTCTCTTCTTGTCTCTTTGCTGTCTCTAACATCATGTCCTCTCTCTTCTTGTCTCTCTACTGTCACTAACATCATGTTCTCTCTCTTCTTGTCTCTCTGCTGTCACTAACATCATGTCCTCTCTCTTCTTGTCTCTCTGCTGTCTCTAACATCATGTCCTCTCTCTTCTTGAAACTTAATCTTTCTAAGACTGAACTTCTTGTCTTTCCACCATCTACTAACCGACCCAACCCTGACTTCTCCATCTCGGTCTGTGGGATCATTATAGCATCGGGACAGCAGGCCGCTGTCTTGGGGTTGTGCTGGACTCTGACCTCTCCTTTTCACCATATATTTAATCTCTTGTTCGCTCTTGCCGGATGCATCACAGAAACATCTCCAGAATCCGACCGTTACTGACAATAAAATCTCCAAAATGCGAATTGTTGCTCCGATTCACTCTCGGCTAGACTACTGTAACTCCCTACTAATCTGTCTTGCATTCACTAAACTCTTTCCTCTACAATCCATTCTTAATGCAGCAGCCAGGCTCATCTTTCAGACCAAACGCTGCACAGATGCTTCTAGTCTTTTCCAGTCACTGCACTGGTTTTCGGTCAACTTCCCAATATAGTTTAAAGCAATCACCCTCATCCACAAAGCTCTACACAGTGCTATACCTCCCCACCTCTCTTCTCAGTCTATCGCCTATCCCATCCTCTGCAATATTTGCCAGTGATATTAGATTAGTCATTAATTGGAACCTCTCACTCACATCTCCAGGACTTCTCCAGGGCTGCACCAATTCTCTGTAATGCCCTTCCCAGACACTTTTAAACTAATACCCAACCTCAAAAGTTTCAAATGTGCTATTACAACTCTAACTGCAAGAAATTTCAACTCTCTCTTCCTCCTCATAGACTGTAAGCTCTTGTGTCACCCCCATCCCTCATCCTCATAGACTGTAAGCTCTTGTGTCACCCCTTCATCCTCATAGACTGTAAGCTCTTGTGTCACCTCCTCATCCTCATAGACTGTAAGCTCGTGTCACCCCCTCATCCTCATAGACTGTAAGCTCTTGTGTCAGCCCCTCATCCTCATAGACTGTAAGCTCTTGTGAGCAGGGTCCTCACTTGCATTGTTCCATGACTGTCTGTAATGTATTATTTTATTTGTATATATCCCCTAGGAGTTGTAAAGTGCTGCGGAATATGTTGGCGATATCGAAATAAAGATTATTTATATATTTATTTAATTAAAATTTCAGAACTTGACCACCAGAAGAACAATGAGGATGCTATTGAGGATATTGCGAGGTCACCTTGTCACGTCTAGATAATTACCTGGAGTCGTTATATGTGTGCCATTCTCCATTGTTGGGGTTCTTGCAGTACGCGGTATAATGTCCTCCCATGGTAGTGCCCGAGTGATTGGACACAGCATATAGGTTATAGGTTGCGTGAGCTGTGAAGAAACATTTGTCATATTAGTCACAAGTAGTAAGTGCCCAATGTGAATGATAGATGATCAGTATGGGATCCATAACAATCTGATACGGATCACCTATGGAGAGGAGATGAAGTTCCAATTCCAGGACACATTTCCCCTGGCCAATCATAGCCATGGATATGTTTAGGTTGGGAACATTGGGTCCGCTCTTCTCGAATCCCCTATCCTAATATCCGACTTGACTTTACCCCCTAATGGCAAAAATGGATAGGACTGCTGGATTTCAACCCGTCAGACCTTCTTTGTTTGTCCATACTGCACATAATTCTCGAATGTTGGCATCTTCTCTCCTTCCATAACACATGCATGCTCAGCCCAGCAGAGCGTGCATGTGTGTGCAAGGGTACAATGCTCAGCTGCTAGTTTTTGTACAACAGTGCATGGTCAACTACTTATGTATGTATCATAATTCATATCCATACAGGCGTAATGTATTTGCATGCACATAAAAACTAAAAGTGTCACTTACCACTTGATTCTGAGGAGAATTCACGCAAGTCTAAGTCTTTCAGCGGGAAATTCACATAGGTAGATAGCTTGCTGCTTCTGATGCGACCTTCGGAGAACCTTTTCAGATCTATAGTGGGCACGGGTTAAGGAAGAAGCAGTAGCCTCGAGGGTAATGGGGGAGGAGGAGGCAGAAAGTGCGAGTCATGGGTTACTCTAGGTGTAACATAACAACCTGTCGTCAGCTTTAATTGCGATATTTCTGGCAATGATTTGCTGATTCATCGCCGGAGAATTAATTTTAAAGAAAATAATTTGAGGAGCAGCCAAGACTGAACCTTACAAGATGGTCCTGTAAGACCCATCGGGGTAGTCAGAGGTGGTATATTATATCTCATTGTCTTGGGTGAGAATAATTTGTCTTTAGCTCTGGCTCATATCAATACAAGCTTGAAAATCTGAAAAATCCTCATTCATCAGTTCATGTTGATTTCATTATAATTGCAAGCTTAGAGGCAATGCAAGCTGACACTAGGGCAGCCGTATGTACAAGCTTAGCCCCGGTGTGGACTCAGAAGCCATAGGGTAGGAAAACCAAAAAGGTCATTGTTGAAAAGGATACGTAATACAAGGATCTTGGGGAATTTCTGGATGGTGAACTTCTTGGTGCATCTTTGTCGAGCTTTACACCTGCAGCAAGTCTGAAAAAATGAAAAATAAAGAGATCTTGATACAACATTTGGATGTGTAGACCCACCCTTCCGAACACTGCCGGACTGGAGCTCCTTAGATCCATCAGAAAATTAATCACTCTTCATTATCCCCAGAAAATAGACTTTAGCAGCCTCCCAATTGGGTTGTTTTCTGCTGGACCTCTGGGGTTCAGTATTGGATTGAACCAGGGCCCACCGGAGGATCCTCTGGTACTCCCGTGGGGACAGTCCGACACCCATAAAGAGATGAATCAATCTCACTTTCTACAACCATTTTTTGAATTCGCCAAATAGGCTTGGATTTATTTCCTACACAAAGTGCTGGTTACTTAAAGGGGTTTTCCACCCCGGGATAGGGCCTAACTTGCTGATCAGTGGGGGTCTCAGTGCTGAGACCCCTGTAGATCCCAAGAACGAGGGGTCCGATCGACCCCCTCGCCGCTCCTCAGGCTAATGAACAGACGGCCATGCATGACCATTCTGCTCCATTAATCTCTATGGAGCTGACGGAGATTGATGAGTGCGGCGCTAGGTGATCTCTGTCAGCTCCATAGAGATTAATGGAGCAGAATGGTCATGCGCGGCAGTCTGCTCTATTAGTCTTATGGAGTGATGAGGGGGCGGTCAGACCCCTCTTTCTTGTGATCTGCGGGGATCTCAGCACCGAGACCCCCACTGATCAGCAAGTTAGGCTCTATCCAGTGGATAGAGCCTAACTTGCCTTTGTGGGAAAACCCCTATAAGGTCAATACACAGTAGAGACCTTGATGGCCTTGACTTGTTTATGTTAACTAGTTGCTAGTATAGGGGCACCAGCATAACCATCAGCATTGCTAGTCACCGTTTTTATCATCACAATTGCGCTTGGATTTATCATTTATCCCTGTTACACACGAGGTGAATGCTACATTGTGCTGCCGTCTCGCTGCACTTGTCTCCAAATCTAAATGCCGCTCTTCACAGATAGGACCATTACCCGAGACACTTACTGGCTTCTCATCCCCGTCTAAGACGTCTTCCTTGGTGAAGAGACGAATGCAGTCCATTAGGGAGACCTCGGGAACGCTTTTCTATAGAAGACAGATGCATATAAGAGACACTTTATAATCAGCGCAGCGGGGGACGTTATCAGTCAGCCTGCTAGAGGAGGGATAGAGGACATCATGTAGGAGACAATGGGTCGCATCTATCAATAGCTCCTGCCATAATTGTAGAGAAAAGAATGGCCATCAGCCCGAGCGTCACATGAATCAGACCAGTCACTTCTTCTAGAATAATATTTGTGAGGGTCTATATCTGGGAGGGTTTACTTGCAGGATTATGTACTATATATACACACACACTACTATATTTGTTATCCATAACTGCATTCCTACTAAAATCAACTTTTACAATTATGCTAATGAGCCTACCATGGTTTATTTTTATTTTTTTTCAGGGGGGGGTGTTAACAGAGCCCCATTGTGCTGTCGCTTCACAGGTTGTTATACTGTGCTGGAGCACTTCCCCCTCTCCCACTGTGTGAGATTATAGCAGGCAGAGGGATGGGAAAAGAGCTGAGATAGCAGATGAGGAGATACTGTAACAGCCTGTGTGAAGCGACAGCTGGGAGGGGCTCTGGTAACACCCCTTCTGGTTCATTAGCAATTTTTTTAAAAGTTTATTTTTGAAGGAAGGAGGCCATGGAAAAGAAATATAAGAAGATACCACAGTCACTTGCCTGGATCTATGAGTAAGTGTCCCTGCTTTGTCCAAAATCTACCATTGCCTTTGGGAGGTTATATCCTCAGCTAATGAATACAGGGATATTCTAACCGGTTCCTATATAATTGCTATGGTACCACATTTAGGTAGTTTACATTCTGGCAGGATTTTCCAGGTATGCCGCCAGTGTCATTTCCATAAGACAATTTTATTTTCCTATGATTATATATTTATAATTATTGGAAGATTAAAAGGGAGGGATCGGAATGGATCAATGTATACAGACATAACTAGGACAATATACAAGACTCCTTTATAGCCTGTTTATATTATAATAAATAGTATTAGATTTTATATTGCGACTGTTTATGGTTATGGGGGCAGCAATCTGGACTGAGCTGCAGTTTACAGCATTTAGAATTCACTTTACAGCTGGGAGGGTGTTGTGGGCATGCTCTGTGACCTCTGCATGCGAAGTCAATGAATATTAACCCTACCTTAGCAATGGGCAGAGACAAGTCCCAAAACGGGTCGAACACTGTTGAACAATAGCCGCATTCGGTGCAGGTCAGGGAACTCTTCAGCTGTCCTACAAATAGTTCTGTAAGAAGACAAAAGGGAGACAAAACCACATTAGAAATGCAATAGCGAAGAGGATTTATGGCAGAACCACAAAGCTAACTCTCTATTTTCATATAGATGCGAGTCCCACGGTCTCCACATCAAGGCTGAATGGTGTTAGCTAAGCATGCGTAGCCACTCTCCATTAATGTCTATGGAAGTGCTGAGAATAGCCAAATTAATGGAGAGTGGCTATTGGGGTCAATGGACCCCAGTTCTTGAGAATAAGGCGAGGGTCCCACTAATGTCCTGTGGATATATCCCAAACACCCAAGATGGGAAACCCTTTCATACAAGTAGTAATAGAGCCACAACCCCCATTATATCACATAGCAGCATTCATCCTGTACTACACCAGGTATTACTAGTCGCTGTTTATATGACCAATCAGCTGACAAATCGCATGATTATCAAAGCATTTCAGTCGCCTCTTATCTGTTGTCTGAAATTCCACAACATCACAGATAAGACGATTAAAGGGGCTGTCCAAGTCCTAAGTAAACAGTTTATAAAAAAGTTTAGCCAGTTATAGGGAATGTACCATTAAAATCCATCATCATAAACCAGGGACACTAACTCATAGATCCAGGCACCGTGGTAATCTTCTCATATTTGTCATCGATGACCTCCTTCCTTCTAAAAAACGTTAAAAAATTATGCTAATGAGCCAGAAGTGTTGTGGAGGCGTTACCAGAGTCCCTCTGTGCTGCAGATTCACATGCTGTTACAATTAGCAGAACATGCATTACCATTCTCCCTGTGAAACTAACACACGGAGGGGTTCCAGAAACACCTACCAAAGCCCTTCTGGATCATTAGACTAAATATTAAAAGGTGATTTTAGAAAGAAGGAGGTCATGGATCACAAATATAAGAAGGCTGAGGTGCCTGGACCCATGAGTACGTGCCGCTGGTTTATCATGATGGATTTTGATAGTAGACTTTCTTTATGGATAAACACTGCTCTTTTTCCCCCCCATTCTGAAGCAGCTGAGCCGCAGTTACCCAGCATGGCCACTAGGCAAAGAAAAGAGCTGTATTACTGGTTCCACTCTCTGGCCCTGGAGGCTAATCAGTGGGTTGTAACAAATGTCGGACGGTCTCAGATCTGATTGTGATAACCTATCCCATCACCAAGTTGGAACTGTAACTTACCCACTATTCTGCTGTCTTCTCTCTCCAGGTATCTCTTCCACATTTGTCTGCCTTTCTCTGCATCACTTGGGGAAAGAAGAAGAACAACTATTGTTACATCTCTATTATTACTTCTCTGCTGGGGTAGAGGATACATAAGAATTCTGCACAGACCATTCATATACAGGAGCTTCTTACAAGCCCAAACCAGGGAGGAATATACCAATGTATGATGGGAACATTTACTCTGTTTTCCATCAATTACTGATACGGTTCTAGAACAGATACTGTTTGAATCTATTAGTTCTGTTAGAAAGAATTTTTGAATTAGTCTTCATCCGAATTTTTAACTGACGTTTTGAACCGAATAAAAAACAAAAAAAAAAAAAGACAGTTGTAAACAGAATTTTTTAAATCTCTTTGAACCAAAGTTTTCAGTTAATTTGGAACGGAATCAGCCTCGAGCATTTCAGAAAGTTCCCATATTACTAATATACTGTTGACCTAGTCATAAGATTAGGTCGTGTATACAAGGTAAGTGGTGGTCCAATACCAACACACCCCCACCTATCAGCAGTTTGATGATAAAGCGGTTTTTCCCATCTAGGCCATTTCTACAACATGGGTCATAAACAGAAAGGAGCGGACCTGAACTTTAGGTTCCGCATTCTCCGCTCAGCCTAACCCAGGATGTGCCTTGATGAACTGCAGAGCAGCCAATGAAGCAGCTTTATGCCCCTAGCAACTAGGCATGGCTGTGACTGGCTAGGTGTGTCCCCCTGGCCAATCACAGACATGCCTAGTTGCTAAGGGGCGCAAAGCTGCCTCATTGGCTGCTCAGCAGCCCATCAGGTGACATGTCTGGTTTAGGCGGGGCTGCCACACACAGGCCGCCAAACCAAAAGTTTGGATCCGCTCATCTCTAGTCATAAATAAATGAAAGATGCGGGACCCATCTCTGAGGGACAGATCTTGGGTAGCATCCCGCAACCTAGCGCTGAATGGAGACTGATGCGTACGTGCCGGTCACTCTCCATTCAGCTCTATGGGAGTGATGAACTTAGACTAAGCACACAGTTCTCCCGATTACAATGGAGGTGGTTGCGCATGGCGATCACTCTACGTTCCGCCTTGAAAGAAAGGGGGGGGGGGGGCATCGGACGTTTATTATAAAGATGCGGGACTTGCATCTTTCTACTTGATGAGAATATAACATAAATAGTTCATAAATCTGTGTTTTTTTTCCGGTCCTCCAGTTTCCTCCCACACTCCAAAACACACTGGTAGGTTGATTAGATTGTGAGCCCCATTGGGGACAGGGACCGATGTAGCAAACTGTGCAGCACTGCGTAATCTGTGTGCGCTGTATAAATAAAGGAATTATTATTATCAATTGTCTAGTTTTGGGAACCAAAGATAAGGGGGGAGGGTTTATCAGAAGTGTCTGAGAGCGTTCTAGTAATTCCTATGACACCATCATACAAGGTCATCATAGTCGTCTCCTGAAATGTATCTGTGATGTCATTGAAGAAGTATAGAAACAAATTGTACACATTGTTACTACAGGCATCGCAGATACACCTGTGATTAGGAGAACACGCTAACATAAAAAACATGCTAAGGTTATAGTGTTCCAGTCGCCTGTCTGAACAGTGGCGTAGCACAGTACTCACCGGCCCTGGATTCCAGCAAAGATTTTCTGTAGTTGTGAAAGCCTGTAAGCCTGATGCAGAGTGCCAGAGCCAGGCAGGGGTCTGCGAGAGTCTAATCCCAGTCATGTGAGTGACCCTCCCTATACTGCCCAGGAGTGTTTACTACTATGTGTATCCATAAATTCCTCAGACGCTTCATCCCTTTATTATTGCCTTATTCCAGAGACTGGACAGATATTCAGATTACGCAGCGATGCATAGAGCATGTCAAATCAGTCCCTGTCCCCAATGGGGCTCACAATCTAATCAACCTACCAGTATGTTTTAGAGTGTGGGAGGAAACCGGAGGACCCGGAGGAAACCCACACAAACTCTTTGCAGATGTTGATTTGGATGGGATTTGAACCCAGGTCCCTAGTGCTGCAAGGCTGTAATGCTAACCACTCAGCCACTATGCTGCCCCAGGTGATAGCAGCATTGTGTAGGGCACTTTATAAGTGAGCTGGTAGAGGGGTCTGACTGCTGGGGCTCCTACTGACCTTGAGCAGATGAGTCATTTTATTCCATTTAAAGGGTTCAGCAAGTCGCACAGTCTCACCATTCCAAATGTAGGATTCAACCAGAAGTGTGTAAGAGCAGAGGGGTTGGGGATGTGCAGATGTTCAAAGCAGAGAGCTAAGAGCACAGCAGGGTGAGGAAATGTGTTGTAAATTAGGCATAAGCCGTCTGAAGATTTGGGGTTACTCTTCTGTTTATGGTACATTTCATGCCACAAACTACATTATAGAACAGGAAGTAAAAGTAACAGAGTATATTATCCCAATACTGTAATATCACAGTGTGTATTACCTTTTACTGTGACATTACTGTGTGTATTATCCCTGTACTGTAACATCACTGTGTGTATTATCTCTGTGCTGTGACATCACTGTGTGTATTATCTCTGTGCTGTGACATCACTGTGTGTATTATCCCTGTACTGTGACATCACTGTGTGTATTATCTCTGTGCTGTGACATCACTGTGTGTATCAGCCCTGTACTGTGACATCACTGTGTGCATTATCCCTGTACTGTGACATCACTGTGTGTATTATCTCTGTGCTGTGACATCACTGTGTGTATCAGCCCTGTACTGTGACATCACTGTGTGTATTATACATGTACTGTGATATCACTGTGTGTATTATCTCTGTACTGTGACATCACTGTGTGTATTATCCCTGTACAGTGACATCACTGTGTATATTATCCCTGTACTGTGATATCACTGTGTGTATTATTCCTGTACTGTGACATCACTATGCGTATTACCCTTTACTGTGACATTACTGTGTGTATTATCTCTGTACTGTGACATCACTGTGTGTATTATCTCTGTGCTGTGACATCACTGTGTGTATCAGCCCTGTACTGTGACATCACTGTGTGTATTATACATGTACTGTGACATCACTGTGTGTATTATCTCTGTACTGTGACATCACTGTGTGTATTATCCCTGTACTGTGACATCACTGTGTATATTATCCCTGTACTGTGATATCACTGTGTATCAGCCCTGTACGGTGACATCACTGTGTGTATTATCCCTGTACTGTGACATCACTATGTGTATTATCTCTGTACTGTGACATCACTGTGTGTATTATCCCTGTACTGTGACATCACTGTATGTATTATCCCTGTACTGTGACATCACTGTGTGTATTATCTCTGTACTGTGATATCACTGTGTGTATAATCCCTGTACTGTGACCTCACTGTGTGTATTATCTCTGTACTGTGACATCACTTTGTGTATTACCCCTGTACTGTGACATAACTGTGTATATTATCCCAATACTGTAATATCACTATGTGTATTACCTTTTACTGTGACATTACTGTGTGTATTATCTCTGTACTGTGACATCACTGTGTGTATTATCCCTGTACTGTGACATCACTATGTGTATTACCCTTTACTGTGACATTACTGTGTGTATTATATGTGTACTGTGACATCACTGTGTGTATTATCTCTGTGCTGTGACATCACTGTGTGTATTATTCCTGTACTGTGACATCACTATGCGTATTACCCTTTACTGTGACATTACTGTGTGTATTATCCCTGTACTGTGACATCACTGTGTGTATTATCGCTGTGCTGTGACATCACTGTGTGTATCAGCCCTGTACTGTGACATCACTGTGTATATTATACATGTACTGTGACATCACTGTGTGTATTATCTCTGTACTGTGACATCACTGTGTGTATTATCCCTGTACTGTGACATCACTGTGTATATTATCCCTGTACTGTGATATCACTGTGTATCAGCCCTATACTGTGATATCAATGTGTGTATTACCACTGTATTGTGACATCACTGTGTGTATTATCCCTGTACAGTGACATCACTGTGTGTATTATCCCTGTACTGTGACATCACTGAGTGTATTATCCCTGTACTGTGACATCACTGTGTGTATTATCCCTGTCCTGTGGCATCACTGTGTGTATTATCCCTGTACTGTGACATCACTGTGTGTATTATCCCTGCCCTGTGACATCACTACATGTATTATGCCTGTACTGTGACATCACTGTGTGTATTATCCCTGTACTGTGACATCACTGTGTGTATTATCCCTGTCCTTTGACATCACTGTGTGTATTACCCCTGTCCTGTGACATCACTGTGTGTATTATACCTGCCCTGTGACATCACTGTGTGTATTATGCCTGTCCTGTGACATCGCTGTGTGTATTATCCCTGTACAGTGACATCACTGTGTGTATTATCCCTGTCCTGTGACATCACTGTGTGTATTATCTCTGTACTGTGACATCACTGTGTGTATTATCCCTGTCCTGTGACATCACTGTGTGTATTATCCCTGTCCTGTGACATCACTGTGTGTATTATGCCTGCCCTGTGACATCACTGTGTGTATTATGCCTGTCCTGTGACATCGCTGTGTGTATTATCCCTGTACAGTGACATCACTGTGTGTATTATCCCTGTCCTGTGACATCACTGTGTGTATTATCCCTGTACTGTGACATCACTGTGTGTATTATCCCTGTACTGTGACATCACTGTGTATATTATCCCTGTCCTGTGACATCACTGTGTGTATTATCTCTGTACTGTGACATCACTGTGTGTATTATGCCTGTCCTGTGACATCACTGTGTGTATTATCTCTGTACTGTGACATCACTGTGTGTATTATCTCTGTACTGTGACATCACTGTGTGTATTATGCCTGTCCTGTGACATCACTGTGTGTATTATGCCTGTACTGTGACATCACTGTGTGTATTATCTCTGTACTGCCCCCTGTAGTGTAGCAGTGCTCATCCTCAGGATGTGCTGTGGCCGGGGATCTTGTGTATATCACTAACCGCCTGCATATACTTGGAGTATGAGGACTGGGGCACAGTGCACACAGTGCGACACGCCAGAAACTTCGCCGACTTCTTAGAAATTACTGATCAATTGTTTTATTTTTACCAGTTTAGGGCATTTTTACTTGTTTTGTAATGTATGGTGATCATTCCCTTCAGCCACTAGTGAATGTAAAGTTATCGATCTGATATCCCCGGCAGTAATGGAGAGCAATGAGATATAATACAGATGTAGCTTTACAATAACCCGAATCGTCCCATAGAAGACAGAGAGACAGAACATGCATGCAGCCGGCTCCCCCTAGTGGCCATTGCAGGAGGCTGCAGCGCTCTGCACTCCCATCACCTTTCATACCAATACCACACACTACTGCACTACTACTGGTGGTATAAATGAGTGCAATGCTGCCTCTGGACACATCGTTCTTCTCTATATCTGTGCTAACCCATACACATCCTAAAAAGACTTGCTCCCTTCATAATACATAGAGAGCATGCGTAACTATGACTGAGGCCTGCGCATGCGCTCCTCTTACTATGGTGACAACCCACACAAAAGTCTTTTTTTTGGCTTCTCCTGTGTCTCACTGTATTATTCCTGTATTGTGGTATAACTGTGTGTGTTATCGCTGTACTGTGACATCACTGTGTGTGTTATCGCTGTACTGTGACATCACTGTGTGTATTATCCCTGTACTGTGACATCACTGTGTGTATTATCCCTGTACTGTGACATCACTGTGTGTATTATCGCTGTACTGTGACATCACTGTGTGTATTATCCCTGTACTGTGACATCACTGTGTGTATTATCCCTGTACTGTGACATCACTGTGTGTATATATCCTGTACAGTGACATCACTGTGTGTATATATCCTGTACTGTGACATCACTGTGTGTACTATCCCTGTACTGTGATATTACTGTGTGTATTATCCCTGTACTGTGACATCACTGTGTATATTATCCCTGTACTGTGACATCACTGTGTGTACTATCCCTGTACTGTGACATCACTGTGTGTACTATCCCTGTACTGTAACATCACTGTGTGTATTATCCCTGTACTGTGACATCACCGTGTGTATTATCCTTGTACTGTGACATCACTGTGTGTATTATCCCTGTGCTGTGACATCACTGTGTCTATTATCCATGTGCTGTGACATCACTGTGTCTATTATCCATGTGCTGTGACATCACTGTGTGTATTATCCCTGTACTGTGACATCACTGTGTGTATTATCCCTGTACTGTGACATCACTGTGTGTATTATGCCTGTACTGTGACATCACTACGTGTATTATCCCTGTTCTGTGACATCACTGTGTGTATTATCCCTGTTCTGTGACATCACTGTGTGTATTATCCCTGTTCTGTGACATCACTGTGTATTATCCCTGTACTGTGACATCACTGTGTGTATTATCCCTGTACTGTGACATCACTGTGTGTATTATCCCTGTACTGTGACATCACTGTGTATTATCCCTGTACTGTGACATCACTGTGTATAATATCCCTGTACTGTGACATCACTGTGTGTATTATTCCCTGTACTGTGACATCACTGTCAGTATTATCCCTGTACTGTGACATCACTGTGTGTATTATTTCTGTACTGTGACATCACTGTGTGTATTATCCCTGTACTGTGACATCACTGTGTGCATTACCTCTGTGGTGTAGCATCACTGTGTATAGTATCCCTGTACTGTGACATCACTGTGTGCATTACCTCTGTGGTGTAGCATCACTGTGTATAGTATCCCTGTACTGTGACATCACTGTAAGTTTGAGCTCCTCTTCCCGTCTGTGCCAATGTGCACATCAGAGCTTCTTGTTTCTCCTATGTCAGTTGTGGTGAATCTATGGCACGGGTGCCAGAGGTGGCACTCGGAGCCCTCTTTATGGGCACCCTTGCCATCACCCCAGCACAGAGTTCGCCAGACAGGACTCAAGGCCTATTGCAGTCCCAGGCAACCCAGGACCCTAGAAGGAAGCTACAATGATAATCCAAACTTTGGTTCCTTATTTCTACTGTATTGCTGTCCTCAGGTGCCTATACAATATAAACCTGTGCCAGAGCAGGGAGTAATAAGTTACTGCTTAAATTGTCCCATTGGCACTTTACTCACAGGTTTTGGTTGTAGTTTGGGCACTCGGTATCTAAAAGGTTTGCCATGACTATCCTATGTTATGCTTCCCCTTGTAGATATTTAGGGTATGTGTGTGTCTATGAGGCCTGCGCATGCACTTCTCCTCCTCCTGTCTCTGCTTCCCCTTGCAGACAGAGAGCATACATAGCTGGGATTAGCTGAGGTGTACACATGCACCTCCTCCCTGCACTGACATACACAACCTGAACACTTTCTTGCTTCTCCCATGTCATGCATTTCCTTGCATAGATTGCGGACATGTGTGGCTGTAATGGAGGCCTGCGCATGCACTCCTCCTCCTCCTCCTGTCTGTTCTGTCCTATACACATCAAGTAACTTACTCGCTTCTTCTGTGTTATGCTCCCCCATTCCCGAAATACAGAATAAACCCGGCCGAAGCTGAGATCTGGTCAGTTTCTCTGTACAGCGCATGCGCCGAAGTCGATGTAGAAGATGTCCCCTTTCCATGGATAACAGGCCTGGATCTCTGCACTATCCATTCATGTATCTGTAGGTTGTAATTAGAGGGATGTTCCATGACGCAGGTTCCCTGTAGTGACCTATTTGCTGGACATAGTAATTACAGTGCTGAGCTATGACGCCCGTTCCCTGAAAATGACCCATTTGCTGTAGAGTAACAGCAGGTCACAGGGAAAGGAAGAGGTTAAAGGGCATCCACGGAAGAAGAAGTACAGGAGTCGCTTGTGTTTTTAAAACAGAGTATAATTCAGCTCTATATATACATTTGCATAGAACACATAGGGTCCTTAGGGTAACAGCAGAACTCTTTACAAATTCTACACACTTACATGGTAAGCACCAGCTCAGTGTGGCCTGAGAGGGGGGGGGGTCGTGGGGTACCCCAAAATACTCACTGTCTAAGAGATATGCAGCAGGTACAGTTCCAGTTCACTCCATGAAATGTTCCACGCGCGCAGCTCGTCCTATCTCATGCTTACATGTTATACACACAGGGCTCTGCACAGCGCGCATGCGCCTCTCCATAGTACATAGACACTCAGTAGTTCTTTACAGTGCAAAAAAAAAAAAAAAACAGTCGCTTATTGCTAATACTTCTACATCAAAGTGTAACACAAATGGATATAGCTAAATTATAACCCAGTGCAGGGAGTGAGCGCTCGTGAATCCACCGGCCGCTGAGCAAAAGGGGGAGAAACACCGGCCTCAACGTTACGAGTGAATACAAGAGGTAACTTTCACATAATGGGGGAGGGGGGAGATTTATCCAAACTAGTGCAAAGGAGCTGCCCATTTTTTTTCCACGGATTTGTGGAGTAAGAAGAAGTTGCGTCTTTTTCCACAGCTGCGTTTCTCCCGGAGCCGATTTCCTGAATGTGTTTTGTTATCCGTTCCTTCCGTGACCATTAACTATTGTGCAATCCTATTCATCTTAGGAGCCATTGTTACTTGTATCAGTAACATTCATCTCACTTCTACATTTCCAGTATCAAGAATCTACTAATGTGAATACTACACTTCATGCCAAGGATGATCCTGATCCAAGTACGTTGGACAATCATCCCGACGATATCAATGCCGTGGCTTATACAAGGGGCTGTCCGCTACCCTTAGGTCTGAAACCCTCTACTAATAGACATGCACTCACGTCTAAAGCCGGACAATCACCACTAGGATTGACAGACTAGTTGATGGAGGTGACCCAATGCTTGACAGAATTGGATGGGGAGTAGATTAGGACATATTAAAATTTCATACGCCCAAACCTTCTGCATCTAAGGAGACGTGTGACCACTAGAGCTTATCTGCCGACGTCTCATAAACTGAGTATTTAGGGGGCTATTGGGGGGGTAATATCTGTCACCGAATGTCCATTGTCAATTTGTAAGAGCAGGTTGTCCCCATAAGAGATAAACAAATCGATTTGTTGGCGTGTCGATTCGCTACGGCGTTCAAGCATCTAATAGATTCCGGAATCTTTGATAAGATACATCCAAAGAAAATATTGTAATTATTAGGGAGGGGACCACGGGCAAAACAAAAAAATGTAACTAAACGAGACCGGAGCTTTCTGGAAAATAAAAATTTAGAGGTCTAGAGGGGGTTATATAGAAATTTCTAGGAAAATTGCTAAAATTTCGGTTCATTTGGAACCCAAACCAAAATGTTAACAAAAACCTCATCACTAATCTTCACATATTTTGATCCCCGATGAATGGGAATCCAGGTCCAGGACTCCACGATTCTACATCAGCCCCATAGATCTGAATGAAGCAGCGTCCACGTGTGATCGCCGGTTCATCGAAAATCACTGACTCAAGGTTCTTATGATCATCCGGGATCCTCGCTCTGTAAATCTCAGCACCCCCCCCCCATGATGGATAATCTCTAGTAACTCCAGTTTCTAACTATAGATCTTTGACCTAAGATTCGTAAATTAAAACTCGTGATCCGCTTTCATTGCGTCACGTTTCCCGAATAAACACAACTGCCTGCTAATATGTAAAAAAAAAAAAAAAAGTTACAAAAATAGCATTTTTTTTGCTATAAAAAAAATTTTTTTGTTGTCTTCAATCCATCTATATAATAACACTGTGGTGGATGCCACACAACTCTCAAGCAGCGTATAAATATAATTTGTTCACAGTTCCATCCCCCGGGAACCCCAGGCACCATCTAACACTCCGGAGCGACGTTACAAGCCGTCACTTTTCCCACTCTACACGTAAAAAAATCAAGTAGTTACGTTCCATATCCTAGGACTGATATACACCCTGAGTGGAGGGCTCAAATCAATATACAAAAAAAAAAATAACAATAAAAAACCCCAAAAAACAAAACACACATCACTTCAAAAGTATTTACAGTGTTGGATAGATCTGATCGCGCGGTCGCTCTCCGCTGTGGTTCTCAGCATTCACTAAATGAACACTCGGTGTCTGTAAATGAGGGCGTCACATTAACGAGATGTTCGTCACATAAAGAAGCTTTCCTGAGAATGATTATGATGATCAGCAACAACAAAAAGGTGTCCGGAGCAGCATCACATGGTGCAAACCCAAAAGAGGCAGGACTCCCATGGTTAATACATATCACACATTACCGAGTAGCAAAGCAACTTCATCTTGTCCGGAATCGGAAGTCGTTCTTATTTTGGGACCTGTCTACAGTCACAAGGACCCAGAATAAGGCAACAGTTCTATTTCTTTTTGGCTGTGCAGGTATAAGGCAACCGGTGAGAGAAGGTAATGCTGGTGATCCAAGGGGAGCATCTGGTTGCTCACTATGGTTTTAGGTCAAGTTATTTGTGAGCCTCTTTGTGGGTTTAACTGGTTGTCAGACTACATCCTCGAGGACGGCCCCGATAACTCGTAGAATAGAACGTAAGCGTCGCTGCTCCGCACCTGGCTGGAAGACATTGCCGTGACTCTGAAGGGAGAAGAAAAAAGTTCTTAGAAATGTTAACAAACACTGGTGACGGTCTCTCTGCTGTCTCTAACATCATGTCCTCTCTCTTCTTGTCTCTCTGCTGTCTCTAACATCATGTCCTCTCTCTTCTTGTCTCTAACATCATGTCCTCTCTCTTCTTGTCTCACTTCTTGTCTCTAACATCATGTCCTCTCTCCTTGTCTCTCTGCTGTCTCTAACATCATGTCCTCTCTCTTCTTGTCTCTCTTCTGGTCTCCAACATCATGTCCTCTCTCTTCTTGTCTCTCTGCTGTCTCTAACATCATGTCCTCTCTCTTCTTGTCTCTCTGTTGTCTCTAACATCATGTCCTCTCTCTTCTTGTCTCTAACATCATGTCCTCCCTCTTCTTGTCTCTTTGCTGTCTCTAACATCATGTCCTCCCTCTTCTTGTCTCTCTGTTGTCTCTAACATCATGTCCTCTCTCTTCTTGTCTCTAACATCATGTCCTCTCTCTTCTTGTCTCACTTCTTGTCTCTAACATCATGTCCTCTCTCCTTGTCTCTCTGCTGTCTCTAACATCATGTCCTCTCTCTTCTTGTCTCTCTTCTGGTCTCCAACATCATGTCCTCTCTCTTCTTGTCTCTCTGCTGTCTCTAACATCATGTCCTCTCTCTTCTTGTCTCTCTGCTGTCACTAACATCATGTCCTCCCTCTTCTTGTATCATTGCTGTCTCCAACATCATGTCCTCCCTCTTCTTGTCTCTCTGCTCTCTCTAACATCATGTCCTCTCTCTTCTTGTCTCTCTGCTCTCTCTAACATCATGTCCTCTCTCTTCTTGTCTCTAACATCATGTCCTCTCTCTTCTTGTCTCACTTCTTGTCTCTAACATCATGTCCTCTCTCCTTGTCTCTCTGCTGTCTCTAACATCATGTCCTCTCTCTTCTTGTCTCTCTTCTGGTCTCCAACATCATGTCCTCTCTCTTCTTGTCTCTCTTCTGGTCTCCAACATCATGTCCTCTCTCTTCTTGTCTCTCTGCTGTCACTAACATCATGTCCTCTCTCTTCTTGTCTCTCTGCTGTCTCTAACATCATGTCCTCTCTCTTCTTGTCTCTAACATCATGTCCTCCCTCTTCTTGTCTCTTTGCTGTCTCTAACATCATGTCCTCTCTCTTCTTGTCTCTTTGCTGTCTCTAACATCATGTCCTCTCTCTTCTTGTCTCTCTGTTGTCTCTAACATCATGTCCTCTCTCTTCTTGTCTCTAACATCATGTCCTCCCTCTTCTTGTCTCTCTGCTGTCTCTAACATCATGTCCTCTCTCTTCTTGTCTCTCTGCTGTCTCTAACATCATGTCCTCTCTCTTCTTGTCTCTCTTCTGGTCTCCAACATCATGTCCTCTCTCTTCTTGTCTCTCTGCTGTCTCTAACATCATGTCCTCTCTCTTCTTGTCTCTCTGCTGTCACTAACATCATGTCCTCCCTCTTCTTGTATCATTGCTGTCTCCAACATCATGTCCTCCCTCTTCTTGTCTCTCTGCTCTCTCTAACATCATGTCCTCTCTCTTCTTGTCTCTAACATCATGTCCTCTCTCTGCTCTCTCCAACATCATGTCCTCTCTCTTCTTGTCTCCAACATCATGTCCTCTCTCTTCTTGTCTCTTTGCTGTCTCTAACATCATGTCCTCTCTCTTCTTGTCTCTCTACTGTCACTAACATCATGTTCTCTCTCTTCTTGTCTCTCTGCTGTCACTAACATCATGTCCTCTCTCTTCTTGTCTCTCTGCTGTCTCTAACATCATGTCCTCTCTCTTCTTGAAACTTAATCTTTCTAAGACTGAACTTCTTGTCTTTCCACCATCTACTAACCGACCCAACCCTGACTTCTCCATCTCGGTCTGTGGGATCATTATAGCATCGGGACAGCAGGCCGCTGTCTTGGGGTTGTGCTGGACTCTGACCTCTCCTTTTCACCATATATTTAATCTCTTGTTCGCTCTTGCCGGATGCATCACAGAAACATCTCCAGAATCCGACCGTTACTGACAATAAAATCTCCAAAATGCGAATTGTTGCTCCGATTCACTCTCGGCTAGACTACTGTAACTCCCTACTAATCTGTCTTGCATTCACTAAACTCTTTCCTCTACAATCCATTCTTAATGCAGCAGCCAGGCTCATCTTTCAGACCAAACGCTGCACAGATGCTTCTAGTCTTTTCCAGTCACTGCACTGGTTTTCGGTCAACTTCCCAATATAGTTTAAAGCAATCACCCTCATCCACAAAGCTCTACACAGTGCTATACCTCCCCACCTCTCTTCTCAGTCTATCGCCTATCCCATCCTCTGCAATATTTGCCAGTGATATTAGATTAGTCATTAATTGGAACCTCTCACTCACATCTCCAGGACTTCTCCAGGGCTGCACCAATTCTCTGTAATGCCCTTCCCAGACACTTTTAAACTAATACCCAACCTCAAAAGTTTCAAATGTGCTATTACAACTCTAACTGCAAGAAATTTCAACTCTCTCTTCCTCCTCATAGACTGTAAGCTCTTGTGTCACCCCCATCCCTCATCCTCATAGACTGTAAGCTCTTGTGTCACCCCTTCATCCTCATAGACTGTAAGCTCTTGTGTCACCTCCTCATCCTCATAGACTGTAAGCTCGTGTCACCCCCTCATCCTCATAGACTGTAAGCTCTTGTGTCAGCCCCTCATCCTCATAGACTGTAAGCTCTTGTGTCAGCCCCTCATCCTCATAGACTGTAAGCTCTTGTGTCACCCCCTCATCCTCATAGACTGTAAGCTCTTGTGTCAGCCCCTCATCCTCATAGACTGTAAGCTCTTGTGTCAGCCCCTCATCCTCATAGACTGTAAGCTCTTGTGTCACCCCCTCATCCTCATAGACTGTAAGCTCTTGTGTCAGCCCCTCATCCTCATAGACTGTAAGCTCTTGTGAGCAGGGTCCTCACTTGCATTGTTCCATGACTGTCTGTAATGTATTATTTTATTTGTATATATCCCCTAGGAGTTGTAAAGTGCTGCGGAATATGTTGGCGATATCGAAATAAAGATTATTTATATATTTATTTAATTAAAATTTCAGAACTTGACCACCAGAAGAACAATGAGGATGCTATTGAGGATATTGCGAGGTCACCTTGTCACGTCTAGATAATTACCTGGAGTCGTTATATGTGTGCCATTCTCCATTGTTGGGGTTCTTGCAGTACGCGGTATAATGTCCTCCCATGGTAGTGCCCGAGTGATTGGACACAGCATATAGGTTATAGGTTGCGTGAGCTGTGAAGAAACATTTGTCATATTAGTCACAAGTAGTAAGTGCCCAATGTGAATGATAGATGATCAGTATGGGATCCATAACAATCTGATACGGATCACCTATGGAGAGGAGATGAAGTTCCAATTCCAGGACACATTTCCCCTGGCCAATCATAGCCATGGATATGTTTAGGTTGGGAACATTGGGTCCGCTCTTCTCGAATCCCCTATCCTAATATCCGACTTGACTTTACCCCCTAATGGCAAAAATGGATAGGACTGCTGGATTTCAACCCGTCAGACCTTCTTTGTTTGTCCATACTGCACATAATTCTCGAATGTTGGCATCTTCTCTCCTTCCATAACACATGCATGCTCAGCCCAGCAGAGCGTGCATGTGTGTGCAAGGGTACAATGCTCAGCTGCTAGTTTTTGTACAACAGTGCATGGTCAACTACTTATGTATGTATCATAATTCATATCCATACAGGCGTAATGTATTTGCATGCACATAAAAACTAAAAGTGTCACTTACCACTTGATTCTGAGGAGAATTCACGCAAGTCTAAGTCTTTCAGCGGGAAATTCACATAGGTAGATAGCTTGCTGCTTCTGATGCGACCTTCGGAGAACCTTTTCAGATCTATAGTGGGCACGGGTTAAGGAAGAAGCAGTAGCCTCGAGGGTAATGGGGGAGGAGGAGGCAGAAAGTGCGAGTCATGGGTTACTCTAGGTGTAACATAACAACCTGTCGTCAGCTTTAATTGCGATATTTCTGGCAATGATTTGCTGATTCATCGCCGGAGAATTAATTTTAAAGAAAATAATTTGAGGAGCAGCCAAGACTGAACCTTACAAGATGGTCCTGTAAGACCCATCGGGGTAGTCAGAGGTGGTATATTATATCTCATTGTCTTGGGTGAGAATAATTTGTCTTTAGCTCTGGCTCATATCAATACAAGCTTGAAAATCTGAAAAATCCTCATTCATCAGTTCATGTTGATTTCATTATAATTGCAAGCTTAGAGGCAATGCAAGCTGACACTAGGGCAGCCGTATGTACAAGCTTAGCCCCGGTGTGGACTCAGAAGCCATAGGGTAGGAAAACCAAAAAGGTCATTGTTGAAAAGGATACGTAATACAAGGATCTTGGGGAATTTCTGGATGGTGAACTTCTTGGTGCATCTTTGTCGAGCTTTACACCTGCAGCAAGTCTGAAAAAATGAAAAATAAAGAGATCTTGATACAACATTTGGATGTGTAGACCCACCCTTCCGAACACTGCCGGACTGGAGCTCCTTAGATCCATCAGAAAATTAATCACTCTTCATTATCCCCAGAAAATAGACTTTAGCAGCCTCCCAATTGGGTTGTTTTCTGCTGGACCTCTGGGGTTCAGTATTGGATTGAACCAGGGCCCACCGGAGGATCCTCTGGTACTCCCGTGGGGACAGTCCGACACCCATAAAGAGATGAATCAATCTCACTTTCTACAACCATTTTTTGAATTCGCCAAATAGGCTTGGATTTATTTCCTACACAAAGTGCTGGTTACTTAAAGGGGTTTTCCACCCCGGGATAGGGCCTAACTTGCTGATCAGTGGGGGTCTCAGTGCTGAGACCCCTGTAGATCCCAAGAACGAGGGGTCCGATCGACCCCCTCGCCGCTCCTCAGGCTAATGAACAGACGGCCATGCATGACCATTCTGCTCCATTAATCTCTATGGAGCTGACGGAGATTGATGAGTGCGGCGCTAGGTGATCTCTGTCAGCTCCATAGAGATTAATGGAGCAGAATGGTCATGCGCGGCAGTCTGCTCTATTAGTCTTATGGAGTGATGAGGGGGCGGTCAGACCCCTCTTTCTTGTGATCTGCGGGGATCTCAGCACCGAGACCCCCACTGATCAGCAAGTTAGGCTCTATCCAGTGGATAGAGCCTAACTTGCCTTTGTGGGAAAACCCCTATAAGGTCAATACACAGTAGAGACCTTGATGGCCTTGACTTGTTTATGTTAACTAGTTGCTAGTATAGGGGCACCAGCATAACCATCAGCATTGCTAGTCACCGTTTTTATCATCACAATTGCGCTTGGATTTATCATTTATCCCTGTTACACACGAGGTGAATGCTACATTGTGCTGCCGTCTCGCTGCACTTGTCTCCAAATCTAAATGCCGCTCTTCACAGATAGGACCATTACCCGAGACACTTACTGGCTTCTCATCCCCGTCTAAGACGTCTTCCTTGGTGAAGAGACGAATGCAGTCCATTAGGGAGACCTCGGGAACGCTTTTCTATAGAAGACAGATGCATATAAGAGACACTTTATAATCAGCGCAGCGGGGGACGTTATCAGTCAGCCTGCTAGAGGAGGGATAGAGGACATCATGTAGGAGACAATGGGTCGCATCTATCAATAGCTCCTGCCATAATTGTAGAGAAAAGAATGGCCATCAGCCCGAGCGTCACATGAATCAGACCAGTCACTTCTTCTAGAATAATATTTGTGAGGGTCTATATCTGGGAGGGTTTACTTGCAGGATTATGTACTATATATACACACACACTACTATATTTGTTATCCATAACTGCATTCCTACTAAAATCAACTTTTACAATTATGCTAATGAGCCTACCATGGTTTATTTTTATTTTTTTTCAGGGGGGGGTGTTAACAGAGCCCCATTGTGCTGTCGCTTCACAGGTTGTTATACTGTGCTGGAGCACTTCCCCCTCTCCCACTGTGTGAGATTATAGCAGGCAGAGGGATGGGAAAAGAGCTGAGATAGCAGATGAGGAGATACTGTAACAGCCTGTGTGAAGCGACAGCTGGGAGGGGCTCTGGTAACACCCCTTCTGGTTCATTAGCAATTTTTTTAAAAGTTTATTTTTGAAGGAAGGAGGCCATGGAAAAGAAATATAAGAAGATACCACAGTCACTTGCCTGGATCTATGAGTAAGTGTCCCTGCTTTGTCCAAAATCTACCATTGCCTTTGGGAGGTTATATCCTCAGCTAATGAATACAGGGATATTCTAACCGGTTCCTATATAATTGCTATGGTACCACATTTAGGTAGTTTACATTCTGGCAGGATTTTCCAGGTATGCCGCCAGTGTCATTTCCATAAGACAATTTTATTTTCCTATGATTATATATTTATAATTATTGGAAGATTAAAAGGGAGGGATCGGAATGGATCAATGTATACAGACATAACTAGGACAATATACAAGACTCCTTTATAGCCTGTTTATATTATAATAAATAGTATTAGATTTTATATTGCGACTGTTTATGGTTATGGGGGCAGCAATCTGGACTGAGCTGCAGTTTACAGCATTTAGAATTCACTTTACAGCTGGGAGGGTGTTGTGGGCATGCTCTGTGACCTCTGCATGCGAAGTCAATGAATATTAACCCTACCTTAGCAATGGGCAGAGACAAGTCCCAAAACGGGTCGAACACTGTTGAACAATAGCCGCATTCGGTGCAGGTCAGGGAACTCTTCAGCTGTCCTACAAATAGTTCTGTAAGAAGACAAAAGGGAGACAAAACCACATTAGAAATGCAATAGCGAAGAGGATTTATGGCAGAACCACAAAGCTAACTCTCTATTTTCATATAGATGCGAGTCCCACGGTCTCCACATCAAGGCTGAATGGTGTTAGCTAAGCATGCGTAGCCACTCTCCATTAATGTCTATGGAAGTGCTGAGAATAGCCAAATTAATGGAGAGTGGCTATTGGGGTCAATGGACCCCAGTTCTTGAGAATAAGGCGAGGGTCCCACTAATGTCCTGTGGATATATCCCAAACACCCAAGATGGGAAACCCTTTCATACAAGTAGTAATAGAGCCACAACCCCCATTATATCACATAGCAGCATTCATCCTGTACTACACCAGGTATTACTAGTCGCTGTTTATATGACCAATCAGCTGACAAATCGCATGATTATCAAAGCATTTCAGTCGCCTCTTATCTGTTATCTGAAATTCTACAACATCACAGATAAGACGATTAAAGGGGCTGTCCAAGTCCTAAGTAAACAGTTTATAGAAAAGTTTAGCCAGTTATAGGGAATCTACCATCAAAATCCATCATCATAAACCAGGGACACTAACTCATAGATCCAGGCACAGTGGTAATCTTCTCATATTTGTTATCGATGACCTCCTTCCTTCTAAAAAAAGCAACTTTTAAATTTATGCTAATGAGCCAGAAGTGCTGTGGATGCGTTACCAGACTTCCCTCTGTGCTGCAGATTCACATGCTGTTACAATTAGCAGAACATGCATCACCATCCCCATTCTCCCTCCCTCCGCCTGTGAAACTAACACACGGAGGGGTTCCAGAAACACCTACCAAAGCCCTTCTGGATCATTAGTCTAATATTAAAAGGTGATTTTAGAAGGAAGGAGGTCATGGATTACAAATATAGGAAGGCTGAGGTGCCTGGACCTATGAGTAAGTGTCACTGGTTTATCATGATGGATTTTGATAGTAGATTTTCTTTATGGATAAGCACCGCTCTTCTTTTCCCCCCCATTCTGAAGCAGCAGAGCCGCAGTTACCCAGCATGGCCACTAGGCAGAGAAAAGAGCTGTATTACTGGTTCCACTCTCTGGCCCTGGAGGCTATTCGGTGGGTTGTGACAAATGTCAGACGGTCTCAGATCTGATGGTGATGACCTATGCCATCACCAAGTTGGAAAACCCCCTTTAAATTTCAGGGTAGTTTATTTTGGTCGATTTTTTTTTCTCCCTCAGAACTGTAACTTACCCACTATTCTGCTGTCTTCTCTCTCCAGGTATCTCTTCCACATCTGTCTGCCTTTCTCTGCATCACTTGGGGAAAGAAGAAGAACAACTATTGTTACATCTCTATTATTACTTCTCAGCTGGGAGAATACATAAGAATTCTGCACAGACCATTCATATACAGGAGCTTGTTACAAGCCCAAACCAGGGAGGAATATACCAATGTATGATGGGAACATTTACTCTGTTTTCCATCAATTACTGATATGGTTCTAGAACAGATACAGTTTGAATCTATTAGTTCTGTTAGAAAGAATTTTTAAATTAGTCTTCAACCGAATTTGTAACTGACGTTTTGAACCGAATTAAAAAACAAAACAAAAAAAAAAGTTGTACACAGAATTTTTTTTAATCGCTTTGAACCAAAGTTTTCGATTAGTTTGGAACGGAATCAGCCTCGAGCATTTCAGAAAGATTCCATATTACTAATATACTGTTGACCTAGTCATAAGATTAGGTCGTGTATATAAGGTAAGTGGTGGTCCAATACCAACACCCCCCACCTATCAGCAGTTTGATGATAAAGCGGATTTTCCCATCTGGGCCATTGCTACAATATGGGTCATAAACATAAAGGAGCGGACCTGAACTTTAGGTTCCGCATTCTCCGCTCGGCAGCTCCGTGTAACCCAGGATATTTCTTGATGAACTGCAGAGCAGCCAATGAAGCAGCTTTACGCCCCTTAGCAATTAGGCATGTCTGTGATTGGCCAGGGGACACACCTAGCCAATCACAGCCATGCCTAATTGCTAAGGGGCGTAAAGCTGCCTCATTGGCTGCTCAGCAGCCCATCAGGCAACATGTCTGGTTTAGGCGGGGCTGCTACACGGAGGACGCCAAACCAAAAGTTTGGATCCGCTCATCTTTAAGTCCCGCATCTTTCGTTTATTTATGACCATCTCTGAGGAACAGATCTTGGGTAGCATCCCGCAATCTAGCTGAATGGAGACTGATGCGTACGTGCCGGTCACTCTCCATTCAGCTCTATGGGAGTGATGAACTTAGACTAAACACTCTTACATTACACGATTACAATGGAGGTGGTTGCGCATGGCGATCACTCTACATTCCGCCTTGAAGGAAGGGGGTGGGGGTCCATCGTACATTTATTAGTTTATTATAAAGATGTGGGACTTGCATCTTTCTACTTGCTGTGCATATATCATAAGTAGTTCATAAATCTGTGTTTGCGAGTGTTTCCTCCGGGTCCTCCAGTTTCCTCCCACACTCCAAAACATACTGGTAGGTTGATTAGATTGTGAGCCCCATTGGGGACAGGGACCGATGTGGCAAACTCTGTGTGCGCGCTATATAAAATAAAGGAATTATTATTATCAATTGTCTAGTTTTGGGGGGATTTATCAGAAGTGTCAGAGCATAACTGTGCTGTTGTCCATGGAAACCAATCACAGCTCAGCTTTCTTTTTCCCACAGCTTTTTATAAAATTAAAGCTGTGCTCGGATTGGTTTTCATGGGAAACTGGACCAGATTTACGTCAAAGTTCGATAAATCCCCCACTAATTAGGGCCTAACTTGTTTGGTGGGAAAACTGGGGAGAGAGAGGTGTTTAGCATTGGTTCTGGCGTGTGATGTAAGAGAGACGTCTTATGTATTTGCTCAGTAGAATAAACAGTGGCGAGCTGCCATTCACAATTATAATCACCACTAATTACAGTTACATAATGAGAAAGAAATCAGCAGTGGATCTTAGTAGGCAGGGAAGTGAGCGGCCGGGCAGCACTCCAGGTCTTCACCGTGTTGGGAAAGCGGACTTTCTGGTTCCTCTCTGTATACAACACAATTTCTTCTAGGCTGACCTGACCTTGGCAGGGGCATCACATAAGACAATTATGTGCAAGTGGAAAAATACAAAAGCTGCACGATGCACAACAATGATTATTATTTTGACTTTTGATTAGGTTTATTTTTATGCCACAGAAGAGCGATGGAATTTTTTCTTCATTTTTACTGCCCCCCCCCCCCCATTTGTCACATTTCTTCGAGGGCATTTTTAAACCTAAACAACTGGGTTTCCAAGTTTGGACAGTCGTACTCATAGTATAAGGGTGATGCCACACATGGCGTTTTGAAACCGTTTTTGGTGCGTTTTTAAGCACTCTGAAAAAAAACGCATCAGTTTTTTAAAAGCGCATGCGGTTTTTGAAAACGCATCAGTTTTTGACAGGTTTTCCCAAATTTGTGCAATAAAAACACAGACAAAAACGGATGCGTTTTTTAACGGAGTGCTTAAAAGCGGACCAAAAACGGTTTCAAAATGATCACCCTAAGGTTGAAAGGGATGTATATATATATATTACACACACACATACACACACACTCACCGGCCACTTTATTAGGTACACCTGTCCAACTGCTCGTTAACACTTAATTTCTAATCAGCCAATCACATGGCAGCAACTCAGTGCATTTAGGCATGTAGACATGGTCAAGACCATCTCCTGCAGTTCAAACCGAGCATCAGTATGGGGAAGAAAGGTGATTTGTGGCCTTTGAACGTGGCATGGTTGTTGGTGCCAGAAGGACTGGTCTGAGTATTTCAGAAACTGCTGATCTACTGGGATTTTCACGCACAACCATCTCTAGGGTTTACAGAGAATGGTCCGAAAAAGAAAAAACATCCAGTGAGCGGCAGTTCTGTGGGCGGAAATGCCTTGTTGATGCCAGAGGAGAATGGGCAGACTGGTTCGAGCTGATAGAAAGGCAACAGTGACTCAAATCGCCACCCATTACAACCAAGGTAAGCAGAAGAGCATCTCTGAACGCACAGTACATCGAACTTTCAGGCAGATGGGCTACAGCAGCAGAAGGCCACACCGGGTGCCACTCCTTTCAGCTAAGAACAGGAAACTGAGGCTACAATTTGCACAAGCTCATTGAAATTGGACAATAGAAGATTGGAAAAACGTTGCCTGGTCTGATGAGTCTCGAGTTCTGCTGCGACATTCGGATGGTAGGGTCAGAATTTGGCGTCAACAACATGAAAGCATTGATCCATCCTGCCTTGTATCAACGGTTCAGGCTGGTGGTGGTGGTGTCATGGTGTGGGGAATATTTTCTTGGCACTCTATGGGCCCCTTGGTACCAATTGAGCATCGTTGCAACGCCACAGCCTACCTGAGTATTGTTGCTGACCATGTCCATCCCTTTATGAGCACAATGTACCCTGTAACATCTGATGGCTACTTTCAGCAGGATAATGCGCCATGTCATAAAGCTGGAATCATCTCAGACTGGTTTCTTGAACATGACAATGAGGTCACTGGACTCAAATAGCCTCCACAGTCACCAGATCTCAATCCAATAGAGCATCTTTGGGATGTGGTGGAACGGGAGATTCGCATCATGGATGTGCAGCCAACAAATCTGCGGCAACTGTGTGATGCCATCATGTCAATATGGACCAAAATCTCTGAGGAGCTTCCAGCACCTTGTTGAATCTATGCCACGAAGAATTGAGGCAGTTCGGAAGGCAAAAGGGGGTCTAACCCGTTACTAGCATGGTGTACCTAATAAAGTGGCCGGTGAGTGTATATATCATACCTCATTACTCTCTCCCCATTTATTTAGTGGCAAACTGGGCTCACACATCCAGTTGATTTGCTATGTTTATACTACACTTGGCATTTCCAAAATCCCCCACTTTCATTTTATGTTAGTTTTGATTAAAAGTCTTAATCAAGACACAAATTACCCTACACTTCAGTTGTTGTTTAGCTTGTGTATAAGCTGTCTTGCGGAGCATCCTCCCTACTCTTTTACTCTAAAAGGAGTTATCCAGTTCCAACCTGAAACTGTTGTAGAGCAAATAGTTAAAAAATAAACTCAATTGCCCCCTCCTTTCCAGAGCCGATGGTCCGGCGCCAGCTCCTGTCGTTCCTCTACAGCACCTGCCTCATGGTGTGCCTCTAGAGGCGGATAACTGGCCTCAGTGGTGACCTCTTCCTCAGATGGCACAAGGCCGCTGACTGACCTCAGCAGTGACGTGCCTTGGGGGTTAAAGGTGACAACACAGATAATTAATACTAGACAGACGTGTAATTGTCTGATGACACATGTACTTCAAGATAATAATATATCCAATACAGTTCTGTTTTGCGGCATAGTGGGGTACACGCGGTGACCCCCCCCCCTTCTATGTAACCTCAGATGTATGACTATACTGTGATATCATTATCTACTTACGGTAAGTGGTCCAAATCCTGAGTGTTGGCTTTTGGTCGGACTGTTATCCGGTTGACTTCATTGTGCAGCCCGTCCAGGAGGAACCTCAGGAACTCTTGTGCGTCCTGCTGACTGTGGAATAAAATGGACAGAACATTGAAACGTCCGTATAAAATTCTACAATCTTCCTATAGCGCCACACAGTGACTAGTGGAGACATCGTTATTTCACAAGGAATACTAAACATCGGGAATATTTCAGCGACGGCTGACAACTTCTCTTTTTTTTTTTAAACACCGCTGCTAAACTTCCACATGGTAACAACAACAAAACACAAATATTATTCTGTATTCGTATGGAAATGTGCGTCTGCTGGGTAAACACGGACACTTCATTCCCACGTTAGCAAATATTTACAAGCAGTTGGTTTCACGGGCAGATTGTGTCTCTAGTCACTGCAGTCATCACTCCGATGAGTCACGTTGTACGTTTCAGTTCACATCTGCAAGTTATAGATCTCATAGAGCGAAACATCAAGGGTTCCTCCATGTACGGTAATGAAGCTCAGTTATTACATACAACTACAAATTATATACTGAAAGACTGGTGTAAACGCTTTCCACAACTGCTATAAACCTGTGTATATTTGAGGCATAAATGGAGGTCACTTCACACAATCCCCTGCACAGAGGACAGGAGATAACTTGCTTATAGGTGAGGGTCCAAGCAGCAATCCCTTCAATGGGGGTCCACTGTACCCCAAATGAATGGAGCGACATGCCGGATGTGTGCACAGACACGAGATGAATACACTAGACTCATGAGTCCAGTGTATTGTTTAAATGCTCCCTAGATTTTTTCGTGCCAATTTAGGGAATATGAATCAGACTTGCCCTGATACTGAGCTGCCCCTTACTTAGAAGGCATAGTCCGAGGATAGATCCACTGTAATCATAGTCTGCATTCCTGCCACAGATAGCTGAATGGAGTGAACCACAGTCCCAGGGAAACTACAGGAAGTCCCATCTCTGTGTGATATGATGAGAACAGTGTGTTCTATCTGTATAGAGTAATACAGACATCTATACTACATTAGGGTTTTTTTTCATTAAAGGGGTTTTCCCACAAAGAAAAGTTAGGCCCTATTCACGGGATAGGACCCATCTTGTTGATAAGTTCTGTTCTGCTCCATTAGTCTGACGGAGTGACGAGGGGTCCGACAGAGTTACGTGGGACCCCATCGGACGCCTCGTTTTCGTGATCTGTGGGGGTGTCAGCACGGAGACCGCCACTAATCCCGTGGATAGGGCCACAATACAGCCACAAATCTTAGCTTTGAAGAAGAGGGAAGGAGTGAGGAGCTCTCTCTCCCCTCCCTCCGGCCATGTGCTATACCCACCCGTGATCCAGTCCGGGCAAGCACGCGGCCGGGTGACTAAGGCCTAATACTTCTCTGTATTAATGGAGAAAATGAAAAATATATTTGGCACAGACCACATCATAATGTGATACGATATCATCCTAGAGAGTAGTTGTGTAATAACTGTTTATGATACAAGTGCAATCCTTATGATAACAGAAACAAGTTATTACTATAATGTACTAGGTAGTTGTACTAACCTCAGGGTAATGGGGACAGCAGAGAATCACTTTTTAATTTTAGGCAGAGATTGGAAATAATATATATATAAAAAATATATTGTGTGTTCTCCTCTTACTTGTATCCCATGAAGCGCGGGGCGTATCTCTGGATCTGGGTCTTGAATTCGGAGGGACTCACTACTTCATTGGTGGAGCTGGTCCATATCGCCTGGAGCAGACGTGCAAACTCTGGAGGGAGAGGAGGAAAGGAGATGAGACATCAGGGGAACATTTACTAAGCAAGAAGTCTAGAATTCCAATTCGGCCATAAAAATCATTTATTAACACATTTTAGGGGTTTAGACACATTTCTTCGGTGGGCTTAGCAGAAAAGGGGGTGTTGCTTAAAGGCACATGTTGTGCACAAAATTTAGTGGTCATCCAAAAATACATGTTCCTTCATGATCCACAATTTCAACCTGTTGGGCTACGAGGCGACTTTCTATATGGCCGATCCTGGAAGTTCAGCTCATTATTTGGAAGCTCAGGGAAACTTTTGCATCCCCCATTCTGCCAATCCCTTGCGTTCCACGGGGTCCAACCGAGAGGGAACAGAAACTTATACTATTATCCTGTGGCTTAAAGAATAAAGCTGTCTAGCGCAACCTTAAAGGGGTTTTCCAACCAATCGCCACACTCAGCAATCTCTGTGAGCCCCATAGAGATGAATGGAGCAGAACGGTCATGTGTCTGCTCCATTCATCTACGGGAATGACATGGGGACCGGATGGAGCTACCTGGGACCCCCCCGTTCTCCTGATCTGTGGGGGGGCCTCATCACTGAGACACCCAGCGATCAGCAAATTAGGCCCCAATCCACCCTGTTGTGGAAGACCTCCTCCACGCCGATGGTTGTGGCGGTCTCAGAGTCCCCCAGCTGGGCTGGTAGTAGTGGGGGGGGGGGGGGGGGGTCACACACTTTGGCCAATCAGTGCCCTTCATGGCACCCGGGGTGTAGCTTTCTCTATGCCACAATTGCTGAGTGCCAAAGGCTGGGAGACCACCACAGAGGAAGCAAAGTACAATTTGGCTTGACTGCTTGATTACCTTTGCCCCGATCCCCGGGAATCCTGGAAAACCCCTTTAAGAAACTCTACACGACTACATATATACACTGAAGCATCACTGTATCTGGGTCCTGTATTTGGAGCCTATTGTTAGGTGTGCCGGTGACTCAGCCGACGCATCGTCCTAATTACACTTCTTCAGATTGGGCTCTTAGCAGGTTGATGCCTCGGTGTCTATTTGTGTTGATGACTCACATTATAAACAGGAGCAGCGGCGCTCGTTGAGATCAGCGTCCAGAAATGTAGCGAATAATAAAGAGACGTACACAGGATTATTTACTCCGCATGTACACAGACTCCAATCTCCTGTCATCACTACGTCACCAACTCACTAAATACTTGTCCATTTCTGCTAAACAAAAATAAGACGTCTGCTCTAATGACACAAGGACAAGTTATCTGGGACAACAGCATCTGATTGGCCAAAATGTCTTATTATTGTGGTGCCCCCATCCAGATACAGCACATACTACACACATAGGTTCTCATCCTCCGCAGCAATAATGGAGCATCACAATTATTTCACCCCATCGATATATAATTGTTTGGTCCCAGTGATCAGGCCAGTGCACAGCGCCATTCATGCTGTAGTGGCCGTTCTTGTTACTACATGTAGATCTATCTCAATGACCCAAAAAGTACGGGAAGACCTTTTTTGGTAATTGATCCTGACATGGCTGATCCAAGGATTTATCCCGATTATGGATAATTCTCATCCACCTTTTGGAATTTTCTGCCTGCCTCTGGATCAACATTACCGGTTGGACAGGATAGACCAGGGTCTTTATCCCCCCTTATCTACTGTGATATTAGTGGTCTATGGGTGGCTGGAGATTGTGTAATCTCCAGCACTGGAGAAAGATGAGCACAGCGCCAGGTTATCTCCGACCGCTCTCATAGACAATGAATGGAGTGTCATGGCGCCTGCTAGTCCTTCTGCTCCACCCATTAGAGAGAAGAAGAACCACGTTCTTCTAATTGTTGGTGGTCCTGCTCTCGTGATCGGTGAGGGTCCCCAACACACGACCCTTAATCACCTTGTTATCCCCTATGCGGAGGACAACCCTTATAATTTATATTACAACTTTAACAGGGCAGTTCGACCATGGTGCCCTAAGGCTGCATTCAGATGGCCGTTTGGGGATGAATATATGTCCCCCATAGGCCGGCAATGGGTGTGCGGCACCGTACGGTAAGGCACTGTTCCGTACCCAGGAAAAAGATAGGACATGTCTTATCTCTCACCGGAATACGGCGCCGTACAACGCTGTGGAGAGGGGTGAGGGCTACGGTACGGTGGGCAGACATTCGTCTGAATTTAGCCTAAGGGCGCGTTCACATTGCTTTTTGAAACACAACTCTAAAGCTATGGAGAGGGGATTTTCTTAACTGAACTGTGTTAACACTGTGTTTACGAAAACACACTGTTAACGCAATACAATTAGGCAAATCTCCTCTCAAAACGCAAGTAAACACAACAAGACTAAAACCAACATAACTACTCCCATCATTCACCGGTTTCCCCTGTACCCCGGACTCCACACTCTCACTCCTCCATGCAGGGGACCTTTCACATAAAGGACGAAATGTCGCATGACTCAACGTTTCGGTCAGCAGTCGGTGCGCACGTGACGAGTGAGGTTTCGCATTCTCAGCTGGTCAAACTATAACCAGCCATCAGGAACACTTAAAGGAAACCTGTCATGTGCCAGTCTGTGGGCCACAATCCCCACAAGAGGTTCCCTTTATCCATTTCTTTTTGACGGCTTCTGTGAGCTACAGAACTAGACATACAAGTAGTTCAAAAATTGGTAGGAGCTGGATCTTTATCTGGAACTTGCATTTCCAACAATGTCTGAGCTGCCTGTATCTCCAGTTCTCTAGCTCACAAAGCCACAAGACTGGTGTGATCTGAAAGATTAGATCCCCATCTTTAATATGGTACTATAGAACAGGAGAGGAAGTGACTTTCCCTGTGCAACCATTAAATATGTGAAAAAAATGAGGTGAGAAAAGTCATATTTGCCTGACTTTGGGGGAGATTGCAAATGTAAGTTGCAGATAAAAGTTCCAGTTCCTGCCTATGTCCAGTTCTGTAGCTCACAGAAGCTGTCTGAAAGACGGAATTCTTATCTTTTATATGACACAAAGCATGTTTCTGGGGGCTATAGAGCAGACACATTTGATATTTCACGTAGATGAGGGAATTTAGAAAGGACTATTCATATTCTACCTGCGGAGGCTGGTAGTGGGGTAAAACGTTGCGACAGGTTCCCTTTAAAGGAAAACCTGCCATGAGGAATCTACTATGAGAAGTAGATGCGATGGTAGATTCCTCCTGCTGCCTCTGCCCTAATCTGTCATTTAATAATCCTGGAACCTAACATTACATTTACAAAATCGATTTTTAATAAGTTATGACCTGCAGAGGTTACTGGGACGTGGAGTAGCCTTCGCTCCCAGTGCCCTGCCAGGCTAGTACACGTCCCAGTAGCCTCTGCTATTCATTTACATAACTTATTTAAAAAAAAATGGATTTTAGCAATATGTAAATTATCTGCAGAGGCTACTGGGGCGTGTACTAGTCTGGCCGAACACTGGGAGCGAAGGCTACTCCACGCCCCACTAGCCTTTGCAAGTCATTTACACATTTCTAAATTTTTTTTAATAAGTTAGGTGAGTTTCGAGGATTATTAAATTACAGATTAGGGCAGAGGCAGCAGGAGGAATCTACCAAAAGATCTACTTCTCATAGTAGGTTTCCTTTAAGATCTACTATTGTAAGGGGAGATGTTTTCTGCTCAGATTATAGGAAATTGCAAGAATTATTTGGATTTCTCCCTTTAGAACAATCTAATAAAGAGGCTATTAAGGAACAAAAACCAAATTTTTACAGCATAAATAGGGATGAATAGGAGCCAAAAATATACTTTCTGTTGAATATGAATAGCTCCTACTCAATGCCATTTTTGCCTTTGTATTTAGGGCTTTACGTGTCTGTTGTCACCCACCTTCCATAATTGCTGTACTGCAGGTCTTCGAGTTCAGATCCCGCTTATAGGAGTTGTGCAAACAATAGTCCCTCAGATCCTTAGTATTACTCAGACACTGGAGGATGGAGTTCATGAAGCACTGTAACGAAGGAGACAAGGGTCAGACTCACCATCTACAGCTACATACAACTAGTGTACTGGATCAAATTAACCAAGTCACCGAGATGCACCCCTTCCAAAGACCTTGGGGGTCGGGTGAAAGTACAGAACACATGAGGTACAACCTCCAGCCTGAGCTCAGTTATAACCTATAGGTGATCGGTAAGGCTGCGGCACCTGGAAACTCTTCATACAGACAGAGAAACACTTACCGTGTTACCTAGATTTCTTAGGCCAACCAAACCTTGGACCACTTTGGCAGGCTGCAAAACAAAAGACGAGATGTAGATTAGTTATGTCCCGAACCAACAATAAGAACTTCCTCTATAGCTAGACATCGAACACAACCACAAACATCTGAAGACTTAGTAAGAAAGTGGAAAAAGTATAGTATAGACCCAATGGCTGGGTTGGGCTAATCATAGTAGCGTCAATTTGTCGGATTGACTGTTCGTCCACCAATCCAGCAATATGTCCAAGTCAAACCCAACCATACGGTCCGGTTGACCATGGCAGTGCGACCCCCCCCCCCCCCCCCCAAGCCAAAAGAAGAAGCTTCTACGAGAGGAGGCCTATACACTATAGACAGAGTTGTCTTCTTGGACGTCTGGCCATAGTATAGAGTCCATATGAATAGTTTATTATTATTGGGTCCAGCTGGGATGTGGTTATGGACAGCGCCAACATAGAAACCGTTGCATTGAGAACTAGATTTACCTGTATTTATTTGATAAGCAATCATTTCTTTTTCGGTACAGTTTTTAGAAGCTTGCTGGGAAAAATTATGTGAACTCGAAAGACTAACACTTAACCAAGTCTTCCATTTAGACCTAACTAATAGCATATTCAAGTCTGACCAATGGAACTTTTAGAAACTGAATGAGTTCTGTACAAGTCCCTGCAAGTTATGCTGGAAGGTCCAGCTCGAAACATGGGACCTCTGTTCTAGACACCACCAAATATCAGGAACTGGCAAAAAAAAAAAAAAAAGTCAAGTGGAACAAAGCAAGGCGTGGTCATTAGGCACAAAGAAGAAACTGTGTATCAATTGGCATTAGTGCCATCCAACTACCAATCTGTTCCCCCTGCCCTCCTGGTTACAGATCACAAGGACTAACACCATGGTCTATGTACCGGACTGCTGTAACCATGTGGGTCTTGACAGTAAATATCTGTATAGTATATGGCGGGCGGTGGGTCCCAGAGAACCTGCAGCACAAGTAACGAGAACCTACTAAAAAAAAACTAGTATGCCAATACCTTCAGTGAATACACACCGTAACAACCCCCCACCCCCAAAAAAACATGTCACAATGCTGATGGGACCAACACTGGCCATCAAAGGGCACATGGATGTCTTTACCTTGAGGTTACTAAAACCTCTCAAACACCATCCTCCAGTGCAGCCCACACCACATTTATCATGTTTGGCAAACAATCCCTTTATGGTGCCCCGGACCTCGAATACTGATCTCCATTGTTTCCAGCCCAGATTTACCTGTAATCTTATGTGTTCAATCCAAATTACACAAAATAAGAAGGCATTTACTTTACAGCTGCATTGTTCTGTAGGCCTTAATGCCATGATCCCACTCTTAAACAGCGTTGTAAAAAAAAAAAAAACCTGGAAGATCCTAACAATTTTATAGACTTTAGCCAATGATCCACAGCTACCTCCAGACTGGCTTGGTTCCAGGTAGTGTAGCCAGCTGTATGATGGAGGCGGCGGGGCCCTAGAAACTGTAAGAATCTGCTCGTAGCCATAGAATGTTGATGGATACATCTTCTGTCATATCTCTAGATACATACAATATTGAGAGCAGGACTCGTTAGATCAATGGCAAACAAAGGGTCGGTATTTGTAAACAAAATCCATGAATGCTCCAAAACGCGTAACACATACGGATCATTCTATTAGACTTTTTTACGGTCCAAGTTCCATTTCTGATTTGGGCTTTCAAACAAAACGAAATACAGATCAAATACTGACCGTATCTAAAAGGGCCCAACATCTAATGTGTATGGGGGTGTTCTTACCCCAAGGCTGATGTCAGGATAAAGGATTGGGCATGTTGAATTTTACATAAAGCTTTTAATCGGACTTTGCTTTCATAGGGGTTGACCCAAGATTTAAGGTTATTCTCTATCCACAGGTGACTAACCGGCTGGGATTGCCCCACGGCCTTGATCCAAACAAGTATTTTTAGATGCCTTAATGTATGTTAAATGTTCCCCAAAGTAGGATAGGGGCCTTTAGCTTGCCAGCAGTTGTGAGATTACAACTCCCAGTATGCACCATTTAAAGGGAACCTGTCACCAGGAGACCCATTTTTAGCACTCCCCCAGTCCCCACAGAGCATAGTACATACACTGCCAAAGTGTTTTTGTATAAAAAAAATAAAAAAAAATAAATATATCTTATATTGTACCTTTCATTAGCATCTGCTGTGTGACTAGGCAGTTGCCAATTGGGAGGGGCTGGAAAGGAGCAGTTCCCCCCCACCCTTGGGAAACATGTGACCTTTTCAAATATATGAATAACTCCCCACACTCAGGATTGGCTGTAGAGGAGCAGGGGGCGTCGCTAAGCCAAGTGAGGGGTGTTTTCATATATTTGAAAAGGACACATGGAGGAGCTTTTTCCCAATGGGGGGGGGAACTGCTCCTTTCCAGCCCCTCCCATTTGGCAACTGCCTAGTCACACAGCAGTTGCTAATGAAAGGTACAATATAACATATCTTTTTTTCTGTAGGTGTCCTATCTTTCACCAGAATACAGTGCCGACGTGTGTCCGCCTTGCTACGGTACGCAGGGCACACGTTAGTGTGAATACAGCCTAAGTGTGGATACTTGGAGTTATAGATTTACAAGAGCTTGAGGTTGTCGACCCCAGGCGTAGAGGGGTCAGGTTTGTCGGAGGTTCTTGATCTGTTCCGTTTTCTATGATCTCCAAGGGATCTCTTATATGAAAATTAGACTCAGATTTTTTTTAAAAAAACGCAGAAAATCCCAACAAATTCACATTGAATGAAAAAGATGGTTCCAAAATTATCTTGTTCATGAATCAGTGTTTAGAAATGAGGATGAAAATGTGCCTTTTGGCGTTAATAAAGGCATCGGGTGTCACGTGCCTAAGAATAAAGCTGGAATAGACTTAAGATACTGTCTTGGGGCCCGGTCCGGCCCGCTCTGTGTCGGTTACTTCAAGCATTTTCTCTGTAAAAGAACTGAAATAGACTTTGTTCAAGTAGTTCCTAGAATGTACAGTACAAAGTACAGTATTTGTGCTAGATGAGTAAGAAGCAGAGGCAACCTCTCAATGGCGTGTAGTGTAATGCAAACATTTCAAGAATTTACTATCTTTCGGTAATTTAACCCTCTGTGGTGACACAGTGCATTGTGCTGTCATTCATGACCTAACCCTATAGAGCTCATCTCCCACGCGTTTCACTGTAAACCAGATAATCTGGTAACAATGGTAGGTGTAATGCTTAGACCATGAGATTTATTCTTGGAGGGGGGGGGGGCGCATGAGTTATAGGTCTGGGGTCACCCTCTAAGGGTTTTTTTTGCTAAAGGGATTCAGTCAACAAATTTTTAAAATTCTAGTCCCCTCATTATGACATGTGCTTTTTAGGATTACCTCTTGTGTGAAATCTCAACCTTTTAACTATAGATATAATCTCCGAAGTCATTAAAAATGAGCAGAGAAGAGTCATATATTGCCCGAGAGGAGTCAGATTTAGAGACTCCCCTATATTCGGTGCTGTAGTACCTAGAAATATGCTGCTGGTGTCATATTAAAGATAAAAAAATCTCATCTAACACATCTTTACAGCAGGTATTGGCATTTTTATTTGCAACTCCCATTTACAACTATGTACTATATATATTCAAAGGTTTGTATCTCAGGCTTTGTAGTTCAGAGAACCACAAGCCTGATGTGATCTGATGAGATTCTTGTATTTAATAGGACGCAAGCAGCAGGTTTCTTACTGCAGTAGAGATAGGGGCATCTGAAGAGAAACTCACTCGGCAGCCTGTAAACTTGACTCATCTCGGGCAAAAATGACTCTTCTCTGCTCATTTTCACATGGAGGTTTTTTGTGTTTTTTTTTTTTAAATAGGTAAACAGTTGCATTTTTACATAAAAGAGGGAATTCTAGAATAAGGAGATAAGTATACAGGGCACCCAATCACCCAATTTTTTTCTCAATTCTCACATTGGGCGGGAAATTTATCAGACCCCTCTTTCCCTAATCGATTGGATGAGATGTGTGGCGTTCGTTCCACAATAGTACACACAACATGTCACACCTTTTTACGAGAACACACTAACTGGATGTACTGTACACTCGTAAAAAACACTCGGGCACCGTGGCAGGTGTTTATGGTTTACTAGAAACTGAATGTTCATTCTCGGGATATGGCATCATTACTTTTCATTGTCTCCCTGAGGGGTAATCCGTCTGGTGTCTCTTAATCCTGGTTTAATAAACCTTTATATGCAGTGTAAAAGTAAACCAGGCAGAAGATGGACCAAAATTTACTGCAGCGGATCAGGCCAAACAGTAAATTTGATGCATTTTACTGGTCACATGACACATTTTAGTTGCACATGTCTAAAACACTAATTTTCTATGATATGCAAATAAGCAACTCAGGAGAGGCCCGAGACTAAAATCCCTGTCGGAGTAATTTGGTAATTGTCTTGCAAGATCAATACCAGTTGTGGCAAAGAGTTTTTCATGTTGCCTCTACGAGAACAAAGATCTTTAGGGATCACTGGATCAAGTGCGAATAGGTCAAAAGGATGAAAAGCCTAACCAACAACTGGGCTCTAAGGCCCCTTTCACATGGCGGCCGTATGCTAGCAGTACGAACGGCAGTGTGTGTCACCGTACCGTGCCATGGCGATACGTATGGCCTGGAGGCATGACTGTCTATGGAGAGGGGAGGGGTGAGAATGTACGAGACGTACAAGTCCCCACCGGGGCATAGCATACGTACATGTGAAAGTAGCCTTAAAGGAAACCTCCCACCACAGATCTAACTATAAAAGGTAGATCCGGTGGTAGGTGCATCTAACGTTTGTAAGGATTGCCCTTTTTAGGGTTAATCTTTTACTCCACTTTATCTTTTATCGGGGTAATATGCAAATATCAGCCGGAGCTAAGGCTACTCCACGCCCCAGTAGTCTCTTTGATCCTTCTACCCAGATATCTTCAGCACATGCGCAGAACCTCGGCTTTGCGGACGAGCGCGCGCAGCTACTAGATATCTAGTAGGAGAATCAAAAAGGATGCTGGGGTGTGGATAATTTGCATATTACCCCGATAAGTGGAGTAAAGGATTAGCCCTAAAAACCCGGTTTTTAAGCAATCTGCTAAAAAACGCATGCGTTTTTGACAGTTTTTTTCCCCAATTATCTTAATGAGGATAATTGGAAAACGTTGCAAAGTAACTGTTGTGTGTGACTACACAGCAAACGCACCTGCTCAAAATGTGCCAACCTCGTTTGTTCTGAAGTTTATAATTGGAAAACAGTCAAAAAGCGGATGAGTTTTCTAACGGACTGCTTACAAACGGCCCAAAATGCCACGTGTGCCCCCGGCCTCAAAAGGGCAATCCTTACAAACGTTAGATGCACCTACCACAGGATAGGTAGTTCGGTGGTGGTTGGTTTTCTTTAAACCCAGGATGCCTGTAGACAGGTCACACTATGCATAAGCTGCTCACCTCCTCCTGCCTGCATATAGGTCACTATTCATAAACGGCACAGCAGCCCCTCCTGCTCTATAACATACTTCCTGCAGATAAGACACCATGTAAAATCTGCTTAGCTCCTCTTGCTCTATAACATGCTGCCTGCACATAGGACACCTTTTTATATAAATTTTTTCTAGTTTAGTTTTAATTTTTGCACCTTTAATATATTGCCATGCACACGGTTTTAGCAGGTGACAGTGTTGCAAAAAGTCCACAACGATGTAAACCTAAAAAGGTACTGCCTAAGGTATTTCCTGTTATGTAATATGAATGAAGCCGGTGTGAAATCTCTTCGACCTCAGAGGGTTAATTCTATCAGCTGATCAGCAGACCGGCTCACCTCCTCCGCTTCCTAGTATTCCAGCCCAATGCCAGAGCTGGAACATACTGGTCCGGGCAAGAAAATGTAAAGTCACAAAGTTCACACCTGAAGAAGGTCAAGAAGGTGACGAGGGTTCAGGGGAACTGATAAAGAAGTATTGTTCTGTGACCTCCGGTGAGGTTATGAGGTTGCCGAATCAAGGACTGATTACGATCTAGATTCTGCAATAGTCTCCAGGTCTTCATCTATTTGTATGTAACGTAGCAACGGGATATCGTAACACTACGTAATAAACCCTAAGGCTGGAGGCTAATGACACCTATTATCATACCAAATAGAAGTGACACATCTGTGTGACCAGGACTTCCCCCAGACACGGGTGGATGTCCCAACTGCACTAAAGCAATGGCCATAGGGCAACATCTCCGCTATATATGTCTTCGAGGCTCAGTTGACATCTGTGTTGGGAACTTTATCAGGCAACATCTCCAAGGAGAGCAAAAGGATCACGTGTCGAATTGTGAAAAATCCATCATCTTACCCCCCCCCCCAACCTCCTTGCCCATACACAGATCACAAATTAATATTTTTCGCTATGCAATAATGAAGTCTACTACACGGTCCTGACATTTACCAAACCAATGGAAGACACTGAATGGAAAGAATTTTTAGCAGTAAGAGCGGATCTAAAAAAATCTTTTAAAAAAGCCAAGTAACTTACCGTACTTCCCTCCATTAAAATAAAACGAGAAAATAATACAAATCCATTGCGTCAAATTTTTGGCTTCAATGTGTTTTTTGCACTAAAGTTTTTGCATAGCTCAAGGAAGCAGAATTATATATTTTTATATCCGTCGGTTCCATTTGCTAATCCTTATTTTTTTTTAGAGTAATAATATGCTTCACTAAAATAAATAAATGCCCAAAAGTAAATGAAAACTCACGCAAAATAACTGAAATAAAACAGGAAGATTATTATCAGTTATTTAACGGACGTGTTTGCTATCAGTTTGTTACAGTTTAAAAAGTGTAATAATAAATGCAAATCCTTTAGGTCCTCATTAACGATCATGAGTGATCCATGAAGAACGGATCTGACAAGGACGCGCTCTACTTTTTGGCAGATCGGTTGTGCGTCGGAGGGGCTCCTATCCAGTAAAAAGTGATGCATTTTGTGCAACCGTGTCAGTTTTCGGCTTAAACCCATCCTCTGTATCTCAGGACAGACCCTGGTGGCATTTCATTAGCATATGCCAACAACGTGCTATCAATAGGGGTCCGAGTACTAGAACCAGTGCCACAGCTTATGCCTTGTCACATCCTGTTGGCTCCCTCTGGGCACTTACGATATCTACACCAAGACACCCCCTTTAAGCTCAGTCCCTCTAGGCACTTCCGATATCTATGACAAGACATCCCCTTTAAGCTCAGTGACTATAAGTAAGCACCATACATTAAATTAAATTGGCACTTTAAGATAAATAAGAGGGTTTTTGGCCATAGGTTGGGCACTTGGCCTCTACAAGGTTCACCATCGCTGCCGAGATCTACGCCAAGACACCCCCTTTAAGCACAGTCCCTCTAGGCACTTCCGATATGTACGACAAGACATCCCCTTCAAGCCCGGTCCCTCTAGGCACTTCCGATATGTACGACAAGACATTCCCTTCAAGCCCGGTCCCTCTAGGCACTTCCGATATCTATGACAAGACATCCCCTTTAAGCTCAGTGACTACAAGTAAGCATCCTACGAGCCCAATTTTGCATAATCCAATAAACCAAAGTAATAGGCATGCCTGAAGACTATGCTACCAGTGGTACACGCTGGGAGTTGTATTCCCACAGCAATGAATTACAAGTGCACTGCTCTCACCTTGTTCCTGTGCAGCATGAAGTCCAGCAGGCTGGAGATCACCACTGCTCCTGAGAGCTGCTGCTGTTGGCGGCCGCGGGAGCCCGTCATGGTCAGAGTGTATGGAGAAGGCATAGGAGAGCGCAGGTGTCCCTGGGGCTGCAGTCACACTGTGCGGTGACCTCCACAAATCGCTGCTGCTCGGCTGCAGGCGGCGGCAGTACTTGTGCCTGCACGCCCCGCCCCCTGCCGCTGGAATGTCACAAGTCTCCGCTGACGTCAGAGGGCGGGAAACCATCGGGCCGCTCGGAGGAATGAGCCCGCCTGACAGGGAACATGGAGCAGCACTCATGTCACACACATGTCACACACATGACGCCGGGATCCGGGCACATAATGAGCGCAGGGTACATGTTACATCACACAGAACAGCTGCCAGTCATCAGGAGAACGACTTTTACCTCATAAAGTTATAACATCCATCCACATTTGGCGATTTTATCGAAGTTCGCGGATTGACAGCGACCGTTCTCTACGTAAAGATCAAACTATGTCTTTTGGGTGACCAATCGGCGATAAATTATATAAAGAATAATTTAAGACGGACAAATTACACATTAGATATGTATCGTCAGAACGCAATGATCGGTTGTTTCGCCAGACACGGTGACGGTGTACGGGGACCATCTGACAACAATGGGGGTTCATTTGACAACCCAATACCTGTTGGAAGCTCAATGAAACCGAATCGGCAATTATGGATTTCAGCTGTTCAACTTTCTAGGGATTGATCCCCTTTCACACAAAGAATTTTTTCTTCTGTCCGCAAACAAGGCCATGTTCGTGTAGGTCTGTTTTTATATTCGCCCAACTATACGAAAGCTGGAGAAATTTGCCAACGTGCAGTTTGCGCCACGTAATCCAATAGTGTCATACGCTCTTAGTTGATCTGGTCTTTTTTTCGGGATGTGACACAATGGGGCTAATTTACTAAGGGTCCGAACGCCGCACTTTTGTTGGGTTTCCCGTATATTTCCGTTTTGCGCCAAATTGCTCCGGGATTATGGCGCACGCGTCCGGATTGTGGCACATCGGCGGCGGCTTTCACGCGACAGAAATCCGGGGCGTGGCCGTCGGACAACCCGACAGATTCGGAAAAAACGCAGAATTTGAAAACCAATTTGTGTTGCAACATCAGCACTCACATGCACCGGGAAGAAGAAGGTGAACTCCGGCGGACCTCGGCGCAGCAGCGACACCTGCTGAATATCGGGCGCACGGACCTTAGTGAATCCCGGCAGAACCCGAATCCTCGTCGGACAACATGCTGTTGTGACACAATTATGTTGAGTCGCAGTAACAAATGTGGCGCAAACTCCAACTAAGCACTAGCACACCCCCTTAGGTGTCTCTTTAAGTGTCGGAAACAATTATGGCGCTAATAATTCATTAATACATATGCAAGCCCCAAAGACCTTTTCTTTTTAGTACAAACGTAGACAAAAAAAACTGGCACAGACACCATGATATATCTGGGCCATTGTGTTTTTCACCCATTTTTAGCCTTTTTCTCGTCATCCGTCTGGCTTAAAGAGGTTACAACCTGAGGTTACAACCACGTAAACACATCACTAGAAAATACAATGTCAGTGGAAGTGAATCCCTTACACACAATAGATGCCAGAGTTATAAATGCAGGTACACGAAAACTGACCACAGGCTACCTGCAGATAAACCTGTGCTTTTCAGGGCCCAAAAAAAACAGAACCTTGGCCGATTCATGTGTCTTGGGTGAGTGGACACAAGACAGGAATAGGAACTTCTGTATAATTTGGGGTCTCCGGCAGTTGTCTCACACATGGGCTGTAGAAACTTTTGCCCTTGTGAGCCTATAGAAAGACATGGGGATATGTGCTAGTTTTTGAAACAATGGCTAGCTTTGTCCAAAATGCACTTTTGCCAAAATGTTCAGTTTTTGGTGCATATTCATGTGTTTCAAGGATTTCAACCTTTTCTTTGTTGGTTTGCTGCTTAATTGGACCTAAAACATTTCAAAGAAAGTTGTATTTAAAATGACCCAATCCCCTCAAAAAAAAAAAAAAATGCTTCTACCTCGCTGATCCCCTGCTGCTCCTTTCCCAGAGCTGAACATTCCCTGTTACACTTTCCGATCCAGTGATGATGGCCCATCACAGGGAGTTCTCGCTATTGTAGTCAGTCACTGAGTAGAGGATGTCCAAATTTATCGCTGGGTTAGGGGAACCGGCCAGCAACAGGAACAGCAGTGTGAGATCCATTAGGAAAATATGTTTATTAATTTTTTTTAATATGGTCTGGAATTATTAAAATATATTATTAAATATATTTTTATTCAATAGGAAAACTACCATAAATGCCAAAGATCATGTTCACCAAAATTGTTGTAAAGGGGTTCTAGATCTGGCCATGATAAACACAATCAGAGAGAAGAGGTGAATTTTGGCTTTTTTTTCGTTTTTTTTAGCTTCTGCTTCTGCTCCCCGATGGAAAACTATCTAAGACAACATCTTTAATGATAGCTGTTTATGAACATGAGAATGTAAGTACAGGCAGTCCCCGGGTTACATACAAGATAGGGTCTGGAGGTTTGTTAAGTTGAATTTGTATGTAAGTCGGAACTGTATAATTTATCATTGTAATCCCAGCCAGAACTTTTTTGGTCTCTGTGACAATTGGATTTTAAAAATGTTGGGTTGTCATAAGAACCAGGATTATCAATAAAGCTTCATTACAGACACCTGTGATAACTGTTACAGCTGATTATTGTAGCCTAGGACTAAAGTACAGTAAATTACCAATATCCAGAGGTGCGTTTGTAACTAGGGGTCGTATGTAAGTTGAGTGTTCTTAAGTAGGGGACCGCCTGTATATCAAATTGACAAATTGAATCCTTATCTATTCCTCGATAACTGGTAACCAGAGTAGAGATTTTAGGCCAGTTTAAAGCAAAATTTATAACTGAATGCAATACTTTGAATGACAGCTAAGTCCTCGAATTGTCCATATCCAGAAACATGTGGCATGTGAGTAATAAAACGGGCAAGACATACAGTTATTAATGAGTATCATAAAACATGTTCTGTGCATATTAAACTTTGTAATGAGGATCGCGTGTGAAAGAATGTGCTATACCGAGCCTTGTCTCTTACAGGAGGAACAATCCAGAATCATCCTGCCTGGTGCGGAGCTGACACTAGAGGGCTTCACACAAAGCTCACTATTAAGTATGTAAAGAGTTCAACTTTAGTTGGTCTACAAAGTCAAGAAAATACCACATCAACCAGATGATGGAATGAAGCTTTCTGTGAGTGACTGTAATGATACATGGAAGTCACTGCAAAAGTACAGCGAAAGGAGAAGTTTATTGGGGAAAGGTGTTCAATAAAAAAAGTTGACTCTAAGACCCTGTTGGGCCACCTCTAGACTGGATAGAAGATGATACATGGCAAGGAAGCCTACATGCTCGGTATGGGATCCTGCAACACAGACATTGCAGAAGCTTGAGGCCCGGTTTGTTCCATAAATGTTTGGTGATGATTCTAGGCAGGCAAAAGGAAAGTTACAATCTAGAAAAAATATTCCTGGGGAACCCTAGATTGTCCTGATCAGAGGTACCTGGAGAGTGGAGACAGACTGTGTCTGGCCACAAGGAAATAAGCACGAACACCGAGGCGCTACCCTAGTGTAATACTGTATGGATATAGAAAATGTAGAAGAAATGATAAAACTCTTATTTGCAGTCAAGTGAAAGTTAGCCTTAAAAGTTAGTAGCAGCCAGTCCAGCGAAGTTCCACGTTGAGCCTCGGACAGGAACCTAGATAACAGTGGTAAGAGATGCGAGTAGGGGAAATGCTTGATGCATCCAATAAATCATTGGAGCCTCGTACAGGTTACAATGTTTTATTAAGGACATGCGACGCGTTTCAGCTCCGAACCAGAGCTTTCATCAGGTATCTCCGGTTCGGAGCTGAAATGCGTTGCATGTCCTTAATAAAACATCAAAACCTGTACAAGGCTCCAACAATTTATTGGACGCATCTCCGTTGTCTCCCCTTCACAGGTACTCGCATTGGATTGTCCTGGAAAACCCTTCCTGCAGCTGGAAACAAAATATGTGTCCCTTTTATGCTGCGTCTCCCTATCACAGCTGTAATCGAGGCAGTGTGTCACTCCACAGAAAAAGGCAGGAATGCAGCACTCATCACGAGACCTCCAAACTCAATCATAACTCCTTACACTTGGCACTTGGAAATAGTCCAGGCAGAGATGAATATTGCATTCAGAAGAAGGTGGCGTGTTTCTGATGGCAAAAATGTTGGCGCTTCTTGTGCTTTTAGGTGGATTGACATACTGGTAGTCTGTCCGCACCTCTATAGCCTGTCTGGTGAGATGTGTTCGTGGCCTTGCGTAACGACCACTCTCAACATCATTATTTGTTTGACAATTAGTACACATTGGGGCACATTGACTAAGAATGTTGGAAACTGTACTAAAAGTGCTTGTGAATTTTTAAGAACGTTCACCAGAAATCTTGAATCTGTCGCTTCTCTGCACTGGCCCGACAGAGTTCACCAACTTTTTTTGTGGTGCACCTTTAACATAGGGCATGCGACAGACTTTGCATGTTTAATCTGGCACACAGTCCAACTGAATGCCGAAACGTCCGCTAATTTGTGTCGCGTGGTGGCTAAGTGCAGCTGTGGCACTAAATAGTCGTGTGTGACACAATAGTCCAGCTACAATTTTGGAATTTCATTAAAGGAACTTATATAGTTTAAGTTGGTGAACATTGGGACCACTTTCTAATTTTGCACAGCTCTGTTTCCAAATCTGCAAAGGTACACACCACTTTCTACTTGCTTCTGTTTCCCTGTATACAGGAGATGCTCCTTTTTGGATCAGCCCTCTGTCCTTCCTGGTACAAAGGAAGTAGAACTGGTTTAGTTATTTGACTGATCAGCAAGTTCTTTTATACACAGAACACAAGACTTGCCTACACATGAGATTGAATAAGATTGACTAAGGTCCTACATGGACCTAACACGTATATTGACTAAGGTCGTACATGGACCTTACACGTATATAGTAAATCTTTCTATTTCAGAAACATTTAATGGGTGTTATTTTTATACTCAAAATCTTCTTTGAGCGGAAATGAACCAGAGATGACCTTTAACCATCTTACCATCTAATAGTGATCCCACAGGTTGTAATAGCTTCAGATTACAGTATTTACCCCATACAATGGTCTTTCCTGGGCTATTGTAACCTGAAACCACATTTCACATACAGTGTCCAAGATAATGTATATCTACAACTGAAGTGATTAACTAAACTGGAAGATCTAGCTAGACAACATGGACATCACCTACATATAAATATATAACATTAAAAGAAAATGGCATGTGATTCACCCATTCAGTACTGCACAGTTAAAGCGCAGTTCTACGCCAAGTATGGCCTGGCATAGAATTATCGAAAAGCACAGCCACCCGTTGGATTTGCATATCTAAGTAATAGTTTTTGAAAATGAAATAATGAATCAAAATAATTGGGATCGCCCATTTGGGAATACCCCTTTAAGCCTGGAGCAATCCACCACATCTGAGAGCTGTTCACACAGGTGACTGGACGTTGCAAAGAGAAAATAGCCTGATTGTTGAAAGAGGTAGATCATTTTCATCATGTTTGAAGCGAAGACTTGTTTTTTTACCTCATTAGCCAGACATTCCTTTCCATAAAATTGCTGCAAATGGACAGTCATGCCAGGGCGGGGTGCATTGTTCATGGCTAGATAGAGATCACATGGCCCTTCAGCTGTGGCCATTTTATGTTCTGGATCACAGAAGGCTTCACTTTACATATCAAGTAAGCGGTGAAAAACTATTAATAGATGTATATTGGTAAGTTACCTAATATCCTGCCCCCCACACTAACACACACGTTACAAAAAACATGAGGTAAAGTGACCAAACACTTTAAGTGCTTTTTAATTAATTGATTATCAGCAAGTGTGACCACCTGTATTAAAGCAGAAGCAAGTTTGCTGATATGGAGCATTTCGGTGTGTGTTAGCACAATACCAAGGATGAAAAACATCCACAATTATCTTAGAGATGCAATTGTTTTTCTCCCCACACATTATATGAGTGATAAGGCCATTTACAAACAAACTGAAGCCCATCACTCTACAATGGGAGTGATTATTCACAAGTGGGAAACACTCAAGACAGTTGACAATTGTCCCAGCATTGGACAGGAAATTCAGCCGAAGGTCAGACTGAGAGATGCACAAAGAAATTGCAAAAACAAAAAAAAAACAACAGCTACGTCCCAGACTCTACATGAGTCAGTTAACATGTCAAATGTTCAAGTTCATGACATTCCAATTAGAGAAAGACTGAATCATTATGGAGTTGCAATAACAAAGCCTCTACTTTCATTAAAAAAAAAAGGTGCAGTATTGTTTAATTTTGAAAAGCTGCATCAGAAGAAACATATAAACGTTTGGAACATTATCCTCTGGAAAAAAGAGACCAACTTGTTGATGTCTGACCGTAATATGTTTGATGAAAACAAGCACAGAATATCAGCACAACCACCTCATACCAGCTGTCCAGCTGTGTGTGGGAGAAGATGATATGGGCTAGTTTGTGGACCGTGAATTCCTCTACTTATCTAACAATTGTAGAGTCAGATGTGGTGCCATCTACCAGATAAAACTTAGCTAAAATTGTGTCATACAGTGAGAAAGTGATCCAAAAAACTGCAGCATATTTACAGCAGAATTGGTGAAAAAGAAAAGTATCAAGGTGCTGCAATGTCGCAGTCACCATCCAGACATCAACCCAAATGAAATGCTCTGGTGTGACCTTAAGAGAGCTAGTCATAACTGAATGCCATAAACCTCACTGACTTTAATTTGCATTGTAAACAAAAGTGGGTCAAGATTCCTCAAGAACGACATGAGAGACCAGAAGATAAAGGGGCAGATTTACTTACCCGGTCCAGTCGCGATCCCGCGGCGTGGTGTCCGATGCTGATTCAGGTCTGCCAGGATTCACTAAGGTCGTGCGCCCGATATCCACCAGGTGTGACTGCTGCGTCGAGGTCCGCCGGAGTTCACCTTCTTTGTCCCAGTGCATGTGAGTGCCGATCTTGCGTCACAAATTCTTTTTTAAATTCTGTGGTTTTTCCTAATCCGTCGGGTTGTCTGACGGCCACGCCCTTCAATTTCCGTCGTGTGAAAGCCGATGCGACACAAACCAATCGCGTGCGCCAAAATCCCGGGGCAATTCGGTGCAAATCGGAAATATTCGGTGAAACCTGACGAAAGTGTGACGTGCTTTTATAAATTATTAATTCTTGGGGGCGCAATGCGTTTTTTTCACACATGGCTTTTCCATTTTGGCTTCATTTTTGGTAAACAACTGACCAACTAATCTGTTGAATATTCTTCATATGAGGTTTTCATTTCCTAATAATAACTTTCGTATGATTCTATTATGTACTCATGTGTTATCGATAGAAGTTACGGTAGGTGGATTGTACCCTTCAAATCTCTGGGATCTGTGGAGCTACCCTACGTCCACAAAACCACTGAGCTCTATCTCTATACATCCTAAAGGCTCTAGTTACTATAAGATCTTTCTGAATCCACTCTCCAGCTTACTGTTTTTTTTACTTGAAAGAAGCTTTATGACTGATGTACAAGTTATGGTAACATAACACCTACCTGCGCCTCTTTACCGGTGGATCCCTCATTTTTGTCATACGAGTACGGGAACCGTGATGTGGACTTTGTAAGTGAAACGACAGGTTCTGGTGCAGCTGCATAAGACAGACCATATCCATTAGTGAGGCCTCCTTTCTTTCTATAGACGTCTCCATACTCTGTGTTGTTGGAAGCACGGGAAGTCCGAGTAATACTTTCCAAATCGTGTCGTGATCGTGTCAGTGCCGGGCTGTGAGGGTAATAAGTATCTGAGGTACGTAGTTCAGAAAATCCAAGGGACAGGTCTGTGTGACTGGATGACTTTTTACGAGACAGTGAGCTGATGGGAGATGATTGAAAGCTAGAATAGCTGCTGTTGTATCCATGGGAGTACGCACTCGGTGTATATTTAGATGGAGAACGTGCTAAGATGTCAGTCCTCTTTGTGGATGAATCCAGGGGTGGAAGGCTCCTGTCAAGATCTCCATAAGAGCGAAGGGGAGAACTATTGTAGTAGGAGCTGTTCATATTGGTCTTATAAGAAAGTTTATTTCGGTCACTGTATGAAGAACCGTGGTTGGAAGCATACGAACTGTATCCAACATAACTTTTTGAGTAGTCGGAGTCCGTATATCTCTTCAGGGTAGAAGATAAGTGAGACATATTGAAAGTGATCGAGTGCAAGTGACAATCCCAGCTTGGCCTGTAGGAAGAGAAGTAGGAAGATTAGATAAAGATATGTAATACATTTATCACTTATATTTGTTGTGCGTCTCGGGATGTAAACCAATACTTCTACATTTGACCTTATAGGCTATAAATTAGAGTGAAAGCTTTTTTTCTCATGTGTCACTAATGGACAAATTAGCATTTGGACACTGATACTAGATCACATTTCACACCAAACATCCATATAAATAGAGAGTCCTCTCTGATCTCTCTACAGTGAGAAGGGTGGGAGGTTTCCAAGAGAGTCGAAAGAAGGACTGATCACCGATTACAGAAAATCTACCATTATAATCCATCATGATAAATCAGGGAAACTTGCTCGTAGTTTCAGGCTCCGTGACTATGGTAACCTTCTATTTGTTACATTCTGGCTCATTAACATAATTGTAAAAGTTGATTTTACAATGAAGAAGGCCATGTATAACAAATATAATGAGATTACCACAGTCACGGTGCCTGGATCTATGAGTAATGTCCCTGGTTTATCATGCTTGACTGTGATAGTAGATTTCCTATAAGATCCTTGAGAGTAATAAAAAAAATTTAATTTCGCAAAAACTATAATTTTTTTTTGTCGTATTTGACAGATACAGATTCACAGCTTTTAGTATAAGTTAGCTTTCTCTACCTTTACATATTTAGGCAATAATGTCTGGAAATGTTCAGCATGCTGGGACAGCAGATGATTTCTCAGCAGAATTTAGCACAACTGAAGTCCTACGGTAAGATGTGGATGCATCCTGCGTCATCTTTATCTCACAGCTACTTATAAATGTTTGTGTTGTGGCTTCAGTCACATTACGTGCTGTCGATGACCTCACTGAGGCTTTGTTCAGGCCAGAAAAAGGCTTTTGTGCCTCTGGTGTTGATATAGAGCATTAATCTTAGAAGCTTAGCCTCCCCATAAAACATCTCATTGATTTCATCTGATATAGAGAAACATTGCTTCCATGTGGTATCAAGCATGTATGATATTGCATTCAAACATGGAATTTCCGCCAATGCCATATGATATGTCACTGTCATCTGATAAATATAATAGGGAACATTTACTTACCCGGTCCGCAGAGTTCACCAAAAGTGCAGTGTCCGACTATAATGCACTGTGTCGCTATTCACTAAGATCGTGCGCCCGATATCCTGCATGTATCGCTTCCCCGCTCAGGTCCGACAGAGTTCACCATCTTCCTCCCTTTGCATGTTAGTGCATTATCTCGCGACACAATTTAAATCTTAAATCCCGTGCTCAGTCCGAATCAGTTGGATTGCCAACAGAACGCCCCCCCATTTTTGTTGCATAAAAGCTAGTGCAGGCCCCTGTTAAATACCTGTCAAACGGCGCACAGTCAGACGAAATTGCGATCCGCGACCCTTAATAAATAAGCCCCAATATGATAATGTATGATTTAGAACTAAACACAGTATACTGCATCACAGAACCTCTACATTTTCAGTATAAGAGAGGTCGGGGTTATTAAAGATATCTGTGGGAATTTGTGCTTATTCATCCAAAAGAGCGATTGCGAGGTCAGTCACTGATTCTGGCTTAGCTCCCATTTGGTATTACAGTTAACCCAAAACTTGTTCAGGCCAGGACTGTGCATGGCCACTTGAGTTTTTTTACACCAAACCTTTTAATATTTTGGGGTTATTTATTGTGTGCCGGCGTATGATAGCCACACCGCTGCTATGGTGCAGCCCGATACATAAAGAGGCTTCGGCCTGCTGCCTGGTGTAGAAAAAACCACAGCCGGCCACTTTCCAAGTGAAAATTCGCTGGCTGCAAACCTTCTCAAAAACCTTACAAATGTCTTTGTATCCCCTACCATTAGCATTATACTTTACTAAAAATAAGCTGCATAGTGATCTTCGAAAATAACATTGCATTTGGTTGATGCACCATCTGGTTGTAGCCACGTTATAGCAACCACCACATCTTAGGCTACATTCACACACATGTATAGGGGACGTATATACGGTCGGCGTATATACGGCCGATATACGTCCCCCATACACTTCTATGGGCTCACGGCACCGTACTGTAGCATTACAGTGCAGCACACGTGCAGCACCATACCGCTCCGTAGCCCTTAGAAAGATAGGACATGTCCTATCTTTATACGTGATAGGGCGCCGTGCGCTGTATAGTCCTATGGAGAGGGGCGGGGGTGAGCTGCGCTCATCCCCTGCTCCTCTCCGCAGTGCCGATGTATGCCCGCCGTTCTACAGTACGGCGGGCATTCATCGTGTGCATGTAGCCTTATTCCCCACTTCACTTGGATTGTTGCAGTTAAAACTGAAGCCAGGTGCTACAAAGTTTGGTCCGACAACCTTGACCTGTGCATTTTCAGGATTTTCCAGACTGAACCTGGAAATATTGAAGTGAACAGGCTGAGTACAGTTCAATGATTCTAAGTTCCACAAACGCAAGGTGTGAGTTTGTGTGACCAAACTCACTTGTGGGTAATGAGCTTTAGGCTGCGGTGCATATTGTGGTGCATCTACCCCACAACGACAACAGCTTATAAATCAACCGAGTAGAAGGAGAGACGACAATCGCTGGTATACTATCCAAATTCTTTATTCAACAGTGTATGGACAAAGACATATAGAGGATGTGTCTTGGAATAACACCTTGGTTCACTTTTAGGATATGCTCACACCTAGTTCAAGTATTATTAATATAAGGCTACATGCACACTGCCTTTGCCCGCCATACTGTGGCACGTCGGGCACACGGCAGCGTGCGGGGAGAGGAGGAGGAGGTGAGCACTGCTCACCCCCACCCCTCTCCATAGGAACATATGGTGCACTGTGCTCCGCGCTACAGAGTGGTACGCTCCGTACCGCTCCCGTACAGGGCCGTGAGCCCATAGCGCCGTATATACGTCCCCCATACATGTGTGTGCATGTAGCCTAACAGTGGAGCATACTGCTGTGGTTATTACAAGCCACTTTAAGGGGTTGTATCAGGTTTAACGTTTATCTCCTCCCCCCTGTCAGTCCCCAGACTTGCCCCGACGAGCTTGTCCTGTGCTCCATTGACTGCTATTGATCGGCTTACTAAAGCTCGCAATTTTTCCACAGGTTCTGGAGGTTAAGCCCCCCATTCTAGATCATGCGGGAGGGGGGGGACTCTTAGCTGTTGGACCCCTTGTGTTTATACATTTTCCCCCTTCCTGTATACAGGGCATGTTAAACTTGATACAACTACAATTCTTTGGTTGTTTGAAAAGTAGGTGCAATTTCCCTCTAAAGTCACTTGGAGACTTCTTGCTAAAGTTTCACATCGTGTGGGAACACTTTAAAATCTTGGCCAAAAAAAACAGTGTGTGCTCATACCCCCGACACTGCATGGACATTGGCATACCCACAAGTCGGAAGGGTCTTAGACCCAACAGTATAGGCGACCATGTTGTAGACTTAGTCATATAGTCTAGTTTATGCCTGCAATGTGAGAATCGACTAATGAATATCTAATAAGTTCTTGATTTATAATTATCGACAGTCTCCTTCCAACAAAAACATATGTAAACAGCGGGATTTTAACACTTTTCTTCTCTTATCAATATTGAGTTTCTGCATTAATTTAATATTATAACAGTGGAAATGTGACTTTCATGATATCAGCTCCAATACAAGTCACCTGCCCCGAGCAATTAGCCAATACTTTCTCAGAAGTAACGATTCTGTCCTACTTTATCTTCCATTGTGAATCATGATGAATATTTATTTATAGTTTCTGTGCTGGGACCGTATTTCACATTATTGATTTGCGGTTACTTTACAATGCCTTGTAATCACATTGCACACAATAGACCTGGCTGGCAATGGCAACTAATGATTGAAAAATAAGGTCAGTGGGTGTAGCATTTGACACGAAGCCGTGATTAAGTGAAAACTTTAAATCCCTAAATTATGTAGTACGTAATAACACCTCCCCAACACAGGACAGGATGGAGTAGAGGAATGTATAAATGGCATGCAATGTATCAAATACTCAGTGTATAAGAGATACTACTATAGAAGCTTTACATGAACAGGGGATCCCTAGGTGGAAAAGGGTAGGATATTACAAAGTTATAGGGTTGTATTTTAAGTTTTTTAAAGGTATGTATGAGGATTTACAGGACATCTACCACCAGGATGTCCAGGACATCTACCACTGACATGCAGGTTGTCATGGGCGCCCCTGCGATCCCCATCTCGGATCGCAGGTGCACCCATACCCCTCCCTGTGGCGCCGACCCTTTCCACTCCCCCGGACCTCACTTACCTCTCCGTGTTCCATCTCCCGTCCTAGCTGGTCAGTGCGCATGTGCCCCTGCTTAGGGCGTGCTTGTGCCGGCATTCGAAGATTTAAAGGGCCAGCGCACCACTAATTGGTGATGGCCCTTTTCAGGAAATGGATAAAGCCCGGCATCTGCCAGCATTCCCTGATGGATCTTCATGCTATTGCCGATGAGAAAGCTGTTCCCTGTGCCTTGTGCTTGTGTTTTGATTTCTTGTTGTGATCTCAGACCTGTTGTTGACCCCATCCTCTGCTGCCAGCCCTGACTACGATCCATTGCTGCCTGCCTTGACCAACTGCCTGTCCCCGGCTATGAGATTGCCTGCTAATTCTGTACCGCGACCTTGGCTGCCACCGCGGACAAGTCACACCTGTGGAATGACCTGGTGGCACCACACCGCAGCAAGACCAACCTGCTTTTCCGGTGGGCTCTGGTGAAGACCGGGTGCCACTTAGATTCCCGGTCCCAGGTGTCGGCTTCTGTCATTTTCCGCTGTGGTCCAGGGGGTTCACTGCCCCAGAAGCCTGACACAGGTGTGTGCCCTCTCTGTCAGGAACCGCTCGTCTTGTAGCCTCTTATGGCCTAGTTATTTTTAGAAATAAAGGTTTTCTAATTATGCAAATTAGCTTGAAGGGCTCCAGGCTCCATGAGCATTTATGGAGCCCAGTGCCAGCGACTCTGCATGATAAATGTGGCTCACAGTGCGACTGTGCAACGGAGTGCCCCTTTCAGTGCTGAATTTTGGCCCACATTTATTAAAGCCCCTGTAGCAGTGTCTTAAAATCTGACTTTGCACATTCTATTAAGGCAAACTGCATTATTTGTGGTGCCGGCTGCACTGTACCCGACGTGACACAAAATTCTGTACAGCAATGGCGTTCCAGTCCACAGTATGACCGTGTGACACATTTGTCATGCAGTGTCCCACAGAAGTGTGTTGCATGCCCTATGTTAAAGGTGCACTAAAAAATAGTTGTCGGAGCAGTGCGGGGACGCCAGATTCATGAATAACGTGCGCCACAATTACTGAATCTGGCGCACCCTGTACACTACACAGGCAAAGTACCCCTTTGACACTTTCTAAAGACTTCTGCAAGCAGACAAGAAAGTCAGACAAGAAAACTGGCGCAGGGGCTTCAATAAACGTGGATCCTTGTGTGATCCGGCATTGCTTCGGATGAGAATTCAGAGATCTAAACCTTGCCATGCATGCAGCATTTTAGTTGCAATATGGACAGAATCTGGCAGAGATCTATCAATGTTGGCTGCAACTGAGAACTTCATTAGTAAAGTTCTTTGGAGAATATACAAAAATTCCTTTGTTAGGACTAAAAATGATCGATCCCTTTTTTGGTTGTCAGGTATTTACCCAGGATCTTTCAGTGAGGGAAGGTCCAACAATTTGGAACTCACCATATCCTTAGTGTTACTTTAGAGATCGCCACCAACCTCCTGTGTCTCGAATGACTTATCTTTTTAAAAAAAAAAAAAAAAACTCATTTAGAGCCACTAGATGCCCTATTAATGGCCAAAAGATTGTATTATCGTACTAGATGACAACTTTTATTAACTCAATTTACTGAATTCTTATTATAAACACCAAAAGGTTTAATAATAGATCTAGGATGCAGGGGTGTCTCTCTTATATTATTTATCAGGTAACTATCTCTATAATTACTGTAGGGACTGTACTGACTTCTCTCATCCTTAGAGAGGAAACGTCCCCTTGTTAGCACTCAGATTTTTAGCTCAGTTGTATAAAATAGAGATCAGTATCATTTATAATTGCTATGAATCCTTATCAGTAGCTGGTCTGCCTACAAGTCAAACCAGTTGGATTCTAACACTTTCCACCGCCTAAAATGAAAATTGAAAAAACAGCTAAGAACTAAACCCCCCTGACGTGTTTGGCTACAACAAGCGACCTCAGGGGTACACAGAGTCTAAACCTGTGTACCCTTGCATATTTTTATACTACACAATTTGATAACCACACAGATGCATGGATTATATGCACATATACATCACAGACCAAAAGTTTGGACACACCTTCTCGTTCAAAGAGTTTTCTGTATTTTCTTGACTATAAAATTTATACATTCACACTGAAGGCTTCACACAAAAAAGTGTGAAACAACTTATATTCTAGGTTCCTTTTACTTTGATTACTGCTTTGCACACTCTTGCCAATCTTGCCAGCTTCAAGAGGTAGTCACTAGAAAATGTTTTCACGTCACAGGTGCCCTGTCAGTTTTAATAAGTGGGATATCTTGCTTTATAAATGGGGTTGGGGCCATCAGTTGTGTTCTGCAGAAGTCAGGTGGATACACAGCTGATAGTCCTACTGAAAAGACTGGTAGAATTTATATTATGGCTAGAAAAAAGCCGCTAAGTAAAGAAAAACGAGTGGCCATCATTGCTTTAAGAAATGAAGGTCCGTCGGTCCGAAAAATTGGGAAAACTTTGAAAATGTCCCCAAGTACAGTTGCAAAAACCATCAAGTGCTACAAAGAAACTGGCTGCCATGAGGACCGACCCAGGAAAGGAAGACCAAGTGTCCCCTCTGCTGCGGTGGATAAGTTCATCCGAGTCACCAGCCTCAGAAATCGCAGGGTAACAGCAGCTCAGATTAGAGACCTGGTCACTGCCGCACAGAGGTCTATCAGCAGAAGAGACTTGTTTGGGATAAAGAACACAAGGAATGGACATAGGACCAGTGGAAATCTGAGCTTTGGTCTGACGAGGCCAAATTTGAGATCTTTGGTTCCAACCACGGTGTCTTTGTGTCACGCTGAAAAGATAAAGGAATGGACTCTACATGCCTGGTTCCCACCATGAAGCATAGAGGAGGTGTGATGGTGTGTGTGGGGGGGGCTTTGCTGGTGACACTGCTCGGGATTCATACTGATTCAGCATGGTTATCACAGCATCTTGCAGGGGCATGCTATTCCATCCAGTTTGCGTTTTGTTGGACCATCACTTATTTTTTAACAGGACAATGACCCAAAACACACCTCCAGGCTATGTAAGGGCTATATGACCAAGAAGGAGAGTGATGGAGATGACCTGGCCTCCACAATCACCAAACCTGTACCCAATCAAGATGGTTTGGGGTGAGCTGGACCACAGAGTGAAGGCAAAAGGGCCAAGTGCTTAGCATCTCTGGGAAATCCTTCAAGACTGTTGGAAGACCATTGCTACCTCATCAAGAGAATGCCAAGAGTAGGCAAAGCAGTAATCACAGCAAAATCTGGCTACTTTGAAGAACCTGAATATAAGACACATTTTCAGTTGTTTCAGACTTTTTTGTTAAGTATATGATGCCTTTTGACGCCTTCAGTGTGAATCTACAATTTACTACTGACTTTTATAGTCATGAAAATACAGAAAACTCTTTGAATATGAAGGCGTGTCCAAACTTTTGGTCTGTACTGTAGATTACAGTCAATGATTGCTCGGCACAGTCATATGATAAGTCTTACACCTTACTCCCTGTACCACAAGTTGTCTCGCCTCAGACCTTATGACTCTGCTCTTCTTACATTAGCTATATCCTCACTAACAGAGTCACAAGAGACAAGCCTCCAAAGATCAACACCCTCACACACCCTCCTATTATGTAACTACGAGAGTGCTAGAGATGCTAAACCGAAATATTTTTAGATGCAAATCTCTCCTATTCTTCTCGTTGCATATAATGAGTGAGAGATGGAAAGGCAACAGCAAAGTCTTCCGAGGCCCCTTCCTGTGAATGTGAACTATAAAAATAACCTTTTATGTTCTTAGTTATTTATACATCTGAAGCTGTTTCTGCAAAATCAGAAATATTTTAAAGCGGGTCTGATAATAGTTTTGACCTCGCAAAGCCACTGACATAGCTATATAGAGTACGGAGAGAAATATCTAATCATCTCCTGGGAAGAGTCTACATGAACAAGTATTCCACAGTTTATGCCACTGGTTGTGCCACTATTGTAAGTACCCAGGAGGTAGCCTTTTCATATGCCCAATATGCTTGGCTTAGTTGGCTCCTGAAGACCTTGAAGACCCATCCATGACTCATTGTCAATACTCTTATTGAAGGAAAGAAAGTTGTTGACCTAAGTCTCGCAATAGAAAAGGAGGGTTTGTCCAGCATCCAGGCCGAAGGAAACTTCAGTAATCTTCCATTATAAGAATTCCACTTTATTCAAATATCTTTAAAAACAGTAGAGACGTCCCATAACATAGCAAATCAGGCTACGACTAAGGACTGAACAGGGTCCGAAAGGCGTCAGATTTGCTATGTTATAAGACGTCTCTACTGTTTTTAAAGATATTTGAATAAAGTGGAATTTTTTATAATGGAAGATTACTGAAGTTTCCTTCGGCCTGGATGCTGGACAAACCCTCCTTTTCTTTCGCAAGTTACCTCTGTTACCACAGCACGTCCATCCATCGGCAGAAACAACAAGAGTGGTGAGCTGAACCTTTCTATTTTTATTATTTATAAGTCTTGCAATACATGGCCCCATCCATCCTCCCTTCAATATGATGCAGTCATCCTGACACCTTTGCAGAAAATCACCCCAACATATGATGTTTCCAACCCAATTCTCAATGGTTGGGTCTGTGTTTTTGGGGTTGTGAGGATCTTTCTTCTTCCTTCAAACACTCTTCTCACTTGGCTACTTTGTTATGATGACTAAAGTTGATACCCAAGAGTTCTATTGTCATTTGTGAACCTTAAATGGGCCTGGACATGTGCTGGTGTGAGCAGGGGGCCTTGCAAACCCTGCAGGTTAGTGTTACTAACAGTATTCTTGGAGGCTCACTTCAGGTCATTGACCAGCTCCTCCTGTGTAGTTCTGGACTTATTCCTGACCTTTCTCAGAATCGTCCTTACCCCACAAGACGAGATCTTGCATGGGGCCCCAGAACGAGGAAGATTGACAATCCTCTTGTGTCTCTTCCATTTTCTAATAATTGAAACAACGCTTGTTGCCTTCTCACCAAGCTGCTTACCTATTGTCCTGTAGCCCATCCCAGCCTTGTGAAGGTCTACAATTTTGTATGGGTCAACACTAGAGATGAGTGAGTATACTTGTCCGAGCTTGATGCTCGTTCGAGTATTAGCCTACTCGAAACGGCTCATTGCTCGGACGAGTATTTCGCCAGCTCGAGAACGAGCATTCACTTAAGAAAACTCAGTGAAGAACAGTGCCACCGTTCTGCACTCATGTCTTCTGATAAGTTGGCAGATGTATGGAATAATCTGCAATGTGTTCTTCACTGAAGAACACATTGCAGATGTTTCCGTACATCTTCTAACTCATCAGAAGACACAAGTGCAGAACGGTGTTCTTCACAATAGTATGTGAAGAACAATATGTGTGAAGAACACATTGCAGATGTCTAACACGGGTCATTTTTGAAGTTCCAGAAATATTCCATTGAATACAAAGAAACAAACAAACAGGACTGACTTCCTTATTTCTCAATGAAATGACACATTTTATTGCAGAGCCTTGGTCCCCATGAAAAATGCTTGAGTCTCCCATTGACTTCAATGGGGTTCGTTAATCGATACGAGCACTCGAGCATCGGGAAAAGTTCGTCTCGAATAACGAGCACCCGAGCATTTTAGTGCTCGCTCATCTCTAGTCAACACTTTAGATATTACATTTGTACACTGTACATTATATCACATGAAGAGACTACAGAAAAAAGACTGAACTATACTATATAACATGTGTAGCAGCTGATCACTTTTTGAGACTCGCTATGGAAAATGCTCGTTATGTGACAAGTAGAAAGACCTGAGGAAATCGTGACATAGCAATGAAGCAGAGTACACTTCAGGCTCAAGAGCTCCCATCAGAGAATCAGGACTTGTGCAGAGCTATGTACTCTGTATGAAGTCAGAATTATTAAAAAAAAAAAAAATTCAAATATTGTTATTTAGTAAATGAAAATTTTTCAAATGTCAATCAGATTGACGTTTGGAGTTACCAAACTATGTGACCACCTTGCAGTTTATGATATAGATATGCCCCTAAGGCTACATGCACACTGCTGTTGCCCGCCGCACCGTAGCACGGCGGGCACACGGCAGCGCGGGGAGAGGAGGAGGAGGTGAGCGCAGCTCACCCCCGCCCCTCTACATAGGAACAAATGGGCGACGGCGCCGCAATACGGGAAAAGATAGGACATGTCCTATCTTTTCCCGGGGTACGGAGCAGTATGGTGCCGCACATGTGCTGCACCGTACTGCTCCCGTACCATGCCGTGAGCCCATAGAAGTGTATGGGGGACGTATATCGGCTGTATATACGTCCCCCATACATGTGTGTGAATGCAGCCTTACAGAGACCTGATGAAAACGTCATCCAATCTGTATGGAATTCCATGAAGATACAAAGGATTTGAGAAAGTTTCTATCCACTGAGGATCTGTGGTTCACTCTTTAAAGTAAATTTTCCATCAAAATCCATCATGATAAACCAGGCACCGTGACTGTGATAATCTTCTTATATTTGTTATCCATGGCCACCTTCCTCCCAAAAACAGCTATTATAATTATGTTAAAGGGCTCCGAGGGGTTTTACCAGAGCCATTCCATGCTGTTGCTTCAAAGAGTGTTACATTGTCTCATCTTCCTCCTTGCTCCCTCGACACTTCCTCCTTCCTCTGTCTGATGTCATATCACACAGTGGGAGGGGGAAGTGCTTCTGCACAGTGTTACAGGAAGGGCTCTGGTAACAACCCCCAGAACCTTTCTGGCTCATTAGAATAATTATACAAGTAATGAGGGAAGGAGGCCCTGGAAAACGAGTATTAAAAGATGACCAGAGTCACAATGCTTGGATCTATGAGAAAGTGCTCCTGGTTTACCATGATGGATTTTGATGGTAGATTTCTATTAAGATGTTTGGAACAACCTCCCCGCTGAATTCCCAGCAGACTGGATGCAGGGAAAGGGGGGTCCCACCAAATATTTATCTAATTAAGATCATTTACTTTATTTTTGTTAATTGAAAATAAACTATTGCCACTTTTATTTTTATTCTACTTTTACTTTGCAGAATTTTCACACCTGCCTATAACTTTTGCAAAGTGCTGCATATTCTACTTTATGCTCCTGAAATATAACCAAACATATGACACTACAGGCCTTCTTAAGGACACCCCAAGTTACCGACGGACCTCTCTGCCCCCTGTGATCTCAGGTGAAGATCTCTGGATGTTACTATAGCCCCAGGCTGCAATGATCAGCTGTAAAGTGTCTGTAATGTTTGACATGACTATCAAAATCCAATTTCGTGGGGATAAAACAAAAGGATTTTGTCTGGAGCTACAATTATAAAATATACCAGTTCTGACTTACATACAAATTGAACTTAAGAACAAACCTAAAGAACTTATCTTGTACATAACCCTGGGAGTGCCTGTAATTTGGTAATGAAGGAGGCTAAAGTTGGCAATATACATTAGAGTTACATCAATGAAAAATAATCTAATCTACTGTTTCAGGTTATATATTTTGTTTCTGTATATTTTGCCTATTCCTTTACAAAGTTTTAGCAAATATTTATCAGTCATTGAGTTAATCCGCCTACTAAACTCCCAAAATAATTTATTTCAATAAATAAATACAAGGTAAATTAAATGTCTTATCACAAAACTATACAGGCGGTCCCCTACTTAAAGGGGTTATCCGGGCTTAAAAATTTTTTTATGGCCGGGCTGGGGAGGGCTATTTAAACACAATAAACATGTACTTACCTCCTCCGGTGCTGCCGATGTCCAGCGCCGCGGCCTGTCTTCTCCGTGCGCCGGTTTCATTACACCGGCGCACAGGGAGCTTCCGGCCGGCCGGATGCTCCCATGCGCACCATCTCCCAGCGCTTACAACGCTGAGAGATAGGGATGGATGGGAGGAGCCGTCCACAACGCGGACCGGAAGCTCCCTGTGCGCGGCTTCCGTGCCCCTGTTTGTTTACGGAGGAGGTAAGTCCATGTTTATTATGTTTAACTAGCCCTCCCCAGCCCGGCCATAAAAAGATTTTTAAACCCGGATAACCCCTTTAAGGACACTCGACCCCTAGTTACAGACGGACCCCTCTGCCCACTGTGACCTTTGGTGAAGTTCTCTGAATGCTTTATTATAGTCCCAGACTGTAATGATCAGCTGTAAGTAGTCTGTAATGAAGCTTTATTGATAATCCTTGGTGCCATTACAGCAAAAATATTTGAAAATTCAATTGTCAGTGAGTCAAAAAAAAATAATTTTCTGGATCTACAATGATAAAATATACAGTTACTATTTACATCCAAATTCAACTTAAGAACAAACTGCTTAAGAACAGTCAGCTCTTATATCAGTCATCACTCGGCACTTCCTGTTCTATAACATAGTGACACAGATTTATATGGTCACATATTTAATATATAAAATATATAGTATATATATATATATATATATATATATATATATATATATATATATATAAAACAATTTTCTATATATAGCGGACACATGTTGGAATAAAAAGTATGTTTTTTTGCTTTTATTGAAATTTCGGAGTGCTGCGATTTTTTCGTATCATATATATAATTTAATATATATATATATATAAGATAAAATATATAATCACATATTTTTGTTTTTTTGATCTACACAACTTCACCTACACCTGCAACTACACAAAGCATCTTTCCATTCACATCATTTTAACATCAACCCAACTTTTTCAACTTGCAAATCCGATGCAGGGACTATAAATTAGAGCTCCTGTCGTGCTCTCCGTGTCCTGAACCTGATGCTAACCCCATGTCCCGAACAAATAACCTCGTGAAGCTACAAATAGCATAAAGTACAGAAACTCATAAATATGCTGAGAGTGGGGGCTCGTGTATATCCACCACAAAAACTACCTTCGCGTAAGATGATCTCCCCTGCCAGGATAAACAATGTGAATCTGAAGATCTGACTACGGAGATAGAGGATGGAGGAGATGTTTGCTAACTATAACATTAAAAATAATAAAGTTTACTAGAAGGTAGAACCAACTCACGTAATCTTGTATGGTTATTTCCAGCCTGGGGAGACAAAAACTTCATCCACAATACAAAGACCCTCACCGACCTTCCTTCATGTAGATGTAGGCCTTGATTCAGTTATAGCTGAACTCTTTGTCCCACACATGAACGTCTCTCACTTTCGTCTCGTCGCCCCCTTCCCCAGTCTCTGGCGCCTAATAAACTCTTCGTAGACTTTTCTTAACCGATCAGACACCTTAATCCTAAACACTTGTTCTCCATCCTCGGTTACATATTTGTCATATTTTGGTCTTGAAGAAGTTTTGTTGAAGCCACCAAGAATCTTGTGTATCTCTCACTTTGTTGTTAGTTGCTAACGATTGTATAGATGCAGTATCTGTACCTCTAGATTGATGTCTTCTTAAAGTGGCTGGATCTTAAAGTCTTCTACCATCCTTCAGTTTCCGATGAGCTCTTTTCGAGTGGATTTTTGTAGGATCTTCTAGTCTGTATCATGAGCTTTTCTCTCTCTCTCCAGTTCTCCTCTGCCTGTTTTCCTCCTCACTCCTGTAAGAGGAGCCTCTGTGTCTCACATGGCTGCCGAGTCCCCGTTACCTTGGGAATGACCCTGATTACAAACACTTTTCATGCCGCTCATTGAAAGAGCTGCAAGCACCCAGTGACTTCACAGAGTCTACCTAGTATTTGCAGAGGCCAACAAGTACAGACCTGTCCTACAAACAAACTGGAGATCCACTTCTAATTAAGGATCATCAGTGCAATAGTCACTGTAATATCTGTTTACAATCATACAAAACAAACAATGTTTTTCTCAGCAATTCCTGGCACTTCGCATTGTTTCACTTACAGATCTTTCCAGACTGTGGGAACGTTTCAAGAAATTAGTAACATGGCACTATGGATGTTAATGTTTAGGGATTGATTTTTTTGAGACCCTTTGTTTAATTGGGAAAAGTAGCTTTATCGGATGAAATTTTTGTTCTTTTGAAAGCTAACATCCTGCTTCCCCCAATAAGGTTCAGGTTCCTTGGATATATCCCAAAGAAACCTCAACCAGACACGTCATAGGGATTTGATGGTCAGATGGTCCTACTAAATCATCTGTATCCCAAAGGTCCCAAAATATGACCCTAAAATCATAGTATATAAGGCTGGAAAAAGATGCAAGTCCATCAAGTCCAACCTTTAAGAATTAAACAAATGTTTTTTCCCCATAACCCGTGATATTAGACCCACGATGGTAGAACCACCTCTCCTTTGAGAGGATGCCCCCTGTCTATGGTGATGGTAGAACCTCCTCTCCTCTAGGTGTAGAGGATGCCCGTGTCTATGGTGATTAGAGCCTCCTCTCCTCTAGGTGTAGTGGATGCCCCCTGTCTATGGTGATGGTAGAACCTCCTCTCCTCTAGGTGTAGAGGATGCCTCCTGTCTATAGTGATGGTAGAGCCTCCTCTCCTCTAGGTGTAGAGGATGCTCCCTGTCTATTGTGATGGTAGAACCTCCTCTCCTCTAGGTGTAGAGGATGCCCCCGGTCTATGGAGATGGTAGAACCTCCTCTCTTCTAGATGTAGAGGATGCCCCCTGTCTATGGTGATTAGAGCCTCCTCTCCTCTAGGTGTAGTGGATGCCCCCTGTCTATGGTGATGGTAGAACCTCCTCTCCTCTAGGTGTAGAGGATGCCTCCTGTCTATAGTGATGGTAGAGCCTCCTCTCCTCTAGGTGTAGAGGATGCCCCCTGTCTATGGTGATGGTAGAACCACCTCTCCTCTAGGTGTAGAGGATGCCCCCGGTCTATGGAGATGGTAGAACCTCCTCTCTTCTAGATGTAGAGGATGCCCCCTGTCTATGCTGATGGTAAAACCACCTCTCCTCTTCGCGTAGAGGATGCCCCCTGTCTATGGGGATGGTAGAATCACCTCTCCTATAGGTGTAGAGGATGCCCCCTGTCTATGGTGATGGTAGAATCGCCTCTCCTCTAGGCGTATAGGATGCCCCCTGTCTATGGTGATGGTAGTACAGCCTCTCCTCTAGGTGTAGAGGATGCCCCCTTGTCCTGCTCACACGCCTAGGTATAAAAAGATCTTTGGAGAGATCCTTGTCCTGCTTGTTCAGGTATTTGTACATTGTAATGAGGTCTTCTCTCAGCCGTCTTTTTTCTAAACTGATTAACCCCAAATTTTGTAATCTGTCAGTGTATTCTAATCCCCCCATTCCCCTAATAATCTTGGTTGCTCTCCTCTGCATTCGTTCCAGTTCTACTATGTCCTTATTATACACTGGTGGCCAAAACTGTACACAGTATTCCATGTGTGGTCTGACCAGGGATTTGTATAAGGGCAAAACTATGTCCTTATCAAGAGAATCTATTCCTCTCTTGATACATGGTTTAACTTGCTTTAGCAGCAGCCGCCTGGCTCTGGTCGCTAATATTAAGTTTACCATCCACCAATACTCCCAAGTCTTTTTCAGCTGCCGTTTACCAAGTAATTGACTGTTTAGAACATAATTATACTTTTTGTTTCCACGGCCCAAGTGCATAACTTTACATTTATCTACATGAAACCTTATAAGCCACTTTTCTGCCCACTCCTCAAGCTTCCACAAATCCCTCTCTAATGCTAAACTATCAACCTCAGTATTTATTACTTTACACAGCTTAGTATCATCTGCAAATATTGAAACTTGACAGTGTAAACCCACTTCATTAATAAAAGTATTAAAAAGCGTTGGCCCCTGTTGTACTCCACTGGAAGCATCAACCCAACCTGAAAATGTGCCATTAATGACGACCCTCTATTTTCTATCTTTAAGCTAATTACTTACCCAAATACACAGATTTTTCCCTAGTCCCAGCCTTGTCATTTTATGTATCAACCTTTTATGCGACACTGAATCATTCGCTTTGAGGTCCAGTCTGGAACTTATCTCCTCATAGAAGCCAATCAGATTAGTCTGACCGGACCGATCCATCATGAACCCATGCTGATGCTGGGTTATAATGTAATGTACAGTGAGATACCTAAGTATAGCATCTCTAACAAACCCCTCTCATTATATTAGTTAGACTCGCAGGTCTGTAGTTTCCAGGGTCACTTTTTGATCCTTTTTTATATATTGGCACCACATTTTCTATGCGCCAGTCCGGTGGAACAGAACCAGTTCTCAGGGAATCTTCAAATATTAAAGATAAAGGTCTGTCTATCACGGTACATAGATCATACAGAACCCGGGGGTGTATGACATCTGGGCCTGGCAATTTGAACTGTTGACATTACAAAGATAATTTACATTATTCCTAATCATGTCTTCCACCATGGGAGTTTCCTGGGTAAAGATATATGAATGCGACATTCAGTAGATTGGCCCTTTCCTCATCTTCCTCCACCATGACCCCCGGGTTATTCCTCAGTGGGTCCACACTTTCTATTTTTAGTTTCTTAGCATTTATGTACTTATAAAATACAAGACTTGGCAATATTTCTCTCAGTCTTTATTTTTGCTGCCTTTAACTGTTTTTTACAGAATTTATTTTTCTCTCTATAATCCTGTAACGCCTCACTGCTACCTTTGCTTTTTATATTTCTCGCTTATTGCTCTCCTTACAAGACCAGTTAACCACGTTGGCATGGTATGTGTTTCTCACAGGTCTTTTTTAGAATATTTGTGAAAAAGTCCTCTCTTAGCTGCAGAAAATGGTTGGGCCTGCCTCCATTATGCACCAACCGGGAAAATTTTTGTTGGTTGCAGCTTTCAACTATAACTTCCTTATGATATGTCTTGCTTTTAGCCAATGGAGGGATTGCCCAATTTCAAATGCAAATAGTTGATAATGTTTGTGTAATGAAAAGTGGTTCATGGTTTTCTACATCTCTGCTTGCTGTCATTCAACAGGAAGCTTTGTTGTTTACTGTCTCTGAAAAAAAATTGGCCCATGGTCATGTGATGTCACACAGATGCAGGATTCATATATCCCTGGTCATGTAGTGTCACACAGGGGCACAGCTCGTTATATCCTTGGATATGTGATGTCACACGGGTGCACAGTTCATGTATCCCTCATGCCCTCACTACCTGGATCGCTTAATTTGCATGAAGTATATGAAAATGCTGAATTTTTATTGAAATAATATCTCACGGGGAAGCATTGTCTAGAAAGCTTATATAGTGGCGTACACAATGATGTGTTACTTGTGAGGTGATTTGGGAAAAGCTTCATTTGTATTAATGGAACAGGTACAACAGTTTTTTTTACAAAAAGTCCACCATGTATGAACTTCACCCCTATCATTTACCATGTAAACATTCAAGAAAACATTGCTTATGTAAACCAGATATAAAGCATAAGGAAAAATAATTACCCTCAGAATAGTCACATGCCCCAAGATGGGAACAGATAGTTTCAAAATCATATGCCGGAATTCACTTTTAGAAAACATTGCAAAGACTTGACCACATGAGACATTGAGACATCTTATCTGGTGTCTAAACACGGCCTCTCAAATCCTTTAAGGACATGATGAACTACGTGTGACATACGTATGAAATACTTTGCAACATTTTTCAAGTACACCTAAGTGTTAGGCCCATAAGTAACGGTACATAACTGTGACGAGGCTGTGTTCACACGTTCTTCAGAACCTTCAAAATTCTCTCAAGGTTCATAGATCCTTGATAGGAAGAATAAAATGGAATTCTGTGGTATTTTTCCCATGGTGGAACCTACTGAACCCTTATTGTAAGTTGTAGGGATCAATCAGTCATTGGGGCACATTTACTTACCTGGTCCCGTCGTGACCCCGCGGTGCGTTGTCCGACAAGACTTCGGGTCTGCCGGGATTCACTAAGATCGTGCGCCCGAGTTCCTGCATGTGTCGCTGCTGCGGCAAGGTCCGCCGGAGTTCACCTTCTTCTTCCTGGTGCATGTAAGTGCTTGATCTTGAGACACAATTCGTTTTTTAAATTCCACTATTTTTCCGAATCCGTCGGGTTGTCCGACGACCACGCCGACGATTTCTGTCGCGTGAATGCCGACGCCGATGCTTCACAATCCGAACGCGTGCGCCAAAAACCCGGGGCAGTTCAGGGCAAATCGGAAATATTCGGGAAACGCGACGAAAGTGCGGCATTCGGTCCCTTAGTAAATGAGCCCCATTGTGTTGGTTGTTGTAGTCTGTTTTTTTGACTGAAATGGGCCAAATGTGGACAAAGTCTAAGCAGTCTCATTGCTATGTTATCTTCATACAAAGTGAGATATCATGTATAGGATTCAGTTTTAAGGAACCTATAGATATTAGGCAGGTTTTTTAGACAGGCACTACATAAAGGGGATTCCCAAGTCTAACATACTAATGACACTTCTATAGGATGGGCCATCAATATCAAATAAGTGAAGGTCGTCAATGGTTGGGACGACCAGTGATGTCATTCATCAGTCTCTTGGCCTATTTGTAGTTCAGTCATGTTTAAGTGAATCAGAAGGATCTGCAATACCAGGGACAGCCACGCTATAATCTATGGAGCTGTTTTTGGTAGGTAGTGAAGAGTTTGCGGCACTCATACATTGCAATCTCTTCAAACAGCTGATCGGTGGGGTTGGACCCCCATGAATCTGATTCATCCTGATGCAGTATTTTAGTCCTGGAAAAACCCTTCAAGTCATGACTCTGGCTCATTTAACTTATTAAATCTTCTCTACTTGTGTTTACATGACAGTATCCAGGTTGTAAGCGTTAAGTGAGTATAGGATGTGGAAGAAGCATTACCCCAGATGTAAAGGATCAGAAGAATGTAAATGTCTGTGGGGGTATTAAGATGACCGGGTGGTGTGGGCTGTTGATATGTTTAGGGTGGGCGTCTGAAGGGAGCATTCGAGGAGGTGATAACCAGCTGTCACTGTGTTAGAGTATTTTGCATGAGATTTTTAGCATGAGTACACTGTGTCCTGTTGTCATGATTGCCGAGTAAACACACTGAGCAGAAGACGGTCTATCAGGAGAAGGAAGGAGCAGTAAACGGAATAGTTACATGTCAGGCCAAACCCATGAGCTACAGTGCCTAAAGATTTCCATGTAAAGCTAAGCATAAAGATTGCTCGCCTAAATATTTAGCACCAAGCCTAAAGTAGTCACTAGTGTTAAGCGGACCCAAACTGCAAAGTTCGGGTTCATACAGGACTTCATTAGAAGTTCTGGTCCGAGTTCATCTCAGCTTACCACCCCTTCCACCTCCGTTAATGTCTTTTGGAGGCTGAAGGGGGAGCATCACTTCAGATGCCCATATTTGTTCCATTGTCTGTAGCAACATTTCACTACTGAGGGCATCTTATGGGTTTATTGGGGCACATTTACTAAGGGCTTTGCGCCAGTTTTCAGTCGGACTTTGCACGTGCTACAAAAACCATGAGCAATTGATACACTTTTTGGGATGATAAACTAGGGAATGATAATAATAATAGGGATGATAAACACTGCAGCCGTGACGCTATCACTTCATAAATACATCTGCAAGCAGTTTGCACCTGTGCACAGGTCTGCCCCATGCTGGTCATTCATCCTTATAATCCGGTGCGCCTTATAATCCGGTGCGCCTTATCTATGAACCTAGACGTTTTAGCAAGCATTTATTGATGGTGCGCCTTATAATCTGGTGCGCCTTATATATGAACCTAGACGTTTTAGCAGGCATTTATTGATGGTGAGCCTTATAGTCCGGAAAATACGGTGTATATATATATATATGTTTTTTATGGCAGTTTTTACGCTAATAGCGCTATTAAGTATTGAGATGATCTTACAAGCTAAGGCCATATATAGATTATATAGGTTCATATAAGCATCGTTGGTCACATTAAGTACATCAGTCACAAATCTGTAAGATTTGACTTGAGAAATAAGACATAAACTACTTTGTAACCTTAAAGGAACCTCAGGTTAAATGAAAGCCAGTGACGCATAGCTGGAGATATAGCAATGTGCCTGGTATGTAACAGCAATAGAAATGATGCACAGCTCAGGATATGGGATTCTATGAACAGAGGATGGGAACACATCCTAAGAATTATAGCCAGCCAGGCAAACGTCCAAGGAGCAATATGCCAACTACATCCACCATAATAATCATAGTGATAAATGAATGAGACTGAGAACGTCCTACTATCATAACGTCCTTATATCATACTCTTCTGTGTAATTGACCATCTACTTCCTCCGAATTTACAAAAACACTGCCTCCAAATCCACAAAATGGCCTGTGCCAGTGTCCCCTTCCCCCAATAGACCTGAGGGGCAAAGTTGTATTGTTTAAAGGGAACCTGTCATCAAGAACAGGGACAATAAACCATGCTCACCCCCCACTGTTCCTTTTTTGAAAAGTGCAGAGCAGATGTCCCAGCCGAAATCTGCCCCCTCCCGCCAGTAAAATTTTTCCCCAAACGTTTTCTGCCTTTATGTTAGCCCCACCCACTGGCACGGTGCTCTACCCACCACCTCGGTGAAATGAGAAGATCTGTAATTTCACATACAGAGCTCAGTGCTAAATTCTTCATACAAGTGAGAGGGACAGCATCCTGGTAAGTACAGGAATTGGATAAGGAGAGGACTTCCTGTCTGCTCAGGCCGATATCTGAAGACACAGAGCTGTCAGTCAAAAGAAAGAGGGGTGGTTCACTGGCAGCCTGGAGAAAACATGACTATTCTCTTCAGAAGTTGACTCATGTCTACTCATTTGCATATCAGAAAAATGGCGGTAATTAAAGTACAGTGATTAAGTGGCAGAAATTTGATGTGGGGAGGATATTTAACCTTTTACCAGCAGGTATTACTGTTGAAGCTTCCTTGTTTAAGGAGTTGTCCATCATAAACAATCACAATGGGGCAGATTTACTTAGCCAGTCCTGTCACGATCCAGCGGTGCGTTCTCCGACGAGGATTCAGGTCTTCGTGAGTTCACCATCCGCCAGAGTTCACCATCCTCTTCCTGGTGCATGTAAGTGTGGTTCAAGCGACACTTTTTTAAAATAAATAGCGCGATTTTTCCGAATCCGTCAGGTTTTCTGATGGCCACCCCCCCCCCCCCGATTTCCGTCCAATGGAAGCTGGCGTTGATGCGACACAATCCGATCGCGTGCGCCAAAATCCTGGGGCAATTTGGCGCAAAACAGAAAAATTCGGAAAGCACGACGGAAGAACGCGATTCGGACCCTTAGTAAATGTGCCCCAATGACTGACTCCCACTGGTCCTGAAGATGGGGGATCGAAAGTCACACTTTTATGGTGCTGCAACAATGTTGTTCTATTATTGGATTTCATCCCCAGGAAGAAATTTTGTTCCCCATTCTCCCGATTGAAGTCTCACTAATTTGACCACCAAAAATCTGCTTGTTATCCCCCATCTTGTAAATAAGGGAATAAGTGTCTTTCCTGGGAAAGCCCCTTAAAAATGACAGCATCTACAATTTCACAATTTCTGTTTCACATTTATTTTTTTTCGGGTTTCCAAAAATTCTAAATGCAATCACGCAACGACAAACGTCACTTTTCTCAAAGATCAAAACAGCTATTAGGTTTTATAGGAAATTCTCTTCCACCTAAGTAGTGACTTCAATGTTTTTAACAAGTCCGCATTAAGGATTTTAATAGTGGGGTGTGGCGCTTTACAGCAGGAGAGGTAAATATAGATATTACGATATTTGGTGTCGATTTGCATTGAGAGCAACTGATTAGCAGAACATCCTATCAAACCATGGGGGGAAACCGGACGCCTCACGCGGGCTTCAGTTTCATTGAAATGCGCTGACTTGGTTTACGAATGTGGAACTGAAAATGACTGCTGACAGATATGGAAGCTCGCAAACATCTTGTGGAGTAAGATATGTCCACAAAGCAGATTTTCTAACCGTTTCGGTGCACATTTTATACCAAAATTTTTGTGGGTTTCAATGGCTGTAAATTTTGTTGTTTTTATTTTTTCTTTAATCCGTGTCAATAAGTGAAAGTCACTTTTTCATCAAATTCTGGGTAGATTCATGACAAATAATTAAGGAAAATAAAGAACTAACATTTTGGAGTCAGCCTTGAAATTTTTCTTTAGCTCTGGATGAATAAGAAATCGACAACTGGGTGGTACCATTTGGGGAGAAGCGAGGGGGGGGGGGGTTGTCCCTACACTGTATGACAGGTGTAAAAAAGTGTAGGGACCCAATTAAAGCTACATTCACAGGGTGTGTGCCCGTTGTACCGTAGCATGGTGGGCACATGTTGGTGCCCGGGAGAGCCCCCCGCCCCTCTACATAGCGATATATGGAGCACGTCACCGTATTCCGGGTAAAGATAGGACAGGTCTTATCTTTCTCTTGGTTACAGAATGGTACGCTGCCGCACGGTACTGCTCCCATACGACGCCGTGCACCCATTGCCGTTTTTGGGGGACATATATATGGCGTATACATGTCGGCCATATATATGTCCTTCATACGGTTGTGTGAATATAGCCTAACATAGAGAAATCAACAGGTTCTCTTCAGTCCATATTGCTTCAATGTTATCCCAAAATTCCAATTCCCTTTACCACTAGTTCTGATCTATAGGTACAAAAAACTAGATAGTTCCAGATTTTTCTCAATAATGTCAGACTTACTTGAGAAGTCGCAACAGGAATGTAACCAGGCGTAAATAAACAAACAGACCATAAATGTTTGCAACCAACGTAAAATTTTCTGTATCGCCCAAGATTTCATTTGTGAATTGTGTTGCCATTGCTTACGTATAGTGACCATATTTTATACAAAAAAAGTCAACTAAAATTGGCTTTATTAATCAATTATCTCGTTTCTTGACGCTCTTCAATCTCCCTAGATATAATTTCCTAATACGAATTCCAATTTTGTAACTGTCCAATTTCGTAGCAAATTTTCTACATATCCCAATTTTCACTGAAATAACACAACACTTTGTAATATACACAGGTGGCATATACATGCGGTCCCCTACTTAAGAACACCCGACTTACAGACGACCTCTAGTTACAAACGGACCTCTGGATGTTGGTAATTTACTGTACTTTAGCCTTAGGCTACAATGATCAGCTATAACAGTTATCACAGGTGTCTGTAATGAAGCTTTATTGTTAATCCTGGTTCTTATGACAACCCAACATTTTTAAAATCCAATTGCCACAGAGACCATAAAAATTTTTGTGGCGTTACAATAATAAAATATACAGTTTCGACTGACATACAAATTCAACTTAAGAACAAACCTTCAGAACCTGATCTGGTACGTAACCCGGGGATTGCCTGTAATAATAACTATGTAAGTAGATGAGAATCTCGTTAGCCCAGCTCTGTTAGTCTCTACGTGCACTCCTAAAACGCTAATTTTTATATCAAGCCGGAACTTTCAAAAAATGTTGTACAACCATTATGATATGAATATTCAAATGAAGTATAGCAAGCCTCATCAAGTGTAGGAGAGTAATAATGTACATACACTGTCAGGTCCAGTCCTTTCATGACAATACTTTCTAAGGTCTCGGGCTACCTGTTGGCCGCCAAACTATTGAACGTCATAATGTTGACCTATTACACCAAACGCAGCGCCTACAAATGATAGCCAAAGGGTATAAATGATGTTAGTTTTATAAAAACTTCATGAAACATATCAATGATATGTAAAATTTGCCAAATTAGGCCATCATTTTCTTATATTTGTTAAATTTACTTGACGTACAAAACCTAATGACCACCTAGAGACTCAGGATTATTTTGACACACAACGAAACAGAGTAGTGGAGAGTCCATTGAGGAGGAGAATGTTTGGTCATGGTCTTTGATCTCACCTTTGTTTACGGCTGCAGCTGTTTGTGGTTAGATCTCAAACTCCATAAACGCCATTCACCTCTTCTCTAGAAGAAACCTACAGGGGTGTGAAGACTTTCTGGTAGATACGTAACCCCAGATCTGTCCGGCCAGTGTCTGGCTTGGAAACTCTGGAGCTCTGCTCTCCCCCCCTGGAATCCTCGACTCAAGTTACAGTGAGGATATATATAGCGGCTGACTCTCTGTACACTATCTCAAATTCCAACCTTTCACGGTAATTAACCACTCATCTTCCAGACCGAGGTCCGAAAATAATTAAAAAAATTCCTGCTATGACCATAGATCCATAAGTATCCACCTTTCGGAGGAACTGGCTGAAATTGTGACCCAAATATGTCCCTTTTTTCTCTACATTTAAATTGGGAAATATCTTAAGGAATAAATTTATGGTCCGAATTCAATTCAACAAGAAAAGATTTTGGTGGGTGCTTGATTTTTTAAATGTTTATGTAGCAATCATTATGAGAAACTATCTACAACTTTCGCTCCCTCCTACTTTCATACCTAAATGTAACCAGGATTTAGGCCCACAAACCATTACCAACCTGTTATCAAGCACCGTTCTTCTATATTCAGGGAGATTCAGCAAAAATACCCCTGATCCCTTTATTTAAATAACATTTTAGGAGTCATGGGCTCAGTGAAGAGTCAAACTTAGAAGTTCACTTATGGTATAATTGATGTCCTGAAATCCAGAAACATCAATACAACATGACAGACATGCCAGTCTACACCTGCTACCATGTGCTTTTCAATAGGACGTGAAGAAGGGAGGAGCATGCTCTCGAAACGCATTGTCCATTTAAATAAATATAAAAAACACCAGGGCTTTACAACAACTGGGCTTTTCCTCATCAACCTGTACTACTACCAGGGTTTCAGTAGGCCCTTGGGCGACATAGGCTTCAGTGGGCCTCTTTGCAGTAAACTCGTGTAGCGGCATGGATTTATTATATAGAGCCCTCCCCATGGATTAATTATATACAGCCCTGGGCCCCCCTCAACACTGATAGATTTATTATATGCAGCCCCCTCCCCCACATGGATTAAATGCAGCCCCCTCCTCACCCCCCATTCATTATATACAACCCCTCCTCACCCCCATTCATTATATACAACCCCTCCTTACCCCCATTCATTATAAACAGCCCCTCCTCAACCCCCCATTCATTATATACAGCCCCTCCTCAACCCCCCGTTCATTTTATACAGCCCCTCCTCATCACCCATTCATTATATACAGCCCCTCCTCATCCCCCATTCATTATATACAGACCCTTCTCACCACCGTTCATTTTGTACAGCCCCTCCAGATCCCCCATTCATTATATACAGCCCCTCCTCATCCCCCCTTCATTATATGAAGTCCTCTTCTGATACCCATGGACTAGTAAATGTGAGCATTAAAAATAAAATAATAATGCTCGCCTCAGTCTACTACTAAGGTCCAGAGCTTCCCCTCCACCGTCACCCTTCACATGCAATGCAGCGTACTGCAGCACATGGACATGTGGCCATGAGTGGGCCCACCCAGCAGCTGTGAGCCCCGGCACTTGCCTGGGATTGCCAGGTGTTTGTGCTGGCCCTGATTAATAATAATAATAATTCCTTTATTTCTATAGCGCACACAGATTACGCAGCGCTGCACAGATCTTGCCAAATCAGTCCCTGTCCCTGGCCCACAATCTAATCAACATACCTACCAGTATGTTTTGGAGTGTGGGTGGAAACCAGAGGACCCAGTGGAAACCCACGCAAACACGGAGAGAACATACAAATTCTTTGCAGATGTTGACCTGGATGGGACTTGAACCTAGGACCCCAGCGCTGCAGGGCTGTAGTGCTAACTGCTGAGCCACAGTGCTGCTCTTACATCCCCCAGTCTTCCACGACCAACCTGAGGTACATGCAGCAAGCCACCACCCTCACTTAAAAACCCAAATGAGAGTTTTGCCCATCACAGGAAGGTGAGCATTTAGACGTTTCTATACACCCATAGCACTGCCTAAAATGTTACTGCCCTATAGTTTGGCTGTGTCTTTGCTTTTTTATTCATCATCACAAGTCTGGGTAGCTACTGAAGTTAAGATGATCAACGTGTCCTATGGGAGATTAGTTAGCCAGGATCGGCCATCCCAGTATGGGTCTTCACTTTCTGTGGTTTATGAAAAGGGCCAAAAGGTTGTCAAAAATCAGTCTGACTGATAGATGGTGAGAACATTGGGATAAATGTACTGGAATTGTGTTCCCGTTCTCTTTGTTGACTGTAATTTTTACACATCTCATGTAGTCGTAATTAGAGTTTTGTGAAAGCTGAGCTCTGATTGGTTGCCATGGGACACTAGAACAGTTCTGCTCTAAGAGACTTATGATACATCTCCCCCTTTATTTGTATGTTTTCTTTCTTCAGCATACAGTTATTATTGTTGTAGAGAACAATTACAAAAATACCAAATGGATATAATATTACATATCAAAAAATCTCCCCTAAAGTCACATATGACTCTTCTCATCTCATATTCACGTGAGATGAGTCAAGTTTAATGGTTGCAGCTGTAGCGTCAATTTAGAAGCCCCTATCTATCGGTCCTAGAAAGATATGTCTTATGTCACATTGAAGTGGTTTTCCCATGAAACAAGTTAGGCCCTATTCCCAGGATAGGGCCTAACTTGCTAATGGTTGGGGGTCTCAGTGATGGGACTCCCGTAGATCACAAGAACAGGGGGGGTCCAAAGAACATCTGTTGGATCGTTCATCGCTGCCCTAGATGAGCGGAGCTGGCGGTTGCGCATGGTTAGGTTGTCCCGTTCATCTCTATGGAGCTGACGGAGATAGCCGAGCGATGTACTCTATCCTGTGAATAGGGCATAACTAACTTGGAAAACCCCTTTAAAGATAAGAATTTCATCCTTCAGATCACATCAGGTTTATGCTACAGAATTGGACATTGGGCAGTTAAAAGTAGGCAGGATCTGGATCTTGGTAACCAGATTAGATTTGACATAATAGAGGGAATTCTAGGTCCTACTTGTGCGGGCTAGTAGTTAAGAGCGGGAATATTTGGTGACAGAGATGAGAGTTTGTTCATGGGGAGGGGCACCTTCCATAGAGTATAGTGGGAAAAGAAATTGGTCTTTTAGGTATGGGGTGCAGACCTAGGTGTACTTCAAAAACTACAGCAAAAGTCACAGTGAAAAGTCATAAAAAGGACAAAAGTCTCAAAAATTAGACAATTAAACTAGCAGAAATATAGATACATGTCCCCCAGTGATAATTAACACTATAGGGCTCATTTGCTAAGTTTTTGGGCATTGCACGACAAGTAGTAAACAGATGTCTGCGCTGGGATTGTGTCGCACCGGAACGGATTGTGGCGCGGCTGCTCTGGCTCTCATGTGACAGAAATCGGAGAGCGGGCTGTCGGACGATCCGACTGATACGACTGAGCGCAGGATTTAACTTTCAAGTGTAGCAATCCAATGTACTTACATGTACCGGGAAGAAGAAGGTGAACTCTGTCGGACCTGAGCGGGGAAGCCACACATGCAGTATATCGGGCGCACGATCTTAGTGAATCGCGGCACAGTGCATGATCGTCGGACAATGCACTTTCGGTAAAATCCAGCGGCTCCGTAAGTAAATGAACCCCTGTATATTATATAGTACAATTAACACTGACGCATAGGTATTATACTTCTAATCTATGGCAATACAAGATTAAAATGCAACCTTAACAACAAACATGCAAACAACAGTTTTTAGTATTTGCACAATGCACTTTTCTGCGATGAGATCCCACGTGAGGAGGAGTGTTTACACCGCTTGTTAATGGAAGGAAATTCTAATGGGCTTTAATTAGAACATTTTTGAAATTTCCTATGGAGCCATCTTGAAGAGTCCTAAAATCAACCTGAAAAAGTAACATTGGAAAGAAAATACTCAGGCCGGGGTCACCCGACTGTAGGGAAGTTTGACGCATAGGGAAAGACTCCTTGCGGGACATGTATCAAACTTTTGGCTTGCCTTTTTCTTGAATTTTTTCTTAAACTTTTCATGATGCTTGTGTTTTTTGATCCTAAAACTATCTCCCTTCAAAGTTCGCCATTGTCTATTTTTCTGCCGTGATCCCCAACTTATCACCTGATCCAGATGACCAGAATCCAGATGTGAAAGTTGCGACTTTTCTAAAAAAAAAAAAGGAGCAAAAAAACTCCCTCGATTTGTTGTCTGGCAGAATGTTTTGAGATCGATGGAAGTGTGATCGCCCACTTCCTGGCTGAATACAGGTTTTCATTGTAACCACAACAAGTACATTAGAACATAGCAAAGCATCCAGGGACATCCAAAGCCACCATCTTTCGGAATCTCTCGGAATTTTAGCAATTTTACTACTTTGGTCTATAGTTACTATATTCATTCTAATGTCATATAAGCTCTAATAGACACGAGAACTCTATGAGAATTGCACAAATCCACAAGTGCAGCAAGATGCCACCATAGGCTAGATGCCTCTATACTCATGCCACGGATCTGTACTGGGGGTTTCTCCTACTATTCTATGCTTACATCTTTTAGTTTGTTCATTTCAGGAGCTTCAGTTTTTACACATCTCTCATTAAGAGCTCTCTTATTGTGGTACTTCTTGGCCACTTTTTGGTCATATTGTTGGGTGGACAATATATCATTTCAATTTAACAAATTTGTGGAATAATGGACATCAATAGCACCCATTGTGGCTCTATGGTGTTTAGGTGAAAAAGACCTTTGTCTTTAGCTACATTCACACTGCCGTATGGGGGACGTATATATGGACAACGTATATATGGCGTATCTATGTCCCCCATAGACGGCAATGGGCGAACAGCGCCATATGGGAGCGATACGGTCCAGCACTAGTGCGGGATCGTATCGTCCTGTAGATGGGAGAAAGATAGGACATGTCCTATCTTGCTCCGGAATATGGCGCCGTGCCCCATATGAAGAGGGGCAGGGGTGAGCGGCCATCATCCCCTCCTCCTCTCCCGGACATCAACATGTGCCTTCTGTACTACGGTATGGCGGGCACACATTAATGGGAATTTAGCCTTCGTTTGTAAGGGAGGTTCTCTTGGAAGACTCCCAGATGTAAGCACACCCTCACCCGGACAGTTTATATCTGCCTTTTTTAATAATGGATGCCCCATTTTCCCATCTGGTAATCTGTTGTTTCCCAAATTTGTATCATGTTTCTTTTTTAGTTTACACTTTGTGTCTTTTATAATATATTCTACTAATTTGATATGTGCACTTTTCTTAAAGGGGTGTTCCCATTTCGGGAAATTAATGTTATTGTCAACATGAAGAAAAACTTTACAATTTTCCAATATACTCATGGTTTCTTAGATCTCTGCTTGATGTCCTGCTATAGAAATATTATGTTTACTTCCAGTGGACAGAAATCTGACCATGGTCACACAGGTGCACAGATCGTTATTATCAGAGTGATCAGAGCCGTGTGATATAACGAGCCGTGCACCTGTGTGACCATGGGCAGATTCCTGTCCACTGGAAGTAAACATAGAAGCTTTTTATAGAAGGACAGCAAGCAGAGATCTAGAAAACCGTGAACTGATACAGAAAGTATATAGCAAAACTGTATAACTTTTCATTAGACAAATAATAACATTTATTTGCTGAAATGGGAACACCCATTTAAGATTTTGAGCTTATCAGGGACATTTATCAGTTTTCTAGCGTACGAGCCCTAAAATAATTGCAATTACTTGGGAACTGCAAATGTTTTCCCCTTCATGCCATCTTCACGAGCTGGCAAAGGGTGTTCATAATCCAAGTCTGCGCAATAGGTATAGCCTGTAAACATTCAAGTTTGCAGTGTGTAGTGCAATTCTACACCAGGCAAGGCCTGGTGTAGAATTGGCAGCCGGGGCCTCCTGATGTATTTGTGGGGGATGGGGAAGACCTGAATATGATAAATGTCCCCCTATGTGTCTATGTGTGGAGATGTATCACAGTATCATAGTTAAAAAAAAGACACATGTCCATTAAGTTCAACCAAGGAAGGGAAGGGATTGGATGAGGAAGGGATTTAGGGGAAACAATTCTATATAACATAACCATCAATGTTATTTAGGTGTAAAAAGCCATCTAGACCCTTCTTGAAGCTGTCTGCTGTCCCTGCTGTGACCAGCGCCTGAGCCAGGCTATTCCACAGTAAAAAAGCCCTGTCGCCTCTGGTGATTAAACCTTGTTTTCTCCGGACGGAGACAGTGCCCCCTCGTCTTTTGATTTTATTTCACCAGAAACAACTTTCCACCATATTTTTATATGGACCATTCATATATTTATATAAATTAATCACGTCCCCTCGTAGTCGTCTCATTTAGAGACTGAATAAATCTGAATAAATCTAGTTGTTTTAATCTTTCCTCATAACTGAGACTCTCCATACCCTTAACATTTTTTTGGCTCTTCGTTGTACCCTCTCCAGCTCCAGGGAGACTGGACTGGTTGTTGAGTTGAGCTCCCTGTATTATTTTTGCATGGATCTTACCTCTCTGTTCTCCTATATATCTGTGTTATTCACATATTACTATGAAAAAATAAACTAAGCTCCCTGAGGACGATCATGTAAAAGACAAAATGTTCACATATCACAAGCAATAATCTCCCAAAAATGTTCTTATAGTTGTGGCTATATAACAGAAACCATGTAACAAAAATCATTACGTAAGGGTGAGATCCCGCTGTGAGTCACACGATGAATGATTCACATTCCTGCACAGGGAGGACAGGTAGTACAGTACAGCGGCGTAACCCGAGAGCGCGTCTCACCTCCATAGTAAGGGCATTGTCTATGAGAAGAGCCACAATCCATCATCAGCCGCTGCAGAAAAAATAACTTTGTATCATCATATTCTGGCAGCCATTACTTTTTCATACATTGGTGTATGGAGCTGCGTAAAGTGTTGTATTTTGTGGGACGAGCTTAGGTTTTCATTGATAACATTATAGGAACTGTACGACTTGTTGATCTGGAAGTTCTGGAATGGTCTGAGGAGAAGTACAAAAAATTGTAGGTGTTGACTCGGCCTCGATGTATTTTTTTGGGAAATGCTTTAGTTTTTATTGATAACATTTTTAGGAACTGTAAGACTTGTTGATCTGGAAGTTCTAGAATGGTCAAAAATGACAAAAATTTGAAGGTGTTGACTCTGCCTTGAAATGACCCAGAATTGAATCTAATCAAAGATCTCTTCAGTGTGCTGGACAAACAAGTCCAATCCATAGAGATTTCATCTCACAACACACTGGACCTGAAGGACCTGCTGCTAACGTCTTGGTGCCAGATATCACAGGACACCATCAGAGCTTTTGGGAATACTTTGCCTTGATAAGGCAGAGTTTTGGAAGAAATCCATCTACTAGTTCCCTCTTTAATGTGGTAGAAATAAATACCTCAACAGGATTGCAGTCCGGCAGGTAATATTAGGCATTTTACAAAAATGGACAAAGATAAGGGCCCATCTAGTAGTAGTAATAACCCTAATCTGCAGCGAGGTTCACAATGTGACGGGATCTCCATTCATGAGTCATCTATCACTCACCGGGATTATGTCACTTATAGAAACACTTTCATTTTTCATACTGGTTTCTCATTGTACGTTTCATTGTACTTTACTTTTCAGAGAGGGAGAATAGTTGGCAATGACTAACGTTATACTATAACACCATTCACATGGACATACTGTACTCCTTATACAAGAACTGCACTGTTTTCATATTCAACATGTAACATCTTTCATAAAGGTAGAATTCTCACAGGATATGTCATAAATCCATAATAGATGTGGGTCCTTTCACTGGGCCCCACACCTATCTCAAGACTGGGGATCCACTGACTTCCTTCCCATGTCAGGACCGAACAGGAACTTTTCTGCAAATCCACTCTCTATTCAGTTTTATGTGAATGCTGAAAACAGCCACGTTTATCAACCCGCGCCCAGCCATCCGCTTGAAGTCAGCAGGAAATGGACCGTCATGCGAAGTCCCCAGTCCTGCTGTCTGGGGGAACATGATTTGTGGTTAATGGCGGATCTTCATGTAGGTGGTATCGACGGGGTTGTGGGAGAAGGCTCTTCTGTGGCCATTTCAATGAAGGTGGACTCTTCTGTGGCCATTTTATTAAAGGCTGGATCTGCTGTGGCCATTTGTGTAAAGGGGGCTCTGCTGTGGACATTTCTTTAAAGGGGCTCTACTATGGACATTTGTCTAAAGGGGGGCTCTGCAGTGGCATTTCATTAAAGGGGGGCTCTGCAGTGGTCATTTCTTTAAAGAGGGGCTCTGCAGTGGACATTTCTTTAAAGGCGGCTCTGCAGTGGAGATTTTATGCCAGGGGGCTCTGCTGTGGCCATTTGTGTAAAGGGGGCTCTGCTGTGGACATTTCTTTAAAGGGGCTCTACTATGGACATTTGTCTAAAGGGGGGCTCTGCAGTGGTCATTTCATTAAATTGGGCTATACTGTGGACATTTCATTAACCCCTTCGTGTCTATGCCATTTTAGACCTTGAGGACCAGGCCTGATTTTAAAATTTTGCCCTGTGTCATTATAGGAGGTTATAACTTTTTGACACTTTAACATATCCAGGGGATTTTGAGATTGTTTTACCGTCACACATTGTACTTCAAAGTAATAGAAAAATTTTGATGATATATTTTGTGTTAAGTTATGAAAAAAACTTAAATTTGGCAAAAATTTCTAAAAATTCTTCATTTTCATAGTTCAAAATGTTCTGCTTTTCAGGCAGATAGTCATAGCACCCAAGTAACTTTATAACTAACATTTCACGAATGTCTGCTTAATATCGGCATAGGGTTTTATGCATCCCCTCTCTTTTCTAGGTTGTTAGGAGGTTCAGAATTTTGGGAGCAATTTTTCTCATTTTTATGAAAAACGCCAAAACCCTTATTTAGAGGCACCTGCTCAGCTTTAACTGACTTTGAGAGGCCTAAACAGCAGTAAACCCCCATAAATTATGCCATTTTAGAAAGTACACCCCTCAATGTGTAAAAAATCAACTTTAAGAAGTATGTTAACCCTTTAGATGCTTCACAGTGGTTAAAACAAAATGGAGGTCTAATTTACAAGCTGTCATTTTTTTAGACAATATATTCATTTTGGCCAAAAATTAAACCGTCACAAAGTATTAAATGACAAAAAACTCCACAAAGTTTGATACCCAATGTCTCCCGAGTATGAGGATGCCCCATATGTGGCGGTGACTGCTGTACGGCCGCACGGCCGGGCATAGAACGGAAGGAGGCGCCATTCAGAGCAGATCTGCAATGTCACATCTTACAGGCTATAAAATGTTTATTTTTTTTGTAATTTGGACATATGGGGTATTATTTTTTTGTGGATGAGATCCACTTTTCAGGTACATCATTTACAGGGGGGCTCAATAGCCAATAATCAGATTTTATTAACTCTTTCTTGGTGGTGATTAAAAAAATCATTAATTCTTGTTTATGGTTTTTAGCATTTTTTTCCTCGGACGTTCACCGTACCATAAAAATAATGTGTTATCTTTATTCTACGGGTCATCACGATTACGGCGATACCCCATTTGTATGGCTTTTTTATGGTTAACTTGTTTTGCAGAATATAGAACTCATTTTGTGAGACATTTACTTGTTTTTGTATCGCCATGTAACAATGGGCAGAACATTTATATTTTTTTGTTTACAGCGCTGGTTTAGAGCTTATTTTTTGCGGGACAAGCTGTACGTTTTCTTGGTATAATGTTGGGGTACATTTTACTTTTTGATCACTTTTTATGCACTTTTTATGCGGTCAGATGTGAAAATGTAATAATTTTTGTGAGGTTTTTTGTGTTTTTTTTTTACGGCGTTCACCGCACGGGTTCAGTGACCATTTTATTTTATTGTACGGGTTGTTACGGACATTGTGATACCCAATATGTTGTGGGTTTTTTGGTGATTTTCACTTTTTTTAGGTTTTATATGATTACTGCATGGGACGGGACTTAAGGGGACTTTTATTCTTTTTAAATAAGTTTTTTTTAGTTGCACCTTTTTTTTAAACTTTTTTTTTACTGTTTTATTTTGTCCCAGGGTGGGACATGAACAAGTGATCATTTGATCACTTGTTCATTGTAATATGCTGCAATACTAATGTATTGCAGCATATTACATAGTCAGCCTATGCAGTCTGCATAGGCTGACAGCTGCACTGTTAGATCGTGCACAGTGCACGATCCTAGCAGGCAGCTGCCATAGGCAGCCCAGGGGACCTGATCGTGCCTCTGGGTTGCCATGGCAACGATCGGCACCTCCGTGCCCTGCACAGAGGGTGCCGATCGTCGCGCCGATACACCATAGACACTATGACCGCGGCGTCTATAGGGTTAAACAGTCGGGATCGCGATAGTCGCGATCCCGGCTGTTACTGCGGGATCCCAGCTACCGCGTACCGCTGGGATCCTGCGGCGATCGCAAGGGCTCAGCTTCTGAGCCCGGGCGATCGCCATGACGTGATTCTACGTCAAGGTGCGGGAACTACCCGCATCCTATGACGTAGAATCACGTCAGGGTGCGGGAAGGGGTTAAAGGAGGCCTCTACTGTGAACATTTCTGTAAAGGGAGATGCTGCTGTAAACATTTCATTAAAGGGGGGTTCTGCAATGACATTTCTGTAAAAGAGGACACTGCTGTAGACATTTCATTAAATGGGGACTCTTCTGTAGACATTTCATTAAAGGAGGGCTCTGCTGTGGCCATTTCATTAAAGGGGGGCTCTGCTGTGGACATTATTTTAAAAGGGGGCCAGTACGGGCTGCAGTGGTGCTGTTGGGCAGAGGCGATTAGGCTTCGAGGCACAAGGTTGGTTTGGATGCAGGAAGGGCCCTAGTCGTGTGACCAGCCCAGGGCCCAAGGGGCACTTAATCTGCCACTCTCTGTGGATCCCTATACAGGACTGCTGATTTGACGGTAGAGAGCGTAATTAGATAATGGGGTCCACATCCACAAAAATTTTCAACTGTCCTGGAATAAACAACTATTAAAGGAGGCAAAGAGTATGAGTTGGTAGGACACCCTGTACATATATGTAATTCTCTGGGTATGAGATAAATGTGTGAGAAGACAACACCTCTTTTACTTGTTTCAATAATTTTTTTAATTTTCTAAGATCTTAAAAGAGTATTAAAAATAACACCGTATAGATGCTAAATGGATGAGCCGTTAGGGTCCAATGCCTCAGGGCTGACAGGGAATTGGACCCTGTATAGCAGTGGTGGCGAACCTATGGCACTGCTGCCAGAGGTGGCACTCGGAGCTCTCTATATGGGCACTCCGGCTATCACCCCTGGGCAGAGTTCCCCAGACAGGACTCAAGGCCTCTTGCAGTCCCAGGCAGCCCAGGACCCTAGAAGGAAACTACAATGATAATCTAAACTTCTTTTTCTTCTTTCTACTGTATTGCTGTCCTCAGGTGCCTATACAATTTAATCCTGTGAAAGAGCATGGAGTAATAAGTTACTGCTTAAATTGTTGCATTGGCACTTTGCGAAACATATGTGGGTTTTGGTTGTAGTTTGGGCACTCCAGGTTTGCCATCACTGCTGTATAGAGTGTAGCTGTTGTCCCTCATTCAGAATACTGATCCATTCACACTGGGGACTCAATAACGCTGTGCTTGTGGGCCTGCCATTTTCTAAAATAGATGATAAATGTGTTTATAGGGAGAAAACATTGACACATTTCTAAATTAAAGGGGTTGGCCACTTCTGTTTTTTGCGATGTGTGTGTGCGGGGAGGGATCTTAGGTAAGTAACTAAAGTACATCTATTAAAAGTTCTGTGTTTTAAAAGTAATGTTCCCTACTTAAGAAATGTCCTTTACCCCATCAGACAGACTTTCCTGTATATAACATGGCGGAAGATGGAGGGTCTTGTGGTCCTAACTGTCCATAACCAATCTACCTTCCAGGACCTTAAGCTTGTATTCATGAATAATATCATAAGGTGCTGGAAAAGAGATTAGCCATGGACAGATAGAGATCACATGACCCTCCATCTGCAGCCATTCTATGGACAGGAATCTCCGGCTGATGATGTAAAAGACAGGAAGCTTCACTTTACATCTCAAAACCATCTCAGAACCTTTACTAGATGTATATTGGTAAATTACCTAATATCCCTTCCCCCCACAATTAGACACACGTTACAAAAAAAGTTGGTTAAAGTGCCCAACCCTTTTAAGGGTTGGACTAGCCCACCAGAGTACTAGAGGCACCTCTGTTAGGCCCATAAATATATTGGGTCCCAAAACTCCAGCTAAATCCAACACTCTTTGAAGAGTACATTAGTTTAATGTGAGGGGTTAATGGTGGTTTGGACCACTAGAATAATTTTTTCTGGTGGACCCTTAGAGCCCCATTCCCACACTGAAAGTATTGCAGATGATCCAATGGGACGTGTAAGGAGTCATGTATATATTTGATGTAGAAGACCTTAGGTGTCAATCAGTGATCACACAATCTTCTGGTAATAGAAGAATAAAGTGCCCAACCTTTTTAAGGGTTGGTCTAGCCTACCAGATTATTAGAGGATCCTCTGTTAGGCCCATAAATATATTGGGCCCCAGAAATCCAGCAAAATCCAACACTCTTTGAAGAGTACATTAGTTTAGTGTGAGGGGTTGATGGTGGATTGGACCCCTAGAATAATTTTCTCTGGTGGGCCCCAAGATCTCTATTGCAACACTGAAAGTATTGCAGATGATCCAATGAGAGGTGTAAGGAGTCATGTAGGTATTTAAAGACCTCAAATGTCAATCAATGATCACACAATCTTCTGGTAACATGTTTATTTGTCACAAGTTACACTAGAAAACAAATGACAATGTATTGGAAGCATGCGGAATACGCGAACACCATGTGTAACCAATGACGTTCCATACCTCTCCTTGTGGAGTGAAAGGGAATCTCTCAGGTCTAAACCAGTAATGACGGTGATGTGTAGAGGGCTTTGATACCATACAAAGTATATGTCATCATGTCATCAAACCAATGAAGCGATAATCATTTTTGTGGACCCACCCCCTGTGAAAGTGCACAGGGGGTGGGTCTAATTTACTGATTTTCCTGCACATGGAAACATATACACGTATTCTTCTTTAAAGTCACAGTCTAACTGGGATTTACAATTTCTATCCATATCTGAGGCCTAGAGTGGTAGATATGCCCCACCCCCAGAGCCCTTGCAAGCTGATTTAGATCTCTAGCTAAATAAGATTCTTACTGTGACCACAAAGGATCTATTTTGGCTCCTAATAAAAGCCCATACACAAAAATATTATAGGTCATAGAGGAATTTTGGACTTGATAGATTCCCTTAAAAAACTGTCCAGTGGAATGTATATATATATATCGAGTGCTTATCTATAGTCCATGGCCATTGTCATTGAGAGGTAGAGCTAGACATGGACACTCCTACAGTCTGTGGCATGTGTAAACATTGACTACATACTAAATTTACAAAGCACAACATCTCAGAGACAGTATATATAATATACAATACTGTAGCATTGTTTCTATGGTCCTTCTTTGGGGTATCCATGCAAAATATAACACTTATCAGTTCTATACAATCCTTCATACTGGTTTAGTAAAGCTTGGGTTATGCTTCTTTAACATATAAGCTAACTTTTGTCTATTTTACTATATTCTTATGCCCTTTATTCAATTTCTAATTAACCAACCACTGTGTGTAAACTTTGTGTTCTCTTTTTAAATAAAGCTTTGGAGCCATGGTGCGATTCTGTATAATGGAGCTCATGTTAAAGGGGTGGTCCACTTTGGAGATATTGTTGACCTATCCATAGGATAGATCAGTGAGGGCCTGGAATTTAGGCCTGGGAGAACAGTTCCTTCTTCTGAGTAGTGGCTGGACTGGGTAACTGCAACTTCAGGTCTGATTAGAAGCTGAGATGCAGTAACACAACTCAGCCACTAGAAGGAGGACAGAGTTGTTCTTTTGGAAGGAAGACAAAATAAGCAGATTGGGGAGGGGTCATGAAAGGTCAACCAAATTATTATACAGGTAATAGCATAAAATAAAAAATAATAGCATAAAACAAAACAAAAAAAACACCAGTCTAATAGTCTAAAATGATAACATCATATACAGTACATCATTGATATGATTACTGCAGCCAATCACAGGCTAGGATCACTACCGAGGCCATTGATTGGCTGCAGTAGTCATGTGCAAGACGTACCGGACATCATCACTGCCAAACCGGCGTTGATGGAGTGAACAGGAATTTACTACTACAACTTTCTTAGGGGAACACAACTCCATAATATGACGCCCCATGGAGCATGGCAGGATCATGCATGCACTAGTAAGGTGTGTTCGCAGGTGGGATAGTTAAGGTGTTGGTTCAAAGTACAAAACGACAGGAAAATCATAAACCTTCATTTGTGAAGGTTTTTTTTTTAAATATTTAAAATATTTTTATAAAAAAATTGAAAGAAATAATGTTTTTTTTTGTATTTCCACACATTGGTGTTGTATAAAAGAGGATTAAAACATTGACTTGTATAATAAACACGTTGTAGATTTCATAAAACATAAAACAGACAAACAAACCGGACCTAATACATTGTGACTCGTGTTGGATGAAAGTTGTATATTCTGACATTCCTGTAGATAGTATGTGGGGTAGTACTGTTCTTAAACCATTTAAAGGGGTGAATATTTTCCAAAAAGTAATATAGGGGGCACTAAAAAGTTGCACAAAAAAACATAGAAAAAAGTTATACTTACCCCACCGGGACCCTCAGTTCCAGCACTGGTGCTCTGGTATGGGGTAAACCAATCACTGGGAGCTGGTGTTGGAACAGAGGGCCTCGGAAAGGTAAATATATCAATAGTTTTTTTTTACTCTTTCTGACCCCTGACTTTTTTTAAAAAAATTCCAGAAAATCAAAATGTTTTCTATCATAAATGGGCTTTAATATGTGACTCTGAAAAAGATGGTGGTGTTTTTTAGGAATCTACTGAATCAAAACTCACATATTTTCTATCTACTGTTTTTCAATCTGTACGGGTTGCAAACAATCTTCAGCAGGCCCTCAGTTCTTTGTAGGTTTTTGTTTCATTTAAGAAATTTTTTTTTACATGACAGAATATCGGCAACAGTTTGTGAAGTTATCCCCCCTACCCCTCTCCATTTAAATTTTTTTTTATTTTTTTTAGGTTTTTAATTAACCCTTTGCAAACCAAGGATAAAAACTTCTAGCTGGTCTGCATTTAGTTGTCAAAATAACAATATAAATGATATAAAGAAATATACAGTAAAGTAATAATGAATAAAAACAGGAATTAAACTACAATTATAACTCTAACTTTAAAGATTCAAAATCGCACATAAAAACGGGACATAACGGACAGTTATGCAAATAAAATGCAAAAAAAACATTTTTCCATATTTTTCCCTTCATTTAAATATATATGGTTACCAAATTATTTAAACTGTTCTAATATGATGTCTTTAAAATAGAATCAGAAATTGTAGATTCTGAAACAAAAACGTCAAACCTATTAAATACTCGGTGACTTGTTCTCAGCTGCTCACTACTTATACGGTATACTATAATTGTGTAGGAATCTTACCAGAAGCAGCTATACACTGTGTAGTGGCCATGCCTGGTAACTGCAGCTTAGTTTCCATTCTAGTGATTGATAACTAAGCTGCAATAACTCAGCATTGCCACTGCACACTGTATGGCACTGTTGGCTTCTGGCTCTGTACCTTGTGTTACTTATGACTCCATGGCTCCCAATATCAGGTGATCGGTGGTGGTATCATGTGTCGGACCCCCACCAATCAATTATTCAAGACCTAAGGATAGGTCATTAGTATGTCAATTCTGGAGAACACCTTTAAGACTTACACATCGTCTTCATAGTAAATCATTGACCACTGAAAGCTGGATATAGTAGTCTATAGTAGATATCATTTTTCTCCCATGTAATTGATACTTTTGCTTTAGGCCATTGCTATTTTTATTTTCTATAAGGTTTTCACAGCAGTTTTTTTTCAAGGTACACATACATTTGACATTATAACAGTCAGCTAGACAGTAGATATCAATGTGGATGGTGATGTGAACCCACACAAGGTCTCTGTGACATCATAACCAGGCAGTAGTGCAACCTCAGGCTTCGGCCTGTAAATCTAAAAGCTTTTTTAGCCCTAAAGTAACATTGAAAAAGACAAATACCTAGAACATTTCATTGGTGTCCTAGGAGAATAAGTTGTCTATCTATAGGTCAGGAGATAAGTGTCTGAAAGCTAGGGATACCGCTGCTTGGACCCCAACATTTTTGATGGGTGTGGGAGATCGGTGCACGCAAGTCCCCTATTCTCTATTCCATCTAGAAGACATAGGATAGATAAACAATGAGCATGGACAACTCCTTCTTTTCTTAAAGTGAACCAGTAAGTTAAACCAACCCTCACTTTCTAAACATATCAAGGAAAACTGTTATTTTAGAGCAGTACAACTATCCCTATATTGTTCCTCTGTATAACTGTGAAGTTTCACAGTCCATTTGTAAAGATGACTCATCATCTATTATTATTCATGTCCTTCCTGCTCAGCCGCCTGCAGATCATTCCCCCGTCCTTCAGGAATTAGAGAGAAGTTGCTGAGTGTGACTTGCTGAACAGGATCCCTGAGGGATGGTTGAATGACATTGGTCATTGGCCAATGTCTATTTCTTTGAGGGAGGGGGTGGAATGAGCTGGAGGTGCAGCTGAGCAGGAAAGACGTGAACATGCCAGCCTTAGCTCAAAGGAATGATGATTCCTCACATGTCAAGTGTAACTTTACAAACAGACTGTGGAACTTTACAGGCATGGGGAGGAACAATATAGGGATAGTTGTACTGATGTATAATAGCATTTTTCAAAGATATGTTTAGTTCTTGTAGGTTCATTTAACTGACAGGTCCCCTTTAAATAATTGAAAAATGACCCTGTTCTTGTAATCACAGGGGGTCTAAGGGGTGAGATACATACCTGTCCTACACTTATTACCTGGTGAGACCCATTCTGTAACTCATAGAGGCTCACACTTTTGTATATACTTATGAACAATAACCTGATTTGTTTTTAATGTATCGATCTCAAGACGGATAAGACTAGAGAATACAAGTCTGGTTAAGACACTGGATCCATTCACATCTTGTCTACAATGAGACATACAGAAATAATTTCTCACGATGTTCACCAGCTTCTAGAAAAAGCCACCAGCTTGAAGAACAGGCAGGAACAGGAGCAAGATGAGTGGCCATGATGTATTTAGGGCGAGGATACTGACTCCAGCGCATCTCTCCAGCCTCTCTATAGGGAAAAGAAGGAAATCTGTGATAAATACATACTCAATGTTACTGTACTAGGTCATGATATTAAATACTGAGCTGCTCTAATGGGTAGGATATTGACTTATAATGACTAAGATAGCCTTCTAGTATCATGTTATTTTTTAGTAAGTGGGTTCTTCATTCAGGGTCACCGATGCTGAAATCAGGTATGAAGAGAAACCATTTTAAGTGGCAGGTCCTGCTTTGTTGCAGATAATTGCACCCCTGATGCTGCCCCCACTCTTGGTGCAGTTGGTGCTGCCTAAGGCAAGAGGCTCAACTCGCCTTATGGCTGGTGCACCCCTGCCTATAGGTGGCACAAAGTAAAACATTTTTGTAAATCTTGTAATCATTTTTATCACATATAAAGGGTTACTAGATTTACAGAATATTAGGTGCATAATGGGATCTCCATAATAGTTGTAAAAAGCACTCACTCACAAAACTGCTCAAAACAGTCCAGTGTGTCACAGGAAAAATACACAGGGATGTGGTGGTCCAAAGCCCACTCTTAAAAGGGATGGGTCTTATGAAAACCTTCCCTAACCCTCAGAGCCAGAAGGCCCCGCAAGGGCAGGAACTTCTTCATTAGGCCCCCTGAGAGTTGGAATAATGTGTCTGGCCATGAGGTCCCTTCGAAACCTCAACCTCCTCTTTGGAGTATGCAGCTTCTAGATGGTTCCTTGGATGTGTACTCCCAAATTTAGAGAATGGAAAGGAAAAAAGTCACTGAACCTTATGGGGTCTTATGGCTTGCAGTGGTTGGGTTTGTTGGGGACCTATTTTGTTGGAGATGGTCTACGTTAGTTTGCACCCTTGTGCACTTTATTATGTACTTGGGCTAATAAGGTGGTTTCAGCTGTAAAGTGGCTAGGAATAACACATCTGTAGTATATAGATCACATCTCCATTGACCTTGATAACTCATTTTAGTAAAGCTGCTCATAAACATTGAAGAGTAAATTTAGATAGTCCATGGATCTTGGTCGGACTGGCCAAATTTTTTATGTATATATGGTGTGTTATCTTTCCCCGGTATATGATGTAGGAGAAAAAAACGGAATATCAACACCTCCAATTACTTGTTCTCAAGGGAATATCCCCCTCAGATACCCCACCAGGGGTGTCTGACATTACATGCATTTGTAGGGCGAAGAGAGGCATAGTTGTTGGTCTGGACAGTTTATTTTTCCATAAAGCATTCCGGATTGTATCCGTATATTTTCCCATATTTAATCACAGTAATTATGTGTCTAATATATAGTCTTGGCATACTTATGATGAAATGAGAGCATCTACTTAGAAGCTCCTTGTGACGTAAACCCCGTAGACCAAGGCAAACATATAATTACACTTGTCTGCCCGTCCCTCTCATCTTACCTTTACTGACATTGATGGACACCGTTTGGTTGATGGTGAGATCTTGAGGAATGTTTAAAGTGCATGTATACTGGCCTAAGTCGGAGGTATTGTAGCGCTGGATGTGCAGCTGAACTAGGCCTTGTTCCATGTACACGCTGGCACGGTTATGATATTTGTCATTAAAGTGGTTAACGTTGATGGTACTGAGGATGATCTCAGGTTCTTTCCTACGGGTCAACTTGAATTCATAACGCAATGGATTGTCGGTGATGTTCCTATATCGACAGTCTAACCGGAGTGTTGGACCACGACCCATCAAGCAAGCAGTGAATCTTGTGATTTTCTGAGCCCAGGATACTTGTAGTACTGTAAAATATAAACAAACAATAAATATAAATTACCGTATATACTCCAGTATTTTATGCAGAGTTTTTCAGCACAAAAAATGTGCTAAAAAAACAAACTCAGGTTATACTCAAGTAAAAAAAACAGAAAGTAAAAACTCACCTTTCCCCCTATAATGGGGCAGCGGACTGGCTATATAATGGGGCAGCGGACTGGCTATATAATGGGGCAGGGGTCTGGCTATATAATGGGGCAGGTGCCTGGCTATATAATGGGGAAGCAGACTGGCTATATAATGGGGCAGCGGACTGGCTATATAATGGGGCAGGGGTCTGGCTATATAAAAGGGCAGGTGCCTGGCTATATAATGGGGCAGGTGCCTGGCTATATAATGGGGAAGCAGACTGGCTATATAATGGGGAAGCAGACTGGCTATATAATGGGGAAGCGGACTGGCTATATAATGGGGAAGCGAACTGGCTATATATTGGGGCAGCGGACTGGCTTTTAATGGGGCAGGGGGCTGGCTGTATAATGGGGCAGGGGTCTGGCTATATAATGGGGCAGCGGACTGGCTATATAATGGGGCAGCGGACTGGCTGTATAATGGGGCAGGGGTCTGGCTATGTAATGGGGCAGGTGCCTGGCTATATAATGGGGCAGGAGGCTGGCTATATACAGGGGCAGGCTATATGCAGGGGCAGTGGGCTGGCTATATACAGGGGCAGGCTATATGCAGGGGCAGAGGGCTCATTATATAATGGGGCTGGCTATATATTGTGGGCAAGGGGCTGAAAAGCTATATACTGTGGGGAGGCTGTGACCAATGTATTTCCAACCCTAGGCTCATACCCGAGTCAATAAGTTTTCCCATTTTTTGTGGTAAAAGTAGGAGCCTCGACTTATATTCGGGTCGGCTTATATATATATAGTATATAGAATCCTTTGCATAGAATCCTTATCTAATGCCTGATATTATACAGCAGGAAACCCATACTGGCCCAGTTAGTTGGTGATATGATGCCCCAGGAAGAGACTATCAATGACTGGGGCCCATCCTTTGCTAACTATAATCCTGGAGTTGATCCAGAAGAAGACAAAAAAACCAATAAAGCAAAAATAATTATATGTTCCTGTATAACTCTCATAGTTTCTGTAATTTTTGAGATACTTACATGCAACTATTAACAACATTGGCAGTAGGAACTTCATGTTTCTTCTTTATGGCACCTAAGCAAAAAACAAATCAGAGCATTATAGAGTTATTTAGTTGTATCCAGTTTTCAGTCAATTTTAGCTAAAGATGGGAACTGAAAGTGGTTGGACTCCATCATCAATCAGGAGAACTAGAGTCTCATGTCCCTTAACGGGAGTTTGGCCCGAAAAAGGGGAATATTCTCCATCCCAGTGGTCAGATCCTCACTAATCAATAAGTCAATATGTAATACAATTTAGAATTAATCCAACCCCTTTAAAGAATTTGTGCTTCGGATGAAAAACATGGCTGCTTTCTTCCAACTTTGGGACAATCCCTTTAACAAATGACAAGGCGTAAAAGTACCAGTTCAAAGCAGGTTGTAACCAAATACTTATTTTGGTTTGGTCTAGTTTCTCGGAGCTGGTTGGGATTAATTGCCTAGAATTTTAATAATGATGTATATGTCATGGCCCGCCCGTTACGTAGTATTACTCCTATTGGATATTAGGATCACCTCTGTGTGCCATCTACTGTCTATAATTGGTAATTGCAGCAGTCCCAGATCTGCCTGGACGACACATGTTTGTTCTTATTGTTAATCTTATATTATAACAAAGGTTCTGGTTGGATAGAGAACTTGCCACCTTCCAAGGGAAGTTCATAAAACCCCTTGTGGCCTGAAAGTTCATGTTTTACTACAGAAATATCTCCACCAAAGTCAGGAAAATATGACTGTTCTCAACGTGTTTTCACATGAAACGGGTCATGTTTAGTGGTTGCAGGGGTAGTGTATTTTACATTTCCAACTATGGGGCTCATTTACTTACCCGGTCCTGTCGCGACCCAGTGGCGCTTTCTCCGGCGAGGATTCGGGTCTTCCGGCGATTCACTAATGTCGCTGCTGCGCCGAGGTCCGCCGGAGTTCACCATCTTCTCCCCGGTGCATGTAAGTGCTTGATTTTGCGACACAATTTGTTTTTAAAATTCTGTGGTTTTTCCGAATCCATCAGGTTTTCAAACGACCACGCCCCCCGATTTGTGCCGCGTGAAAGCCGTCGGAATTTGGTGCAAAAACGGAAAAAGTTGGTAAACCCGACGAAAGTGCGGCCATGGAGCCCTTAGTAAATGAGCCCCACTGTCTTTAGCTATCTCTAGTTTGTAGCTCACAGAACCATAAGCCTAATGTGATCTGAAAGATGAGATCCTTATATTTAATATGACACAAAAAAATTAAATGTTTTTGGTGTTGTAGAATCAAAGATCGAGGCTTCTGAAGTGACATTACCCCTAGTAAACAAAATAAGAACCAACCCATCTTAATCAGGCCATCTTAAGTAGGCCTCTGAGCGACAGAGCCTTAGTGGGCCTACTTAAGAGAGGCTTAGTAAACTTCCGTCCTAGCACCAAACTGCCTCCCCCCAGTAGCCACACTGCCCCACTCCCTTGTAGCTACACTGTCCCCGCAGTAACCACACTGCCCCCCTGTAGCCACACTGCCCCCCTGCAGCCACACTGCTCCCCAATCCCCAGTAGCCACACTGTCCTCACCCCCATAAGCCATACTGTTCCTCTCAGTAGCCACACTGTCCTCCCCAGTAGCCACACTGCCCCCTACCCAGTAGAGAATAAGTTGAGGGGGGCTCACAGGATAAGGGGTATCTGAGGGGGTCACAATATGAGGGTGTGTGAAAGGGAGGCCTTAATGAAAGAGGGCATTTCAGCCTTGCAGCGCTGGGGTCCTCGTTTCAAGTCCCATCCAGGTCAACATCTGCAAAGAGTTTGTATGTTCTCTCTGTGTTTGTGTGGGTTTCCTCCAGTTCCGCCGGTTTCCTCCCACACTCCAAAACATACTGGTAGGTTGATTAGATTGTGAGCCCCATTGGGGACAGGGACTGATTTGACAAGCTCTGTGCAGCGCTGAGTAATCTGTAGGCGCTATATAAATAAAGGAATTATTATTATAAATTTTTTATCAAGAGGATGAAATGAACATGAGAGGCCATAAGAAAATGGGAGGAGGAGGAAGCCTAAAACATGAGGGGCGACAATATGAGAGAAGGTGAGAGGCCACACTATGAGAATAGAGGTAACATTATATGGGGTAGATGAGAGATCACAATATGAGGGAGAGATGATGTGTCCACAATATGAGCGGGAGATGAGGGACCACAATATGAGGGGGAGATGAGGGGTCACAATATGAGAGAAGGTGAGGGGCCACACTATGAGAATAGAGGAAACATTATATGGGATAGATGAGAGATCACAATATGAGGGGGAGATGGGGGACCACAATATGAGCGGGAGATGAGGGGCCACAATATGAGCGGGAGATGAGGGACCACAATATGATGGGGATATGAGGGGCCACAATATGAGGGGGAGATGGGGGACCACAATATGAGCGGGTTATGAGAGGCCACAATATGAGGGAAAGGTAAGAGGCCATAACATGATGGGAAGATGAACAAGCACAAGATGAGGGGGAGATGAGGAGCCACGATATGAGGAGGAGATGAGGGGCCCACAATATGACGGGGAGATGAAGAGCCACGATATGAGGAGAAGATGAGGGGCCACGATATGAAGAGGAGATGAGGGGCCCACAATATGAAGGGGAGATGAAGAGCCACGATATGAGGAGAAGATGAGGGGCCCACAATATGAAGGGGAGATGAGGAGCCACGATATGAGGAGGAGATGAGGGGCCCACAATATGAAGGGGAGATGAGGGGCCCACAATATGAAGGGGAGATGAAGAGCCACGATATGAGGAGAAGATGAGGGGCCCACAATATGAAGGGGAGATGAGGAGCCACGATATGAGGAGGAGATGAGGGGCCCACAATATGAAGGGGAGATGAAGAGCCACGATATGAGGAGAAGATGAGGGGCCACGATATGAGGAGGAGATGAGGGGCCACAATATGAAGGGGAGATGAAGAGCCACGATATGAGGAGAAGATGAGGGGCCACAATATGAAGAGGAGATGAGGGGCCCACAATATGAAGGGGAGATGAAGAGCCACGATATGAGGAGAAGATGAGGGGCCCACAGTATGAGGGAGAGATGAGAGGCCACAATATGAGGAGGAGGTAAGAGGATGCAATATGAGCAGGAGATAACGGGGCCACAATATGAGGAGGTGATGGGAACCCACAATATGAGGAGGAAATGAGGGGGCCACAATATGAGGGGATGAGGGCCACAGTGTGAGGGAGATATGGGGGGCACAATATGAGGAAGAGACGAGGGACAATATGAGGGGGAGATGAGGTACCACAATTTGATAGGTAGATGAGGAGGCACAATATGAAGGGGGGATGAAAGGGGGCACAATGTATAAGGGGGAGATGAGGGGCCACAATACGAGGTAAAACATGAGAGATGAGGGGGCACAATACTAGGAGGAGATTTGGGGCTACAATATGGGGAGGGGGGCTGAGAGGCCACAATATATAGGTGGAGATGAAGGGGTCACAATAAGAGCTGGCAGATTCTATTGATGGAAAAGTTATGACATTGAAAGGATGAGTATTGAAAACTTTTTTTTCTTTTAAAAGAAAACTTTTAAAAATACCTTCAGCTATCAAACTGATGTGTTTAATGGTGAATGACGAATAGTTTACACACACAAAAAAAAATTGCCTGAATTGTCACTTTTTCACCTTTACCCAGAAAGAGTTATAAAAGAAAATCATTAAGGTCAATGGGCAAAATTATGCAATCAAAAAAGGATATAAAGATGACAAATCCGACTACACAGAAGTTTTTAGAATGCCACAACATAAAAGTAGAAAAAATTAAAAATACATTTTGAAGGGGTTAATAGATTGCACTTTCTCCATCCCCTGAAAGCCACGATTATATTTTTACTGTGTTGGTGTCTCTCTCTCTTGACGAGAAGGAGTTAACTATTCGCATAAAAAATTGACATTGTGAAGGTCAGGCTATTCTCTACGTCTCATACACGTTATATATATATACGGTGTCCCCTACTCATATACAGACAGAGATATAGCAGAGCTGAATTTGTTGTTTAACCCTTTGTGTAGAGTGGGGATGTCATCAGTTTTCCTGCTGTCCCGTCGTAAGCCATGACTGATGGTGACCATACGACATGTATAGAGGGATGTTCTGTCCCCTGTGCACGAGTCTGAGGGACTTTGTAGGACTCCTGTCCTGTGTGAAGCCATTAACAGTATATATATATATATATATATATATATATATATATAATGGTATTTTATTGTGTCTTGTGTCATCATCTTGTATGTAAAAGTACATATAGGCTGTAATCCCCCGGTATGTGACCCTGTGTGCTTGGTCCTATGAGTCCCCTATGTGATATATATAGTGCGTGTAGATGGATGCTTTACCTTCCTCCCTGAGTCTGCTCACAGGTTCTCTGCAGTAGTCAGACAGCTGCCTCCCTCTGCCGCAATGTGCAGCTTCTTACTGCAGTAAGGGGAGGGATAGCTGGACCACATCCAGACAGGAGGGGAGGAGGTAGGGTGCCCCGAATGCACCAGAACTTTCTGCATTAACATAAAGGCTCAGATCCATCTTACAACGTCATCGCCTGAACATATCACTTACATGTTTTATACTGGGGCAATTATACAAAAGTTAAAAACTCTGTAAGCAAACCGATAATATGCAGGGTCCCAGCGGTATGGAGCACCACATTTAGGATGGGGACCCCCTGCTCGGCAGCCATTGTGGGGCCCGCCTCCCACATCGATATATCACAAAGATACCACATACTGGGGGTCATTTACTAAGGGCCCGATACGCGTTTTCCCGACGTGTTACCCGAATATTTCCGATTTGCGCCGATTTGCCCTCGGTTTTTGGCGCACGCGATCGGATTGTGGCACATCGGCGCCAGCATGCATGCGACGGAAATCGGGGGGCGTGGCTTCAGTGCATTCCGATGGTCTTCAGCGCAGCAGCGACACCTGGTGGACGTCGGAGGAACTGCCTTAGTGAATCCCGGCCGGACCCGAATCCACCGCAGAGAAAGCGTCGCTGGATCACGAAGGGACCGGGTAAGTAAATCTGCCCCACTGTTTCGTATATACCAGTGATGGTGAAGCTGAGCGCCCAAACTACAATCAGCAGCCACTTATTTATCTAATTAAGTGCCAAAATGGGAATTTAAGCAGTAGCTGATTCTTACCTGGTCTGACTGAGCTTTAAATCATACTGTGAGGGGGGCTGCCGTGTGCTGGGCCTACCTATATACTGTAAGAGGGGCTGCAGTGCGCTGGGGCTACCTATATACTATGAGGGGGGCTGTAGTGTGCAGGGGCTGCCTATATACTGTGAGGAGGGCTGTAGTGTGCTGGCTCGCAGTGTTCTGGTGCTACCTATATACTTTGAGGAAGGCTGCAGTGTGCTGGCTCCCTATATACTGTGAGGGGGGCTGCAGTGTGCTGGCTCCCTATATACTGTTAGGGGTGCTGCAGTGTGCTGGGGCTACCTATATACTGTGAGGAAGGCTGCATTGTGCTGGGGCTACCTATATACTGTGGTAGGGGTGCTGCAGTGGGCTGGCAATCTATATACTGTGGGGGGCTGCAATGTACTGGAGCTACTTATATACTGTGGGAGGGGTGCTGCAGTATACTGGATCCTTATATATTGTGAGGAGGGGGTCTGCCATGTGCTGGATCCCTATATACTGTGAGGAAGGCTGCAGTGTGCTTGGGCTACCTGTATACTGTGGAAGGGGGTGCAACAGTTGGCCTGCTCTCTATGTACTTTGGGAGGGACTGCAGTCTACTAGGGATACCTATATACTGTGGGAGGGGGTGCTGCAGTGAGCTATGTATTGTGGGGGTGGGTGCAATGTGCTGGAGATACCTATATACTGTGGAGGTGCTTCAGTGTACTGCAGGCCTGCAGGTAATATGTCACCTGGATTACAGATAAGGTAACAACACAACACATACATAATAGTGAGTGTATGAGTGACACCACCACCCGGTCCGCTGGAGTTCACCTAAAGTCATGATCATGCACTGTGCTGCGATTCACTAAAATCGTGCGCCCGGTATCTTGCATGTGTTGCTCAGGTCCGACGGAGTTCACCTTCTTCTTCCTACTGCATGTAAGTGCATTGTCTTGTTAAAGTTAAATCCCGCGCTCAGTCCAAGTCAGTCGGATCGTCCAATGGCACGTCCCCCAATTTATGTCACATGAAAGCCGGCGCAGCAGTGCAGCAATCCGTAGCGTGCGGCACAATCCCAGCACAAACCACTGTTAAATACCTCTCAAAGCCGCACAAATCCCGAAACCGCCAAACAGTCCGACGAAAGTATGATCCGTGACCCTTAGTAAATAAGCCCCAGCATATGTCTGTATGGTGGTGCTCTCCTGCCACCTAGTGGTGATTATGCGGCACAGCACTCAATAGCCGTGACTTGCGTTATTATGTTGTTTGCTGTCTGTCACTCACGTCTCTGCTTCAGCTAAACATCCATTCTGTTACTGTACACAAATCTGCAGTGATTTCGCTCCATATGGTGTTAAATGCTTCGATTTTTTTTTATATATGGAAATGTTTGATACTAAAACAGCAAAATGTCACCCTGATCTAACCCCTTATCTCCACACCCCTTTTCCAATTTCCAATACCATCAACAATAACAAATTTATATATATATATTTCTTTAACTGACCTTCATTTGTATATTGAAATATTATTTTGGGGAACAAAAACATTGTTTTCCATTGTTGCTTTCCAAGCGACATAACATAACGTTTGGAATTCTTTGTCGATGAAGCTGTGGGAGGGCTTATATTTTGTTTAAAGACCTTCGTTTTTTTTTAAGTTTTTTGTTTTACAGGATAAATATTTTTTATAGATTTTTAGCCTGGCATTACGGTGTGGAATTACAAAATAATTGTGATTATACATATTTTCAAAGGGAAGGGCAATTTATTTTTTTGTCATACTTTTCTTACTTTTTTTTATTACTTTGCACCACAATAGCACTGAAATTAACTTAGATAGTGCAGTGCATTATCATGTCAGTTAGTGACCTAATTGGCATAATAGAAAAATACTACAGACAACCAGAGGGTGCCTCAGAGGACCCGTGGGCTGCCTGTGATGTCATTGGCACCCCTTCATCATAGCTTTTCTGATACCAGGTGTTAGTGTCTGGAATGAACCGTGGCGGCAGCAGGACACAATGGGGGACATGTATCAGAGTTATTTCTTTCTGTGGTGAATTTTTAGACATTTGGCAGCTCTTTTATGCTCCTTATGTATGATCATGTCTTTTAACTTGTGAACAAGTTCAGCTTTTCCTATCCTGGTAGGCGCAAATTTTGGCTTCTTTTTGTTACTTTTTGTTGCAAATGTCTCAAATCCACATGGACACAAGTCATGTGAGGGGTTATATACAGGAGAGGATACAAGCCATGGGAGTGAGTTATATAGAGGAGAGGACACAAGCCATGTGAGGTGGTTATATACAGGAGAGGACACAAGCCATGTGAGGGGGTTATATACAGGAGAGGACACAAGCCATGTGAGGTGGTTATATACAGGAGAGGACACAAGCCATGTGAGGGGGTTATATACAGGAGAGGACACAAGACATGTGAGGGGGTTATATACAGGAGAGGACACAAGCCATGTGAGGGGTTATATACAGGAGAGGATACAAGCCATGTGAGGGGTTATATACAGGAGAGGACACAAGACATGTGAGGGGGTTATATACAGGAGAGGATACAAGCCATGTGAGGGGGTTATATACAGGAGAGGATACAAGCCATGTGAGGTGTTATATACAGGAGAGGACACAAGCCACGTGAGGGGGTTATATACAGGAGAGGACACAAGCCATGTGAGGGGTTATATACAGGAGAGGACACAAGACATGTGAGGGTGGTATATACAGGAGAGGACACAAGCCATGTGAGGGGTTATATACAGGAGAGGACACAAGCCATGTGAGAGGGTTATATGCAGGAGAGGATACAAGCCATGTGAGGGGTTATATACAGGAGAGAATACAAGCCATGTGAGGGGTTATATGCAGGAGAGGACACAAGCCATGTGAGGGGTTATATACAGGAGAGGACACAAGCCATGTGAGGGGTTATATACAGGAGAGGATACAAGCCATGTGAGGGGTTATATACAGGAGAGGACACAAGCCACGTGAGGGGGTTATATACAGGAGAGGACACAAGCCATGTGAGGGGTTATTTACGGGAGAGGATACAAGCCATGTGAGGGGGTTATATGGAGGAGTGGACACTACTGTAAATTTTGGATTTGAGGCTATATCCTGCATTTTTAAGCACTGCAGTCACACCCCAGAGAGATGAAGACACATGAGGCTGTGGTCACATGTGGTGTTAGGTGTGAGGTCACACATTTGCTTTTTTATTGTGTTATGAAACAGCTGAGGAGAGGTGATTTTCCTAATTACATTACTGTTACCATTTGCATTTACAAATAACATAGTAAGTGCTATGTTAATATATATGTTAACATTGTGTTTATATTGTGTTTTGTAAATGCAAATGTTAACAGTAATGTAATTAGGCAAATCAGCTCTCCTCAGCTGTTCTAATAGGCTTCAAAATGCAATTAAAACGCAATTAAAATGCTACATTTGATCGCATCCTTAGAAGTAACCAACAAATAAAAAATGTAAATGCAAAAATTTCTTAATTTTCAAAAAACTGGTTAGTGTGCAAAATTGAAAACATTTAAAGCATGTGAAATAATTACAATTTACATGTTAAAACAGGGTCCATGAAAAAAATCCTTCCTTTCCACCTGCCCTGGACCAGGTGCAGATTTGCGCCTGAAAATTTGCAAAATAAAGTGAAACATAAGCACGGAACATCTGGAAAACAAAGGCACATGGTGCAGACCAAGGTGTACTTGAAAAACGACAGAAAAAGTTGCAGTGAAAAGTTGGAAAAAAAATGGCAAAAACGACAATTTGACTAGCAGAAATAATGAAACATGTCCCCCAATGTCCTGCAATCTTCAGGACACAGGAGAAGTTTGGCCAGGAGAGTCTGGGGGAGTCCTAAAGGAGCCATAGAATAGTCAGTGTGGCCAGTAAGCAAGGGGCCAGCAGGGACCTGGGTAGTGGCTTCTTTATTTTTGTATGTTTTCAAATAAATAATTTTTTCAATGAAAATCTAATCCTCAGCATAGATAAGCATCATTGGCAGGGGCGTAACTTAAGGGGATGCAGAGGTTGCAGTCGCAACCAGGCCCAAGAAGTGTAGGGGGCCCATATGGTGTACCTTTCCTATATGAGAAGACTAGGACTAAAAAGAATACATTATATTTGGGGGCCTGGCACACATTCTGCACTGGGGCCCGGTAGCTTCAAGTTCCGCCACTGATCATTGGATACAGCATCGGACTGAGATTCCATTACTTGTGTCCAGCACCATACAATTACACCTTTGATTCACTCTAAGGCCAAATTCACACTGATGTATGCCTGTAGTATGCCTGCACGGCTATGCCCGCATGCCCTATCTTTTCCCTGTGTAAGGAGCAGTACCATATCGCTCTGTGTAGCTATTGGTGGTCTATGGGGGACATATGTGACAGCACATACGCCCACCTATGATGGTCGTGTGAATGCGGCCTAAGTCTGATTGGAGAAGCATCATAGACTGTAAGCTCTGGGGAGCAGGGCCCTCACTCCTTTTCTTTGATGTGACCATGGTATTACTCTGTAATGTCGTCTTATGTTTGTATATGTTGCTCATGATCTCTAAAAAGCTGCAGAATATGGTGGAGCTATATAAATAAAGATTTATTATTATTATTATTATTCTGAACTGGATTCTCTATTTTATTTTATATCAGATCCAACAAAAAGAACAAAAACAAACAAACCAACTTCGTTCTTCAACTGCAGAGTTTTCTCAACATCTGCACCCAGACCCGTAAAAAATGCCCACCCACACGGCTTCTCCTAACTTTGAGTCTGCTCACCCATATTACACATGGTACATCTCACGCCGTGCTCCCCCCTTCTCTGACCTCTTCTACCACCATTTCTCATTGCTCCTGGCTCCGTCATCTTTCCAGAAGGTGGTATCTGAACGTACAACCAAAACAAAAGGCAAAGCAATCCCATCAGGACACATTGCCAGATACACCAGGAACCCTTCGGGTTAGGTAATATAACCAGGGCACTGGACTTGATCTTCACCAAAAGAATGGACGTGTATCCAGATGCACCTTTTGGGTTGAGAGCTTCAAAGATCACCCTAGGAGCTCATGAAAGAGCTAACATTCACCTGGATAACATTAATAAGAACGTTTTGCAGACCTTAAAGACTGTAATCTTTTGGAAGATGAGTGGTCCCTAAACACATGGTGGACTGGAATTAGTTGACAAAGCTCTGGACTGGAGCTCGGGGGCTTACATAAACATAATTTAGGTAGGTTCTGAGCGATTCTGTAAAAGATTTTCACTTGGGCACAAGAACCAGTGAAGACGAAGACCAGATCTGTATGAGGTGGCCATTGTGACAACATGCTAAATACCTAGTCAAGCCATGAATTCTGTTGAATGGGCAGAACCTTAACTTTACCAAACCCCAAGCCTGTTGGGAACTGCTTAGGGGTGCAGGAATAAGCTAGGTTCAGAAAATTTTAGTGGAAACAAATCTGATCCTGTGTTATTAAATGCCCTTAGTGTTGATGTGAAACCACTTGAGGAGAACAGAGAGCTAGGCTACAAGCTTGTAGGGTGTTCTGAAAAAATAAATCAGGGGTATAGGGGAGTCTATTGTGAGTAATGAAACCTTAGGGTCATTCACGTGACCTTTGGGACAATGTGTATCCGATATACGTCCCCCATAGACGCAAGGGTGCCCAGACTCGGTACAGTGGGCACAACGAGTGCTCACCATACTGAGCCGTTTCCACCAAAAAAAGATAGAACATTCTTTATCTTAAGCCGTGAGAGCGGCCATGCGGTATTATTTTCTATGGGGAGGGGTTCCCCCTTCTCCTCTCCAGCATGCCGCTGCATGCCCACTCAACTGTGGGTGGGCATACGTCGATGTGATTAGCCTGAGCCAGATTTCTCTGCTTTAAGAACACAAATTTGTATCGTGCTTCTTGCAGGGCCCTATGTTTTGTTTAAATGAGGTCATTGAGCAGACAGGTTCCCTTTAAGGCCCGCTCTGGAACACCTACAGACACTTCCACCCCCACTTTTATGCAGATTTTTAGAGTCTCTGACCACTTCTTTTTTACCATGGAATATAATGGCATGGTCATGAGCCACGGTGTTGTCTCTTGACGGATGTTGACCCAAGAGGCTAGCCAATGAGAAACATAACAGGTACCATAAAAAAGGACATTTTAATACATTTCTACAAAAATAACACCAGACAACCACATTTTTCAGCCTAATTTGCACTTTGCTGCTTTGAAACCTTTAAGATAAAAATAGGGGAATACACTTTATGGGGGTTATTTATTATACGCCGTAACCCTCTTGATGTATCCGGTGGGGCCTGGTTATTTCTACAGCAGGCCCTAACTGGCATAGAAATAAATTCAGTCGGTGAATTTTCAAGTATGAAAATTTGCCAGCTGCAGGAAGTGTGCAGGAACAGGTACAGGAATGCCCCACACCGGGCTACTCCCCGCCGGCCGTATTCACCCCCCTCCACGAAACTAGACGTCCACCTGGCAAGAAGGTGGAGATGGCAGAAAGGGGAGATAATCGCAAGTGCAAGCAATGAGGTAGCATTCGCGATTATTTCAGGGCTTCTACGCTGCTGGAGTGGTGCAGAAGCCCCGATAAGTACCCCCTATGTATTTGATAAACATGTAGTTTTTTGAGGGATCCTTTGCTTGCAGGATGACCTTATGTCATAGACAAAATTTTTACTCTAAAAATGACTTTTGAATTATTGAAAAATAAATAAATCCCCAAATTTTTATTATCATAATGATTATTATTAATATTATTCTTAATTTGGCATTTTTGGATTTTGAAGCTTTATTGAACAGGAGCCTTTGTGCTCTGACACACACCCACAAAGCTCATGATCCGCCACTGTAGGGCTTCTCTCCACAGGTCATTTTGACCCCTCCGCACACTTGTACTTATTTCAGGACATGTTGCTTTCCAGTTCTTTTTTCTTTGCTTCTAATAAATTTTCCCGTTGTCTGAAGCCTTCTAGGTCTACCTGACCGTGTCTTAATGTTAATATCGCTCATCATTTCCTATTTTGTGATTAGGCTTTGTACAGAACTGAGTGTCAATTTGAAATCTCGTTATCTTTTTATATCTTTTAGGAGATTTTTGTAAATTTCATCTTTGGGCTTCATTTTTATGACATGACATTACCTACTGCTTCTGTACATGGTGTCTACTAGCCCTAGGTTGTCAGGAGAAGCTAATGGGGCAAAAAAAATTTACAGCTATTGCAAACTGGGTCATAACCTAGGAAATTATGGCTGGTTAAAAGCCTTGCTGTCATATGTAGTAACTTCATATTGGTAAATCTAGAGCGTTGAAGCCCCAATCCCTGAAATGTTGGGTACGACCCTACCCACTTTTAGGTTTTGCCCAGATTGGAACTAAATAAGTTAATTATGCAGTTGTGCCTCTTGTAGTCTCTCTTGTTATATATATAAAAATATTTTTTATTGAATTTTTATGTTTAATATTTTTTGGAAGTGATTATATTACCATTAGCGGATTTGGTTGTAGATGATTACAATTCCAAGTGTTGATGTGTAACCCTTGGCTACTTCAGTTTTTAATACCAAACCAGGAGGGGGTGTAATGCACTCTCTGGGAATAGACAAGGAAAGTAGACAAAGACAGTGGGCCCTAATGCTTAGCCTACTACAGAGACTTCCCTACCTGATTTCCTCACAAACCCTAGTAGTAAGGAACAACTTGGGCATGATCTCTTCCTACACCAAAGTGCAAAACATGGAGATGAAATACAGCAATACAAACAGATACAAATAGAGAGAGCAAACAAAGTACAAAATTACAAAACAGTAGAATAGTCTAAACATAAGCCAAAAGTAAGGGTAACTTAAATTAAAGCACACTAAGAAGTGAGCAGAATTCATATGTGATAACAGAGCTATTTTGATTTGGAGCTGAACCAAATCTTTTGTATAATTCAGCAAAGATTTAGCGCATCCGATCTTGAATGATTCATCTCTAATAATAACCAATCACAGCACAGCTTTAATTTTACCAGAGCAATTTTAATTGATTCGTTGCTATGAGAACGAAATACCATTCATTATTTGAATAAATCCCAAATAATTTTTTTGCAATTACCACACATTTTATCTTTCCATTTCACTTCTCACTTTAGCGTGTACATATTAAAGGACCTCTACCTCTCTGCGGCACAGGCCGCACTACAATTTACCAGCAGGATGGAAGTTTTATTAAAATCCTTATCAAGTCATCTGTTTCATCAATTCCCTTCCCTGGGTTAGTTCCTTGGTGTGATAGTCTGCCTTTCTAAGATGGTAAGAGGTGCGTTGTGTAAGACGTGGGCATGTGCTGGAGGTGATAACAACGCTTTCTTGTCCAGCTGTCACGTTAACACTTGAGTCAATGTATCTGGCTTGTAGGGAACACGTCAATCTGGTATCTTCTGCCGCTACGCCTGGGCTCGGGTTCATTATGTGTCCTTCAATCCACATTATCAAAGCCTGTGTTCTATTACATAGAAATGGAATGGGAAAAGAAAAGACGATTATTTGTAGCTTTCATTAACACATTGGGGCACATTTACTAAGGGTCCGAATCACGTTTTTCCGCCGGGTTTCCCGAATTTTTCTGAATTGCCCCGGGATTTTGGCGCACGTGATTGGATTGTGGCGCATAGGCCCCGGCTTTCACGCGACAGAAATGGAGGGGGGCGTGGCCATCAGAAAACCAGACGGATTCGGAAAAGCTGCGGAATTTAAAATTCCGGCGGACTTCAGCAACACCTAGTGGACATCGGGCGCACAGCCTTAGTGAATCGCGGCAGAACCCGAATCAGCGTCGGAGAACGCACCGCTGGATCGCGACTGGACCGGGTAATTAAATCTGCCCCATTGTCATTATAAGGGTCTTCCTAGTTATATAACAAGTAGCAAGTATATATAACAAGTGAGTTCAAGAAAAGGTCATAAAGACATATTTACCAAAATTTTCCCTAATCCTTCCAGACCCTACTTATGTACCCCATGTACATTACTTATATATTTTGTTATATTGGGGCTCATTCACTTACCCGTCCGGAGGAGTTCATGAAGTACGGAGTGTCCGACAACAATGCACTGTGCCGTGATTCACTAAGATCGTGCGCCCGATATCCTGCACGTGTCGCTTCCCCGCTCAGGTTCGCCGGAGTTCACCTTCTTCATTCCGGTGCATTTAAGTGCATGTCTTGTGACACAATTTAAATTAAATCATTAATCCCGCGCTCAGTCCGAATCTGTCAGATTGTCCGACGGCTCTCCCCTCCCCCTCCGATTTCTGTTGCATGAAAACAAGTGCAGCTGCGTCACAATCGGATCACATGCGACACAATCCCCAGTTAAATACATGTCACAGTGGTGCGAAAGCCAAAAAGTTCAAAAATCCAACAAAAGTGTGATCCGCGGGCCCTTAGTAAATAGGCCCCAAGCTGTCATTTCTGGACACATGAAATTTTTTAAAGATGGCCTACAAGATTATCAGAAGTGATGTGTATAGTAAGTTTATCCACAGTGATGAGCAGAACCATCAGTATACGGGTGTGACGGGTTTTAGCCAAACCCGACTCCAATCAAAAAACCCTGAAAAAGGGTGAGCTCACCGGTAATGCCAAAAATTACACCCCAGCACTGATTGATGGTGTTACCGATGCGGGGGTGAACCAAACCCAGACTCCTGATTGAAGTCCAGGTTTGTGCGTGTTTTGCAGAACAGAATCTACAATTGCAACATCCCCCACCGGGGCCTAGCCTTTTCTTGGGGCCTGGAGACAGCCGGGGCCCGCAGTACCTGAGTGGCTGGCGGTTGCGGCCTTAGCACGCTAGTGTCACGGTGCTTGGTATGGGGACCGGAGGGCTGTCCTACTGCCTGGCAGGTCTCCAGCAGGGTGGTGTTGGAAAGAAATGATGAGGGAGAGGCTGCTATAGCGGTTCTCCCTGGGGCAACCCTTTGAGGTCTGGAGTATGAGTCCCTGTGTAGTGGATAGGGTGCCCGTGATGGTGACAGCCGTAGTAGCAGGGACCAGACTGGTCCCTGCCTGCAGAGCTGGTCAGGCAGGGAGCTGAGCTCTCCTGCTCTAGTCTGGCTTCCTGTCTAACTAGACTAGACTTCTCTCTAGAACTTTCCTTACCAGGGGTTTTATTACTCCCACTGGTCAGGTGGTGGTTCCTCCTCCAATCGCATCCCAGACTTTACCGCTGCAGTGTTCCCCTGTGTGATGTAGTGACATGCTGTGGGGCTGATCTGACCCTACACAGGCTGCAAGCTACATGGTGGGGCGCATTCGCAACAACCCCTCTGCCTTGCATCGACAGGGGTGTTGCACAATGTTCTGTACGAACCCGAACATTTCAGATCAGATCAGCTCATCTCTACTTCATCACCTTCTACTTCCACCACTACGTTTCCATGGTCTGAACATGATCTCTGATTCCCATCAATGTTCTGTTCTGTTGGTACATGACTACCTTAGACAATCACTGGCTGTAGCAGTCAAGTTTCCACTTCACAGAGATCACTGCCGCGGCCAGTTGTGTCTTTTTGAAATCTCGTTATCTCATCTTAAAGGTCACATGTCATGTCCACATATCATCACCGGAGCTGAATGAACTAGTATCAAAACCAAGTATCAAAATGGAACTAGCAAGGGATTCGAAAAGGTTGTTAGACCCTCAACGATCTGATTTTGATGGCCAATCCTAAGAATGGCTCAACAGTTTCTATGACTTTAAATTTTGCCGCATATTTACAGAAAGTGTCTCATTGATGATTAATATAGCATCAGCAATAATTATCATATTTATAACGAGTGAACTTTCCAAATGTTCCTTCCTCTTTCAAAGTACTTGCCAGATCTCCTTCCAGTGACCTTTCAGTTGGCTGACTGCACATCAGCGTCGCATACAGCGCTATATGTGGCATACTAAATCCTCCCTATGACTTGCCAACATTAAAGCTCAGGAATTTTACACTGAACTATAAAAATGGAAATTTTTTAAATTTGCTAATCCATCATACTTGCCACTACCAACCATCCATTCCAAAAATATATTGGTGCCAGTCTCATCTGTGACCCACAGAACGGAAAGTTTGTTTTTCGTGTCTTATGTATATTGGTTATTCTTAAAGGGAACCTGTCATCATATTTTCACCAAAAAGACCTAATGAGAGGTTCCCACAGAAGTCTTCTGATTGGGGCAAATTTACTTACCTGGTCATTACGCGATCCCCGATTCGGACGGTCCAACGAAGATGAAGTCCGGCGTGATTCACATAGCTCGTGCGCACAATTTCCTGCATCCGTCGATTCCTAGCCGAGGTCCACCGGAGTTCACCTTCTTCTTCCCAGTGCTTGTAACTGGGTGTCTTGCAACACAATTCGAAATGTTAAATCCCAAGCGTAGTCCGAATCCGTTGGGTTGTCCGCGGCCCGCCCCCCGATTTGTGTTGCGTGCGAAGCGGCAAAATCCGATCGTGTGTGCCAAAATCCCCTCTTAAATCGGTGCAAAACGGAAATCGTCGGGAAACCCGACGAAAATGCGCTCTGCGGACCCTTAGTAAATGAGCCCCATTGTCTCTCTTCTCTTATGTCTCCTTCAGCTCCCTCATTCCCCCCTCCCTCTGGAATGAGTTGGCATTGGCATTGGTTGTTTAGTAAGGGCAGTGTAGTGCACCCTGGCTTCACTGGCAGCATGGCACAGCGACAAGAGATCCGGGCCAAGGGCAGCATATATGTGGCCATGGATAGCTGTCTTATAAGGATCTATAGTTGGTTTAGTGTCCCCAAGCCACCTGACACAGCCTCTTTAAGAATTTACAACTTTGAACACTCAACACTGAACTGCTGCCTGTGAAACACACAGAGAGCATCATCTTATCTCCTCCCTGTTACTGAGTGACTACATTCTGGGCACGCTGCTGTGGTACACTTCCGGGCGGTCTACCTCACTCTCCTCTGTCTGCCTATCTTCCAGGGGTGCAGAGGAGGAGTGCGTGGGAGTAGAAGGGTGGGCACTAACCTGCTGCTGTTTCTATAGGGCAAAACTAGTAAGAACAGAGCAGGACAGATGCGGCCTACAGTGTGATAGAACTCGGAGCTCTTGGCGAGTGGCAGCACTTCCTGTCTCGCCGGAGTTCCAGTCAGGGTTGGCGCCAGCACTGGGCATACCTGGACAAGTGCTGGGGGCCCAGAGCTGATGAGGGGCCCACCTAAGGCGGTACATAAGGAATCCAGGGGGGTGAGGGAGGCTGTAATTAATCCACATGAGGGGGGCTTATAAAAAATAACCACAAGAGGTCTTTGAGGGGGGCTGTATATAAAATATCCATTAGGGAGCTGTTTGGGACGATAAACTAGGGAATATTCTAGGGAACAGGAGAGTGTTTTAGTTTCTGAATTTTTAATGCTGCCATGTGAGTTCGCTGCAAAGGGGCCCACTGAGGCTCTGTCGCCAAGGGGCCTACTGGAACCTGGAGCTGACTCTGGCTCCGATGATGAATATAGAGAAGGCAGGGGAGATGGTGCCATAGCTTCACCACCACTGCCCTATCCTGTGGATAAGGGCTAATTGTTGTCACTGGACAACCCCTTTAATATCTAAATTCATGTGATCTAATCCCTTTCATGTGATCTACTCCCACCAATCTCTTGAATCATAGATCCGATTGTTATGGCCTGTTTCCTTTTTACAAACAAAAATTCATTTTCTCTGTAATAAGAGAAAGGGTTATCCTGGCTAAAGTCTCCATTAAAACACAATTTTTGAAGCTTGTGAAAAAAAACATGCAGAATTTTTTAAAAGCTAACAAATAATGCATTATTTTCCTTTATCCTATAGGCTTTTCAAAAAGCACCTAAAAAAAAACCCCTGAGAAAATGCCGGTTATAAATGTATTCAATGGAAAGAAGAAACACTTAGAAAAACAAAATAAAAAAACACTTTGCGCAATTTATGGCTTTATTTTTTTTTTTAGAACACACCAAAAAGAAACAGCAAAAAATTGACGTGTGCCTAATGCTGAAAGAGAAAATTGGTTCTTAGGTAAAGCGGTGTAATACAGAGGTGACATTCAGAGATACAATGGCAAATCCATCTGTGATTGGCGCAGGGTAAAGTGAATTGCGGTTTAGGAGAGACCGGGTCAAGGTCGTGACTTGAAATCCATTGAACAATCACTTGATATTTAAAAGCTACAGCACTGGTCTTGTGTTGGTGTACAATATATACGATGGAAGACAAGTCACTGACAGGAGGGTCAAGCTGACCAACATAATGGAGCACATTTACTAAGGGTCCGAAACGCGTTTTTCCACCGGATTTCCCGAATTTTTCCCATTTGCGCCGAATTGCCCTGGGATTTTGGCGCATGTGATCGGATTGTGGCGCATCCACGCCGGCTTTCACGCGACAGAAATCGGGGGACGTGGCCGTTGGAAAAACCGTCGGATTCGGAAAAGCTGCTGAATTAAAAAAAAAAATTTGTGTCGCAAAAATAGCACTCACATATACCGAGACGGAGGAGGTGAATTACGGCGGACTTCAGCGCAGCAGCGACACCTAGTGGACATCGGGCGCACGACCTTAGTGAATCCCGGCAGAACCCGAATCAGCGTCGGAGAACGCGCCGCTGGATTGCGACTGGACCGGGTAAGTAAATGAGCCCCATTATATATGCATCTCATCCGAATTCTCTGACTCAAATGTAATCTTACATGTCTATTGTGTACGCTGTCCCCCGACCACATAAGTTTGGGAGATAAGGATGTTGTTGGATTTCCCTTCCGATACTTTTTCTGAGAGCAAACCATCCTATGGAAGGAGCTCACTCCTCTCTTCCACCTGAGCACACACGCACCTGCGGCCAAGCAGAGGGTGCATGTGTTTGGGTAGGGAGCAGTCAAATAAGTACATAATCAATAAGGGCAGCACGGTGGCTCAGTGGTTAGCACTACAGCCGTGCAGTGCTGGGGTCATGTGCCCAAGTCCCATCCAGGTCAACATCTGCAAAGAGCTTGTATGTTTTCTTCTTGTTTGCGTGGGTTTCTTCCGGGTCCTCCGGTTTCCTCCCACACTCCATTAATCAATAGCTATCAATAGGATTTTTTTAAGTCTAATGTTTCAGTGCTATGCAATATTATAAAAATGGCAATGTAATGAATTATAACTTTCAGCTCTTCTTCTTCCTCCTCATATATACACTCACCAGCCACTTTATTAGGTACACCATGCTAGTAACGGGTTGGACCCCCTTTTGCCTTCAGAACTGCCTCAATTCTTCGTGGCATAGATACAACAAGATGCTGGAAGATCCTCAGAGATTTTGGTCCATATTGACATGATGGCATCACACAGTTGCCACAGATTTGTCAGCTGCACATCCATGATGCGAATCTCCCGTTCCACCACATCCCAAAGATGCTCTATTGGATTGAGATCTGGTGACTGTGGAGGCTATTTGAGTACAGTGACCTCATTGTCATGTTCAAGAAACCAGTCTGAGATGATTCCAGCTTTATGACATGGTGCATTATCCTGCTGAAAGTAGCTATCAGATGTTACAGGGTACATTGTGGTCATAAAGGGATGGACATGGTCAGCAACAATACTCAGGTAGGCTGTGGCGTTGCAACGATGCTCAATTGGTACCAAGGGGCACAAAGAGTGCCAAGAAAATATTCCCCACACCATGACACCACCACCAGCCTGAACCGCTGATACAAGGCAGGATGGATCCATGCTTACATGTTGTTGACGCCAAATTCTGACCCTACCATCCGAATGTTGCAGCAGAAATCGAGACTCATCAGACCAGGCAACGTTTTTCCAATCTTCTACTGTCCAATTTCGATGAGCTTGTGCAAATTGTAGCCTCAGTTTCCTGTTCTTAGCTGAAAGGAGTGGCACCCGGTGTGGTCTTCTGCTGCTGTAGCCCATCTGCCTCAAAGTTCGATATACTGTGCGTTCAGAGATGCTCTTCTGCCTACCTTGGTTGTAACGGGTGGCGATTTGAGTCACTGTTGCCTTTCTATCAGCTCGAACCAGTCTGCCCATTCTCCTCTGACCTCTGGCATCAACAAGGCATTTCCGCCCACAGAACTGCCGCTCACTGGATGTTTTTTTTTTTCGGACCATTCTCTGTAAACCCTAGAGATGGTTGTGCGTGAAAATCCCAGTAGATCAGCAGTTTCTGAAATACTCAGACCAGCCCTTCTGGCACCAACAACCATGCCACGTTCAAAGGCCTCAAATCACCTTTCTTCCCCATACTGATGCTCGGTTTGAACTGCTGAGTTGCCGCCATGTGATTGGCTGATTAGAAATTAAGTGTTAACGAGCAGTTGGACAGGTGTACCTAATAAAGTGGCCAGTGAGTGTATATCTATAGTTATTCACCACACCTGCTTGCTTTCATTTGTCTCTATTATCCACATGTTTGAACCCTGCAAATCATCTGCTCATCTGTGTTCAGCTGGTATATACCGTATTTTTCGCACACCTAGGTTCATATATAAAGCGCACCTGATTATAAGGATGAATGACCAGCAGGTGTCAGATCTGTGCACAGTTCAAGGCAGCTGTTGTCTGTAACTATGGTTCATATATAAGGCGCACCATCAATAAATGCCTGCTAGGTTCATATATAGGGCGCACCGGAGTATAAGGCGCACCTGATTATAAGGATGAATGACCAGCAGGTGGCAGACCTGTGCACAGTTCAAGGCAGCTGTTGTCTGTCAGTAGGGTTCATATATGAGGCGCACCTTTGATTTTTGAGAAAATCAAAGGATTTTTTGTGCGCCTTATAGTCCGAAAAATATGGTACCTTTGATTTTGACTTATACTTTGTCTTACTAATATTTACGATCCTAAATTTTCTCTAATTTACTGATCCCTCTGACTGCACCTTTGTTTGTCAGTCCTTCTAAAATCACCCTCTTTTCATGTTTTGTTGTTAATAAGTCCTGATGCTCCTCTTTTTGTCATCACTCGGTGAATATCCATGCCGTTTTGAAACACAATTCAACAGCTGTGGAGAGGAGATTTGCCTAATTGTATTGTGTTAACCACAGTTACATTGCTTTTGCTTAAATTCAGTTTTAAAGGGAACCTGTCACCATGGACCTCATTGTCACTATACACAGGTTACAGAAGTCCATCACACCTGCAGTGCTAATCTGCCTTTATATAATTGTGTGTTATAACTTACCTTGCACCCTGACAGAATCCTCTGTGTTGTCCCAGGGGTTGGGCTTCGGTTTGGATGAATTTAAAAAAAAACACTATGTGACTTGTCTGTGCTGCTCACTCCTCAGCTCTCAGCCCCCACATTGGGCTTCTGGACCCATACTCTTTAATTTATCAGCCATCTGTCTGTTATCCTGCAAGCTCTAAATGCCAAGCTACAGGTTTCTCTCCAGTCCTATTCACCTTGGACTCCCTTATAAAGAATGGCCGGCCAATTATACCATCTTTTATACATGATGCATGATCTGTAAATTCCTTCAGAATATGATGGCGCTATATAAATAAAAATTATTTTTTATTTATTTATTTATCCTTAGTGTTTGACCAGTTTTTAATAGTTTTCAACATACTTTGCATCTACAAATAGTAACTCAAGAAACTTTGTAAGAGAAAAGCACCTCTTAATTTATTTACCTGATGTCTTTCTCCCCCCTAATCTTTTTAAGACCCTGCATATAGACACACTATATTGAAAGGTGAGGATCGCTTTAAAAGACATCTACCACCAGGATGCAGGACTGTAAACCAAGCACACTGACATACTGGTGTGTGCCCCCCTCTGGCAGGATCTGCTCTTCTTTAAGCTTCCTATATCCTTGTTTTTAAGAAAGGCTTTAAAATTATGCTAATAAGCCTGTAGGGCTCAAGGCTCTATTAACACCTATTGAGCATGGAGCCCCTCTGTCTCATTTGCATAATTTTAAAAGTCTTTTTTTTTGTAAACCAGGGCATAAGAAGTTAAAAGAAGAGCAGATCCTGCCAGAGGGGGTACTCACCAGTATGTCAGTGTGCTTGGTTTACAATCCTTCATCCTGGTGGTAGATGTCCTTTAAGCCAATAACTATTGATGGTGATGTCTATCCACAGAATGTCCCTCAGACATGTCTTGCTACTACAAACTTTGGGTCCAAGTGGACAGGCTCATGGAAATATGTAGGTTTTTCCTGGAGATTGTAAGGATGTTTCCTTGGATCAGAGACCTAGTATATAATTGAATTGTATTATTTTTTGAGTTTTCACCATTTTTATGTATCCACCTTCCAGATATTTCTAATTGTAGGTCTTCTTATCAGTTTCAACAGCATCTAGAGAGTCTAGACCATAATAAGTGGTAATAGATAAAACCAATTGTGTAGCACATATTGACCAATAAAATTTGCTGTAGTACTGGCTCGGACCTCCCAACGTGATCTTTTGGGGATGTCCTCCACTTGTTTTATTACATTTATGTTCCATAGCCTTCTGTATGATAAAACCATGTTTATTCTGAGACAACATATATATATATATATACGGTATATAAATAAACAGCATTGAACTGATATACAGTAGTCACCATGCACTCAGCATTTAGAAATACATGTCAGTGTATACATCAGTTTTGTCTAATACTTTTATATCCATTGTAAAAACCATCCTTTTTTAAGAAATATATGTGGAAAACTATATATTTGCCTTTGTGAATCAAAGTCAATTTGGCTTAGTTATGATTCATTGTCACTTTTTAATACATTGATCACCCGAAAGGTGTTGACTATTACAGTATTATTTTTCGATAGGGCCCATAAAGACCTATGGAAAGTCCTATTTAGCCTAGAAACATGACACATGTGAAGGCTACTTTCCCTAGCCATGCCATGGCTTTAATAAACTCAACTCAGAGCATCATAGAGATGTATTATCTGTTCCGAGTTCCATATCGACTGTTTCTGTACTGTCCCTTACTTAAATGATGCCTTGAGTCGAGGACACTACCAAGAACGGTGGTATTTCTTGAACTCATAGAATCATATGATGCAGTTTGTCCGGTTGAGCCACCGTGGTTGGGAAATGTAGTCAACGCATGCACTATGTATCTTGCCTCGAATGAACTCTTACTCATATGGTTGCTTATTCGTAAAGGGGCCTACTTTATCCACTTTATCCATACATGATTTTGGGGGGGGGCTGAATAAATTCTACGGTAAGTTGTGACTGATTCCGCTGTCGTTGGTGTATCTCCCATGAAAACTAAAGAGTATAATTCAACTTGTCCAACCATAACTTCCCTTGACATTTACCACCGGGAGATGTCAGGACACCACCATACACATTAGATGGTTGGCTGCTCTAACTAAATTTGGCAGGTTTGACTGAAAGTATATGGCCACCTTTACTTGTAAACTCAGGACAGATTTATCAATACTGTAACCATTTCAGGATTTGTCGGAGACTTTTTCACACTAATGAGAAAAGCCTCTGACTCTGTACACCATACCCAATATAAGTTTTTTTTGTATATCTGCCCAACGAGCTTTCACCACCTCCAACTCTTACTCCATAGGATTATTGTAGATTCTTTATTTTTTTTTCTTTAGTCTTCAATGCTCCTGAGTAATCAATACACTTCACCTGTCTAATCTCAAGTGGGTAGTCTTAAACCAAAGACGGTAGCCCATCTGACAATAAAGAGCTTCATTGACATATTGGGACACATTTACTAAGGGCCCGTCGGACGCATTTCCGTCGGGTTTCCCGAATTTTTCTGTTTTGCGACGGATTTCATGCAACACAAATCGGGCAACTGATTCGGACAAACCGTGGAATTTAAAAAATGAAATAGTGTCGCGAGATCAGCACTCACGTGCACCGGGAAGAAGAAGCTGAACTCCGGCGGACCTCAGCAGGGAAGAGACACATGTAGGAAATTGGACGCACGATCTTAGTGTATCGCGGCAGCTCAGAATCCTCGTCGGACATTCCGGATCGGCGGCGTCAACGGGACGGGTAAGTAAATGTGCCCCATTGGGTGGTAAAGCTAATCACATGGATCGCTCGGAAACTGTAGGGACTAAAGAAAAAATTCTGACTGTACAACAGTACAAATCACCAGTGAAATTTTTTAGGTTGTAGCCCTCAGATGCCCATGAATTATACCGCATTACAAACAATAACAATTAAAACATTCACAAAGATGAAAACCAAAGGACATAAAAAAACATAAGTTCCCTACGATATCTTGCCGATACCATAACCATCAAATCATAGCTAGCTAACGGAAAAAGAAATACAAAACATTTCTGACAAATTCGATTGTTAAGAAAGAAAAAAGGTCAACCAAAAAAATGAAAAATATGAAAAAACACTGATTTTTGGCTATAATTTGTCTCCTATAACATGAAATCTTCGACCCATTGATAAATTTGCCCTGATGGCTCTTGGTGTCATTCTAGAGATGTGATGTCATTGGCTATTTTTTCCCTACACAAGTTCTTGAAGTGTTACATTGCCAAAAGTGAATGTGAGGTAAGTACCAAGACCATTTTCAACATTTTTGTGAGATGTGTTTTGTCATGATCGACAGAAATACTGGAGGATCACGTGTACCTCTAATGTAGACCCTAATGGAAAGAAGTCCTACATCCACACCTTGGTTATTACCTCCGGTGAGAATACATAAGTTCAATCGCAGACATACTCCATAAAAATAAAAAGGCAAGCCCGCCTCTGGCAGTTTACCACAACCGAGTGGCATGTGAAGGGGGGGCAGGCTGTAAGACGTAGTAGCATTTAGGGAATGGAGTTAACTTTAGTTGTACTGGGTCATCGGGAATGTCGTGCAGGGCCCTGCTAGTGAGCACTCTCAAACATACTGCTCTTTAGGGCAGACGTATGGGGCCCTTGAACCAGCTGGAGGGTAGCAGAAGGTCGATTCCGGTGCTTTTCTCGAGTCCTGTAAGAAGAATGAGAGGGGCACATAGCCAGGATGTAATTGGTCTAAGAAGTAGTCCTCCCCATGGGCACATCGGCTGTTTAGGAAGTCACGGGATTCAGGTATTTCTGGACAACGCTCTCTAAACATCTGTAGGAGAAAGAAGTCATATGTTGGTTTAGATGGAAGGAACTTCGTCTCTTACCTTGGTACAGGATAAATCTCCGATGAAATAGTCTTTAATGGATGATGAATTGATAGATGGTGTATATCTATGGCTTCTGTGGCTTTATAATATATTGTATATTCACATCTACTCCTACATTTAATCATATATATTAGATACTTAGATCTTGTTAATAGCTATAATTTGGGTTAAACTAGCGGAAACAAGGTTTTTTTCTTACATTGGTTGCCTGGACAGGGGCAAAATATAAGAAAGCATACTTACCCTTCTCCTGCTCCCACACCCTAATTTCAGGGCCCATATCTTTCAATACAATAGGTGGCCTCCTCGGACCACAGAGGAAATTATATTCAGTGGTCCAAGGAGGACAAAAATTAGCCATAGTGGTTTACTGTGAACCCATACATTTTAAACCAAGAATGAGCACCCAAGACTGGAAGCACTATAGCATTGTGGGACCTGTACTACCCCTGCTTAAGCTCTCACAAGGTTCAGGGGCTAACAGGGGCTAGTAAAATAATAAAGGTTACTCACCACTCCCAGCTCCTCTGCTACTCTGTTATGGCTGCAGGGAACACTAATAGAGATTCGATTGGCCAATTACTGGCTAAGATGGGTCAAACCAACATATGGGTCAAACCAGCATATGGGTACAACCAGCATATGAGTATAACCAGCAATTGGCTGAGAAGGCATGTCGTGTCTGGAGAGTAAGGTATAACAGAGAAGCAGCAATTATTTGGAGCTTTGGGGGGAAACAAGCAGCTACAGCCCCTTGTTGAGTCTATGTCAACAGAATTTTTTGATAGAAAATTTGATAGAACTCATAGAGGAAACTAATTAAACTAGAAAATAGTGGTAGATATTTGGGCTCCAAAATTTATTCAATTGATTGTGTAAATCTCTGTTAATTCTGAATTAAAGAGTCCACTGATATATTTTTAGCTTTTTGTATATGCCATACAAGTAAAATGTAAAGTTCCGTATACACTTGAGTATAAGCCAAGATTTTCAGCAGCATTTATGTGCTGTAAATTCCCCACAGGCTTATACTCAGGTATATAAAAAATAAATAAATTGAGTACTCACCATTTTGACCACCTTGGGAAGCTCCTCTTCTTCATGAGTGGCGGCTCCAGGTCAGTGACGGCCCGGCCAGCGAAAAAACTGTGCTGACATCATAGTTTGTGTGCTGTCCATTTGCACTGACCTGAAGCTGGTGCACATGAAGACAAGAGAGGAGCTTCCCGGGGTGGTCAAAATGGTGAGTTTATTTTTTTAATGTTCTTGGCATACTGAGGGATAGCAGGCTACTGTATATTCTACAAAGGGCTGGCTGGCTGTATACTAAAGGGGGCTGGCTATATATTACAGGGGGCTGCATATATACAACAGGGGTCTGGCTATATACTGTAGGGGGTTGGCTGGCTATATACTACAGGGGGCTGGCTACTGTATGTACTACAGAAGACTAGGTATATACTACTGGGGCCTGGCTGGCTATATACTGCTGGGGGCTGGTTGGCTGGCTGTATACTACTGGGGGCTGGCAGACTATATACTACTGGGGCCTGCCTGACTATATACTACTGGGGGCTGCCTGACTATATACTACAGGGGGCTGGCTATGTACTACAGAAGACTAGGTATATACTACTGGGGCCTGGCTGGCTATATACTGCTGGGGGCTGGTTGGCTGGCTGTACACTACTGGGGGCTGGCTGACAATATACTACTGGGGGCTGCCTGACTATATACTACTGGGGGCTGGCTATGTACTACAGAAGACTAGGTATATACTACTTGGGCCTGGCTGGCTACATACTGCTGGGGGCTGGTTGGCTGGCTGTATACTACTGGGGGCTGGCGGACTATATACAACTGGGGGCTAGCTGACTATATACTACTGGGGGCTGGCTGGCTAAATACCTGAGAGTATGTGATCAATGCATTTCCCACCCTAGGCTTATACTCGAGTCAATAGGTTTTTCCAGTTTTTGGTGGTAAAATTAGGTGCATCGGCTTATACTCTGATCGGCTTATACTCAAGTACATATGGTAAGTCCAGTAAAAACTAAAATACTTAATTGGTGGCATTTAGAAACTTGAAATATTTTCATAAAAATTTAATCCAAAAGAATGTTGTGAAAATTATAATACTTAACAAATGTTTGGTATAAACACCAATCACTCTACAGAATTTGAATACTAACACCTTCCAAAATGTGAAGAACAATGTAAAGTTGAAAGTTAAATCAGAAAGTGTTGACATCTTTGAGAAAACAATATCTTGAAAAGTTTTAATTTATTTGAAATTGTTAACAACAAGAGTGATTATTGCCATAATTTTCTCCATTTTCCTAGCTGTGAGAGGGCTTTTTTTTGGCAGGGCACTTTGTATTATATAATGATAATAATTACAGTAAATATTATTTATTAATAAGCTTTTGTTATATTTTTTGTAGAGAAAACGCTTAGAAAATATATTGGTCATTGTTTTTAACTGTTTATAGCTCCACAAAAATAATTTCTTATCTTTATTATATGGGTCAGTATGAATGTGTCGATACCAATATCTATAATTTTGTTTTACTACTTTGGCAAAGTGAAAAAAAAAACACTTTCCGAGACACAGTGGGGAAGATTCATCAAAAGTGTCTAAGAGCAAAACTGTTCTAGTTTCTCTCGACAACCAATCAGAGTTTAGCTTTCTGTTTCCCACAGCAATTTATAAAATGAAAGCTGAGTTCTGATTGGTTTCCGTGAGCAACTAGAACACTTTTTCTCTCAAACACTTATAATAAATATCCCCTAGAATTTTTTTTTTTTACATTTTTATGTTGATTCCAATCGATTGCTAGGATGTGGGACCCCATTCATCCAATCACTAAACCTCAACTAGGAGATGTCTAATCCAAAGTCTATGGGAGACATTTATTATGGCTTCCAAATCATTTTCCTCACATAGAAGCCCTGAAACAATTGCAATTGCTAGAAGACCACCAGCGAACACGATTTTTTACCCGTTCAAACCATCTCCAACCAAGGGGACATGGAGGGGCATGATGGGGGGCATGGGAGTGAGCTGGAGCAGGGCGTTCCTGTCCCGTCCTGCAATTTGTGGTGTTACATTATTTGAATTCTGCATATATATTTCTATGCTTGGTAGGAAATGGCATAGACCGGGCGGCGGTACCTGGCATTGCCTGGTAAGTGCGGGCGTATGATAGCTCCAGTCATTATTTGTATATTTATGTCCTTTGATAATTATTATTTTTTAATTCAAGTTCCTCCTAGGTGAAATCCAGAGACTGTAGACAATGGGAGACATGTATCATTATTTCTGCTAGTCAAATTGTCTCATCTTTTGTCGTTTTTTGTGACTTTTTTGCGACTTTTCACTTAAACTTTTGCTGTCGTTTTCCAAGTACACCTTGTGCCTTATGTATCTTTTTTTTACAGATGTTTGTTTCACTTATGTATCACTTTCTTTGCTTATTTATGCGATTATTCAGGTGCAAATCTGCACCTGGTCCAAGGAAGGATTTTTTTCATAACCCCTGTTTTAACATGTAAATTGGAATTATTCCACATGCTTTAAATGTTTTCAATTTTGCACAGTAAATGTTTGCATTTACATTTATTTATAATTTATTGGTTACTTTTAAGGGTGAGGTCACACGTAGCGTTTTAATTGCATTTTGAAACCTATTACAACAGCTGAGGAGAGGTGATTTGCCAAATTACATTACTGTTTAAAAAACGCAATATAAATGCGACATAAATGCATGTGTTAACATGTTTTGTAAACTCAAATGTTAACAGAAATGTAATTAGGCAAATCACCTTTCCTCAGCTGTAGTAATAGGTTTCAAAACGCAACGTGTGACCTCACCCTTAACACCACGAGTGACCGCAGCCTCATACATATGTCGTCATCTCCCTCGCCTGCATATAACCTCCTTACATGGCTTGTGTCCATGTGCATTTGAGACATTTGCAACAAAAGTACAATCATACACACAATGCACAATCATACATGTGGAGCAAAAATGTCTCAAATGCCAAATGTCTCAAAAATTCACCAAAGGAAAAAAAAAACTATGATACATGTCCCCCTAGGAGTCCATAGTCAGGTAAATGTTTGACCACAACTCCAAACTCAACATATCATCAATCTAGTAGTTCTGGAAAATCTCTCTCTGGGCTGCTGCTCTGTTCAAACCCTTCCTACCACTGGTTTGGTGTCCCAATGGCTATTTATCACCCATAAAGTAGATTTAATTACTATGACTGGTTAAGTACCCATTTAATATATGGAAATATAGGGTATAGTACTATGTGCTCTCTTGTATGTTGGAAGGAGAAAGTCAAAAAGATCTAGAAGTGATGGAAAATACACAGATACTTATTCTGGATAACATTTTCGCTTGAAGCTGGACTGCTTATACCCATCAGCTTGAGATTGGTGAGAGGTAAGTTAATTCTTAGGAGTGCGGAGACACCTAACAATAATGATGTCCATGTAAATCTTGTATGTTCATTATAATAACCATATAATCTTCTCAATTCAACAACCTTCAGTTACTAAATAATTACAGAAATGCCACTAATGGTCTAAAACTAGTACTAACTAAAAGTAATTAAAATGCTACGGAGGTCATGCTTACAAAGTTACATGCGTGTAGGTTGCGGCATGCAGGACACATTTAGGAGGTGAAGGGAAAAATGCTGGAGGGGTTGTAGAGATAAACAGGATAAGGTGGTAACGATGAGGTGTCACAGTGATGTGCTGATCAATACCCTTTGATGAGGAGCATTGGGAACAGAATACCTTGAGGCCAGGCTGAGGGAAAGGCTAGGTTGCATGCTTTAGCGTAAGTGAGGCTGGATAGTTGCATACTCGACAAGGTCTCCGCTGGCGTGGATGGAGCTCCCGGGGTTGGGAGGTGACGCCAGGGCAGAAGTGTCCAGCTCAGCATACTGGACATCTATGTCCGTGTGACCAGAACTCTGCAGATCAGAGCACCAGAAAGTGAGAAAATGGGCCTAGTAAAGGTCAAGTGTTAGGAAAAGGTCGGAGGAGAGGAAGGAAAGGAACTGTGCACAAGTTAGAAACGGGGTGAGAAGGGGTAGGGGGGGTAGGGTCAAAAGAAGAAGGAAATAAAAGAAAACAGAAAAGAAATAAATGCAGAAAAAAATAACACAACAGAAATATTATCAGCAGCAGATAACCAAGGTCTAAGTGACGTCTTTATTACTTGTTTGACATAAAAACTTTTATTTTTATCTTTTCAGAGTAATAAAAAAAGAAAGCTGAATGAAAGAAATAACAAACAAACTGATCCGCTGCTTCATTCTCACTGGGGAAAAAAAAATCAAAGTTAATTGAAAACTCAGTGTGGCTCGGTTTTCACTGTAAAATTTGATGAATAATACAATATTATATAACACAACAGAAAGAGAGTAAAAATAAAGAAAAGATTAAGATCCCGCTCAACTACATTGTCTCCATGCAATTTGTCAGAACTATTTAAAGCTGTTTAATGGTTGATAAATATTTTATTCGAGAGCGTGAACTGTTTGCACACATTCTGAGTCTTTTGGAATTCTTTCTCCAACCACCACCATTCCGAAGAATCATTGCCAAATATTAAGGAATAGCACCAAATACCATAATAAAGTTCTTTACCATCAAATGGGCAGTGCCAGACAGTCTGCTCCACCTGTCTAATTAGCATAATATTTGTGAACACTAATGTTACTATTGAAGGGAAGGCGGAGTCAAGAAAATAGGCCAGTTGTGTCGGAATTAGTGGAGCAATGCCTAATAAAGGGTGGAAGCTGTTGGAGCCGGTGAAGGTGGTGAAGGCCCCTTCTGGTTTTTCAAAATTGATGTACCATCATTACTGCATTGAGTCCAACTCTTAGGGGCTCTGAGGTGTTTGGAAGGCTGCAACCCCCTGTTTATACTGCTCAAAGCAGAACATATTTTGGCACATTACCGATTCTCCACCAAAGACCTAACTCAAAAAACTCATGTCTTTGAAATCTATTTTTTGAAACCTAATGATGATTTAACTTATAGGTTTCTAAGAAATAACGACTGGAGGCCTCTAGGACTAGAGGAAAGATGATTTCACTACCCTCATAGCCATCTGATCAGTTTTTAAGAAACATAAATTTTTAAATTATGCTTAAATTATTGCGGCCATGTTTGCGCTGGCGTTGTGTGATGCCATTTTGGAGGGGATTGTCACTCCCGATTATGGGGGAGCTATGATCCTCTCCAAAATGGCAGTGCCCTGTACTACCATCATGCTAGTGCCGGGGGAGCAGGGCCACAGAGATTTATATTTAAAGAGTTAGTGCCCGTGATCAATGCACCAATCATGGGTGTTAATGGAGGGGATATTGGACCTGGCCCTGAACTTCTCAATACTACCCCTAGGTCTATAATGCAAACTACTGATGGGCTCTATGACTAGAGGAAAGATTGTTTCACTATGATTCTTTACTGTAAGAGCAGTGGATTGTACAAGTTCAAAGTGACCCTTTTCAGGGACCCAAAGTGATCTGTTTTGCATGCAGCCTGCAAGTATTACATTTCAGTTCAGTTTCACTTATATCAATGGGTTACAAGTGTATAGAAGGGTAGGGCAAATGTTTGTTAGTTCTCCACTGTTGCCTAATGACAATCTTGAATGGGTAACTTATCCTATCTCAGAATTTAAAATATTTGAACTAAACTGTGCCCTTAAATGGTCATTCGATTTTCCACAAATTGTACATAAATCGAGTGAATACAAAAATTGTTGTCAGAGGAAAATACTTCTTTCTCCATGTATGAAGCTTTTTTCCTCCTCCTCCTGCCTCCCCGATAAACTGACATTTACTCTAAAAATCATTCCCTCTAGAATGGAAGGTACTACAGCTCACAAGAAGATGTCTATGAAGAGAAGAGGGGGGATGAGTGAGCTGGATCTGACTGAGAGAGTAGAGATACAGGTTCAGAAATGGGCTTCTAGAGATAATAGTATGTTTCCAATGGCGGATTAAGTGTCCCATGTCCACAGCAGAGCTCCCTTTACTGAAATGTCCACAGCAGAGCCACCCTTTACAGAAATGTCCACAGCAGAGCCACCCTTTACAGAAATGTCCACAGCAGAGCTCCCTTTACACAAATGTCCACAGCAGAGCTCCCTTTACAGAAATGTCCACAGCAGAGCCCCCCTTTACAGAAATCTCTACAAGCAGACCATCTTTACAGAAATGTCCACAGCAGAGCCCCCCTTTAATGAAATGTCCACAGCAGAGCCCCCCTTTAATGAAAAGTCCACGGCATAGCACCACTTTAAATGTTCACAATACAGCCCTACAACCCCCATAGATCACAAAAATGAGGGGTCCGATGGGGTCCCTCATACCTCGGAGACCGGTGAGCGGGCGCTTGGCAATTTCTGTCAGCTCCATAGACATTAATGAAGCAGAACGATAATGCGTTGCCATCTGCTCCATTAGTCAGACGGAGTGACGAGGGGTCCAACGTGATCTGTGGGGGTCTAAACCGAAAATCCCTTTAAGTCATGTTTTCAAGAACAGCCTTATACATAGTACAGCCTGAATCTAGTATCCTTATTTGACTTTGCCATCATCCATTATTTAAAATGGTTGGGTGGAGGGGGGGGGCTTCACACGTTTCTATCTCGATTCCCAGTGTACATAACTCTGGGGCAGCGCCTGCTGCTGATATTACAGACTAGATTTACTCTACCTGATCACCATTTGTCTGCTTTAGCTTAATTTCACTTAGAAAACATGTTCTTTTTAATATTGATTTAGACTAAATCTTAGACTTTTCTTCCCACTGAAGTCTAATAAGGGAGCGATTTCTGTAACGTATGTTGTATTTCTGCCTCTGCTGCACCTCTCTTATCCATATAATAGACTAAGAAAATCCAGATCCATTCATAATATATAAATCGGTTCCTTTTCTATCATATGACTACACATTACATAAAGAATGATGAGGGACGGATAAGCTAACGATTCCTTCAAGCTGTGTCGTCGCCATTCAAATACGTCTTGAATAAGTGAATAGTATCTTATAAGACGGTTCCAACCTCTACAACCTCTGCCTGTCTATTCTGAAATCTAGCTTTATTAAAAAATTCCAAATTGGGTCAAATTTTCTAAGACTGGGAGGGTGATTATTTTATTTAACCAGCTAAAAGTTGAATCCAATTCTCATATACAGGCAGTCCCCGGGTTACGTACAGGATCGGTTCTGTAGGTTTGTTCTTAAGTTAATTTTGTATGTTAGACAGAACTGTGTATTTTATAATTGTAACCCCAGGCAAATTTTTTGTGACAATTAGATTTTAAGAATGTTGGATTCTCATAAGAACCAGGATTAACACTAAAGCTTCATAACAGACACCTGTGATAACTGTTATAGCTGATTATTGAAGCCTAAGGCTAAAGTACAGTAAATTACCAACATCCAGAGGTCCGTTTGTAACTAGGGGTCGTCTGTAAGTCGGTGTTCTTAAGTAGGAGACCGCCTTTATAAGAAGTAAGCTGCTGATTAGCCCCAGAGATCACCTGACCCCTGACACTTCTGCTCTGGATGTGAATTTAAACAAAGAGGATGTTGGACCCGCTGCTTGAATGAAGAACCGGAGCTGGGTGGATGTGATTTGTATTTTATTTTTATCCCGGCTACCCAAGCGGTCCATTAAAACTTGCATACCCATTTAAGGAGGACCTGACATCTGTCACCTCCTGACCTTTCTCCCTTAAATTCTGTATAAAACATATGATAGTCCTCCTTTCATCGCTTGCATTTCTACCTGGCAAGAAACCAAAGGGTGGGATTCATCACTGTCTCTTATGAATGCAGCCAGTTGTCTTACAGCCAGTTGTCCTACAGCCAGTAGTCCTACAGCCAGTAGTCCTACAGCCAGTTGTCTTACAGCCAGTTGTCCTACAGCCAGTAGTCCTACAGCCAGTTGTCTTACAGCCAGTAGTCCTACAGCCAGTTGTCCTACAGCCAGTTGTCTTACAGCCAGTTGTCTTAAAGCCAGTTGTCTTAAAGGAAACCTACCACTTGTAGTGGCAGGTTTCCGATGGCAATATCGGGCACCAGCTCAGGGTGAGCTGGTGCCGGAGCTTATTTTAGTTAGTGTTTTAAACCGCAGTATCGCGGTTTAAAACACTTTTTAAACGTTGTAGCCGGCGCAGGCAGGTACGCGCTCGGCGCTTACCGTGCACGCGGCTCTCATTCACTTCCTATGTAGCCCGGTGCACGGTAAGCACCGAGCGCGTACTTGCCTGCGCCGGCTACAACGTTTAAAAAGTGTTTTAAACCGCGATACTGCAGTTTAAAACACTAACTAAAATAAGCTCCGGCACCAGCTCACCCTGAGCTGGTGCCCGATATTGCCATCGGAAACCTGCCACTACAAGTGGTAGGTTTCCTTTAAAGCCAGTTGTCTTAAAGCCAGTTGTCCTACAGCCAGTTGTCTTGCAGCCAGTTGTCTTGCAGCCAGTTGTCTTGCAGCCAGTTGTCCTACAGCCAGTTGTCTTACAGCCAGTTGTCTTGCAGCCAGTTGTCCTACAGCCAGTTGTCTTACAGCCAGTTGTCTTGCAGCCAGTTGTCCTACAGCCAGTTGTCCTACAGCCAGTTGTCCTACAGCCAGTTGTCTTACAGCCAGTTGTCCTACAGCCAGTTGTCTTACAGCCAGTTGTCCTACAGCCAGTTGTCCTACAGCCAGTTGTCTTACAGCCAGTTGTCTTACAGCCAGTTGTCCTACAGCCAGGGCTGCACCCAAACTTTCTGCTGCTTGAGACGAGCAATAGAATGGCGCCTCCTCTTCCCCATCCAGTAGTAATGTATCAGTTCATTTTCTAGTTAGTTAGTTCTCCATGTTGTGTCGTGCTGACATGTGCCCGCACATAGGGCCTCATTTATTAGAACCCCTGCACCAGTTTTCTGTTGGACTTTGCACATTCTGAGACACATTTGTGTCACGGCTCAAGTATACCCAGCACGACACAAGATTCTGCACAGCAATGGGCAGTCCAGTGCACAGTCAGACCGTGCAGCAAATTTATCATGCAGTGACCAACAGAATTGTGTTGCACACCCATGTTAAAGATGCACCTAAAAAAGTTGGTGCCAGATTTGTGAAGAAGGGGCGCCACAAATCATGAGTCTGGTGCCCCCTGAACACTACACAGGCCAGTGTCAAGTCCTGCTTTTAGCAGGTAACTGCACCCCTAATGCTGCACCTATCTTGCTGCAGTTGGTGCTGCCTGAGGCAAAAGGCTCAACTTGCCTTATGTCTGGTGCATTTTCTGTGTATTTTTCAGCATGAATAGTAAGTTTAGACTACATAACCCCTCTATACATATGCATATTTGGTATGCCCAAACGTGTACATGACATTTGCTGATTTTCCCAGAGAAAAAAAAGATTGGGTATGTTAAAGGGATCGCCCACTTTCAGAAAATAATATATTGGTTGTGTAATGAAAAGTGATTAAATGTTTTAATTTACTTTCTGTATCGATTCCACACAGTTTTCTAGCTATAGAAAGCTTCTGTGTTTACTTGCAGCGGATAGAAATCTGTCAATGGTCATGTAATGGACACAGAGGTGCACAAGCCGATATTATCACAGAGAGTAATCAGAGCCGTGTAATAATAACCTGGGTGACATCACATGACCAGGAATATGAGCCTTGCACCTGTGTGACATCACATGACCAGGGAGATAATGAGCCATGCACCTGTGTGACATCATAAACCTATGTTGTCCACACAAGGGGCGGACGGGCCCAGGGCATAAAACACATGATTCTTATTTAGTTACATAATGCACGTGATGCCTTCGTCTCATTTGAGCTGAAACGCGCGTCGGGGCTGGAGGGTAAGAGAAGCTGTTTACCTTAACACTCAGGGCAAGTGCAATATAATTATATACATGCATTAACAGTACCTTACGATAGAAGTGGTATATATCCCCTTAAGATTGCCTGAGTTTTAGATAATATAATACGCATGGTTTTCCCTTTGTGTCCAAGTGGTGTTACTCCCTTATCTGCGCATCACCAACTGTGGCTGTACATTTTTAACTAGTATCATTTATATTTATTCTTACATCTTTATTTCCATTGTATGTTGAATTTAATAAAGCATTATCTAACTATATAAGAATTATATAGGTTTATAATTATTATTCACAGCCATAGGCTTTGTTGTTCTATATGACTCTAGAAGCTACTGTTTTACTGACCAGACCACATACTTGGGTAAATACGTTATTAGCTTCACCTCTATTCAGTGGTCAACTGTAGGTATAGACCTGTGTGACATCACATGACCAGGGATATAATGAGCTGTGCGCCTATGTGACATCACATGACCAGGTATATAATGAGCTGTGCATCTGTGAGACATCACATGACCAGGGATATAATGAGCTGTGCCCCTGTGTGATATCACATGACCAGGGATATAATGAGCCGTGCACCTATGTGACATCACATGACCAGGGATATAATGAGCTGTGCACCTGTGAGACATCACATGACCAGGGATATAATGAGCCGTGCACCCAGGGCCGCATCTGCCATGAGGCGAGATGAAAATCTCGCCTCAGGCGGCAGAATGTGGGTCCCTGTAAAGGGCGGCGAAATTTGCCGCTCTAAAGTGGGCGATTCGGGCGTCCATTAACGCTGCTGTGACTGGCAGTGGAGACGAGCTGCTGTGACGGGGGAGGTGAAGACATAGCCGCTGTGACTGGGGAGGAGACCTAACTGCTGTGACTGGGGGGGTGGAGTCCTAGCTTCTGTTACTGGAGGGTGGAGACCTAGCTGCTGTGACTGGCGGGGGGAAACCTAGCTGCTATGACTGGAGGGTGGAGACTTAGCTGCTGTGATTGGCAGGTGGAGACAAAGCTGCTGTGACTGGCGGGTGGAGACCTAGCTGCTGTGACTGGCAGTGGGGACCTAGCTGCAGTGACTGGGGAGGTGGAAATCTAGCTGCGGTGACTAGGGGGTGATAGACCTAGCTGCTGTGACTGGGAGGTGGGGACCTAGCTGCTGTGACTGGGGGGTGGAGACCTAGCTGCTGTGACTGTCACGTGGAGAACTAGCTGCTGTGACTGTCGGGTGGAGACCTAGCTGCTGTGACTGGCAGTAGAGACCTAGCTGCTGTGACAGGGGAGGTAGAGACATAGCTCCTGTGACTGGGGAGAGACCTGGCTGCTGTGATTGGGGGGTGGAGACCTTGCTGCTGTGACTGTCGGGTGGAGACCTAGCTGCTGTGACTGTAGGGTGGAGATCTAGCTGCTGTGACTGGCAGTAGAGACCTAGCTGCTGTGACAGGGGAGGTAGAGACATAGCTCCTGTGACTGGGAGGTGGTGGTGGACCTAGCTTCTGTGACGGGGGATGTGGACACCTAGCTGCTGTGACTGGGGGGTGAAGACTTAGCTGCTGTGATTGGGGGGTGGAGACCTAGCTCCTGTGACTGGGGGCTAAAGACCTATCTGTGGTAACTGGGGTGGAAACCTAGCTGCTGTGACTGGCAGGTGGAGACCTAGCTGCGGTGACTGGGATGGAGACCGAGCTGCTGTGACTGGGAGGTGGAGACCTAGCTGTGGTGACTAGGAGGTGGAGACCTAGCTGTGGTGACTGGGGGGGTGGAGACCTAGCTGTGTTAAGTGGGCTGGAAACCTAACTGCTGTGACTGGCCTGTGGAGACCTAGCTGCTATTACTGGGCGGTGGAGACCTAGATGCTGTAACTGGGGGTGGAGACCTAGCTGCTCTGACTGGGGGTGGAGACCTAGCTGCTGTGACTGGGGGTGGAGACCTAGCTTCTTTGACTGGAGGTTGAGACCTAGCTGCTGTGAATGGCAGGCGCAGATCTATCTGCTGTGACTGGCGGGTGGAGACCAAGCTGCTGTGACTGGCGGGTGGAGACCTAGCTGCTATGGCTGGCAGTGGGGACCTAGCTGCAGTGAGTGGGGAGGTGGAGATCTAGCTGCGGTAACTAGGAGGTGATGGACCTAGCTGCTGTGACCGGGGGGTGGAGACCTAGCTGCTGTGACTGGGGGTGGAGACCTAACTGCTGTGACTGGGGAGGGACCTGGCTGCTGTGAATGGGGGGTGGAGACCTAGCTGCTGTGACTGTTGGGTGGAGACCTAGCTGCTGTGACTGGCAGCTGAGACCTAGGTGCTGTGACGGGGGAGGTAGAGATATAGCTCCTGTGACTGGGTAGACCTAGCTGCTGTGACTTGCGGGTGGAGACCTAGCTGCTGTGAGTGGCAGTGGAGACCTAGCTGCAGTGACTGGTGGGTGGAGACCTAGCTGCTGTGACTGGGGAGAGACCGTGCTGCTGTGATTGGGGGGTGGAGACCTAGCTTCAGTGACTGGGATGGAGACCGAGCTGCTGTGACTGGGGGGTGGAGACCTAGCTGTGGTGACTAGGAGATGGAGACCTAGCTGTGGTGACTGGGGGGGTGGAGACCTAGCTGTGTTAAGTGGGCTGGAAACCTAACTGCTGTGACTGGCCTGTGGAGACCTAGCTGCTGTTACTGGGCGGTGGAGACCTAGCTGCTGTGACTGGGGGTGGAGATCTAGCTGCTGTGACTGGGGGTGGAGACCTAGCTGCTGTGACTGGTGGGTGGAGACCTAGCTTCTTTGACTGGAGGTTGAGACCTAGCTGCTGTGAATGGCGGGTGCAGATCTATCTGCTGTGACTGGCGGGTGGAGACCAAGCTGCTGTGACTGGCGGGTGGAGACCTAGCTGCTATGGCTGGCAGTGGGGACCTAGCTGCAGTGAGTGGGGAGGTGGAGATCTAACTGCGGTAACTAGGAGGTGATGGACCTAGCTGCTGTGACCGGGGGTTGGAGACCTAGCTGCTGTGACTGGGGTGGAGACCTAACTGCTGTGACTGGGGAGAGACCTGGCTGCTGTGAATGGGGGGTGGAGACCTAGCTGCTGTGACTGTTGGGTGGAGACCTAGCTGCTGTGACTGGCAGCTGAGACCTAGGTGCTGTGACGGGGGAGGTAGAGACATAGCTCCTGTGACAGGGTAGACCTAGCTGCTGTGACTTGCGGGTGGAGACCTAGCTGCTGTGAGTGGCAGTGGAGACCTAGCTGCATTGACTGGTGGGTGGAGACCTAGCTGCTGTGACTGGGGAGAGCTCTAGCTGCTGTGAATGGGGGGTGGAGACCTAGCTGCTGTCACTCGGGGGTGGAGACCTAGCTGCTGTCACTGGGGGGTGGAAACCTAGCTGCTGTGACTGGGAGGTGGAGACCTTGCTGCTGTGACTGGGGGGTGGAGACCTAGCTGCTATAACTGGCGGGTAGAGACCTAAATGCAATGACTGGAGGTAGATACCTAGCTTCTGTGACTGGGGGGTGGAGACCTAGCTTCTGTGAGGAGGGCTGGAAAACTAGCTACTGTGTCTGGGGGTGGAAACCTAGTTGCTGTGACTGTCGGGTAGAGACCTAGTTGCTTTGACTGTCGTGTGGAGACCTAGTTGCTTTGACTGTCGGGTGGAGAACTAGCTGCTGTGACTGGCAGTTGAGACCTAGCTGCTGTGACGGGGTAGGTGGAGACATAGCTCCTGTGACTGGGGGGTAGACTTAGCTGCTGTGACTGGCAGGTTGAGACCTAGCTGCTGTGACTGGCAGTGGAGACCTAGCTGCAGTGACTGGGGGGGTGGAGACCTAGCTGCTGTGACTGGGGAGAGCCCCAACTGCTGCGTCTGGGGGGATGGAGACCTAGCTGCTGTGACTGGGGAGAGACCTAGCTGCTATGAATGGGAGGTGGAGACCTAGCTGCTGTGATGGTGGAGGTGGAGACATAGCTCCTGTGACTTGAGGGTAGACCTAGCTGCTGTGACCGGCGGGTGGAGGCCAAGCTGCTGTGACTGGTAGTGGAGACCTAGCTGCGGTGACTGGGGAGAGATCTAGCTGTTATGAATGGGGGTGTAAACCTAGCAGCTGTCACTGGGGGGGGGGGTGTCGACCTAGCTGCTGTGACTGGGGGTTGTAGACCTAGCTGCTGTAACTGGAAGGTGGAGACCTAGTTGCTATGTCTGGCGGGTGGAAACCTAACTGTGATGACTGGAGGTGTGGACCTAGCTTCTGTGACTGGGGTGGTGGTGACCCAGCTACTGTGATGGGGGGTGGAGACCTAGCTGCCGTGACTCGATGGTGGTTACCTAGCTGCTGTGACTGGGGGAGGTGACCTAGCTGCTGTGACTGGGAATGAGACCTAGCTGCTGTGACTGGGGGAGGAGACCTAGCTGCTGTGACTGGGGAGGAGACCCAGCTGCTGTGACTGGGGGAGGAGACCTAGCTGCTGTGACTGGGGAGGAGACCCAGCTGCTTTGACTGGGGATTGGTGACCTAGCTGCTGTGACTGGGGGTTAGTGACCTAGCTGCTGTGACTGGGGGATGAGAACTAGCTGCTGTGACTGGTGCGGAGACCTAGCTGCTGTGACTAGTGGTGAAGACCTAGCTGCTGTGACTGGTGCGGAGACCTAGCTGCTATGACTGGTGGGTGTAGTCCTAGCTGATGTGACTGGGGGTGGAGACCTTGCTGCTGTGACTGGGGGGTGGGGACCTATCTGCTGTTACTGGGGGTAGGACATCTAGCTGCTGTGACTGGGGGGTGGACACCTAGCTGCGGTGACTGGCGGGTGGAAACCTAGCTGCCATGACTGGGCGGTGGAGACCTAGCTGTGATAAGTTGGGGAAGAGACCTAGCTGCTATGATTGCTGGGTGGACACTTAAACGCGGTGACTGGCAGTGGAGACCTAGCTGTTGTGACTGGGGGATGGAGACCTAGCTGCTGTGACTGGGGAGGAGACCAAGCTGCTTCACTGAGGGAGACCTAGTTGCTGTGAGTGGGGATGAGTCCTAGCTGCTCGATGGTGGTCACCTAGCTGCTGTGATCGGGTGGAAGAGACCTAGCTGCTGTGACTGGGGATGAGACCTAGCTGCTGTGACTGGGGATGAGACCTAGCTGCTGTGACTGGGGGTGGATACCTAGCTGCTGTGACTGGTGGATGGAGACCTAGCTGCGGTGACTGGGGGGTGGAGACCTAGTTGCTGTGACTAGTGGATGGAGACCTAGTTAATTTGACTGGTGGGTGGAGACCTAGCTGCGTTGACTGGCGGTGGAGACCTAGCTGTTGTGACTGGGGGATGGAGACCAATCTGCTGTGACTGGGGAGGAGACCTAGCTGCTCTGACTGAGGGAGACCTAGCTGCTGTGACTGGTGGATGGAGACCTAGCTGCGGTTACTGGGGGGTGGAGACCTAGCTGCTGTGACTGGTGGGTGGAGACCTAGTTGCTGTGACTAGTGGATAGAGACCTAGTTAATATGACTGGTGGGTGGAGACCTAGCTGCTGTGACTGGCGGTGGAGACCTAGCTGTTGTGATCGGGTGGAGAAGACCTAGCTGCTGTGACTGGGGATGAGACCTAGCTGCTGTGACTGGGGATGAGACCTAGCTGCTGTGACTGGTGGTGGAGACCTAGTTGCTGTGACTAGTGGATGGAGACCAAGTTAATATGACTGGTGGGTGGAGACCTAGCTGCGGTGACTGGCGGTGGAGACCTAGCTGTTGTGACTGGGGGATGGAGACCAATCTGCTGTGACTGGGGAGGAGACCTGTCTGCTCTGACTGAGGGAGACCTAGCTGATGTGACTGGGGTGTGGAGACCTAGTTGCTGTGACTGTGGTGGTGACCTTGCTACTGTGACTGAGGGGTTGAGACCTAGCTGCTGTGGCTGGGGGTGAAGACCTAGCTGCTGTGACTGGGGGTGAAGACCTAGCTGCTGTGACTGGTGAGGAGACCTAGCTGCTGTGACTGGTGGGTGGAGACCTAGTTGCTGTGACTATTGGATGGAGACCTAGCTGCTGTGACTGGGGGTGGAGACCTAGCTGCTGTGACTGGTGGATGGAGACCTAGCTGCAGTGACTGGGGGTGGAGACCTAGCTGCAGTGACTGGGGGTGGAGACCTAGCTGCTGTGACTGGTGGGTGGAGACCTAGTTGCTGTGACTAGTGGATGGAGACCTAGTTAATATGACTGGTGGGTGGAGACCTAGCTGCGGTGACTGGCGGTGGAGACCTAGCTGCGGTGACTGGCGGTGGAGACCTAGCTGTTGTGACTGGGGGATAGAGACCAATCTGCTGTGACTGGGGAGGAGACCTGGCTGCTCTGACTAAGGGAGACCTAGCTGATGTGACTGGGGTGTGGAGACCTAGTTGCTGTGACTGTGGTGGTGACCTTGCTACTGTGACTGAGGGGTGGAGACCTAGCTGCTGTGACTGGGGGTGAAGACCTAGCGACTTTGACTGGTGAGGAGACCTAGCTGCTACGAACCAGCAAAGGTGAAGGTGAGAGGATTATAAAAGAGTCAAAGTAAGTGGAGAAGGTAGCACAATTACAGTATTACATACAGTATTGTTCTGTAACTGGACCATCCGATATACATTGCAGAAAATCTTAATTTCCCTGCACAGAGCATTGACAGGGGCCGGGCAGATCCATGAGAGCGAGCGATGATGTACAGTAATTTCTGCAGAATCAGATATGAATTCATCTGGAAAAACACGGATTTATCGGCTGTCACACTGATAATACGCGTCACTCACTCCATGAAAGAGATTACACACTGGCAAACACTGACACAGCCTCCAGGTGACACAAGAGAATGACACATCCACACAGATAAAGATGCTGTTTGGGGCCGGATTTGAAAAAACATCTGTGGGCAAAATATTTTCCTTAGTATATATTCCTTAGTTTTTTATCGCTTCGGAGAACCTGTAATTTGACTGGACCCGGTTATCTAGGAGGTAGAGATTTTGACTCTTTGGTCAGTAGGTCTGTTCTGTAGGAAAGGTATGGGAGGGCTGAGTCTTGTGATTGAGCCGTCCAGACCCTACGCGGAATAGTCCAAAACACCTTGTATGGTACTTTATCCTGGTATGAGTCCTACATTTTTTAGATGTCAACAAGTTTTGGGACATTCAAGTGTGCTAATAATGCACCAAATTACCCATAAGCCACCTACTTTGAGGTGAATTTGCCCAAACACCGCCTCTTGATGTACCTCTTGATTGTTTATCGCAGAGGTTGGAGTCTATTGTCCCCTTTTCACCTATATCTTAAATCCGTTGCCTCATCCCCCATTTTGCAGTTCCGGCCAAGTTTGGGTACATTCGTCTCTGAATAGTGATATTTGTCCAGGTTCATTATTTTTTTTACTATTAGCTCCAGAGGGTGTAAAAATGTAAATAAAAGTTATATTTAGCTCAGTCTACAGCGTGACACCACCTCTGCCGTCTCCATTGGTATACATAGGCTTGGCTGTGACGTTGCGCAGCACTCCTGCTACATCCTCTTACTGTGCTCTGTGTTAGGCTTCATGTTTACCACCATAAATGGGGGAAATGAGCTAGTTACAAAAACAGCAGCTAATTCATGGCTCCCATCATCGCTCCCTCTCTTGAGAACAGTCATGGTGCAGTGAGACACTGGTCCTATTCCTGCCCCAATTTGTGCTGCAGCCACTCATTTCCTATGGGAAATCATCAGCGCTTACCCACCAATGTTCAACTGGCTGCCATTTCTTAAGGGGTTCTCTGCTGCCATTTCTTAAGGGGGGCTCTGCTGCCATTTCTTAAGGGGGGCTCTGCTGCCATTTCTTAAGGGGGGCTCTGCTGCCATTTCTTAAAGGGGGTCTCTGCTGCCATTTCTTAAGAGGGTCTCTACTGACATTTCCTAAGGGGGCCTCTGCTGACATTTCCTAAGGGGGCCTCTGCTGACATTTTCTATGGGGTTCTCTGCTGCCATTTCTTAACGGGACCTCTGCTGCCATTTCTTAAGGGGGCCTCTGCTGCCATTTCTTAATGAGACCTTTGCTGACATTTCTTAAGGGGGTCTCTACTACCATTTTCTATGGTGGCCTAGACTGACATTTCTTAAGGGGGCCTCTGCTGCCATTTCTTAAGGGGGTCTCTGCTACCATTTTCTATGGGGGCCTCTGTTGACATTTCATTAAGGGGGTCTCTGCTGCCATTTTCTATGGGGGCCTAGGCTGACATTTCTTAAGGGGGTCTCTGCTGACATTTCATTAAGGGGGTCTCTGCTGTCATTTTCTATGGGGGCCTCTGCTGACATTTCATTACGGGGGTCTCTGCTGATATTTCATTACGAGGGTCTCTGCTGTGAGCATTTCTTTAACAAGAGCTGCTGGAATAAGGGAGGCTGCTGGACACTACATATAAGGTGTATAAGGAGGTTCTAGGAGTATAATTCTGTGTCACATATATGTGTATTCTCAAGTGTAATGTGCGGGACAGGGGCGGTAGTCAGAGTTTAGGTATATGGGGGCCCTGATCCAAAGTTCGCACGAGGGCCCATTAGAGCCTTGTTACGCCCCTGCTACATATCGTGTAACCCTACACCCGTTTTGGAGCAGAACATGTCTATGTTTGCCAGGACTCTCTCTCTCTGTAAAGGACCATCTGGCAAATTTGGGACAAATGGTACATATAAATTTGGGGACATGTAGCAAAAATTTCAGTGACCGTTCCTTTCCTCTGAATGGAGCTTGCAGAAAACCGTGCACATGCTGCAGGAACAACTCCATTCAGATGAGCAGAACTTACCTATAGATAGCCGAAAATCCTGCTGCATGTGACTATTATCTAAAATTATAGTAACAGTAGTCCCCCAGCATCGACCCAGGGGGGGCACATTAGAAATATTTCTGGTATAAAACATCATTGATCTTCTGTCAGAAGACAGAGGTGAATTATTATACGTGTGTAATCATGCTCACAGTCACGTCTTACCCTTTGGTCACAGTAGGGGGCGTTGTCTGATGCTGACATATCATAATATGGCGTTTGTATTGGCAGGGTTATTATCTCCTCTTCTGCTTTCACAGGGTCCAAGTGCACAACCTGGAGGGGGAATGACATATAGTAACACGTGTTCATAGCTTTGTTATGTTACATCTAGATTATCATTTTGATGCCTGAATTATCTTTTATCATTTCATCACATTTTAGCAGGTGGTTCTTTCTTCAACAAGATTGTTTGTTAACCCCTCTCTACCCAAAACACACAGAAAAATAATAATATAATACCTGAATATCGTGAGCGGTGAGATGGGTCTTCATCTCTGACTTCTTCTTTGGTGGAGGAGCCGGTTTATGGGATGGAGGGAGATCTACCCTAAAAGTAACAGTGGGACACATTACTGATGGAAATGATATCCACAAATATTCTGAATGTTGGGTGGATTTACTACTAGGTGCAAATGTAACTCAAAGCCACTGAGGAAATGCCAGCCCTGACTGTCTGCTTAAAGGAAACCTACCACTTGTAGTGGCAGGTTTCCGATGGCAATACCGAGCACCAGCTCAGGGTGAGCTGGTGCCGGAGCTTATTTTAGTTAGTGTTTTAAACCGCGGTATTGCGGTTTAAAACACTTTTTAAACGTTGTAGCCGGCGCAGGCAGGTACGCGCTCGGCACTTACCGTGCACGCGGCTACATAGGAAGTGAATGAGAGCCGCGCGCGTGGTAAGCACCGAGCGCGTACCTGCCTGCGCCGGCTACAACGTTTAAAAAGTGTTTTAAACCGCGATACCGCGGTTTAAAACACTAACTAAAATAAGCTCCGGCACCAGCTCACCCTGAGCTGGTGCCCGATATTGCCATCGGAAACCTGCCACTACAAGTGGTAGGTTTCCTTTAAAGTCTGGACTGTCCAATACAAGTCCTGATGGTCTAATTCCAGTCCTGATATAGTCCTGACTGTCTCACATGTATAGCACTAAACATAAGGGGGAGCATTTATCATACACTGGTGCTAGGTGTGTCCGCATATGTCCCCGCTCTCTGGCATGTGCCGGATTTATCAGGAGGCTCCTGTCTCCAGTACCAGCACCTAAGGCTAATCCATTAACTGTGACATTTGATTTAGATGCTATTTTTGGCCCAAAAATACTCCAGCCCAACAGTAGTGTAGTAGGATTTGTGGCAAATTTGTGCCGCAAAATCATGCTGAGCGAATGAAGGAATTTATTATAGCTGCTAATGCAGGTGCAAAACAGAGACTAAACTAACAATATAACTGCACCTAAAATGTGATATATTTACCCCTATATCATATATATATATATACACATCTATAGTGGGTATGGAAAGTATTCAGACCCCTTTACATTTTTCACCCTTTGTTTCACTGCAGCCAATTGGCAAGATCAAAAAAGTTCTTTTTTTTCGCTCAGTGATGTGCACTCTGTCCACATCTTGACAAAAATAAAACAGAAATATAGATATTTCTGCTGTTTTATTAAACAAAAAAAAAATATATCACACGGTAATAAGTATTCAGCCCCTTTGCTGTGACACTCATACATAACTCGCATGCTGTCCATTCCCTTCTGATCCCTCCTTGAGATGGTTCTACCAGGCGCTGGCTCATCAACCGGACAAATACAGTCCCGGCAGTGTCACATGGTGGGGGCAGAATCATGCTATGGGGGCAGGGACAGGACCACCGGTTATAATTGAAGGAAAGTTGAATGCAGCCAAGTACAGAGCCCCAATGAAACCTCTTCCAGAACCAGGTGATATTTCAGTTTTTCATGTTTAATAAATTTGCAATTATATCTACACTTCAGTTTTTTTTTTCCCTTACTTTCATTACTTAGCAAATAACTTTTTTGAGCTTCTCAATTGGCTGCAATGAAACAAAGAGTGAAAAAATCGAAGTGGTCTTTCCATGCCAGCTGTATCTACTTACATGGCATGTAATAACTATCCTCTATCTATCTATGTCATGACTATCATATATCTACCGCATTATCCTTCTATCGAATCAATTAATCCATATGGAGATCATTTTTTCTAGTATTATTATTTTTTATTACTATTTTTACTATTATTTATTATGACCACTTTTACTATAAATTTTTATTACTTTTATATTATTATTCTTTATACATAATTTTTTTATTATTATTTTTTGTAAACAGAAGATGCCTTATTTAATGTTTTCCATTCCCATTCTCTATATGTGGTTTATATATCATCTACCGGTATTTATGTTGATTGCAGGTTATTACTGACTTCCCGCAGCATCGCGGAGGTTGGGTAATATAATGGCGCCGAGCTATTTCAATAAATGTCTCTGTGTGACGGCCTGACACCCGCCAGCCTGGTAAATTTCATTGCGTTTACATATGGCAGAGTTTGTACGGAGTAGTGCAATGTCAGATTATATGTGATAGGATAACGCTAAGATTTTGTACTGTAAGAGACCTAAGGAAATATGCCCCATGAGAGATGACTTACTGTTCACCATCTTGTCCTGGGAAGTGCTACAAACAGAAGCTACTATAGCCTGTCAGTAATGAACTGATAGGCAGCATATAGATGCTACGGTCTTCTAAGGGGTAAAGTACTACAATCGGAACTGGCTGCACGCTTGGTAGTTGTAGTGTAAGCCTGGATGATGTCCACCCAGCCAAAAAGAGACAAAATTTGGGGAACAGTTTTCCTTGTTTGCCCCTATATTGCGCAAACGGTCGTGTACAAGACCTATGACCGATACCATCTATGATTTGTTCACGTAAAGGATGACTTATGTAAAGTTGTAGGGTTTTCCACTTACATATCACTGTCTGTGTCCGATCGCTGTTTCTGCTTTTTCCTTCTCACCAGAAATGCGCTCACTGCCGCAGTGATAATGAGCAGAGCAGCCACCACGCCCCCGAGGATCCCGAGCAGACTACCGGACAGGCCCATTGGTAGAGGCTTATCTGCAACAAGCAGCATTGAGTATGATTAAATTTCACATTCAGACTACTTCATTGGTGGATTTAATAAAATTGCTCACATCATCTGTCATTGTGAAAGGAGAACACAGAGCAAACACAGAGGCTTCACTGGGTGCTATGGACTGATGGCCATAGATCTATTGCCTCCAAGTTTTTTGACTCAGATCCACCCCATATTTGACCATCATGAAAATGGCATTATCGGATGTAGCTCCATAAATTCATATACAGGCAGTCCCGTACTTAATGACACCCAACTTACAGACGATCCCTAGTTAAAGACAGACCCCTCTGCCCCCTGTGACCTCTGGTGAAGTTCTCTGGATGTTACTATAGTCCCAGGCGGCAATGATCAGCTGTAAGGTGTCTGTAATGAAGCTTTATTGATAATCCTTGGTCCCATTACAGCAAAAAATTTTGAAACTACAATTGTCACTGGGACAAAAACATTTTTTTCTGGATCTACAATTATAAAATATACAGTTTTGACTTTCATACAAATTTTATTTAAGAACAAACCTATGGAACCTATCTTGTACGTAACCCGGGGACTGCATGTAATATAAAATGTTAAATGGGTCACCTAGAGGTTGAAAAAGATGGCTTTGATCTTTCAGAAACAGCGCCGTTTCCTGGCTATAGGTAGTGCATGGAATTGCAACGATGCTCCATTCATTACTATACAACTGTGCTGCAATTCCGGCACAAACATTGGTCAGTTGTGACGCTGTTTTTGGAAAAAAGCATTCATGTTTTTTAATCTCAGGACAACCTCTTTAAAGGAAACCTACCATTTGATTTGGTGCATTATGAACCAAACATACCTTGAGAATGCTATAGCTACACTGATGCAGGATCATATCTTGGTAAATCCCTGAGCTGAGTGGTTTTGCCGATAAAAAAGATATTACAGTATGATAATGAAGCTCTGTTGCTTGTATGGCGCCTTCAGCGCTTAGTTCAGCACTTGTCCTAGCATTTGAGTTTTTCTCTACAGGTGAAGATGATACAATTACTGTTCTCGCTGCCAGACAAAATAATCAATTGCTGCACCATCCCCCAGCTGCTGTGTATGAGTGATCCAGCTCAGGTTGATTACTCATATCTTGACTAACCTCCATTTGTAATTACAATCTCCCTTGTGTAATGTGTTTATGTCAGCCAGCCTGACCCAGCTTTCCCAAGGTCCTGAATGTTATAATTGTTTTTCAGCAAAACCACTCAGCTCAGGGAATAACCAAGATATGATCCTGCATCAGTGTAGCTACAGCAGCCGCAAGGTATGTTTGCTTCATAATGCATCAAATCAAATGGTAGGTTTCCTTTAAATCAGTCTCATTGCCATCACTGAAGCCTCATCTCACTCATACTGCCACGCTGCTCAAGAGCCTTCCTCTGTCCCTTCTAAGCAGGCAGAGCGTGAACTGAGCATGTGCGTCCACCAGCACTCACAAGGTGAATTTTTACAATGTTGTACATTTTCTACACTAGGTGGCGCTATACTGTATGAATGTTATAAACCCTACATGGATTTTTTTAAGCTGGATGGATTGTAATTTGTTTTCAATGGTTTAGACAATAAATTGGATATTGACTATAGATATTACCCTGATGCATGAAAGTTTCCATCCTACTCCTTACTTTTGGTTTATTGCTCATTTGTGTTGTTTCAGATAGTTTTTGCATCAATTATTGTGTTTTCCCAATTTTTCCTTTTCGTAATGTTGAAGAATTAAGGATATCCCAATAGATGGGCCCCCTTTAACAATATCTAATACGTCTGATAATCCTTAGGTTTTACAAATACATACCGTTATAGGCTCCAGCAGGGAAAGAGTTAGAAACGCAGAGCTTTCCTTTGTTACCACCTGTCTGAATGGCAGCACCTGCACCTGCGAGTTATTGTTATCCAGTGCCAATGCTATTGAGCAGTTGGCACACGGCTCATACACCTGGTCCTGGTAATAATGGGCTTTGTATCTATAAGCTCCAGATCACTTGGACTATAAAAGGACCTGGACTTTCTATTGTTGAATCCTATAGGGCACTGTGGCCGATTGTGGTGGGGATATGGGGTGTGGTCTAATTTTCTAGAATGCGCATTTGTTTCCAAATAATGGGAACAATTACTAGAAAACTGGCCTACAAAAAGTTACAAACTTATACAAAAGTTTCTAAACTCCTTTTGATCAAAAATGTTACCACAAACAATTTTTAAAAAGAACCAAAAATGAGTGGACCGCTCAGGAACAGGCTGTGGCACAATTCTATGCCAGGCCACACCTGCTGTAAAACTACCCCCCTCACCCCCCATTAGATCTACTGGCACAGCCACCTCATGGATTTATCAGCATAATGGATTCTCCTGATGAATCCGGTGGCTGCCAGGGGCAGGGGCAACATCTTATGGTGGCGCATGATAAATGTGCCACACAGTTTTCTTCTCATAATTAATCCTGTAGCAGTGCAGTGAATCTCAAAATCACTGTAGAAATGTTGGTCTCAATGATTTCCCCCAATGTCTTCACTTTAAGGTAGGATTTATATGATATTCTGCTGTGGACTACAAATGGCAAAATTTTTTGGATAAAAATTGCCAAACTGGTCCAGTCCTTGAGTCAGAAAACCAGAAAGTTTTCCTGCGATCCATCATTAGGCTTTCAACCATTGTATTATAAAGGTTGAAAATGGCGCAGCAATAACTGACATACACTGTAAGTTGCAAGTTTTGATGAGATATAACAGGCTTGAATCAGGGGGTTTATGAGAATCCGGTTTAGACCATTAAATCTGGGCAACGCAAGGACTATGGGTTGTGCAATCAGGGGGGTAGGCGAGGGTAGGAAGGAGGGGTAGAACGGAGGCAATGGATAATAAATATAAGACAATTATCACAGTCACGATGCCTGGATCTATGAGTAAGGCTTCATTCACATGAATGTATGAAAATGGCCGTATATACAGATAGCATACATCCCATTCATTTCAATGGGCAATAAGGCCATCCATTTACATGGCCGTATTGCCCACCGTACTGTAAGCACGCCGTATGAAAATCTAGAGCATGTCCTATTTTCTCAAGTATTTCCATTCCATATGCCCCATAGAAGTCTACGGGAACGTATAAAATACAGTGTGCACACATGCTTCATAGGTTTGTGCACCATATGCTGCCGTATGTGTGTGCAGTATCCAGAACCAGTGGGATACGGCCAGCCAATAGCCAGCCAGCCATCATTTTGCTGCCCACCGTATTTTATAAGGGTTTGGTACGGATGGTTTATCATGATGGATTTTGGTATTAGATTTCCTTTAAAGGAAATCTAGGAAATCTACCATTTGCTATTGTGCATTATGAAGCAAACATACCTTGATAATGCTGTAGCTACACGGATGCAGAAACATATCTTGTTTAATCCCTGAACTGAGTGGTTTTGCTGTAAAAACAATTATGATAATGAGGTTCACAATGCATGAAAACAATTGGTAGATTTCCTTTAGCCCCCCACTGTAATAGTTGGGTGCGGTACATGGAGAGGGCTCATGGGCTGCATATTGCAGCTAAGACTTACCTGTGTTAACATCAATTGCGGGCGTCATCCCGCAGATCGCTGCCGGCAAAGCTGCTGGTGACTTCAAAAAGATGGCAGAGCATTGGCGCCAATATGTAACACGTGCACGAAAATATTCAGAAATACACATTTTATAAGCACAAAATATCTGGATTTAATGCACTCACCTAGACTGGCTATCACTATAAAGCACACCTTCTGCACATTGACACAATTCCCTGAGGAAGAAGGCAGCAGTCTTCGAACCGCGTAGGAAAAAGTTTGTCTTTCTGGACTTGCCATACTTGGTGACGTCACCACACGGCCGGGGCTTTACTCCACATGCAAGAGCGATCCCCAAGCTTTGGAAAGTTACAGTGGATTACTTCTGGAAACTGCATTTGGAGAATCTTTCCCGTGGACTTATCAGAATGTAACATTCCCGGATTCAGGAAGACCAGCCTTATACCAAATAAGCAAGTCCATTACCCTCTCCTTCCAGGTATCCACATAATAACACACTGGCGGTCATTTACTTAGGGCCCGATTCGCGTTTTCCCGACGTGTTACCCGGATATTTCCGATTTGCGCTGATTTCCCCTGAATTGCCCCGGGATTTTGGCGCACGCAATCAGATTGTGGCCCATCAGCGCTGGCATGCACGCAACAGAAATCGGGGGCGTGGCCGAACGAAAACCCGATGGATTCGGAAAAACCGCCGCATTTAAAAAAAAAAAAAAGGGCCGCGAAAATTGCACTTACCTTCACTCAGCCGGCTCAGTGTATTCCAGTGCGTTCCGATGCTCTTCAGCGCAGCAGCGCCACCTGGTGGATGTCGGAGGAACTGCCTTAATAAATCCAGGCTGGACCCGAATCCAGCGCAGAGAACGCGCCGCTGGATCGCGAATGGGCCGGGTAAGTAAATCTGCCCCACTGTCTACATACCTACACACTCAGTACGATATATAGTTTATTTGTGTATCCACCATTTTCGTACAAACTGAGTATTGTCATACTGTAGGTACTGTATGTGTAAGGCTACATTCAGACAGCCATTGTCCGCCGTACCGTAGCACTGCGGTCAACGGCGGCGTGCGGGGAGAGGAGGAGGAGGTGCCAGCTCACACCCGCCCTTCTCCACAGGAACATATGGCGCACGGCGCCGTAACACGGGAAAAGATAGGACATGTCCTATCTTTCTACGGGGTACGGAGCGGTACGGTGCCGCATGTGTGCCCATTGCCTTCTATGGGGGACGTATCGCCCATAAATACAGTATGTCCCCATACGGCAGTGTGAATGCAGCCTAAAAGAGGGTTTTTGTCGGTAGATTTGTTTTATTTTAGTTATTGACATTTGATGTTGGCGCAGGTACTGTGGCTTTTGTTTGTTTTTAGTGGTTCTATTCATGATCCGTACTGAAGTTGGGGTGCAGGTCAGCACTTCTGTTACCAGCAACATCTAAGACACTAAATATCACTTATTTCTAACTCTCAGGTTGCGCCAAATTCGATTGGTTATGAATAATAAATGCTGTTACTATGAAGTGCAATTTGTTATGCAGAAAACAAGCCCTCACAGAGCTCTTTACGTGTAAAAATTAAAAAGTAAGATAGATTTTTGAAGGCGGAGAGTGAAAAATAGAAAAGAAAAAACAAAAAAAGGGCCAGGTCGTTAAGGGGTTAAGCTCTGTCCTTGGATGATAAGTTTTAATTCTAGAAAACACAATGAAGGATGTGTATATAAAGTAACTCTACAGCCTGTGTATTGGGGACAGGCAGCCTCTTAAACAATACACGATGGAGAGGGAGGGTGGGATTTGTCCTTTAGGCAATTTCCCTATTCTGTCAGTCCGTGTCCGTAACTTCCTTTGTGATTTCATTCATGTGTGCGTAATGCAGTCAAAGTAATCAAAGCGAAGGCATTTTTCTCAGTTCATATTGTAGAATTTTATGCCGACTGATGCATATTTCATGAAGATTTGACGGTTATAATAGTCCCTTAAATACCGGGCTCTTTTGATGTTGCGTATTCTCTCTCGGAGCAATCTACACAGAAATGCGCCTGAGCAGGTGGGACGGTGGCCCGCGGACCGGACTTATTTATTTTATTTCAGATCAATTTTTCATTATTTTTTTTTTTTTTCAGAGCGGAATCTGGATGTAAAATTTAAAAAAAAGCTGAATTTCTGAATATTATCTTAAAGTAAACTATTACTTATGAGTCTCGTTCTCCCACGTCTCACTATGCACTGCACATAATGAAGAATCCGCCTGGATAGCGCTACAATTTATTATAATAACCGTGCGGCGCTCATCAGGCAGGATATTATGTTTCTGGCATCTTAAGCTGTTCCTGGCGGTTTTAACCCTTTGTTCTCGGGCCTCTTGTGACACTAGTGATGAATTGAGCAGGGACAAAGATCAGAGCTGTGCATATCCAATGAAGGTGTCATCCCGGCTTACAGAACCCTTCCTGACTCCGTGACAAGCTGCTTTGCAGTGTGAGTAACCGAGCGTGTAACACATAACAGGGAGCGCACTGAAGGATTGTGGGAACGCTAAGAACCGTTTAAACACCAAACAGGTGATCACGTTTCTTAAATCGTATGCCAGATGTTTAGCTGCGGAGCTAGTAACGCTTCGATTTATTATAAAAAAATAAAATTTATCTCAAAGAAAACCTTTTTCCAAATTCAATTTTTCTTTTTATTTCTCTTAAATTCCTGATCAAACTGGTGTATGTTTTCGAATCAGAAAATTAGTCCACCCCTTAAAGGGAACCTACCACCACATATCTACCTATAAAGGTAGAAAGGGTGATAGGTGGATCTATAGGATGTGAGGATAGCCCTTTTAAGGGCTAATCGTAATGTCCCCTGTATCTTGTGATAACCTTTATTTGGCGAATATGTAAATTTTCTAAAGCTGCTACTGGGACGTGGAGCAGCCGGAGCTGAGGCTACATGGAGCGGCTACTCCACGCCCCAGTAGCCTCTTTGTTCCTCCTACCAGAAATGCTTGTCCGAGAAACCTGCCGTCTGCGCATGCAGTGACAACTGCAGTGACAACACAGCCACAAGCCTGCTGTTCTGCGCATGTACTGCGCGCCGAACATTTCTGGAAGAAGGAACAAAGAGGCTACCGGGGCGGGGAGTAGCCGCACCTTGTAGCCTCAGCTCTGGCTACTCCACGCCCCAGTAGCCTCTTTAGAAAATTTACATATTTCCCAAATAAAAGTTATCAAAAGATACAGGGGACGTGAGGATTAGCCCTTAAAAGGGCTATCCTGACGTCCTATAGATCCACCTACCACCCGATCTACCTTTATAGGTAGATATGTGGTGGTAGGTGCCCTTTAAAGGAAACCTACCATTTGATTTGATGCATTATGAAGCAAACATACCTTGAGAATGCTGCAGCTACACTGATGCATATTTTGTTTAATCCCTGAACTGAGTGGTTTTGCTGAAAAAACAATTATATAATAATGATAATGAGGTTCTGTTGCTCCTGTGGCCGACCCAGTGCTTCTCCTCACCCTAATTATGCACTGTTCCAGCCTTGTCCCGCACAGCATAAGCCGATACATCATCATTGTGTTGTCCCTGACAGGCAGAAGTAATCAATTGTTGCCTTGTATGAGTCATCCAGCTCAGGTTGATTAGTCCTGTCCGGACAGTTCAGGAAACTCTTTTATGTGCAGCAGACAACCTGCACCCAGCTTTCCCAAAGTCCTGAATTTTATATTTGTTTTTTTTTCAAGACCCCTCAGTTCAGGGATTAAACAAGATATGTTTCTTCCTTTAAATGTTACAGCTCCTTGAAGTTTCTGCGTGAATTAGATCTTACTAGACAAGTGGGTGGTAACCTTTTATTTCCTCTTTGCTCTGTATGCTGTATAAACATTAAAGGTGACCACCTTCCTGGCTAATAAGAGCTAACTTTTGACTTTTGTTCCTTATCGTTAGGGCCCTTATCTTGTTTGAAATGGTGAGTATTGGATATTACCTATATAGCCAACTATGTGTTGCAGATGGAATTTCACTTTCAGAAGTGTTTTAATTTATTAAAGAGGGTAAAGTGCAACATCATGTATTCCCACAGTATAGGGCATCACTCACTGACTGGTGGAGGGCCCAGTGGTGGGACTCCAACAGATCACGAGAACGGGGGTCGATTGTCAGACAAATGAACAGATTCGCTGCCTGCACATGAACCTGCTGCTCTATCCATGTTTGAAGCGGTGATAGAGATAGCTTAGAGCAGAATTCTTCTACTTCCATCAGTGAATGGAGCAGCAGCACACAAATCTGAGCAGCCGCTCCATTCAGTCATGCCACAATTGACCCTCATTTTTCAGTGTTCCATGGCAATGACACCAATGGGGCCCCCTCATTAGCAATCAATATCCTGTGAATAAGTAAAAACATGATGTGGCTGGCCACCCCCTTTAAATCGAATAAAGCCAGAAATTTGGCAGCCAGGATGGTCTATTCATTTCTATTTAAAGGTTCAAGTAGAAGCAGAAACGAATACTGGTGTGAATGAATGGTATATTTTTGAGCAGTCTTGTGTACCTCAACATAATGATCATTTGGTCCCATTGAATGATGTGGGCATGTTGCATTACTGTGGGAAAAAAAGAAAAAAAACTTAAAAACATCTTAAAACACCTAGAAACCTGCCTAGAATTGCTTGGCCAGACTTTTATTTACTAATAAAAAAACTGGAAATATTGTTACTAATTTTTACTATTACCCTCCATTCCAGTGATTATCCCAATCCATCCGGTCTCTACCTGCTCCAGTGATGAATCGTTGATGGGACCTATGACCACCGTAGCCACTCATTGGAGTTATCAGTGACGAGTCAACATACCTAGGGTCACCATCCCAGCCAATCACATGTCATTACTACAGCAGACATCAGACGACCAAGGAATAGATAGTTACAGATTGGCACAGGCTTTGTGACCAATTGTTGATAGATGTCAACCGTTGCATCAAATTTTCCTTTAAGAATCGTTGATATATGGTGTTTTTAGGGTGTCCATTGTCATGGTACAATGCAAAAATAGATCAACCTGGGCAACATCGAAGATGCCCCTACTAATGACTATCTCATGACTGTCTTCTGAGTATGCGGGTGACTTGGCTCCCCAAAGATATATTGGATTTTTTACCTTACTGATACTTTATACTAAAAGACCTATCCATCTATAGCTTACATTCTTAATTCTAGTTAAAAACACAAGCACGCTTGGCCAAGCATACAGGTTTATGGGATCATGATGAATACAGGCAGTCCCCTACTTAAGGACACCCGACTTACAGACAACCCATAGTTACAGACAGACCCCTCTGACCTCTGGTGAAGCTCTCTGAATGCTTTATTATAGTCCCAGACTGCAATAATTAGCTGTAAGGTGTCTGTAATGAAGCTTTATTGATCCCTATCTTGTACGTAACCCGGGGACTGCCTGTGGTCGTTGACTAGTTGAGAATTTGGCTATAAGCTTTTGTTGGTGTAGTTGTCTTTACTAAGATCTCTTGCTCAATTTCAGATACTGCCTGGGTGCAGAAGATGCCTGCTCAGCCAATCACAGATTGAGGTGATCTCCTTAGCCCGACACACAGGAAGTGCCCACACAGCCAATCAGTGGCCTCATTTATAAATGGTCTAGCTCATTTATGTATATTTTATCAAAAAGAAAATATTTTGAGCAGTCTGTTTTTCATAAGCCCAATCTATGTAACAAAGTTCTCTTAAATGTTACCACCAAGCTGGTCGTGAGTTGTGGAGGGTAAGGTTAAGGGCCAGCAAGTGGTAATTTTTCCCATGCAATGAAGCCTTACGTGACATCCTTTGAAATCAATATCTTTCCTGCGGATCCCTCTCTCCGTATAACAGAGTGGGGTTTCAGACAAGTAGGTTTGAAGAGTCAATGAGCCATTTTATTACACAGATACGTCCTAATCGGGTGATGAAATGAAATTGCCAAAACTAGAGAAGCTTCTTAGGTTTTACCATATGGAAGGTCTTTGGGCTCTCTAGTTGTCATAGGGGTCATGTTTCTATTGTAGTCTCTGCGCTCCCTACCATCACTGACTAGAGACAAGGAAGACGATTGGTGTGCTGCATCAAGCTGACGGATTGTGTTATAAAAATGGAAAATGTGTATTATTAATGCACTTTTCATTTGTAGTCAGGAGCTCAACTTATTGTGCAAAAATGCCACCGAAACCGTGAATCTTGTCTCAGGAGGACTCGCCTAAGCAGCTGCTTCACATTGCACACTCAGAATTCACTGTGAAGAAGTCCTACTTCATGCCTCCATGTAAGAGGCCGGCCACCTCCTCATCACCCAAACAGCAGCTGCGGAAAATCTGGTACAGGAGACAATTAACCCTTTCTCTTCTGGGACACAAATGAGAGGATATCTGTAGTGTGATATTTTGTGCAGGGTTTAGCTTTGTATTTAGGAAACCTCAACTATAAATATTCTTAAAGGCATATTACTGCAACTCATGCAACTCACTTTTTCACTCATTTTTTTGGGGAGAATTTGACAATATATTTATTTCACAGTTAAAATGTTTGGACTTTATCAATATGATTCTATCAAAGTAAAGTTGAAATGGTCATATTGGTCTGAAAAATTTTAAAAAATAGAGCATCAAAAGTGAATCCACACAGCTGCTTATGGTGGTAGACACACAAGGTTCTTGGGTCTAAGGCCAGTTTTGCATGAACCGTCAATGAAGTGTCAAATTTTTAAACATTGTTGGTCGGAGTTTGGTCCAATTTCAATCCTGTACTGTAGTAGAAGATGTCCCCTGTCTTTGGTGGTGGCAGAATCGCCTCTCCTCTAAGTGTAGAGGATGTCCCCTGTCTATGGCCATGGTAGAACCTCCTCTGCTTTAGGTGTAGAGGATGCCCCCTGTCTATGGTGATGGTAGAACCTCCTCTGCTTTAGGTGTAGAGGATGCCCCCTGTCTATGGTGATGGTAGAATCTCCTCTCCTCTAGGAGTAGAGGATGTCCCCTGTCTATGGTGATGGTAGAAGCACCTCTCCTCTAGGTGTAGAGGATGCCCCCTGTCTATGGTAATGGTAGAAGCGGCTCTCCTCTAGGTATAGAGGATGCCCCCTGTCTATGGTGATGGTAGAACCTCCTCTCCTCTAGGTGTAGAGGATGCCCCCTGTCTATGGTGATGGTAGAATCACCTCTCCTCTAGGTGTAGAGGATGCTCCCTGTCTATGGTGATGGTAGAATCACCTCTCCTCTAGGTGTAGAGGATGCTCCCTGTCTATGGTGATGGTAGAACCTCCTCTCCTCTAGGTGTAGAGGATGGCCCCTGTCTATGGTGATGGTAGAATCTCCTCTCCTCTAGGTGTAGAGGATGTCCCCTGTCAATGGTGATGGTAGAACCGCCTCTCCTCTAGGTGTAGAGGATGTCCCCTGTCTATGGTGATGGTAGAACCGCCTCTCCTCTAGGTGTAGAGGATGTCCCCTGTCTATGGTGATGGTAAAACCACCTCTCCTCTTGGTGTAGAGGATGTCCCCTGTCTATGGTGATGGTAGAACCGCCTCTCCTCTAGGTGTAGAGGATGCCCCTGTCTATGATGATGGTAGAATCTCCTCTCCTCTAGGTGTAGAGGATGCCCCTGTCTATGATGATGGTAGAATCTCCTCTCTTCTAGGTGTAGAGGATGTCCCCTGTCTATGGTGATGGTAGAACCTCCTCTGCTTTAGGTTTAGAGGATGCCCCCTGTCTATGGCCATGGTAGAACCTCCTCTCCTCTAGGTGTAGAGGATGCCCCCTGTCTATGGTGATGGTAGAGCCTCCTCTCCTCTAGGTGTAGAGGATGTTTCCTGTCTATGGTGATGGTAGAACCGCCTCTCCTCTAGGTGTAGAGGATGTCCCCTGTCTATGGTGATGGTAGAATCTCCTCTCCTCTAGGTGTAGAGGATGCCCCCTGTCTATGGTGATGGTAGAACCTCCTCTCTTGGTGTAGAGGATGCCCCTGTCTATGATGATGGTAGAACCACCTCTCCTCTAGGTGTAGAGGATGCCCCTGTCTATGATGATGGTAGAACAAAGCCCAAAAAAACACAGTACAGAGGATGGGAATCTTATCATCATAGTAAAATATATTACAAAGAGTCCCTTCTTCCCCACTGCTATCATGATAACAGTTTGGCACTGATGTTCCATGGGTACAAGGGACCACTTGTATCATATATCACTATGATACTCAGAGTACTGTACTCTGTACTATGGTCAGTCCATGAAACCCAGCTGCAGTTACCCAGTCTGCCCACTACATAGACAACGACACAATTCCCTGTGACTGCTTTGCAGTATCGTTGATACTGCAAAGTTGTCCCCCATCGCTTTTAAAATACATGGTCTAAAGGTCATCGACATGTTAACCCACAAAAAAACTGGTGGAGATAAGCTAAACTGATTTTGAAGGAGTAGTTGGATAGTTTGAGACTGTCCAATGTACCCTTAAACCTATGAATAGCAAAAACTTGACACCTAATATTTCTTTGGCACCAAGAACGCTGTGTTATGGCAGTTGAGCCAGCAAAAATGGGCACCTTAATGAGGGCTAATACAGTATTTTGTTGAATAAAAATTCCAGTTGTAGCCACCATAGAATTTAAAAAAAAGAAAAGTTGAGACAATGGAATAGAAGTTGAGAAAATGGAAGAAAATATCTGACTTTCGAGTAGAAGTCAAGGTCCATGCCAACCACAGAGGTGCATGGAGAAAATTGGTCACTGTAGATGACTATTGCTGGTGGTTGGAGTTTTAAGTAGACTGTGAAAACAAAGAGTAACTTAGCCCATAATATAAAGCCTACATGTCTGATCACTGGGAGGGCCCAGTGTTAACAAGGGCCCCTTAGCTTGTTCCCACATAAGCCCCAAGTCAAGAAGATTTTCCATGACAGGGGTTTACATGGGAATTAAATATAAAACTGCTGCCTGGAGGAGGTGTTAAACTAAAAATAAAATGCATACCTAATGTCTCCATTCCCTTCATCCTGCAGTATGAAGTCTCTCATGATCACTTTGGTCAATCTATAACCTCAGCAGCCACACATGCAAGAACACTGCCTTATCCACATATTCTCAGTTTTCTTTCCTATACTCACACTAACATCTAAAGTTTCTAATAACCTAGCTCCATAGAGACCGCCACTGGATAGGGCTGAAAAGTCAAGTGAAAAATTCTCTAGGTATAAATACAGTTAATTTTTAGATAATCTATCTGCTCTAAGGACTTGAGATTGATTTCATAAACACTGCTCACTGCAGGAGAAAAAAAGAAGCAAAACATGTGACATAGAAAATACTTTATGTAATGAATGTACATAATAAAGTTTTATATTTTTATATTTTTATTATATCCTCCACTAGTAACTTAATTACAAAATGTTAATGTGGTTGGCTACTTCGAGGAAAATTTAACAGGGTAAGTAAGACCCTAATATGGTCACACATATTATACTTACCCTGAAAACGTTTCCCATTCACCGCCAGGAGCCGCGGGTCATGTTACATAGTTCATACGGTTGAAAAGAGACACATGTCCATCAAGTTCAACCAAGGAAAGGAAGGGATTGGATAAGGTAACTTCCTGCAATGTCATCCAGCAGGAGCCAGCAGGACAACTCTCATAACACTGCCATATCAGTGGTTAAAGGGGCTTGTGGAGTGGATGTCCTTGGTATTCCCTTCCCACCACTAATATGGGAGGAGTTATGATAGAGGGAGTCATTTTTCTTTGCATGCCCCCTTCATCCACTGTGAGCAAGCAGAACCCAGGATGCCACAGAAAGTCCCCTGTCGTTCTGCCTGGGGGTCATGTGTCCCATGACTCTCTGAGGGTTAAGTGAAACATGAACAGGATAAGTATAGTACTGGTGACCCTATGCGGGTGTTATACTTACCCTTTTAGAGTTAATTTAAGTATATTATATTACAACAAGGGGTGTTACTTTAACACATGGGATTCAATCTTCCTAAGAAAAGCTTACTTGATGCCACCATCTATGTCCTTTTGAGGCAGGTTGAGGACCTTACGAGGCTTCCCTTGGGTTCCCTGCCTTTTTATGGAATAAATCTCTATATGATGTATAGGAATTTCCTAAATTGTGTATTTTTCATTCTATGGAGGAGTCCTGAGTGCATTTCACTTGCTCAAACTGTGAAAAAAAAGGCAGTCGCACCCGTTACTTATTCCATGTTCATACAAATCTATATTTCAGCCGGTCTGAGAAAATACAACAAAAATACAGCAATGAGATTTCTGCCAATGTATCCTATGGTAAATATTGTTATGCTGAGGATGGCTAAGGTGTCCTGAGGGTTTCACTATGCTCATAATTTGATGTCACGGTTTGGCCTATTTCACACACATTCTACTTTTTCAAGATTTTTTGGCATTTTTTCGCATTATTCATAGCATCTATAACAAACATTTTAGTAAATAAGACTAAAGTTATATTTGATTGCTATGTTTTTAGCCCCGAAAATGGCTCTCAACATCAAAATACTCTATGGGTGTCCAGTCTTAAGATGCCAGTACACTTTGCATGTTGTCCACCCCCAAAGATTTTAGATCACCATCCATGGGATTTGTATAGTAATGTCCAGATTGTCCCCTAATGGTGTGGTTGGGGATACAGAATTTCAATGTACCCCATTCTGTACTCTCTGCCGAGGTGTCTTCTCTGTTACGTCCATGTTTGGCCAAGTCATGTGTCCATATGTATGAGGGAGTTGAAAATGAATAGTTGTTGGCCAAACAATGGTTCATCTGTTGACTTTCTAACCTGTATGGAGTTAATCTTAGCCTCTAGTAAAGAAAAGTTGCCTATTTTTGATGTTTTTTTGAGGATGGTTCAGGCTCAGAAGGAAAGCTGATTTCGGGTCTCAAACATTTTGTAAGTTTGGTGGCAGGCTGAACTTTACAAACTCCTAATCTGGACCAGTAGTTCTAGATGATGTATCTTATTGCCTACAAGCAATAGTTTGAAGAAGGGGTTTGTTAAGTCTCATAACACATGTGGGGGGAACTATTGTTCCATATGAATGATGTTACTTCAGTTAAACAATATTCACATTAGGTAGGTGTCTATCTACTACTTAGGGATCACAGAGACATGTTCTGCCCTGGAGCATGGAGAGGAACTCTCATTACAAAAGTATTTACTCCGACAACACTCCTAAAATTATTATTATTTTTATGAATTATTTATGAATTATTTGAGGCCTTAAAAAGTCCTGATGCCTCCTAGTTCCTCCACCAGCCCTTGTCTCTCATAATACTGGAAGTGCTGGCCTTCCTCAACAGTGATTGGCTGAGCAGTCATTTCCTGTGTGTCATGACTGACCAGGAAGTAGAAACCGGTGGAAAACTCGGAAAGCATAATAACAAAACATGCAGGAGATTGTTGAGGTTACTATAATTTCTGAAATATTTTAACAGCTTTCTCAAATTTTTTGTCTTAATATAATTTTACATCTCTCGATATTATTAATTTGACAATTTTATTGTAGAATCTTTTCCAGAATATACTGAGATAATAAGCAAATATTTATATTACATCATATCCTGTATTTATTAACGTTTTTTTTTTCTTCACTTTACTCCTCTATTTGCATTTATATTTTATACGAGATGTTTTCTTTTTGTTTTTCATTTTATAGAACTGTTTTATATGAAATACAGAGAAAATGATAATTGTTTGGCACAGTCACCTCGCCCCGGGCTGTGGGGTGGATTAAGCCACCTCTGCTTCCTTTCCAGTAATTTCACAACACTTAACTGTGCCGGATCTGGTGTTGATAAGGCTGCTTTAAATTACTCACCATTCTCCTCTGTATACCTAATCTGATGCCCGTGCCCTAGCTGTCTGCTCATTCCAGCACAATACATCCGCCACTGAGTGACACATCCAATTCACATTTATTAAAAGTATTTGCCTCTACCTGTCTCGCTTTTATACATCTACTAAGGATGAATGGCTGCCAGAATCCACAATCTTTTCAACTTGGGAGGGGCAAGGTCTGAAAAGTCTTCCTTGAGCATAAAAAAAATGTTTAGAGATCAGAATGTTTTTGTAAAAACTGCACGTTCCTTGGTAATCTGAGATAACAGTGACCATACTGAATTAAAGGGGTTGTCTATAGAGATTAGAAATTAACAGATCGATGGTAGGGTTCAGTGTTTGGATTCGGACGCCATATTGTCAGATTGGTGGTCAAACAGCTAAACCGGCAAATTTCTGCCCCTTGTAACTAGCCATGGTTATGATTTTCCTCCTGGCCAATGATAGCCATCGCTAGTTGTTAGAATCCTAAATTTGCCGGAGTCCTAAATTTGCATATGTCAGGTGGCCGAACCCAAACACTGCACCCGCACCTTACCATTGAATCCGTTTATCTCTTGTTGTCTTCTTGGTAGATTGGACATTGAAAGAAGAAATTACACACTGGGTAGACAGATTGCACAGGCCGTGCTCCTTCATGAAGTGGTGAGATACATGTTTTATGTGGGAAACCAGAGTATCTATTTCCTGCTCAGCCCTTCACACAATCGTTTTTTGGCGACACGCGTTAGGGTGCATGCCGTTGGACGATCCGCCTGATTTGGACTGAGTGTGGGATTTAACTTTCAAATTGTGTTGCAAGCCCAAGCACTTACATGCACCAGCAAATTGATGATGAACTCTGTTGGACCTGAGCGCGGAAGCGACACATGCAGGACTATGTTAGCGAATCGTGGCACAGTGCATTATTGTCGGACACTGCATTTTCGATGAACTCCAGCAGACGGATAAGTAATTGTGCCCCATTGTGTGTTCAGCACACTGTAACCAGGTACCTTAGACCTGCCCATCAATACTCCACTTTCATCTCGATAGGATGCAGGAGATTGCTGTCTTCTAATCCCATACAGTATAAGGATCATTGGTCTAGCATGCACTCCATCACTATACTCATATAGGCCAATAGTGGAACCCCAGTAGTGTATTCTTCACTATTTTTCGGAACCTCTCTCTGTTCTTCTGTTATTCTGTGTATCCCTACACAGTCTGATACTATAATAATAATAATTCCTTTATTTATATAGCGCATACAGATTACTCAGTGCTGCACAGAGCTTGCCAAATCAGTCCCTGTCTCCAATGGGGCTCACAATCTAAGCATCCTACCAGTATGTTTTGGAGTGTGGGATGAAATCAGAGGACCCAGAGGAAACACACACAAACACGTAGAGAACATACAAACTCTTTCCAGATGTTGACCCTGGGACATGAACCCAGGTCCCCACCACTGCAAGGCTGTAATGCTAACCACTAAGCCACCGTACCTACTATCCAGCCGGTGTTGATTTTATCAGACTTTGTGGGGACATACACCTTTGGCAAGAGAAATGCTCACACCCAGATGTCAATTATTCTTGTGTTGGAGGAATAACATAGGGACGTTATAATATATAGTAGGAGGATGTAAGGAAATCAGATATATCAGGACAGATGAAATATACCAACTGCTACAAATGCAATGTGGAAAAATGATAGAATGAAATGATAGAAAATACAATGCAAATAGCACATGACCTGCAGTGCCCTCTAGTTATGAGGAGGTGACATTGCGCTCGCATAGTCCTGTATATTCTCATTGTTATTTGTGCATTATAGGATAATTTTTTTCTTTTACATGTAGGATTACCCAATTATATGCCCGGAATTGTTCACCTCCTGTCATCGCAGTACGGAGCAGGTAACCCCGCTAATACCCCTTGCGTAACCGCTCATTTCCTGCCATTCTTTCCAGCATCTTTGAACCTGTGATGTCACAGGTTATAAAATTGCGTCTAATTCTAATAATGGACTATGAATCAGCAGGAGCACTAAAAATACCAGATTTTCCTGTCGTGTCCATGCGCCAATCATTCTGTCACCTTGACGCCATCTTCGGACTCTGAACTCTGGTTGCGTTACTTTTCTGTAATTATGTATAGGAGCACATATAAAACCCGACTCCCCCCTGTCCAGCCTCCCTGTAAATACCTCCTTTAATCCCCCAGAGCTCTTGTGTATAGACGGATGCGATGCATAGGGGAGGGGGTCAGGAGGAGGGAACTTTTATTTCGCTCTCGTCGCTGCCAGGAGACTTTACAGGGTTTAATGTACCAACAGCTGTTGGCATTCCTTGGATGAGATGCAGCTGGGGACATCTGGGACCAGATGTAACCCACTCCCCTTCCTACAAACCCCCAGTCACTCCTCTGACCTTGGATTGTGTATCTCAGAGAAGAAATATAAAGCCCTGCCATTGTTCGGAGGGGAATGGGAACTGTTAGAGCATGTAAATGCATGTATTCTGCACTGACTTGGTGCAGGGGATGGGGGAAGGGGGTGTGCGTGGTACTTTGGACCTGTATTAAATGTCATACATTACAGAGCATGGGAGATCTGCAGTCATTTATCTCCGGCAGACATAAAAATCCTGCAATTTATTATACCATCAGTAAAATGTTTCCCATCTCAGCAAAAGGCTTCTAGTGGATTTCTCATTTGCATTAAGGCTATGGCGGAAACATGGAGGCAGATTTATCAATGTCGTCGTTGTAAATGGTGTCCGAGCTTTGTGTCTGAGCGTTGGGATTACGGAGGAGGCAATAGTGTCCTTTGGGAAGATGGTCTTGGACAGAGGTGGAGTGGTCGTTGATTCTACTGGGAAAAATCCTGGAAGGATGGTCAGTCATGGGGCAAGAAAGCCAGTGGGGATTAGTAGTGTCCAGTGGGGATAAGAAGTGGCCAGTGGGGATTAGTAGTGGCCAATGGGGATTAGTAGTGTCCAGTGGGGATAAGAAGTGGCCAGTGGGGATTAGTAGTGGCCAATGGGGATTAGTAGTGTCCAGTGGGGATAAGAAGTGGCCAGTGGGGATTAGTAGTGGCCAATGGGGATTAGTAGTGTCCAGTGGGGATAAGTAGTGGCCAGTGGGGATTAGTAGTGGCCAATGGGGATTAGTAGTGTCCAGTGGGGATAAGTAGTGGCCAGTGGGGATAAGTAGTGGCCAGTGGGGATTAGTAGTGGCCAATGGGGATTAGTAGTGTCCAGTGGGGATAAGTAGTGGCCACCGGTAACCAAATTCTTTATCTTGTGATCAGGACTACTAGAAGAGGCACCAGAAGGTAGTAGCCCTGGACAAACCAGACCACATCATACCGCTGAAGACATGGCTGAGACCTGATATTATTGGTAGAACATAGTCTACCAGAGACCAAACAACTCTTCACATTGGTCCTCTACAGTGGTTAAATAAAATAAAGTTTAATGATTGTGGGATCTCCGTCTAACATAAATATATCTCAAACAATCCTCTGCCGGTATACAATAGGAACAGTGGCGTAACAAGGAACCAATGGGCCTTGGTGCATTTAGTCAAGGCCCCATATACCGAAACTCATAATGCTACACAGACACACACAGCATCATACACATATACCATATTTATATATACTGTCCAGCAGCACATAAACCTGCTCTCATTCATGAAATGTCCAGCAGCCTCCCCCCATTAATGAAATGTACCACAGATTCCCCTCATTCATGAAATGTCTGGCAGCCTCCCCCCATTAATGAAATGTTCCACAGATTCCCCTCATTTATAAAATGTCCAGCGGCCAGCTGTCAGCGAAGTAGAGAATGAAACAGGAAGCAGACAGCGCCGTTCTCTTTGCAGTGGCTGAACCCGGTAACTGCAGCTTAGCTCCCATTAAAATAAATGGAACTGGACTGCTGTAACATTGTCTGATCACTACGCAGAGAACTAACCTGTCTCCTATTCTCCACTTGCCACAGCTGAGTGTTAGACTCTCACTAATCTGATGTTGAGGAGCTATTGTATGGATATGATTGCAATATTTAGGTAGAATACCACATTGGGGTACTATGGTATATAGGGGAGCACAGCATATAGGGCTAGTACATTATATAAGTTAGTATAACATATAGAGTATTACATCGTATAGGTGTAGTATAGCACATAGGACTAGTGCATCATATAGGGTAGTATAGCACATAGGACTAGTGCATCATATAGGGTAGTATAGCACATAGGACTAGTGCATCATATAGGGTAGTATAGCACATAGGACTAGTGCATCATATAGGGTAGTATAGCACATAGGACTAGTGCATCATATAGGGTAGTATAGCACATAGGACTAGTGCATCATATAGGGTAGTATAGCACATAGGACTAGTGCATCATATAGAGGTAGTATAGCATATAGGACTAGTACATCATATAGGTGTAGTATAGCATATAGGACTAGTCCATCATATAGGGTAGTATAGCATATAGGGGTAGTACATCATATAGGGTAGTATAACATATAGGGGTAGTGCATCATATAGGTGTAGTAGAGCATATAGGACTAGTACATCATATAGGGTAGTATAGCATATAGGACTAGTACATTATATTGGGTAGTATAGCATATAGGACTAGTACATCATATAGGGTAGTATAGCATATAGGGCTAGTACATCATATAGGGTAGTATAGCAAATAGGGGTAGTACATCATAAAGGTATAGTATAGCATATAGGGGTAGTACATCATATAGGGGTAGTATCGCATATAGGGGTATTACATCATATAGGCTAGTACATCAGATAGAGATATTACATCAGATAGGGGTAGTACACTATATAGGGGTAGTACATCATAGTACACTATATAGGGATAGTACATCACACAGGGGTAGTACACTATATAGGGGTAGTATAGCATATAGGGGTAGTACATCATAGTACACTATATAGGGGTAGTAAAGCATATGCACAGGTAACAGCAGGAGCCAATTATAATCGATCTTCTCTACTTGGGATATTTATCTTGCTGTTATATGTATAAATGAATAAATCACAGTTTGGCTTTTCATCTTACTGCCTCCATGATCCTAAACAGATTTTAGGGATATTGCTACTTAGGCACAAACAAGTTAATCACCGGCTTAGTGATTTTTACAAAGCTGTCTGGAAATAGATTAAAATCTGGTCACAACTAAGACCCTATAGTAGGGGGGGTAGAGGGATTGGGGCACATGGGTTCTCCTCTGCCCTGCCCTCGTGCCCAGCTCCTTTCTCTCCTAATATGTGACTTTTATTATCCTGCCCTGTTGCTTGTGTGTTTATGGCCCTACCCTATGAGCTCAGCCAGTCTCAAATAGCACATTTCTGGCAACATGCTGAGTTTTTAAAACCGTTCCCCTTTTGTATCAAGATTTACATTTGGAGGCATTACTTAACCCCTAAAGAGGATTTGTCATACGCCCCATCTGTTTGTAGCCAATACATATATTCTGTTTATATTCCCAGCATTGTCTCTCATAATTGTTCCATTCCTCTGTCCCTTATTAGAAATATATGTAAAAATTGACATCTGAGTTTTATCAATAAATACCAAATTGTATATGGACACGCCCCTTTGACCACATATGTACTATTTATTGTATAAATGATCCATTAGTCATGGTTCAGTGTCTACATATGGCTTTCATTAGTGAATAGCAATACAGAAATTGTTGTCTCTTCACAAAAAAAAATCAACATTAGGATAAAGCCCCCCCCCCCCTCCCCCCGGGATACAGTGAAGGAAGAAACATTGGATTATGTGTCTGTCATCAAGATTGTCAAGACCCTCCAGTGGTTACCAGCTGTACTGTGACTGCAGCTGTCACCGAAAATAAGGGATATTGTAACAGTCCTTCCCAAAATACACAGTGTCCCCCTCCCCCTAGTTCATGATGACACACAGCTGGGGGGCAGCAGAGATAATATACATCACAGATCTGTTTCTGGTTACAATGATTGTAGTAATAAATTGACTTCTAGTGGTCATTTAAGGGGCTCATCCTGGTAATACAGGGCATTACAGAGGCGCCCATCACTGGACTATGGGGTTCCTTAAGGCCTACCGGTTCTTCCTCCTGATTCCTTGTGTAGAACTGTTCAAGCTCTGTTCCGACCTTTGTTCATGTGTTACTAATGGAAAGCCACTGTCAGATACATCTGTGTATCTTCGAAAAGGTTTTCTCACCATACATACCTAACCCCCGACCTAAGAGTATAAGTTTTCTGAAAGGCAGGGGGAGAGGGGACAAAGTGCTCATAGAGTAGACCCCGAAACACGTTTGAGACATTTCCAACGAATAAAAACCTTCAAATTATCACGCTGTTGATGTGACCCTTCTTCTACCACTCCTGTACGCCAACCACCTCAACTTCTGTTTTCCACGAGTATCAGTGTATGATGGCTGGGGTCATCCACCATACATACCTAACCCCGACCTATGAGTATAAGTTTTCTGAAAGGCAGGGGAAGAGGGGACAAAGTGCTCATAGAGTAGACCCCGAAACGTGTTGTGCTTTTGAGATATTTCCAATGAATAAAAACCTTCAAATTATCACGCTGTTGATGTGACCCTTCTTCTACCACTCCTGTACGCCAACCACCTCAACTTCCGTTTTCCATGAGTATCAGTGTATGATGGCTGGGGTCATCCAACAACTTGAGCCTCTGTACACAATAACAGGGGCCAGCAATATCCCCTTGACAAAGGCACTGTTGATACCAGTGCTGTCTGTCAGTAGTCTTGACATGCCGGGATCACCTAGAAAAGGAAGTCATTGTTGTCCGGCTGTATACATGGGGGCTCATTTACAAAGGGTCCGCGAAGCAAATTTTCTTCGATTTCTGAGTTGCGATGCATTTGACAGAGGGTTTTGGCGAACGCAATTGGATTTTAGCGCGACACAAATCGGGGGGCGGGCCGTTGGACAATCTAACGGATTAGGACAACGCGCAGGATATAACATCGGAAATTGCGTTGCAAGACACGCACTTACAAGCACCAGGAAGAAGAAGGTGAACTCCGGTGGACCTCAGCAGGGAAGGAACGGATGCAGGAAATCGGGTGCACGAGGTATGTGAATCGCGCCGGATCTTCCCCATGATGCCCGGCACTCCGGGCGGCTAATTATGCACGCCCCCGCACCTTTGTCTCCCAGGGTGGGAGCATGGGATATGGAGGTAACATCATGCGAGAGGCGTGAATTCACGGGAGAGGGAGGTGGCAAGGGCGTGCATAAGTAACAGCCCGGAGCGCTGGACATCTTGTATATAACCGGCATGTCAAACTTAGCAACGGACAGCGCTGGGATCAAGATGATGAGAAGCGGAGGGGAGTATTTGTAGGTTTTAAAAAAAAAATTTAACTGGTTGATTTCCTTAAAGACTTTGTAGATGCTACACAGACCATGTATATTCTGGACCCTGCCATACTCCGCAGTGCATGTGAAGTCTTACTCATAGAGTAAACCATCTCTGGTCGCTGTGTCCTCTCCATTCATGCGTTAGCCGTGCGTTTTTTTATCCACCACTATTGACCCATTTATGACTGTAGCCTCAGCCTTTTAGGGATTATAGAAATGTGCGTGAGTCAGTCACAGACAGTGAATATATAAATCCTAGAAAATCTCCCATCTGTCACTGTCACGGCTCTTATAGTAGGTGGGGACATGTTTATAGAGCATTGCCCTTTCATAAAGCCCCGGAAACTAATTCTGGGCGATTCTCTGCTTCACTTTTCCACTAATAATTGGGAAGATGTATAATACATCCAGCCGGCCCCCAACCTCTCTCTACCCTGTATATAACGTACATTACGTCATTACTAGAAGATTTACAAGTACTTGTGGTATATTATTATACTTTTCTATATAACTTGAATTTAGATCAAATTTAGCATTTTTAATATGAGAAGAAATCGTTAGGATGATTGATGTCTCTATAAAGCTAATATCTTCTAATCTTATCACGGCCCCATCAACGCGGCCGCCTGACCTATCCAATATTTGCATCGTGTCACTCCAATGATTTGTAAGGATCTCATACTATTCCAAGGTAACAAAGTCCCAGCAGTGCATTGATATCTGTCGTGTGTGTTATCCATGTGTGCTGGAGACCTGACCACACAGAAAAATCTTGCAGCAAATGACACTTTTCTACATATCTATCCCCTGGCAATTACTCTGTGTAGTTGTGTGGTTTTCGGGGACATCCGAAATGACCCCATTAATAATTGCTGCGGCAGACCGGACAGAACATGGAAGACCAGATCCATACTAAATTGACAATTTTGACAAGCACTTGCTGACGAGGCATGCTGCATTTTATATCTGCTGTGACGGCTTTCATAGCATATTAAAGAAAAAAAATCCCTCGCAATGACAAATCTTAACTCTGCCAAGGACAACAGTCCGACATCGAGGGGAGAAATCACCATGACCAATCGTTCTAATAATATTATTTTTCCTTTGAAGGAAACAATTCTGTGCACACATATAATATACATATAAATATTGTATAAATATTAAAAATATGGATTTTTAGAAACAATAATGAATGATAAGTGTATTTAATGCACAAAGAACTGCTGTTGTACACAGGTCGATGGCAGCATGTCTTGTAGAGATCAGTACTGGACTATAATATAGGCGGTTTGGGTCCAAGCCTTCTAGGTGGCCCATGGACACCCAAGCTATCTGCTAAATTTTGTAATGAGAAGGGCTTTCACCCATGAAATCCCTGTACATCTGTTCCTGCTCTCAATACAGATGTAAACAAAAGCGATTTCGGGACCTTTGAAGGTCCTGCAAAGATTCTGCAACCGCAGATTGAAAGTAGACAGAAGGGCCGTATCCTCCATTCTCCAGGAAGCTTCATTCTGGTATCATATGTAGGAAGTGAATCCCAGACCGGTAGGGGTTATTATATTCATACAGCCCAGGGCCACTGCCAGACTTCATCTGCCCCAAGTAGAGATCCATAATATGGTCCAGGTCTTTAATATTTGGGTTGGCCAAGAATTTATTTTGTTGGCGTAAACACAGGTTGTAAACCCAGCACCAGAAACAGTTGGCTCCATGTCTCTAGTCCCGATGGGGGAAGCTGTAAGTACAAGCATTTACTTTGACGACTGTAGTGACAGCTTTATAGCTGTTATAGGAAAAGAGGGCCAACAACTTATAGCAACATGGTGACATGTCAGGCCAAACAGCTGGTTGGTGCCATGGCTAGGTATCGACCTTGTACAATCATATATGGATAGCCTATCCACAGGCGGTAAACACGGCACCAGAAACAGTTGGCTCCATGTTTCCAGGTCCAGTGGTGGAAGCTTTAAGTACACCCATTTACTTTCATTGACCATTGCAGGCTTTTGGCTGCTACAGAGAAATCGAGCCAACAGCTTATGGCTCCATGCTATGCCACACAGCTGCTCGGTGCCAAGGCTGGGAATCGGCCTCCTACAATCATATATTTATGGCCTATGTGCGGTGAACAAAAATAGTTGGTTCCATGTATCGGAGACTAAATCGGAAGCTGAAACTACAGCCTGGCTCCCAATGGCTTATCGGTTGATCGGTATCACAATGATATGGAAGGTGGAATGTATCAATGCCATTTTGGCATGTAAAAGGTAAAAATCACAGTTTTTTTGCTGACCTTGCTACTTTCCAAAAAGTGGGTGGGGGTTGGGTCTGATAGGTGGGGCCATCAGCCTCCACCACAAAATCACTGTGAAAACATGCTACAAGGGGTTTCATTCTTCTGCCGGAGTAGATTGATGCTGGGCTTGCCAATGATGTGTATGATGAACCAGGGACACTTATCATGACTGTGGTAATCTTCTTATATTAGTTATCCACAACTTCCTTCCTTCTAAAAACAACTTTTACAGTATATTATTATAATGAGCCTGAGGGGCTCTGGGGTTGATTCCTCAGTGCTGTATCTTCATAGGCTGTTACAATGAGCTGAGCGATGTCTGCCCTCCCCCCGCACTTCCTCCTGCTGCTAGATGGCACAAACACATAGAGGAGGGAGAGAGCAGGGGGAGGATGATACATGTTGTGCTGATTGTAACAGCCTGTGAATCTACAGCACTGGGGGGGAGCTCTAGTAATGCCCCCAGAGCCCTTCAGGCTCATTAGCATAATTGTAAATGTTGATTTTAAAAGAAAGGAAGGAGGGAATGGATTACCACAGTCAGGGTGCCTAGATCTATCAGTAAATATCCCTGGTTTATCATGATTGATTTTAATGTGCAGCATGGGGCTCAGTGGTTAGCACTACAGACTTGCAGCGCTGTGGTCCTGGGTACATGTCTCATCCAGGTCAACATCTGCAAAGAGTTTGTATATTCTCTCCGTGTTTGCATGGAATTCCTCCGGGTCCTCCGCTTTCCTCCCACACTCCAAAACATACTGGTAGGTTGATTAGATTGTGAGCCCCATTGTGGACAGGAACTGATGTAACAAGCTCTGTGCAGCGCTGCGTAATCTGTGTGCACTATATAAATAAAGAATTATTATTATTTCAGTAGATTTTCTTTAATGGTGTATCGAAACCAGTGTGAAAAACATGTGACCTACTCAATTTAATAGCTGAAACTCAGTCGTGTGAGGCATAGGCCAACAGGATACAAACGTTTTAATTGACTGTGTTATATATATTTTTTTTTTTGGGGGGGTATAATAATAATCTTTATTTATATAGCGCATCATAGGGGACATATACAAGTAAAATAAAACATGACAGAGCCCAAACAGTCATATGGAACAAAAGGAGTGAGGGGTAAGGAAGGGTCTCAAATATTGTTGGACATGGTCCATTTTGATAGACGTCACATTAAAGGGGTATTTCCGTTTCAACAAATTAATGGTATTGTTTGTATTATAAAAAGTTATACAATTTTCCAATATACTTTCTGTATCAATTCCTTATGGTTTTCTAGATCTCTGCTTGCTGTCATTATATTGAAAGCTTCTCTGTTTATTTCCAGTGGATAGAGATCTGTCCATGGTCACACAGGAGCACGGCTCGTTATAACACACAGCGCTGATTACTCCCTATGATATGACGAGCCGTGCACCTGTGTGACCATGGTCAGATTTCTATCTACTGGAAGTAACATAGAAGCTTCTATAGCAGGGCAGCAAGCAGAGATCTAGAAAACCATGAAGAATCGATACAGAAAGTATATTGGAAAATTGTATGACTTTTTATCATAAAAACATTAACATTAATTTGCTGAAATGAGAACACCCCTTTAATCAAATATTCATTAAAGAGACCCAGAGGATTTTTTAAACCTTATTTAAGGCAATTCTCCATAGGAAATATAATAGGGATAACAAAAAATATCTCCTCATAATGAATCCGGTTGTACCCCCGTTGGATGTAACATTCCCATCTTAACAATCGAAGGATTGTTATTGTCTTATTCCAAATTATTTCCAAGAGGCTGAACAGGAATGTGAATCAGCAGTCTGGTCTGTAAAGGGTAAAGTCTCCTCTTACCTGTGATCCCTTTAATTAGCTTTCCTCATGGTCTTTGGAGACGTTTCCTCATTACTATGTGAAAAGGGAACGTCTGCTCCTTTCTAATTTTATCCTCCCTGAAACTTCTTTTCTCTTGGTTCTTATGTCACACGTCTCCTTTATCCGCCGTAAGCTTGTTTGGGCAGAGACTTCTCAACCTGCGGTGTTGTTTCAGTTCCTCGGTATTATACCTCAGTAACTAGTCTGTATTGTACATTGTTCTGGAATATCTCCGAGACTTAGGAACCAGCTAAGATCAGGATTGTATGATCCATGTTCATATTGGGTGGATTAGTCATTGATTATTTCATATATTTCTCACATGCACAATCCATACCGATCTACAACCCAATGCAAGTCTTTGGCTCTTTGATATTGACTATAGTTCCTTATAATTTCTTGTCAACTAAATGACATAAAATTTGCATATGGTTGCACAAACTATTGCACATTAATGAGGCCATAGTCTCCAGATGTCACAGTTGGGACCATCATCTGAGTCGACATCTTAAGCTGCGTCTTCCCTGAAGTTATTATTCCACCACAAGGGACATCTGACTGCCCAAAGGTACTTGAGATCTGAATCTTAAGATTATTACACAGAGATGAAAGAACTATTGACCTAAACTGGATATGAGAAATTGTCGAGAGCTAGAAAAATTCAAAGGTTTAAAGCAAATCTACCATTTGATTTTATGCATTGTGGATAAAACATACCTTGAGAATGCTGTAGCTACACTGATGTAGAAACATATCTTGTTTACCGAGTGGTTTTGTTCAAAAACAATTATAAAATTCAGGACCTTAGAAAAGCTGGGTGCAGGCTGGCTGCTGTACATAAAAGAGCTGCCTGAACTGTCCAGACAGGACTAATCAACCTGAGCTGGATGACTCATACATAGCAGCTGGGGGTTGGTGCTGTGATTGATTACTTCTGCCTGTCAGAGGCAACACAGTGAATAACGCATTTTATGAAGGAGTACATAAATAGGGTAAGAGGAGAAGTGCCGGGGCAGCCACAGGAGCAACAGAACCTCATTATCATAAGTTTATAATTTATTTTTCAGAAAAACCTCTTGGATCAGGGATTTAACAAGATATATTTCTGCATCAGTGTAGCTACAGCATTCTCAAGGTATGTTTGGTTCATAATGCATAAAAACAAATGGTAGATTTCCTTTAACATTGCTTTTTGTTCTTGCGTCTTTCAATGTTCTTAACACATAATTTATTTCTAATAGAATAAATGACAATAAAAGAGAAGATTGGAAATTTAAGGTGTTCAGATTATAATAAAAAAAGGAATAAAGTCCTGGATTTGGGGTTCTATCTGCTGTCCTGGGAGGTATGCGGTATGTCCTGGATATCAACTTTATCATCAGAGCTGCTCTGAGTCACAGCTGGGCAGAATGGTGGAGCGAAAAGCCGTCAGCTTCCCACTGCACCATTACATTCGACTCCAAACTATTGTAACCTGGAATGGTGCAGCGGGAAGCCAGCAGCTCTCTGCTCCACCATTCTCCACTGCTGTGGCTCATTGAGGCTTTATGATATCATTGCACCTAATTGCCCCAGACCTACACAAAGCAATGGCATAGAAGTAAGCTAAGCTGCTGTGGAGGAGGAGAAAAAGGGGTAATATCAGTTAGTGGTGCACATTAGGAGGGATGATAATTGTGGGCTAAACTAAATTTCGAATTCTAAGTCAGGAGCTTTTAAAAGGGGATATTAGAAGTGTAGGGAGGGTGGACACCAATATGGGAGCTCATAAGTGGGGGCGCACTTGGCTATCACCAGCCTATCCCTTAGAACTGAGAATTGGATCCCACCTCACCTAATTGCTGGGGGGGGGTCCCGTTGACATGATGGTCGGGGGTTCCGGCTGTTGGATCCTCACGATTTTTAAGCTTACCCCCATCCTGAGGATTGGGGCTAACTTCATAAGTTAGGACAACCCCTTTGAGACAATAGTTAGTTGTAATCCACAAATTACATATACCGAATATACTTGAGTATAAGCCCATCCAAGTATAAGCCGAGGCCCCTAATTTTACCACAAAAACCTGGTAAAACCAATATTTTTTTTAAACTTGAGTATAAGCCGAGTTTGGGGTTTCAGCACATTTTTTGTGCTGAAAAACTAGGCTTATACTCGAGTATATATGGTATATTGAAAAAGCAAAAGCTACCATCCTGCCCAAATCAGATCTTATTTACAGAATACATCTATCCTCTATTAGGTAAATAGAAACACTTACAATGACCAGAAAACGGAAGCCGAAGAGATGTAGATGTTACGATGCCTCTAAAGGAATATATAAAGTATAAAGCAAATAGATAGTAAAGTAAAAGTTACATCATAAATGGGATGTATAGCAAAGTAACATATGGGAGATTTATAATGGTTATGTTATGTTACAACGATGCAGAGCCTAGAACATGCAAAAACAAGCAGCATACAAAAAGACGAAAACCGTGTGTGTGGCATGTAAAGAAGGTAGATGTGAAATATAGGACGCAGTAAATCACAGCCGCCACAGTGTGCGCTGAGCAGAACCTTTGATCATTCACGTACGATTCATTTCAAGGAGTAATTCTGCTCCGTGTGAAGTGCAAATAAGAGGGAAATGTGCTTCATACTCGAAGAAATACAATGTACTCTACAAGTCGTGCTCTGTACCTGATGAGGTGGTCATCAATAATGTGTGACCATGCATGAGGAAGCCGAGGTCTCCACATAGACATCCATGACGTGATCAAATCATGGAATTACCGCAGCAAATATTGCAAAAAGGCTTGTTGAAAAATATGTAAAGTGAAAAAAGAACAATAAAATATATAATAAATGGGTTATAGTCTGGAGGGGAATAATTTTAGAGACTCTCTGCCTCAGTCTGTGCTGTAAGGGAGCAATGGTAGGCGGAGGGGAGTCTACAGATTGCAGAGAGCACTCATCACATCTCAATGCACATCAACATAAAAAATAGCAGTATAAACATAGCAAATGCACAAAACGCACCCCTGTACTTCCGCTCCACATCTTCTCTGTTTACTTAATCCTATTTTGCGTCACAAGGCAAGTACGATAAATCTTAGAACCAAGTAGAGAAATCTTTCCTGAGTGCCCCGGAAATCAACCATGTATCAACGATGTATCTACAGCCAGGAGCCTCCCTCCCATTTATTTTCATGAAGATAGATTTTGTTATGGATCATCTTTTCTTCACGTTTTTCAGGATTATACAATATTATCAGGTTTGTTTAAAAAAAAACCCAGACTCATTCCTCTCTTCCGTTTGGGCCCGGCATGACTCTGCATGTAGACCAACCATAAGGCTCTGTTGGTCTACAGAGGCTGCAGCAGTGAAGTCTTGTTGACATCGCACATTGGCTGGAGCCTATTTGTAATGGTAAGTGACCACTGCAACCTATCGCTGGCCTCATTGATGTTCAACCCAGTATTAGAATACGGCAGGTGAGTGCCATCGACACAACGTCACCACCGTATACATATTTCTCAGGAGTCAACACAGATGTATGAGTAGTTCAGGGCTAGAGGCCCTTCCCATTTTTATATTTACAGTGTTTGTATGAATTTGAGTAGTCGTTTTTGGTGACTATTGGGCGGCACGGTGGCTGAGTGGGTAGCACTTCTGCCTTGCAGCGCTGGGGTCCCGGGTTCGAATCCCACCCAGGTCAACATCGGCAAAGAGTTTGTATGTTCTCTTCATGTTTGTGTGGGTTTCTTTCAGGGTCCTCCAAAAAAACATACTGTTAGGTTGTTTAGATTGTGAGCCCAGTGGCGTAACGATCGCGGTCACAGGGGTCGCAACTGAGACCGGGCCCATGGTCAGTCAGAGGCCCGCACCTGACCCCTGCGCTGATAACTCGGCGCAGCACAGTGGGCAGATGTTTTGAATTGTGACAGCCGCGGGCCTGCCTGTTACAGCGCACAGACTGTTCTGCATCTGGTCAGTGCGCTGGATCAGAGGGGCCCGGAGCTTTCAAAATTAGAACGGGCCCTTGATCCGCCCCCATCCCACCCTCCTCACACTACTTACCCGCCGTCGACACCCATCACTTTCGCTGACGCAGGCTATGTGACGCGTCTGCCTGCGCCGGGTCTGCTGAGGTCGATGACCTGGCACCTGACCTGCAGACGCGTCATCAGCCGTCGCCTGCGCCGGATCCCCTGATGAGAGGCAGCACGAAGAGGAGCGGGATAAGGTAAGAATTATGTTTTTTATTTTGCTTAAATATATGGGGCCCTGTTTGGTGGTGGGGGACATTATTTATGGCTACTGGGGGTGCAGGACATTATTTATGGCTACTGGGGGAGGGGGAGGACAGTAATTATAGCTACTGGGGGGGGCATTAATTAGGGCTACTCGGGGGGGGCAGGACAGTAATTATAGCTGTTCGGGGGGGGGGCAGGACAATAATTATAGCTACTGGGGGGGCAGGGCATTAATTATAGCTATTGGGGGGGCAGGACATTAATTATAGCTACTGGGGGGGGGGCAGGACATTAATTATGGCTACTGGGGGGGGCAGGACACTAATTATAGCTACTGGGGGGCATTAATTAGGGCTACTGGGGGCAGGACAGTAATTATAGCTACTGAGGGGGCAGGAGATTAATTATAGCTACTGGGGGGGCATGACATTAATTATGGCTACTGGTGGGGGGGGGCATTAATTAGGGCTACTGGTGGATGGTGTTCAATGTTTTTATGCATACCGGGTGGGGGGGGGCCTTGTTGGGAATTTTGCCCGGGGGCCCAGAGGACCCTAGTTACGCCACTGTGTGAGCCCCATGGGGACAGAGACCAATTTGAAATGCTTTATGCAGCACTGCGTAATCTGTAGGCGCTATATAAATAAAGAATTATTATTATGGACCTCAAAGAAACCTTAGGCCCCGGCAGACACTGGGGGTGACTGAAGGTTCGGTGCTGAACCTAAGGAACGTAGAGAGGTAAATACAAGTTATTATAGTATTTTTTTAACATCCCCTGCTAATAGGTTAGAACATTTAAAGCCCTGGAAATCCCTTTATGATGAATATCAAATTTGTATGTAGTTGACCAATCACATCACTGTACTGGTCAAGTAGGCATTAATGTGAAGGACATGACATGGTAACTAGCACTAACCATAGCACCGTAACTGCTTCAAAAACTGGCAGTGCAGTGTTAAAGATCCAATCCTTCTGATACTGGTAATCTATCCTAAAGTCTGATTATCATAAAAGTCCCCAAATACATCTATAGATCACCCTTTTGATCAAATACCCCAAGCTGAAAGCTAAAAATATTATAACGTTGCTGTTTGGGAACAGACAAGATGGGAAAAGAAAGGACAGTAACAGACAGTGAGCCCTAAAGACAGATCCACCCGGCTAACCCTACCTACTTGCCTATTCTACCCCAGATGGTAGGTGACAACTGGTCTATGTTCACTTCCTGCGCAAAAGTGAATACATGGAAACAAAAAACAGGACACACACAGAAGAATGGTCATACAAATAAGAGTCAAAACCAAAAGGACAATTCTCTACAGAATCAAAAGACAAACAGACCATCTGAAGAAAAGCAAGGGTCAAAATATCAAAAAGAGTATGGAAGTCCAGAAGATGCTAGCAAGCTTCAAATAAGTCATGCACTAGGAATCCTCTTATGAAATATAAGAGCCCTGGTCCAGAAAATGTTTGGACCAGTCCCCTGATATCCAGACAAACCAGACTAGCAGGGCAGTAATGTGAGTGGAGGAGGCATCTATCCATCACTGCTAGCTTAACTGCATGTACACAAGACAGCAGGTGTGGTGGAAATGAATTAAGAAAGCCTGGAGGGAATTAAGGCAGTGTTCAGACTAGTGCAGGGCAGTATGCAAACTAAGCACAAAATCATAGTCAGCAGCGCATCTTCTGCTGTAATTTATAGAGAGACAATGGTGCTGAAGTAGGCACAGATGTCACAAAGAACATTAATCCCTTTGTCTCTTTCACCATCCACTTGTCTATATTCATTCATTATTTAGATAAATTTTCTTAATGGTATTCTTTGTAACTATAGTAAATATGCACTAAAACATTTTAGATGTTAAGAGAAGTAGCACTTGCCTTGCAGACATAGAAATAAGGAAAGGTAGCCAAAATCTTCAGGGAATGTTAGGTGGGAGGGGATTGGCTTTGAGCCAGGTCAATTGAGTCTTAGCAATTCTCTTTTGTATCTAACAATGCATATGTTTATTTTTGGTATTTTTAGTAGTTTTAGGTGCCTTGTGCAAAATAAACACAGATGACAGCTCGTCTTTAGAGTCAGACTTGGGTGCATCGAGAGTAAGAACAATACCATCACCTGTATCGGTGTTACACAGCCCTCCACCGGTGATGTTTCTGTAGATAGTTGCATTTCATGGATACTTCGGCTCGGATTACGATGCTTGCCGGGTAGTGCACCACTCCTTTGTCTCCAAGGATCTGCCAACTTTCACGGTTCACAGCAATTACCTTTTGTTCCCTAATTAATCTGACTAGCATTACTATTGTGTTTGGGCTTCAGATTTAGGTCTACAATTGTAAAAGGAAACAGGAAAATTCTCATAGGAACCAATATAATTAAGATATCCTTACGTTTTTCCCTCAACAAATAAAAATATTTTTTCCCGAAACAGGCTTGGATAGTGGATACTACATTCTAGGGACATGAGCTTTGGTGCTGGAAACACGTCAGGGGTGATCTTGAGTTTTATAGGATTTTAACGAGTTTTTAATAAACCTGATATCTTTTTATAACTGGATTATTATCCTGAATAATAACCTCTGAGTCAGGAGTATTGACCTGGGTCAGGAGCGGTTAGTCTGGATAGGTACGTGGGATTTACATCTTTATCAGAACAGTCAATGTAATGTGATAAAGATCGTAATAAAAAATTCTTCGCCATGAAGCTGGTCAGGCTTATGATCTATCTGATACATTGGGGCTCATTTCCTAAGAGTCTGAACACCGCACTTTCGTTGGGTTTCCCGAATATTTCCGTTTTGCGGCGAATTACCCTGGGATTTTGGCGCATGCAATCGGATTTTGGCGCATCGGTGCCGGCTTGCACGCGACAGAAATGGGGGGGGGGCGGGCGGTTGGACAACCCAACGGATTCGGACAAACCGCGCAATTTAAAAAAGAAATTGTGTCGCAAGATAAAGCACTCACATGTACCAGGAAGAAGCAGGTCAACTCCGGCGGACTTCGGCGCAGCAGCGACACATGCAGGAACTCGGACGCATGATGTTAGTGAATCGCGCCGGACCCGAATCCTCGTCGGACAACGCACTGCGGGATCGCAACGGGATCGGGTAAGTAAATCTGCCCCTTCATTATCCAATTTCACCATCAATGCACATCATCAAGAATGCATGCTTTTTGCAATGTAGAGAAGTACATTGAAACCTCTCCAGGAGACCAACCTTGGAAAAGACCCCTCTCCCTAAACGACTGATTTTTCTATGAGCAATCAATTTATTTCTGCCATTCTACGCTATGGAAGCTGCACCCTATGATTAGACCATACCCTGGTCTGCCCAAAAAAGGTTTCAGAATATATATACAGAAGCCAGAAGTTGTCTTACTTTGGGTTTGAGATATCCTCCTTCTCTATTAATAAGAGACAAGCAGAAAGTTGAAATATTAGAAGCAATGGAGTGTAGAATTTTTGTAAAGGGTCCCTATAGGAATACCGTTCTCCCATCTGTTATAGTACCGGAGCACGAGGAAGCACAGTGAGTCAGCTCCGGAGTCCTGTTTCTGAATCCAACCAAGAACAACATCTGCATGAATTCCTCTGGGATTTCTTCACACGGACTTGAAATATACTGCAAAATATGGGTTGGATTCGCAACAGATATTCTACAGCGATTCCGACCATGAAAGAAATTAGCCAAATTCCCATGCAAGGGTTGTATTCCCAACCCTCAATTTGTAGCAATCCTTAACAGACTCAAGACCAGCAGAAGAACTTAGTTGGCCACCCCTTGTATCCATGTCCTGATAGGGTTAGATTGTGAGCCTCCCGGACCAGTTCTACAAAAACTGCTTGGTGAAAGAAAAGGGGAAAATTTGGATACTGCCCCACACCCCCCTTCAGGTTGTAAACAGTTTGGAGATATGGCAGAGCAGGAAGTAGTCAGCTCCCTGATTTTCCATTTGGAGCAGAGCCTTCTATCAAGGGTTCTCCAGACAAAACTTTAGCTTGGGGAGGCAGAAATTTTAAAAAAATGCCCCTTCTTATGGGGCACTGAAGGCTCTTGGGCCAGGGTGAAACCACACCCTTCCCCGAAAATAAGCTTAAGGCTATATTCACACAAACTTATGGGGGGCGTATATACGGTGTATATACGTCCCCCATACATCGCAATGTCCTCACGGTGCCGTACGGGAGCGGTACGGTGCAGCACACATGCGGCACCGTACCATTCCATAGCCCGTAGAAAGACAGGACATTGCTATCTTTCTCCGGAATACGGCGCCATGCACCATATATTCCTATGGAGAGGGGTGGGGGTGAGCGGCGCTCACCCCCTCCTCCTCTCCCCAGCGCCACCGCGTGGCAGTAGCAGTGTGAATATAGCCTAAGACAGTTTACTGCAGAATCCTTTAGTGAAACATCGGCATCCCAAGTTTCAGGCATTGAAATGTTTTGTTCAGAGGAGCTAAGCCAACCTTATCCATGCTCAAGAACACATCAATTCTTAGCCACAGAGGTGCATCTTAAAGGAAATCTACCACCAGGATGATGGATTGTAAACCAAGTGTGCTTGGTTTACAATCCTTCATCCTGGTGGTAGATGACTTTTAAGATGTTGTGCTCCAATACTAAATATTTATATATATTTTTAAACTGCTTTGTTGACCTCTTAAAGTGGTTGGCCACTTTTTAATAAATTTATTCCATTAGATCCTGAATCTGCTGATTTACTTGATGATCCGTGTGGATGTGTATGGGGATTCAGGACTTTTTGAACACTTCAAAGAGAAAACACACATAAAAACATCATTTTTGAAAATATTAAATCATAGACAGACGCAAGGTCGAGGATTCTCCACAGATTTTGACCGCTACTACCGATGGGATTATTTTATAAATCTTTATTTTATAAAATGTACATCACATTTGTGTTATCCACTTAAATTTTTTTTTTTTTTTTACAAGACCAAAAACTTTGACTTTCCCCATGTCCAACATTGGGAGACCCACCCTCAACCTAGAATACATTACAGGAAAAAAAATATATCCGTAAAACAAAAAAATTTACAGAGATCAGATGAAGGTACCGATACAAAATACAGCACAAAATTCACTAAGATGTCGAGTAGCTCTGTCCTCCCCTCACCCTAAAAACTGGGTGGGAGAAGATCTCAATGTAAGGAATAGCCGGAGAAGCAGTACATGTGTACACTTATACAGGTATGTAGATGTTACATGTAAGACTTGCTCAATACAGTGCTGTGTAACCATTAGTATATACAAACAGGGCTGGATCGGAATGAGTAGACTAAGATCGGTCAATCGTGACCATTTCCCTTGACGTTGCCACTATGTATTCAGATATAGCAGAGCTGAGTTTGTTCCTGATCACATGTGATATCTATATGGTTTTGCTTGGGGTTGCAGACAAATTAGCAAGTTGTCACAGTGTATATAAGAATACGACCCCACAAATCCAACTCTGCTACATCCGTATCTGCAAAACCATGACCCCAATTACCAAAAACAGGGCAACCATTATATAAACCTGTATATTTACATGACAAAGGTGAGCACACAACCACAGAACACAAAGCCTGGATCCGCTTGATGGATCATCTTTTTACATTGATGCTGACAACTATAATACAGAGAGACAGGTGTAATGATGTAGAGGGAAGGCTGTGAAATAATCACACAGGGAGCTGCAAAAATAGAACTATTACATATTGAGAAAATAGGAGAATATAGATTTATCCACCGTTCTACAAATAGACATTTGTTATATTATTGGACAGGATGTCATTCACACCCCAACCACTGGGTGGCTACATAGAGACAGATATGACGTAAACAACTATCGCTCAATCGGGGGTTTTATCAAAGTCGGTCGTCTCATGATATGTTGAGTCTAGAGGAAAGGTCTGTTTGTGGGGGGATCCAATTGTCAGAATAATGGGAAATAATTTGTATGAAATAAGCCTTGGCTGATGGTGAAACAATGATGAATTGGAAGGAGATATAAAGATATATTATCACAGGCAGGCACAACAAGACTGAACCCAATGAGGTTCTAGGAATTCTGGGAAAAACAGATCATGGTGACAAAAAAGTGTACTGGCCTTGTTCCACCCACACGTTACTGGATGTCTCTGGTGTTCATCCAGGGACCTGCCTGGAATTTCTGGACCCTCTTTGGCCAATGATTAGCCTTTAAAAGTTCTCCGTGAGGAGGTCCCATATTGGCCAAAACAGGTCTTCTCAACCTGTCCTCCAACCACCAGCCCCATGCAGGGGAGAAACACTTAAAGGTGGTTTTCAACCAACCAACCAATCAAGTTAGGCCCTCTCATAAGTGGGGATCTCAGTGAGCTTCAAAGAGATGAATGGAGCAGAACGGACATCTGCGGCCGTCTGCTCCATTCATCTCCGGGTCTGCTACCAGGGACCCTCTGTTCTTGTGGTCTAAAAACCCCCACCGATCAGCAAGTAACTCGATTGGTGGGAGAACCCCTTTAAGTTGGAGAAAGGTAAGTACAATTTTTGTTTATCACCTCAGTCATCGCCCCAAGGGGGATTTTTAGAATTTCTTTAGATATATATTAAATAAGTTAAAAGATAAAGCAGCACACTCATCACCAATCCCGCCCTGCTCTCATTCCAACACTTAGTGGGTCTAAACTGGTCTCTATTTCCAGGTCACACTAACACACAGGAAATACTTACTGAGCCAATCACTGTCTGTGATGGGCTACCGCTGTCAGTGATTGGCTGAGGAGGCATTTCCTGTGTGTTAAGCTGGACACACCTCACTCAGCGATTGAACTCAACGAAGGATGTTTCCTGCACATCATCGAGGAGCAGAGGGCACCGGCAGTGTGGAAAGAGAAGCCGTGGAGAACCGGGACATAAAGATTCGTTTTCTGATTATACCGAAATTCTAAATGTGAAGATGAAAATCTCTAAACTTTGCTAATATTAACTTCGACAGAACCTTTGAATAAAAATAATCCTCCAATATAGAAAGTTGAGATGTTTTTAAAACTCTGTAATATCTGGAAACTGGCATAAAATGCAAATCGGTTCAATATCTCAAAGCACTTGATTTATTTCCTAATAAAAGCTCTAGCAGCAGGCAGTAAACAGACTACATATCAACAACTCTGAGGCTTACATCACTCAGTAGTTTGCACTTCCTCTGGATTCATTTACATAGATTAAAATGTTGATGCAAAGCTCCAAATCTCCTGGAAGAGTTATGAGAAAAAAAAAATACTATGATCGACAACCACCACTAGAGGGAGATATAAAGCTTAGTGCATTAACATAGAGTTAAATTAATCATACAGCGTGAGCTCCCTCTAGTGGTGCCAAAAAACAGGCAAAATTTAGTACTAAACTACGGTATTTAGACTATGGAGCCGGAGCTTGTAAAACTAAAATACACTTCCATGCAAAAATAAATATTCACCTTATAGTAGACCCCAGTCTGTTGAAATATAAATCTGGTAAAATAATTTTATTTCTAGCAATCATTCTGGAGTATGGTTTCTTAGAAAAAAAGGATTGTACCGATCCTCTGTTATTCCTATTTTTTTTCAAAATAAATAGACAACTGGGTGTTGCCATTTAGGGAATGGAGCCACCCAGTTGTCAATTATTTCCAGGATAAAAAAAACAGCAGGATAGTATAGTACAAATACTCCAAATTTGTCGTTTCATGATGATATCTAATGATATGAAGGTATAAAATAAGTCACATAATCGCATAAAAGTAATTTTCAGGAAGTGGAACTCATTATATGTAAAGCAAAGGCAAAAATAACATAAAAAGATCGGATTTATCTGCATTTACAGGTTCACCAGAAACACCCCCGTCTTCGGTATGCAATCCCACAGCCTGACAACCCTATAATGACAGGTCTCATTTAAAGGCACCAGGCGTAGGCTGCAGTTAACCTCATAGGCCCAGGAGATCTGGCCTTAATGAGTCTTATCACCTCATGATGAGGGAACATGGAAAAATCAATATGTAACTTCCAAAGCTAAACCTGACAATCCGTCCACAAGAATCACACATCCTCATGTACAGTCCAGTGTGTGCCTAAGGGCTTGTATCCTTATAGTATTGTGGAAAAACAATTAAAGTAACAGTTGGGAAGAAACGCCTCCGGATGGCGAGGTACCTCCAGCCTCTGTGCAGGCCATATCGTCAGGAGGTTAGACTATGAAGCCTATGATGATTGATCTTGTGCTTTAAATAAGACTTTCAGATTGTATTTACCTATATAATAGTTTATGGATTTTCACCGGTAGCATTAGGGGGATCATACATCAGGGCTGTGGAATCGGAGACATTGTTAGTTTTGGGTTTTGACAGAATTTAAGTCAGTAGAAATTTATTGATTCTAGGCTGGCTACAGAGTAGACTTATTAAAGGTGTTTTTCATCATGCATCTTTGTTTCATTTGGTGACATAGTGGGAGTCATCTAATCAAAGGGGGTCCAAAGTATTCAATCCTCCTAAATTATCTTATATTGATGTCCTGAGCATTGGTCAACAAAATATATTATAGGAAACCCTTTATAAAATCTTTAGACCACATATCTTCTGACCATGGGACGTCTCTTATGCTCATCAGGGGAGGTCACTTCCTCTGACTAGGGAAGGTCACTTCCTCTGACTAGGGAAGGTCACTTCCTCCGACCAGGGCAGGACACTTCCTCCGACCAGGGCAGGACACTTTCTCCGACCAGGGCAGGACACTTCCTCTGAACAGAGGACATCATTAGCTCTGAACACAGGAGGTCACTTCCTCTGACCAAGGGAGGTCACTTCCTCTGACCAAGGGAGGTCACTTCCTCTGACCAGGGGAGGGCACTTCCTCTGACCAGGGGAGGGCACTTCCTCTGACCAGGGGAGGGCACTTCCTCTGACCAGGGGAGGGCACTTCCTCTGACCAGGGGAGGGCACTTCCTCTGACCAGGGGAGGGCACTTCCTCTGACCAGGGGAGGGCACTTCCTCTGACCAGGGGAGGGCACTTCCTCTAACCAGGGGAGGGCGCCTCCTCTGACCAGGGGAGGGCGCCTCCCAGGGGCGGACTGGCCATTGAACCCACCGGGAATTTTCCCGGTGGGCCGGTCGGTCCTGGGCCGGTGTGGGGCCGGTCCGGAGCTGGTGCGGGGCCGGTCCGCACTCCCTCCCTACAACTTTTCATCTAATCTACAGTATCTGCATCGTTCGATGCAGGTACTATTGATTAGTACACAGACGCAGCGCAGCACCGCTGCTTCTGCGTCTGTGTATAACGGGCAGCTACACAGGTCGCGCAATTGACGTAATTGCGCGACCTGTGTAGCGTGGAGGAGGCTGGCACTTACCATGTCAGCTGTCCGGCCCTCCCTGCAGCTCCGCGGCTTGGTGTGGAGGCGCGGAGCAGTGACGTCACTATCCCGCGCCTCTACACCAAGCCACAGAAGACCGAGGGAAGAAACCTGTGCTTAAAAGGGTGAGTATGATGTTTTGTTTTGTTTTTAATGATAGAATGGGGACAATAATTATTTCTGGGGCGGGAGGGGGGTGCATTAAGGCTGGCAGGGGGCATAAATTATAGGTCTGGGGCAGGGGGGGGGGGCGCCTGAGGGCTGGCAGGGTTCATAAATTATATGTCTGGGGCGGGGGGGAGGGCATTATTCTATATCTGGGGCTGGTAGGGGGCATAAATTATATGTCTGGGGCGGGGGGGGGGCATTAATTAAATGTCTGGGGCAGGGGGCATTATTGTATATCTAGGGCTGGCAGGGGGCAGACATATGTCTGGGGCGGGGGGAGGGCATTATTCTATATCTGGGGCTGGTAGGGGGCATAAATTATATGTCTGGGGCGGGGGGGGGGGCATTAATTATATGTCTGGGGCAGGGGGCATTATTGTATATCTAGGGCTGGCAGGGGGCATACATTATATGTCTGGGGCGGGGGGGGGGCATTATTCTATATCTGGGGCTGTTAGGGGGCATAAATTATATGTCTGGGGCGGGGGGCATTATTGTATATCTAGGGCTGGCAAGGGGCATAAATTATATGTCTGGGGCAGGGGCATAAATGATATGTCTGGGGCGGGGGGGGGGCATTATTGTATATCTAGGACTAGCAGGGGGCATTAATTCTACATCTGGGGCTGGCAAGGGGCATCAATTATATGGTGGGGGCATTATTGTATATCTTGGGCTGGCGGGGGCATTAATTATATGTCTGGGGTGGGGGGGGGGCATTATTCTATGTCTGGGGCAGGTTGGGGCCATTAGTTCTATGTCTGGGATAGGCTGGGGCCATTAATTCTATGTCTGGGGTAGGCTGGGGCCATTAATTCTATGTCTGGGGTAGGCTGGGGCCATTAATTCTATGTCTGGGGCAGGCTGGGGCCATTAATTCTATGTCTGGGGCAGGCTGGGGCCATTAGTTCTATTTCTGGGGCAGGCTGGGGCCATTAATTCTATGTCTGGGGCAGGCTGGGGCCATTAATTCTATGTCTGGGGTAGGTTGGGGGCATATATTCTATGTCTGGGGTAGGTTGGGGGCATATATTCTATGTCTGGGGTAGGCTGGGGCCATTAATTCTATGTCTGGGGTAGGCTGGGGCCATTAATTATATGTCTGGGGCGGGCTGGGGGCATAAATTCTGTGTCTGGGGTAGGCTGGGGGCATTAATTTTATGACTGGGGAAGGCTGGGGCCATTCAATTTATGTCTGGGGCAGTCTGTGGCATTGATTCTGTGTCTGGGGCAGGCTGGGGGCATTAATTTTATGACTGGGGTAGGCCGGGGCCATTATTATTACACCTGGGTCATAGTCGGAGCTCTATCAATAGTGGGGTGGAAGTGGGGGGTTAAGGAGGTTAAAGGTGAGAAAGAAGAAATACATTATCCTTACATTATGGGGCACTATTTGTGTGGTACTAATATTGTAGGGGGCTCTATTACAGTATTGGTGGTAGCAGAAGAAGGGACAATGGGAAAGTGCAGAACATAAGACATCTGTGTGGTAAACTCTGCAGGAAAGCTGTGTACCTGGAGGAAGAGACAAGGTGATGGTGGAACTAATGGAAAAGATGAGGAACGAGTACAATCCGAGGAGACGTCACCTGATGTCACTGGATGCAATAGGTGAGGATCTCATGTGTTTTCTGTAGCTGTATATGATAAATACTGATTTTTTGCATGTTCGCTTCTGTGTATATATGTAGTATTATAGTAGTTATATTCCTGTACATAGGGGGTAGTATTATAGTAGTTATATTCTTGTACATAGGGGGCAGTATTATAGTAGTTATATTCTTGTACACAGGGGGCAGTATTATAGTAGTTATATTCTTGTACACAGGGGGCAGTATTATAGTAGTTCTATTCTTGTACATAGGGGGCAGTATTATAGTAGTTATATTCTTGTACATAGGGGGCAGTATTATAGTAGTTATATTCTTGTACATAGGGGGCAGTATTATAGTAGTTATATTCTTGTACATAGGGGCAGTATTATAGTAGTTATTATATTCTTGTACATAGGGGGCAGTATTATAGTAGTTATATACTTGTACATAGGGGGCAGTATTATAGTAGTTATATTCCTGTACATAGGGGGGGCAGTATTATAGTAGTTATATTCTTGTACATAGGGGACAGTATTATAGTAGTTATATTCTTGTACATAGGGGGCAGTATTATAGTAGTTATATTCTTGTACATAGGGGCAGTATTATAGTAGTTATTATATTCTTGTACATAGGGGGCAGTATTATAGTAGTTATATACTTGTACATAGGGGGCAGTATTATAGTAGTTATATTCCTGTACATAGGGGGGGCAGTATTATAGTAGTTATATTCTTGTACATAGGGGGCAGTATTATAGTAGTTATATTCTTGTACATAGGGGGCAGTATTATAGTAGTTATATTCTTGTACATAGGGGGCAGTATTATAGTAGTTATATTCCTGTACATAGGGGAAAGGTATATAAGGCTTACCGGGTCGTGTGTTTGCATCATTTACTGATCGACAGGTCACATTCTTTGCACATCAGATTCACTTACTAGTAAAAGATGTTCTTGTTTTGCGTTAAGGCCATCTACCAACAATTTGTCTGTTATAACCCCACCCACATTATCTGACCACACCCACTTGTTTTGACTCCGCCCATAAAATGGGGCCACTTTTACAGTTTTTTCCAGGGCCATTTTAAATTCCCAGTCCGCCCCTGGCGCCTCCTCTGACCAGGGGAGGGCACTTCCTCTGACCAGGGGAGGGCACTTCCTCTGACCAGGGGAGGGCACTTCCTCTAACCAGGGGAAGGATGGGAAAAAAATAGTTGTAGTCGAAATGTTGTCTTACCAACTCCACAGCCCTGTTGTTTACAATGGATTCAGCCCTAAAACGTTGCTTCTACAGGTCTTATTATAACATATAATTTAGCAAAAAATACATTTTAGTAAACTCTCATATATTCTGGTTTCATATGATTATTATTACTTTATAATATTTCATAGGAGGCGAGCAGCAATTATTCGAAACTGAACAATGATTCACAATAAGTGGCCAGTGTCACGGGTGCCGGCGGATATTTCGAGACTTATAGATTTCTGCCAGAACTTGACACAAATTTACTTGCAAATAATATTCTCAACCCAAATTATGCTTCTCGGGAGCTTACAACTACATTGTCACTTTTTTAAAAACGCTTCACAAAATTTTGGCTTATTTTCTAAATGTCAATTCAAAAAGGAAATGCTTTTATACATTTGTGTGAATCTAAATATAATTATATGTTGTATGGTGGATGTACTAAAAGCGGCCCCAAAAAAAATCATGAAACGCGGTAAGGTTACGGTTTAATTTCTCTAAAAAATACTTTGATTATTTTGAAATGTACGTCAAGGAATGCAAATTGTTCTTAGTAGATGTCTACCTCATTAGAGACTTGGCCCTTCCGCATAGACTGATGGTCTTCTCCGTAGACCACCACATTATGTAAAAGGTCTATCATGCCTTCATTAGAACATCAGAGACTCCTCGTCCCTCTTTCTCATGAAATCGACTATCGGGAAACAGTTGACAGGCCTCATAATATAATAGGTTGTTTCTGGACTAAGAACTGTAGTATTTCAGGGCAGGGACTTCCAGAATGTAATTTTTTTATCATCTCCAGCATCTTGGACACCTCACCACCTTCAGTTTACCTACAGTAAATAGATTAGGACTATGGGAAATATAGAAAGGGTTGGTTCCCAAGAAATAGGTTTTTACAACCATAAGCTTCGGCCTAGAAGCTTTAAAAAAAAAGCTCGTGTTTATGATTCTACCCGAGATAAGATCGGAACAGTAGAGAAGGTGACAATGTGTTGCCCTAGGATATTATAAATGGACTGGTGACTGTTTATCTAGAAATGTATCCCAAGTGTTAAAGCCAGCCATAAATTTCATACCACTGAATGTTATCTTTCTTGACACCTTGATATACATGTATACTCAGCTTGGCCAGATGCTTATCTCCCATAGCATCTGCCTTGAAGACAGCCAAGAGGTCAACCAATCCTGGTGGTGGATTTAGTGGACAGTCATGTTATGTGAATCGCCAGTTGTATTGTCCAGGATATATATTATTTAGATCTGCCAAAAACCACTGATATCAGCAAGAAAGCAGCCACCAGATGTGTCTCGATTCGCCCAACATCTACAAACATCTTCGAGATTAGATGTTTGTAGAAAGAAGCATCAGATATGTAGGTTGGAGTTCAACATTTGAAATAATTTGTATTTAGTGCAGATCAAACGCTACATCTGATTTCTGGAAGAGGTTTAGGGCTACCCACTGAAAACACATGTATGTTTGATGAAGTCTGAAGGAATCGGGTTCAGCCAAATGAAGGTCAAAGCATGGGAGGGACAATGGTGGACCTGTGTAACATTAATATAATTAATAGGGAATGATCTAATGGTTATGGGGGAGGGGGTGTAACTTAAGTGGGTGCAGGCTTAGGGCCGTAGGAGGCCCTTAAGGTGCATGTAGTACTACAACGGGGGAGGGAAAAGCAGCAGCCTGAGCCAATGATGAAACAGGGGGAGTGTCTTAGCTTTTCTCAGACTTCCTGTAGGCACTGTAGCTACAATGTAGTCACAGCTCTGCCCTAATATCAAGGTTTGAGGATAGAAAATCTGATAGTTTTCCCCTTGTAGATAATTTTGAGCATCTGAGTGAAGTGTTGCTTTAAGTAGAGTTCAAGTAATTGTATGACATTAAGACTTCAGAAAAAAAAAAAATCACTTTCTCTTCTTGGTTCCTGTCCCAGTAATATTACGGTCTAATCCCGGAGGCTACACCCCGGCCTTCCTGAACCCTCTCTGTAGATATCCATCCAAACTGAAATTACCTAAATCCCATTAAATGTATTTAATAAAATGCATAAACGAATGTCATATGAGGATTAGTGTAGCGGGACGAGGAGACTTTTCTTCTTAATTAACAGTTGTTCTAAATGTCATAACAGATGAGGATGTTGTGAGGTTCTTTATGCCTGCAGATGCTCGGTGGCTTCACACCAAATATATAAAATGTCTTGGAAATGTCTACACAACTGAACATCAAGAGGTGTCATGGGGACGGGCTGCACTGCATCAAGTCTCACCAAGCTGCTAGTATCCCTAGTACATATCGGCACATCCTAAAATTTTGGAATTTTATACCGTTAGACCTTTCAAAAATTTCAAAAAATATTAATTTTTTTTTCTTATTTTGTCATCTGATCAGAAGGGTCTGGTCCATAGGACTTTATGAGCCCATGTTCCTGTGCATCAAAGACCCATGGAATGGGGGGGGGGGGGCTTAGGATTCTATTCATAGCAGTTGTCAGTGTCCCAAGAATCCCCATCCCAATCATCTGTAGAAAAATAGGACCCACACAATCACTAGAATTGGGGGACAACTTCATGACAAGGAATGCAGTTTTTTTTTGTCTTTTTTTTTTTTTTTTAGATTCATCAGAAATTCAAGTCACTCAAAGTCATTAGAAGTTATTTAGGATTTCTATGATAGACTGGATATGTATGTGGTGCTCAGGTTCTGGTAAAAATGTCAGCAGCCTGGTGTCGTCACTAGAAGATCAAATTGTTTATAGTTTTGCCCCAAGGAACCTTAAAGTAGAGCGATAACATTGATATGGCACATAACAGGACTTCTAGAGAGGTAGAATGTTATAGAGCAGGAAGAGCTGAGTAGTTTGGTACTTTATCGTTTCATAGAATACTTGTGTTTTATTCATTTACATGCTCAACAGTCCAGCTACTGAACACCTTCCTTCTACATGCAAAAAATATCTGTCGATCATTATGTAGGAACCCCCAAAGGACTTTTTAGCCAAAGCTTGTCCAAAAAGACCACATTTCAGCCTGTTCAGTTCCTGTTGTTTTATGATACACAGATAGGACACTGTGTTTAATCTGCTCAGCTCCTCCTGCTCTATAACAAACTTCCTACAAAAAGAACACCGTGTACATTCTACTAAAGTTGCTTTACCACATAGTAGGGACACTGATCAGTGGTAGTCTGACTACTGAGACCCCATTTTCCGAAGAGCTGGTGGTCCTGTTCTCGCTAATGAGTGGATTGGGAGGTCCTTCAATGGTGTGAGAATGCTACAAAACAACACTCACAGTGAATCGGAGTTCTGTACTTGGCAATAGCCAATGGGGAGGGGCAGGACACATGCACCTCTTGCTGCTTCACCCATTTGTGAGAACGAGTCCCTTATTCTCCGGGTTGCTAAGAGTCCTGTGCTTGTGATCGGTCCCTACAGTCAAACTCTCACCGATAAGAAAGTTAACCCATATCTTGTAGATGGGAGACTAATTGCTCACTTGTTACAACCCCTTTAATGTTCCTTTCCAGTATATTTTTCAAACATGTAATTCGTGCACCAAGGCTCGTTTCTGGGTTGAACATTGGTTTACAGGTTATCTACCCAGATAAACAACTTTCTCCTTAATTTGCATACTTTTTCCCACAATGCATTGCCTGTAAAACTTCATACCTTAGCTGGGATCTCCTTAATAAGAACTAGTGCCCTCTAAGAAGTGATTTCAAGTTTGTGCCGATTATTAGGCTGTTCCATGTAACCCCATATAATCTCCATCTCAAATAATCTATAATCAAAGAACATAAAGACACCAGAAAAGTAGCATAATGTCCCTTCTAGACTAGTCTAGGGGCATGAACACACATATAGTGGGCAAGAATTTACATTAACTATTATAGAGCATGTACGTAGTTATATGACTAGTGTGAGGCACACACGTCCAAATCAGATAACAAAATGGAAATTGGTCCAATGGTCTATACTAAGCACCTCTAAAAGGTGGCCATACTCATTCAACAGATGTCAGCTAAATTCTCTTCTGGCCAACCGTTATTACACATAAGCATGTGGAATTGGGAATGCTGAAATTTTCCTGACCAATGAACGTTGGTCAAACATCAAATACCCATTAGATGATAAACGACTCCAACACTTTGAGCCCAACTTTGTCTAATGTCTATGGTCCCCTTTATGGCTGGTGCAGAGCAAAAGGTCATACAAAAAGTCTTTACAGAGTCTTCCAGGTGTGATACGTAAGGAAATATTCTCCTCGATAAATAAGATTTATGGAAGAGAATACCTCCGTCATCCAACACAACGCAAGTAGAGGTCTAGTACAGGCCCATATACTTGTATAGGGGCCATAATACAGCTCCATACAACTCAAACATTGCTCCAAGCCATAATATTGGTAAAAAAAACTTACAAAAAACCCTCTTTTTAAAGTGCTAAAGGCCCTTCAGTCAAGCTGCCATATCCCCTGATGCTAAAACAATACAACACAGACCGTTACAATGCTTTTATGAATTATTGGCATCCACAATGTGATGATGAACAATACCAAAACGTTGCATTTCTGTTTTATCCATAAAAAAATCAAAAAAATCAAAAAACAAAAAGAGCTCGGAGCCGTACTCACATGACATCATTATTGTTACCGCTCTTAAAGTACCGCCATAACATGTAAACTAACATTGCATTACATTACACAATTGCAATACTTGTCTGGAATACAAAAAGAAAAATGTCACCTCTTTTCAATATCCAGTCATTCTTTAGTTACCACAGAGCAGCAGTTTACAATTGCTTTGACCACTTTGGCAGTTTTATATGTGGGTGGCAGCTAGGAGGACGGGTGCAATAACATGTAATCGATATCGATATGTCAGTACGTGACTTTTTGTCGGAAATGTCCACTGTGATCTGTCCAGACAGAAATGAAAAACACACAAAATTCTCACAGAACTCCGAGGCCACCCCTTCTTCTTACATACAATCCCCTTGCAAAAGAGGACCAGATCGGTGGCGGCGTAGCAGCCTGTACCTAGAAAAAAATAAAATAAAAACCTCCCGACAGTAGACAAAGAAATAACCAAATCAGATAAAACAAATTCCAAAAATTCTACAAAGAACCCAGCAGTAGATTCCAGTGTTTACAGCGAGGGATGGAAGGATGCAATGAACTCCATATGGTGGCAATGTGTCAATCTCCAGGCAGGACTGGAAGGTTGCATATTTGATATATACATATAAAAGTTTTTTTGTAAGGGATAAGTTTTTGTATTACCGAACCTATGAATGTGCTCAGTGCCTTTTCAGTAGTATGCTCTGCTCATCGGCATCAGTGACGGGATCAGGTCATGGTTCCTCAAAAACCATACTGATGGCAACATCAAGTAAATGTGCGTTTCGCACAACATCTACGGTGTACAAAAAAAAAACAAAAAACAGCATGCCAAGATGGTGCGTCACCTTGTGGATATGAACGTAAACACGATGGGACACCGACCCTGTTTGTAAGGTTTTACGTCATCTTATGACAGCGTTACATGAGGCTGAATGTATAACGGTTAGGTATGGGGGTTCTTTTTTTTTTTTCAGGTCGCAAAGACCCTGCAGTTGTGAGGCATAAAAAAAACTTTATAGTTATATATCAAGAAACAAGACAATGCTCTGATCACGTAATCATTGCGCCTGACAGCCTTAGACATTTCCCCATCACAAGGGCCAGGGCGTGCGCATGTGTCCAGCCACAAAGGTCAGTTTAGTCTGTACATCACTCTCACACGTACCACTCCTTCTTTGAGATGAAGGAACCATCATTCTGGGGCACAAGACTATCGGGGAGATCTTCTGGCTCATATTGGAACCCTAGAGTTCTGTCCTCACCATAACCACAACGATCCCCCTCTTCCACTGTGAAATACGGACGCTTGGATTCATCGTCGTACTTTGTGCTCAATTTGCGCCCGTCGATACCTTCGTCGTCTTCTTCCTCTTCGTAGCTGATGCTTCCCACAGGACCTGGTTTCTTTTCGTCATCAGAATCCTCAGGGTATTGCAAACTTTGTGCCATTGGTGGGTGTTGCGCTACGCCAGCTTTGCTGTAGCCATTTCCATAGACGTGCTTCTTCGTGTTGTAGTCTCCCTTGAAGGTGTGATGTCTTTTTCGAAGCAGTACAAACAAGATTACCGAAACAGCTATTACTAGAACTGCTCCGCCTACTGCCCCTCCAATGATCGTCGCTGAGAACATGGAGGAGTCGCTCCCGTACGTCTGTCCTGTAGGAGTCGGGGTGAAAGGGAATTCTGGGTAGGAAAGACAAGGAAAGGGACAAAATCAGGCTTTGGATTCATGCTAAAACCCATAGGCAGAGACGCAAATTGTGAGTAATAGTATCTGCTATTTCCACCTATTTATTGATATCAATTGGACCACATATACCAGCACACTAAACATTAACCTTTTTTCTGCCTACAAGTTTTGAAGGTCCAATATGCTATAAAAAAATATAAAAAAAATCTATAAAACATGGACTCGTGTAGGTTAAACACATTTCTATAATACCGTTCTGTAAAGCGGATTTGTCACATTGAAAAGGCTGTCCAATCTGAAGGCGGCATGTTATAGAGCAGAAGTAGATGAGCCGATTGATAGATTTATGGGACAATGTTGCATATTACTTGATCCAGGGGGCAGTCTTACACATAGACAGCCTTCCCTTCAGTAGAACCGCCCATTGGACACCTTGGCCAAGATTTTACAGGGATTTAGACTTGTAAATGATACGTTATACTGAATCTTTACCCACAAAACTATCAATGATATCGTCCACTCCTGCTTTAAAACAAGTTGCCTTCAGATTTAAATGTGTTTTCGATGTGATAGGTCCGTTTAAATCATAAAAACATAAAAATAAAAATAAAAAAAAAGTCATGAATTTTCAAGGACAATTCAATAGAAATCAATTTGTAAAAATAAAGAACATAAAATATCATCTTCATTGTTAATAACTGTCTAAAACTAGTTCCTTCCAATATGTAACATCCCATCACCATCTTTCAGTTATCCGTTATTGCGTCCCTGCTAGGGTGGAGGAAGTAGGGAAAGGAAAAATCGGGAAAATTCAGGTTTTAAGGAAAGGATGGGAGGGGAAAGGTGTATGGGGTCTTATATGAACTCTGCAAATCAGTGAATAATGAGAAGAAAGATACATAGACTCTGCTGCCAATTAAGGAGAATAACAAGCAAAATGTGTCTCTTGTGATCAACAAACCAAAATAATTAGACCCAATCAACAGAACCGCTCCGTATGACAAACATCGCACACTCATAAATACAAGCTATTAAAGGTGTAAGTTGAAGTCACACAATGAAATAACAATGAGGCCCTGAAATGTTTAGAGAGAGCAGTAGGTTATACCGAGAAAGAAATAAAGACGAGTAGAAGCCAAAGATAGAGTATAGCAAGACAACTACTGCATCCACCCTACCCGATTATAAGCTATTCCATTATAGTTGGTATGTGGTTTGTAAAATTGTGACATGTCCAGTATTAGGGTATTCACCCAAGCTTGGACTTGCCCACCAGGGTACCAGAAAAATCTCTAGCAGGCCCAAGTTGTAACACTTTATAATGGGGCCAAAGATCCAACAGATGACAAACCTTTTCGGAAGGAAATGGGGCAATCACTTGACACTTCGGTCTATTTCTTTATAGGATATTTCAAACATTCTAAAAATTCTTAAATTAAATTAACGGTACATCCAACATAGGGATTTTATGGATGGTCAAGATCCATCCATCATAGCCTAGTCCGACATACTAAAGGAAGACCAAAACTGGCTATTGGATGTATTTTTGGTGAACCTTCAGATTTGGGTCTGACCAACCATCTAATGTATAAGTGGTCTCCTGATTGTCCTGTGATGGAAAAAGATTGGACAGTGGGATTTCAACTTTAGTTCTTGGTTAGATAAGGATGATGCCACACATGGCGTTTTTGGTACGTTTTTAAGCATGCATTTTCAGTCCGTTTAAAAACACATCAGTTTTTGGCCGTTTACCATGCGTTTGGCTGCTTACAACCTGTTTATCTATTAAGATAATTAGGAAATGTACCAAAAAACGGTCAAAAACGTTTTAAAAAAGCAAGAGTTTTTAAATGGACTGTAAACGCATGCTTAAAAACGGACTAAAAACGCCATGTGTGACATCACCCCAAGTCATAGCTTTCTACCCGATTGTGGTTCGGAACATTGGCAACAAGATGTCTACAAAGGTGGATAAAGACTGTTGGTCCTGGGAAGTGTGAATGTTTTACCCTTTACAAGTCTGGAAATCACTTTCTAAGTATGGTAATGAAGGATGCGTCCCTTCTGCCTGCTTTCTATCTGTGTTTTCAGGACCTTTGAAACCTGCAAAGGTCATGAAATGGCTCTTGTGTACATGTATATGGAAAGCAGGAACAGATGTACAAAGATTTTGTGGGTGAAGGTTCTTCTCAGTATAAGATTTGGTGAGTGGTTTGGGTGGCCATGGACTTCCACCCAAACCGCCTATATTGTAATCCACTATTGCTTGTCTATAGAGTATTCAGGTGATTGGTTGAATGAGCATGAAAGGTTGTCGGATGTTGGGTCAGTTTTGCAATGAATAATACCACTCCTCATCACTGCTACGGGTATCCCTGCTCCTGATGGTTTATCTAATCTCGTATTGGACCCAGATTATAATTATCAAAAGTTGATACATTGTGCAATATGCAAGAATCGACTCAAAACTAAAGCTATACTCAATATCCAGCACCAATAGAAGAAAGATCTAAGAAGCCTAGCTCTGTCTGTTCATCAGCGGGGGCCTTGACTTGATGCTCACTTCTATGAGGGTGACGGTCAGCAGGAGAGGATTTTTAGGTTCTCTCCTTTCTTCTGCCGACGCTCAGCGTGTTGCCCATTAATAATCCAATAACTGAAGATGTGATCAGAACCCAAACACATTTCTGATAGTTTGGCTGTGATATTCAAGGGTTTACAGAAATTTTTAGATAGATTCAGTATAAAAATTATGAATTTTCTTTTATTACCTCTAAAAAGTAGCAACCTGGCTTGTCATGTTGTAAGGCTTGGATGGTGTTTTACAGGGTAGCTAAATGTTCCAGAAAGTTAAAGCACCAAACTTTTCTCTTTTTAGGAATTTTCTTATTGCAGTGATCTATTATCGGTTGTAGCTATTTCCAATAGGTGGCACTAACGAGGCAGTTCTAAAGGAGAGCCAATTTACATACTTGTATTCCCATGGTACATTGCGGTTCAGTCTCCTTAATCAGTTTGATTAAACCTATTATTTTAGGATTTTATTTTACTTAGTTTAACTCGATTCTACATTTGTAATTATGGAATTGTTACATTTATTTTACAGTTGAACAATTATTTTACCAGATTTCATAATCGTTAGTTTTGATGCCCTCAGGGAATAGAGTTTCACAAATTTGGGAGCAATTGTGTTTTTCCAGTCGGTTTAATTTTTTGTTTTTTTAATTAACTGCAGCATTGTGATATTTTTATAATCAGTGGTAATAGAAGAATGTGTACAGGGATGGGTGTTGAAAGAAGAGAGGAAATGCTGAAGTTGTCCCTACAAGGTGTTGGTTCAGCCATTGGCAGCACGATTCTCCCTGTAATTCCTATGTGTGAGATCTTTGTTGGGAGACATGTGTGGGCCTGCAGACACTTCCTGAGCTATTTGCTGTACCTGGAATTCTCTCTATACTCTGGGATAGATTTCTGTTCCCGCCCTAAGAGAATACAGTAAGCCCTTTCTATTGTTTGATCTGGCATCCTTGTAGGTGTGAGAGGTTGTGGCATGTAGGCAGCACATAAGTTGCTAAAATGCAGACAGGAAGAAAGTTCTACAATTCTGCTGCTGTACTTTTCTCTTTGGATATGCAAAAATTAAAAGCTTTATACGTGCATATTTCTGTACGATAACTGGCTTCAGTAGGAGCTTCCCCCCTCTTTACCGATTGTGGAAGGCACCTCCCCTTTCCTCTCCGGTTGCAGCAGGAGCCTCCCCTCCTCACTGGCTGCAGCAAATGTGTCCACAAATCCACAAGATAGAGGATAAGTGTATGCTCAATATGGGTCTCACCAATTTGGAAAATGAGGCACCGAGAGCCCATCCAAGTTTTTCCTGTGACAGAAGCACCAATGCCCATGGGGGACCCCTGCTTGAAGGGGGCTGGCAGGATGGTGCTTTCATGCAATCCTATAGCAGTGAATAGAGCAGTAGGGATTTCCAGAAATAGGCTGGGGGTAAATGATGCTGCCACCAACACTCACCAGATCTATCTGCGGCTTTGGCCTCCAAATAAATCACAGAGGCCAGCAGGTCTGACTTGTTGTAGAATTGCACCATAGCCTGCTACGCTATAGCCAGTGCACAGGCATGGAGCAGCATTGTCCCCCTCCACCCCACTGCATGGCTGGGGACCTCCCCTCTAAAGGGGGTGAGAGGTCACAATTCTCGGTTTCTGCGCCAGGAATTGCGACTATACCAAGACTTGTAACCTGTTATCAGGTGTACAAGCTATGATAAATGGAGCCCTTAGGGTCTCATTGGTTGAGTCTCAAGCGATCTAACACATCTCCTATATTTAGGATAAGAGATAAGTCGCCCAGTAACTATTCTCAGCATGGAAAATGGAGCAGATCGGTAAGGCTTTAATTTCAGAAGGATTTCTACAAGACTGCTTTGAGATCATATAGAAATTGCTGCAGACCGACAAACACTGAAGCCAACTAGATGTCTTATTTTTTTTCCCTCGTTCATCTCGAGCTGCAGTTCTCCTTTTTCGTCTGTGCCGACAACAATGTTTAGAAACCTCATTTGCATAAAAGAACAATTCCAAGACTGTACATCCATTTAGCCCTCCCGCAGATACCGCAGCTATAATAAGTCGCTTTCCCTGGATTCCTGACACCATGAGCAGAAAAAGAATTCTCTGCTAACATGTTTATGAATAAACACTATCATTAGGGCTTCTTTAGCACTTTTTTTTTTAGATTTGCTAAAATGTTGTCTTTCTATCTAAGTTGTGAGCGTGATATCATCTTAGTCAACTACCCAGGGACTTGGGAAACATTGGCTTTTCCTGGCCCGGGAAAGGGGCAGAGTTTGGCTCAAAGTAAGAAACCGGTCTAGTTTGGGACACCCAAGAACCAAGAACCATCCACGGGGTGGGGCTTAAATATTTATATCTTAGCAAAGTAGGTTTTTTCCAAAGCAATATTTGTCAGGTCTTAACCAGTGATTGTTTCAGATTAGTAAGTGGACAGTGCAGTAGATACCATCCAAGAACTTTGGTGCCAATTACAGAGATGGATCAGTCTCACCACACAAAAACATTTACATGCAGAATGTAAGTCTCCATCTATAACCCTATTCATTTACCTGTAATATTGACCTCCACTTGACCGGTTTGGCTTCCAATGGCGTTTGTAGCCTCACAGATATAGGTTCCCGAGATACTGTAAGTTACCGGTCCCCGGAAAAACAGTGTGTTATTTTTTACTTCCGCGCTGTCTGGGAGAGTCCCATTAGCCCTGTGTAAAGAAAATTTTCAAATTTTAAGGAAAATTGGTGATATTGTTTGCAAAGGAAAAAAGTATTTTTCAACATAATTCTGAGAAATCTGGTTTAGTTAATGTCATACAGACTCTTTCTTGCAATTCTGTGCATTACGGACATGTCCTCCTATACCTTTCTTCTTGGTTTGACATATTTCTAGATCATGCATGAGAAGAAAAAAATACTAGTAATACCAGCACAAGGTCAAGTGTTTTTGGAAATGTTTTTCAAAATCCTGAACAATCCCTTTAGGGGTGAACATGTACGTTTAAAGGAAACCAATCACTGAAAAGACTAGCGACGGACAACGTCGGGATAGAGATGGAGAAGAGCGGAGGTGAGTATTTAAAGGTTTTTTACTTAGGCTATATTCACACTGACGTTGCCCGCCCGTACCGTAGCGGGCAACGGCAGTGTACGGGGAGAGGAGGTGAGCGCACACTGTACCGTTCCGTACCCGGGAAAAAGATAGGACCTGTCCTATCTTTTCCCGTAATTGTTGTCCCTAAGAATTTACTAATAAATTAACGACCGGGCATTACCATCCCCTTGTCAAATGGGTGTATCCCAAAAATGCACGTGTGCGGCACCGTACCGCTCCCATAGGGTGCCTTGCGCCCATTGCTGCCTATGGGGGACATATATCGGCCGTATATACGTCGGCCGTATATACGTCCCCCATACGTTAGTGTGAATGTAGCCTTAATGTTTTTACATGTGGTTGATTTCCTATAAGGATATACACAACATAGAAGCAGGCAGGTTAGAAGTTGTCCACTGGTATCCTGTTTTCCTATGGATTGGGTGGTTACCTGTATCAGGCTAAATAAATTGGTATGGCGGCACAGGGTTCTTGGTCTGGAATCCATAAAATCCAGTACAGTATTTATCAAATATATTTTAAAAAATGGACATAGGTGACAGAACCGGTTGTCAGAAGTTCCTTCCTTACTACTTTATTCATTTAGCTTACAGATTTTATGCACCGCTACAATGAGTTTTTGCCAAATCACTCCCTGTCCCCATGGGGCTCACAATCTAATCAGCCTACCAGTATGTTTTTTTGGAGTGTGGTTGGAAACCGGAGGACCCAGTAGAAAACATATTATAAATATAGTGTAAAAATTCTATTATAAAATGTGAATTTTGTAGGTTATAGGCAAATTTAGGACCTGTCACCTTTCTGATGTGTACATTACGTAAATACTTTCCCATTAACAAAAAAATCTGGAGCCTTGTTTCTCATTACTCCACATTTTGTTGTCCCTAAGAATTTACTAATAAATTAACGACCGGGCATTACCATCCCCTTGTCAAATGGGTGTATCCCAAAAATACACAACGCTGATTGGAACATACCCGACTGGTAACACCCAGTTGTCTATTTTGTTTCATAGAATTCTAGGAGGGATAAGATAGGAACATTGCAATGAAAAGTTAAGAATTCAGAAGTGTTGACAGGTCCCCTTTAAGGTGAATATCTGGTGATGAGTTGGCTTGTTTTAACAATTCCCTAATATGATGATTGGATTTACTTCTGGTAGAATTGGGAGTGATGCTAGAAGTAAACATGGCAGGAGGAGGGGAGATCGGCTTCTCCCGATGGAGTAGAGGAGCATCTAATTACCTTCTGACACGTCATTGCGGAATGATTTTTATTGCTGTTAATTACTGCAGATGTTCCGTCATTATAGTGATCCAAGGACGATCTCGAAAAAAAAGTTCAAGCTCAATATTTTAGACACCGAAAGCTGAACCCAAGAGTCTCTCGAAAAGCAGTGTAACAAAGCGAGTTACAGCACATGTCATGAATGCGGGAACTGGGCACTGACATTTGTTAAAATTGATGTTGGTGCTTTAAGATCATTTGTCACAGTCACTTATTGATCTGCCGAGTTGATAATTGATAAAGCTGGTTGAACCTTCTTGTCAACGGAATGTAGTGTAATGTAAAGCCGGCAGATGGGGGCTGCGGCAATGTGTGCAAAAATTTCCAGCTCAAATTAATCACTTCTGCTCCTTTCTACTAACTAGACTCACAGATGTGTGCTGGTAATTGCCATAGCCATTAGACATAGCACTAACAATAGGAGGCCAGAGCTACGGGGTAAGCTTACTGTATATGGGCAGGAAGGAACGTAACTTCTGGGAGAGCAGAAGAAGTAATTGCACCAAAAGCCTTAGAGGTCCTTGCAGAAGCCTGTGTCTCAGTCTTTTCCTCCACACTCATCCACACTGTCCTGTGCATTGAGCAGGCAGGGAGAGAGGAACTGGAATGGTGTGGAGTTAGCAAAGAGGAGACAGAGACACAGGCTGCTGCAGCTGACCCCCACGCCCAACCACAGGACCCACCACACTCTGCTGGCAGGGAGTCAGTAGTGTGAAATAAAGTTTTATAAAGTACTGAAATGATTTAGAATGCTAACAAAGGCATTTTTAAAATTTAGCATAGCATAGACTATTGGAACCTGTCACCAGCAAAAAATTACATTCCTGGTGACAGGTTCAATTTTAAGGGTCTTCTAATTTTAGGCCATACGGAGAGACCAGTACAACACATAATGCATTAAAGAAGTAGTTCTCGGGCCCGTGACCTATTGATTTGCCACTAGTGTCTGTAATGTGGTCTCTAGCGATGATGTGGTGTGTTGTCAGAGACTGGTCTAAAAGCACAGAAGTGTCAGCATTGAGGTCAAGGAATAGGAACTCATCATAGATTTCTATCATTTTATCATAGTAATAACACTGCATCTGTAACAGAGAGTCCCAAAACCCCCAAGAGCTATTTATAGCCAGAAATACCGTAGATGTTGGCCAAATACTGGTTTTAGGAGTTTTTCCGCCTTCCCCAACATCAAATCACCAGGATTGTTCATTAGAGATAAACGAATCATCAATAATTTGATAAGTAGAAGCTTTTTCTAATTTTTCCAATGATTTGGGGTTTCCAATGGATGTGAGTGTATTTGGTTTGGACCAATGTCTCTCAAATTGTCCAGGAATTGAGTATATAACCTCCTCTAGACCTCTCCCGTTTTTATTTTTTCATTCTCCCTCGCCCATCCCCCCATTCCTAAGTTCTGGAATGAATGATAGCAGTGGCTAGCTTTTAACTTAAAAATTTCGCCCAAAACTAATGAGAAAAGTTTCCGAATCACTGCTGGATCTACGACTCTATGCACCGAATCGACCAATGAAATCTCTAATGTTCGGGGAAAGGAATTACTTGCCAAGCACATCTTCTGGAAAATGATCCGCCATAAGAACAGAAGGATTGGGCACATCTGAAGAAGATGTTTTGATCCTTCTTCTCCCAACACTTGCTGTTGTAAAAAATCCTTATGGTCACATTATAGTCCCGAAGACTAGGCCAGAAGACCATCCAAAACAACCCAAAACAGGCCTAGTCCAAAACAACCCAAAATGTGAACGTCCTGACTTTTCCCTGATGGCTGATCAGGTTGCTGGATATTAACATGGCCAATCTTTTTCGGTGGACCGAGGTGGCCCTTCCTGGTACCAGAGCCAAGATGTATCTATACTGTCTGTAGCTTCCCTAAGATATGCATTTCCATAAATGTTTTGTAAAATTTGATTAATTAGGGCCTAATTAGAAAACATTAGGCAGCACAACCCAAACGCTAAATGAAAAATACTGCAGATTGTTTTTTTTTTCTTTCGCTCTTCAAAAGTAAAACTGATCAAAACCCCTGTTTGCTTGGATATTTCTTATCTGCAGACGTCTTTGTTCTGCCTTTCTCTGGAAAGCTCGGCTGCGAGACATAATTGGCTGTAGCGGCCGCCTCCTTAGACTCACATATAAGCAGACATTTTAATAACAGTCAAATTATTTACAATCACGCTGCTATTGTACTTTGGCAAAGACTGAAGGCGATAATGCTCCGCGCGGAAGTCTGCGGAGATAAGAAGCGGTGACAATGGATTGCAACAAATAAGACAGGCCAATCTTTTAAGGCAGTCTCATTTTTATTAAGTTGTTAATTATCTGAAACGCGGAAGCCAAAAATCAGATAATATCTAAAGATTACTCTAAAATGTAATATTTCGGAAACGTGTAAGACATAGTGTTATCGCATCGGTGTCATTATGGAACCATCATCTATGTCCTAGGCCAAAATTAGGATGTCCAATTTGAACAATATCCAGAATCATAAAATTAAGGGTAATCTATCATCAAAATCCAGAATGATAATCAAAGGACCCCAACTCAGATCCGTGACTGTGGTTATCATTCTTTTATTTTATCCATGGCCTCCTTCTTTAAAAAGCGACTTTTAAAATTATGCTAATAAACCAGAAGGGCTCTAGAGATGTTACCAGTGCCCCTCCATGCTCTCCTTGGCACTTACCCCTTCCCCCTGCCTGAAGTAATCTCACAACGTAGGGGGGGGGGCATGCTTTTGCCCAGTGTAACAGCCTGTGAAGCTCCAGCACGGTGGGGCTCAAGTAAAGTCCCAGAGAGTCCTACTGGATCATTAGCATAAAGTTGATTTTAGGAGGAATGAAGACATGGATAACTAATACAAGAAGATTACCACAGTCACGGTGCCTGGATCTATGAGTAAGTGCCCCTAGTTTATCCTGATGGATTTTGATGGTATATTTCCATTTAGCATAAACACAGGAATCGGAGTAATACTTACGTTCGCCATGTATATGAGTGGGCTGGTGGGTTGGCATCTGCTCTGCATATTAGTTGGACCTCAAGACGTTTCACATACCAGTTACCGTCAAAACCTTCGATTGAGACTTGGGGTTCATCTGGAAGAAAAATAGAAGAATCAGAGTCAAAATGCAAGAAAAGTAAAACAATAAAATGATTTGTTGAACATTTTATGGTCATTTCCTTATTGTCCACAACAGAATACTCGTTTGGTGCTGTTCAAACTCCAGCTGGGGAGTTGACCACATATATAAGGTCTATATTGAAGTCACCAGCTGACATCTATCAGCCATAGCACCATAACAATGAAACCATCTGCGTAATTCTCTGTAGGTTTCCTTTTTGTTGCCCACAATATTTTTGTCCTGATGGGCATGAAGTTTACAAGACCTCTGACCTCAAGACCTCTGAAGTCCTGTGAAGTGGGGTCAATTCCAATATAAACTTTAGCCATGTTGCCACCTCAAACTTTTTAAGTTCCTCAAACCATTCCTGGACAAATATTTTAGTTTGGCAAGAAAAATTCTCCTTGCTTCTGGCATCTCGTCTTCCATTGTGCATTCTGGGAATATTCATTAACCAAGACAAATGAGGTACATCGCCCCATCAATCAACATGTTGTTCAAGAAACCAGGGCCCCATTCTTTTATTGGTCCATGGTCCGTTTCTGATGCTGACATGTCCATAATTAGCTCTTGCAGTGAAGGATAAGGTTTACTTTGGTTTTTAACTACACAGTAAGCTGCCACACCGGGTCGTCTGGGGAATTTTTGTGACCAAACTAGATAGGTTAAGCCTTGGGAACTCATTACCGTGCTGGGAACGGCCTATCTTGGTAGTAACCACTACATACCAGGAACATCACATGAAATCTGCCATTTTGGAGAATCAATGACCAAGTCATCTCATCATCATTATACGGCCTTCTCAAACATATTCAGATCCTTACACTTCTCCATGTTCCTACTTTCAGTACATCAAAGTAAGTTTCAATGCCGAGTCTGATGAGTGTATGACCATATGTGCACATGAATGGATCATTTTAGGGTGGTTCTTCTAAAATGTTTGGTGGAAATTTGTAATGATAAAGGGGTACAAATGCTTTAAGATTTGCAGATTTCCCATGTGGAGAATCTTTTTTTGTCCTGCAAGGCCAACTAAACTATTTCTGTAGGAGTGGAACCAGGACCATTACTCTCACCAATAACTTGTATAAGGTAAAGTGTTGAAATTTTTGAATTCAAAGTGTAGTTTGCTTTTAAAGGAAAAGTGCATTTACAAATTCTCAATATAAGAAGGTAATACAAAAAGGAGACCATGGTCATAGACCCAAACCACAGAAGATGAAACATCATAGATTGTATGGAACAGATTTATAGAAACATAACTCTGCCCGACCCCCTCCCACATTAGCCCATACTTACATTGTACGCTCAGTGTGGTGTTTCTCGTCACTCTTTCCGTTTGGTAATTTATGACGCAGGTAAGGGACTGTCTGTGAGCCTCTCGAGTTGGCACAAGCCGGTAACGACTGATGACTGTCACCGTTCCATTATCATTCTTAATTTCCTGATACTCCGCTTCCCCTTTCAACTTGGTTTCCCACGTTATGGTACTTGGTGGTTTTCCATTGGCCGAAATGCAGGTGGCAACAACAACCTTCTCTTTTGACCTTGGATTTGCCACCAACAGTCTTAGAGTTTCTTCCATTTTATTGGTTGGTTTGGCTATAAAATAAGCAATGAGAAAGACATTCAGTCAAAGTTTTCTGATAAGAAAAAATATATAGATAAGACATGGTGTAACACATTGAAAAAAATATAAGAGACCTTGTTGATAAAAGAACAAAATGTACATTTCGCTAACATTCTTGGAACGTTACAACCATCAAATATTAATAATCTTATAAATAATGTAACTGCTGAAATCTGAGTTTTCCACCTTTGAGGAGCAAATTGAGGCTCAAAGAGCATCCTATCGTGTTAATAACGAAGACCAATGATGCTGCCCATGACAACCAGGCACTTTCCAATGGTAATTTGGTAACTATAGGTTGGAATGGTAATCTAATGGTTGGCATAAACAAAATATAAGTAACACATTGGGGGTCATTTACTAAGGGCACGATTCGCGTTTTCCCGACGTGTTACCCGAATATTTCCGATTTGCGCCGATTGTACCTGAATTGCCCTGGGATTTTGGCGCACGCGATCGGATTGTGGCACATCGGCGCCGGCATGCGCACGACGGAAATCGGGGAGCGTGGCCGAATGAAAACCCGACGGATTCGGAAGAACTGCCGCATTTAAGAACGGAAAATGTGTCGCTCGGGACGCGCTTACCTTCACTCAGCCTGAGCCGGTGAACTCAAGCGCGTTCAGATGCTTTTCAGCGCAGCAGCGCCACCTGGTGGACGGCGGAGGAACTACCTTATTAAATCCCGGCCGGACCCAAATCCAGCGCAGAGAACGCGCCGCTGGATCGCAAATGGACCGGGTAAGTAAATCTGCCCCATTATATTTAACAATGGTAGGTACATCTCTATAATGACTGAACATTTAGGTTGGTATTACACTGAAAGTACTGTTGTACGCTAGTGTTGTAGCGTGAAATTTAGGTGGTTTATGCAAATCCATCCAACTTGACCTTTTTTTGAGAAATTTATGATAATTTATGGTTAAATTGAAAACAAACAGGGGCACCTAAGCTGTGTTGTGTTCAGCCTCTTGTCAGCCGAGGTGGCCGCCTATGGCCACCCGTCCCGATTCCCAGCGTTGTATTATACAGGACGGATGGGCGTGGCCAGTCACCTCGGCTGGGCCGAAGCTGAACGCAGTGCGGCTTCTGTGCCCCTGTTCGTTTACATGGACAATGACCAGAAAGATGTAACCGAGGGATGCTGGGAGGGACCGAGTAAATGTTTCTTTTTTTTTTAACCAGCCCGCTCCTGGCCACCAACAGGTTTTATTATGCTGTTGGACAACCCCTTTAATGTGTCGTTGTTAAATTCATTAATATAGCTAGCACAGGAGAAAGTGATGTCATACATTTCGTATTTTATATAGAAATACCATGTATATTCACATTATGCTTGAGACTGGGGTAGGGAAGTAAGAACTCTCCTTATGGAGAGGCTTTCAGGCAGCCTAAGGACATGATAAGGCATTAAAGCCAAACCACTATATCTATTCCAGAAGGCACGGGATTTCCAACTGTAGACAGCGCTGCCCCCTCTATAGTGTAGACAGGGGCATAGCAGACTTTTGAATGGCTTCCCCCTATCCCTTAGAAACATGTATCCCCTATACATGTTTGTTTGTTCTGTTGTTCTGCTGTCCCCTCCCTTTTCCCCAACATTTCATATATGAGTTGCCTACATGATGACTTTCATCTGTACGTGCACTTTTGTCACTGTATCTGTATACAATATGGTGGACTGACAGAAGATGGATGGATGACTATGACTGGCTGACAGAATGCCCATCCCACTGTTTCTGGATACTGCATGTATACGGTGTACAGCCATGCGCAGTGATGCAAATGGATGTCATTTTTGGCCATTGAAATGATTTGGGGCATATGCTACCCGTGTATACGGTCATTTTCATACCTTCGTGTGAATGCAGCCTAAGGCATTCGGCATACGGCAGGTACGCTTGAGAGAAGGAGGGCTAAGCGCTGCTCTCCCCTCCTCTCTCCATACAAAATAATGCTGCATGGCTGTTCTTATGGCCAAATATAGAACAGTCTATCTTTTTACGACCCCTGGCATGGTACAGTGAGCACTTATACCGTCCACGGCACTTATTGCCGTCTATGGGCAGATTTCTATAAGTGCTTCTGTACCCATATTGTTGAATTGCATTACATCTCTGAAGATTGGTGGTGCACTTGGATACTATATGTACAACCTGATATTCTGGCTCTGCTACAATGGAGGTTGGAAGCTGGAGGTTTTTCAGGAAGGAAGCTACAGTAATAAATAGGGGTCAAAACACAAATTTTGGTGACTGGAATTCAGTTCAGTTTGTCTAAATTAGTTTCTAATTAAATTCCACAGTGGTGGAAATTTTTGCCACAAATCTGATTTTTTCTGATTTTTTTTGATTCTTTGATATTTCTTTGATGAAGGATTGGGGTCTGGGGCACCATTTTAGGCATTGTTCGGTATAGGCCATTTAGGTAATGATACCTTTGTATAGAAGTAGCAATATTGGATTTCTATTCCAAGATTATAGCCTCTTCAAGTGCACTGGGGGCGTGTCCTCACACAGTAACTTAAGAGCACAGCAGTGTTAGGTCACGACCTCAGTGCACTTTGAGAAACGCCCATCATCAAGTGATTTATTTATAGAGACAAATAAGGGTCTTCAGGGCTTCTACCCAACACGGAAATTTTACAGATTCATATTCCTTTAATTGAAAATGTGTTTCTTTTGAGATTTTCTCTCGTTTTAAAGCTTTTTATAAAATCCCATTGACTTATCACTGTCACACCTGTGCCAGACATAAAAACTACAATTAACTATGCAATCAAAACCATTTTCTACTGCAACCCATAAAACTACTTAAAGTCGCCGTGTGAGAACATCAGAACCTGTATATGAGGAGTTGGATATACAGATGGTGAGTCAAACATCAGGAACCACCCAAATCTGTGTAAGGTATTACATGTTGGATTGATCTCATCATTTCCATCATGTTTGTGGGTGTATATTTGACTCTACCCAAGCAGAAATGTCCAGGGTCTTCAGCTGCTTTTAACCTTTGCTTTTCACAGGTCCCATTTGGATCTAGCTTCGTGTAGCCTAAAAGGGATCACCTGGTAATTTATAAGATTCTAGACAACTCCCTTTAAGAGGAATGTTTTATCAATCGCCTATCCATTGGTAATTTTTTACTCAAATTTAGAAACTTGGACTCAGATTGCATGCATATGTTGAGGTTGGGGGGGAATGACTGTCGGCCAAGCAAGCAATCGGCTGTGAACCATTGAAGATGTATGGCCATCTTCAAGTTTCGTTGTTATCCTTACCCAAAGTTTATGAGAGTGTTGTAGAGAACAGTCCATTGTCATCTACAATTTCTGAAGTTACCTTAGAGTTTAACAAAGTGGCAGGACGCATAGTTGACCTGACACTTCATTTAATTACTGAGAACTGGATCAACTATTCTCGTTTTTGACGTGATTGGACCCCCCCCCCCCAGTCATATTTTCCACCGGATCGGGGTTAGCAATAGAACTTAGTACAACCTCTTTAAGGCTGTCACAAGGAGGCAACCTCTGTAGGACTTACACAAGGAGGGAAACCATCAACGAATGATGAGTTCTAAAGACTTTGTTTATTTCTTGACAATGACCATCTTTTTAAGGAGAGTCTGTAGGGTGCGGTTGTGATTTTCAGTGGAGATTAAATGTGTTGAGATACTGTATTATAGTTATTATGACATCTAGAAGTATGATCTGTTTTTGTACATTGGAAACCACATTCCTAAATACATAGAAACAGGAACATGTTTACTCCAAGCGATGGTTTCAGCAGTTTTAACGTTATCCTTTCTGTATGTGTGAATGAGATCTCCCTCTCTTGACGTCTGTATTGAAGGTAGATCACGGATATACAGTTGTGTTCAAAAGTTTACATACCCCTGCTTTCATTGCCTTTTCAGGGTCATTTGGATGTTTTTGGTTGTCATTGGGATTTGGAAAGAGAAAAAAAACTGTAGTTTGACAATAAATGGCTACACCCAACCACTAACCATGAGTGGGGAAAAAAAAGTTGTGTTATTATTCATATTCTCTTCAAAAATGCAGAATAAATCAAAAATTCAGAAGGGGTATGTACATTTTTGAGCACAACTGTAGTAGCGGGGTTGGGGGTACCAGGAATGGACACCTGAGACCAGGGAGCCCCAACGCATTTATGGAATGCAATTTCAATAGTCCACCGATTAAAAAAATAAAAAACTGCTGGTTCGGGGAACCACAGAGGAGTGGGTCAAAGACCTGCATCCTCTTTCTCCGCCCCTTGACATGCAGCACTTCCCATCGGTTTAGCTGGAGGTCAAGAAACTATACCAAAAGTAAGAGGAGAAAACTGGTGCAACGTCACACAAAGGGGCAGAGTTTAATATATGGAACCCCCAAAATGCTAAAATAAAGTTCAAGGACAGCAATCTCAACATTTGAAATGGGAGAAGGCAGAAAAAGCAGACCATGCATGCACATTTCAAATGGAAGGAACTGAGCAAGTTCTTCTTTTTCTCCTCCAAGAACAAAAGTTTGAGGCATGCCACATTTAACATGCCCGAAACTTCTTTTTGGAGAGAATCAGGAGGCCGCTACACACATAAAATAGCGTTAAGTCTGCTTATTAACCAAAACGTTTGGACGCCTTTAGACCCAGTTCACAGGATCTTCTACTTTCTCTCTTTAAGTAATTAGGTAAACTCTTACCAAGTACAGTAAGGTTGAGTTGATTCTCACGGTTTCCTGTCGGAAAAGTTGCAAATTCGCAGATGTACGCCCCTTCATCTTGCAACTGTAGACGACTGATTTGAATGGTGCCATCACTGATTGACGGATTCTGGAAGATCACACGCTCTTTGTATGGAGGGAGGACAGAGACGCCCATGGCAGGGTTGAAAATAGCCACGTTTTGCTTTGAGCCATTTGTTGATTTTTGCCATGTAACCTGAGTGATCTTTACGCTAGGCTGAGGATTGTTGAAGCTACAGTGAAGTACAACATCTGTGCCAACATATCCCGATGCTGTTTCATTTACGAGTACTATTTGAGAATGAGCACCTGAAGAGAGAGAGAAAAAACATATTTTAGACCAAAATGTCCTAAATCCATAACAAAATATATAAAAAGCAGTAAACATATCTTCACATAGTTTCGTTGGTAATATTTAAAGGTTTTTGTTCGGCCATGGACATCCATGAACCTGCCACAAGTTGAAAATGGTTGACTGCTAGTGGCCTTATCCATCAAATTAAGGTTTCAAGTCCCACCTTACTTCCTGAACACAGTGGTTCAACTATGTTTATGGAAAAGAAGTCTTCAATGCTCAAAGGATACTAGAGTAAAGCAAAGAGTGATAATGGATTGGAAACCTCTGTTCTAGGGATGGGTTTGGGTCCTCAAGGTGGTTCCACCCATTATCATGACGTTGAAGAGACATGACGACTGTTCTGCAAGTACATCAAGCAATGATGGCCAACCACAACGATTAGCAGTTTCCCTAACAGGATGATCATTTCTAGGCTATGTAAATCAACATGTAAATTAGATCACAAACTATTTAAATTATAGTGGTAAGTGGTAGCCTAGAATAATTTTTAAGACAATATCATGCAAAGTTCATTTTTAATAAATGGAAAAAGTCTTCCATGGAAGATTAACACCTAGACAGTACAGAATTTGTGGTTGATCATGGTGGTTCCCCCAGGACTTTGGTCACTATAATATGAGTTCTTAGCATTGAGATACTATAGGAGGAGAATACATGTTATGTGTTGTAACTAATGAACATTTTATACCATTCTGATGAACGGCCAAAGACAATGTCACCCGAAATCCGTGCCATAAACAGAAGCCTGCCATCCTACGATACATTAATCATATCCGGACGGAGTTTGCTCCCGCATCTGTTCCTTTGCATTTGTAAAAGCTCATCTTCAGATATGGCAATGACATTTCACAGAACATTATTATTCCTCGCACACTGATTCTACAGTATTGTTCCTGTACTCAGACTGCCATTTCTGAATCTAATAAGCTGAATATATGAACTGTGTCTTTGTAGCACGCCAGATGCCATAGAGCTCAACAATGAGGACAAATAAATCCCTGATCAAATCTGTTGTTGGACTGAACCTCTTCTGCATTGTCTGGAAAGCTGCTCATACACTTTCCATGTCTGTGAACTCAATGCTTGTTCAGTGAATAGCTACTCCTCTTAACTGCTCTCCAGGCATGTGCACGCTCAGCTCGGCCAAGTGTGTACATGTTCTCAACAGGAAGGGGGAATAAGCTTCTGCCAATCACTTCACCGTGGGAACAAGAAAAGAAATAGGCAGGTTTACATTCAATATGGCCGCCCACCTCAACCTATACCTCCATTTATATGATACTACTTGGACAGTTCTGCTAAACTAGATAGATTCAGATGACATTCATCTAAAATTAATGACTGCCATACTTTCTGCGTCGCTATGTCTCGCTACCACAGCCGTCTCGCTCTATGAAAATATAATTGCTAGAGCACACCCAAATAATAAATCATTAAAATTTCTCATATACGGCTCGTCAGTCTTGTGTTTCCTTATAAGCTTAACCCTTTATCTTTTTAAACTCCTTAGCTAGGTTGTTAAAGCCAAAAATTGAAAACCCCTTTCAAGGAACAGGGTTCATTCACATCTCCAGTAGCGACTCTCTGGGGCACATTTACTTACCCGGTCCTGTTGCAATCCCGCGGTGCATTGTCCGACATGGATTCGGGTTCTGCTGGGATTCACTAAGGTCGTGCGCCTGATATCCAGTAGGTGTCGCTGCTGCCGCCGGAGTTCACCTGCTTCTTCTCGGTGCATGTGAGTGCTGATCTTGTAACACATTTTGTTTTTTAAATTCCACGGTTTTTCCGAATCCATCGGGTTGTCCGAAGACCACGGCCCCATTTTTGTCGAGTGAAAACCAGCGCGATTGCGCCAAAATCCGATCGTGTGCACCAAAATCCCTGTGGAATTCGTTGCGAAACGGAAAAATTCGGGAAACCCGACGAAAGTGCGGCCACGGAGCCCTTAGTAAATGACCCCCACTGTCTCCAACGCTTCACGTCATGGTCATTGTACACGAGACCGCTAAATGTTCATGTGACGCTCATTCAGATGTGACCACTGAGGCAAGGTATTGGCTCATAGTTATGTTTCCAATGTGCATGATGGGAGTATAAGCAGTGGTGATAAGAGAGCTGCAGCTGGGGTTGCAGAGGACCCTCCTGACACATAAGTAGGGTTTTTTTGGATTTGTAGTCAAAATCTGTCCCCTGTTTTTTTCCTATTAGAATACCTCTTAAAAAAGTCAAAGAGCAATGGCCTTATAAATGTTCACACATACCCTAAGTTAGGAAAGCCAGATGAGTAAAAGTTGTAAGTATGGTCAGTGATCCTAATATAGATATTCTGGCATAAAATACACATAAATACCTCAGCTAATGGTAATTAGTGTGAGTAGAGACTTCCGTTTGAGCATCACCACGCAGCACTCCTAGCTCGGCCATCCTTATACTACACTACACACTTAAGTGAAAAAACCTCTAGCTAAATTCCACAACAATTCACTAAGGGAAGGATTGGCATCTCACGCCTCATATTTAATGAAAGATTCATAAAGAGTAAGACCTGGTTCTTTCGAAAAGTCAAAGTAACACCAAATAACTAATAATATGCGCATGTTATACGTGCCAAATCAGAAACTCAGTCTTATACACAGTACCGTATACAATCTAGATGCTCATATTTTTGTCCGGGAACATGGAGTGTCCCATTTCATAAATCTTTCCAAAGTGGTTTTTTATTTTTTTTGTAGAACACTTTTTTAAAACTCTCCTTACAACTTGTATTGGCCTCACAACACGTGACTGTTTGAACCCTTACATTCTACTTCTAATACTACACTTTTTAGTGTATTATAACTGTAGGTGTAGGCCATACTTTTAGGCTTTGTCATCAGTTCATGTCCATAATAGGCCTGAGGGTCTATGCTAGGCCTGAGATTCCTTGGCAACTCATTAAGATGATGTGGCCGAGTGATGAAGGGACCATAACCAGTGATGTCAGTGATGGGTTCAAAGTTGTATTGTAGGACCATGATCAGTGGTTTTGCCACTCCCAATCATTCTCATGAGTCAGTATTCCCTATAAGATTAGGTCACTAATGGGTTAAAAGCTTGATTACATCTGATGCCCTATTAACGGATATGGCCGTCCTCGAGTGGGCTACTGGCTATGGATATATCTCAATGAGCCTAAATGGAGAGTCATCATAGGACGCCCATCACTGAAACCATATCGACCATGTAAACAGGAGACTTGCCATTGGTTTTAAGTTTAGGATTGTTTTCTGTAAAAACAGTGACTCAAAAAACGTTACATTTTCTTGCTCTTTGAAGCTTTTTTTTCCCCTGGCTACATCACTGTGTATATAATGTGAGATGGTTATTACCGGGTATGAAGAAACTGTGCCCTGTGGTGCCATGCATGTGGCCATCCTGTAACAGGCGGTAATGCAGCGTGCAGCCATCAGCCCATTTATCCCTTAGCTTGACCATTAGATAGAACAGTGGGATCTGCTAGTTTAACCCCTTCTGAGTACAACATAATCATATCCAGCTATTTACAGAAAATGCACTAAATGAATAAAAGTCCATCAAAAATATTCATCAAGGTCTCCTCATACAATGACTAACAGAGCAAATATGCTGTTACACAAAGGAAATGAATAATCCGGTATTACTCATAGGGTCATGCATTAACATGGCTTTGTATCCCAAAGCTGAATGATCACAGTACGGGGGTAATTTACATAGAGTCCTGCGCAAGTGCAAAACAAATACACAACTAGCATATGTCCCGGAGCAGCTCTATAGTGTGACTGGAGTCTTCTGTCCCTGGAATTACAGAGAACAACTACTAATGGCAACGGAATTTGCAGTGGTGTCCCCATAGGGAGAACTAAAGTAACACTCACGCCCAGGCCTTGGTGCCTGAGGGGGCCAAGTGTGGTCCTTGCTCCCTGAGATAACATATAGTTGGTGGCATATGATAAGAAGGGTACTTATAACAGATTTTGGATCGGGCCGAAAAGTTTTAAGTCAGAACAAAATTCCTGCATCGATTCTAACTTATTTTGCAAAACTCAAACACGGAACTGAGGCTAAATCAGTGGAAAAGTATGTATAGGAGATAAATGGAGTCTATTGGATTATGGGAGGATAGAAAACCTGATCATCTTTACCCGTAACTTCACCCGAAGGAATTGGAAATTAGGCTCCCTACAAGTGACCCGCTAATAACAGATACTTGGTCCATGTGTCATCATTGTAAGTAGCAACTACGTACAATGATGACACATGGACCAATGGACCATGGAACCAAGTATATGTTATTTGTTATGAGCCATATGTTCGGAAAAACGTCCTGCGTATAAGCTATTTTTCATCCGTTTTGCGGTTCTGCTGGCAAATAATGTCACTACCTTGCCCTAATACCTTAAAGGGTCACATGATCATGTTGAATAGTAACTGATCCACAAATATGGATCTTACATGGATGTGCATTATTTCCGTTCAGATAGATGGGAAGGCAAGGATAGCAAATACGGGCAGGAACAGGATCTGCTTTGAGTTTTCTACATCCTACCCATTTATCAGTGATGATAACTCATCATGTGCATAGGTCCATTTAAAAAATAACGTTTCAGTAGACATCCACAAAAAAAAGGAGTTATCACACGGACGAAAACAATGCTCCTGTGCAGGTAGCCTTACAGAGATCAAGTGGAATTTCTCATCATATTACTATGTTTGGCCACACACGCAATGCAGACCTGACAGTGGCCAAATTTTGCTGCCCCAAATCTCTGTAGGGTCATCTACTGACCATAGTCTACCCGGAAGACAGTGACTCAAATCATCGTAGATGACTATACAGTAGAGGACTATACAGTAGATGACTATACAGTAGATGACTATACAGTTGTGAATCCAAGTCCCTATGTGTTTGGGCTAACAAATGGTCCATATTTCACAGACTGAATACACTTTGGTGCTCGCTTTATGGTGCTTTCATTACTATTCATTACTAGTTTTAGATTCAAAAACTGCATCAAAACAGGAACATGTTAACGCATATGGGGGCACATTTACTAAGGGTCCGAAAAGCGCATTTTCGTTGGGTTTCCGGACTTTTTACCGTTTTGCCCTGAATTGCCCCGGGTTTTCGGCGCACGCGATCGGATTGTGGCGCATCGGTGCCGGCTTGCATGCGAAACACATCACGTGGACGTTGGACAATTCGGATGACCGATTCGGATGAACCGTGGAATTTAAAAACGAAATTGTATTGCAAGATCAGCACTCACATGCACCGGGAAGAAGAAAGTTAACTCCGGCGGACCTCAGCGGGGGAAGCGACAGATGCAGGAAATCGGGCGCACAAACTATGTAAATAGTGGAAGATCCAAATCCTCATCGGTCAAGGCACAGCGGGGATCTCGACGGGACAGGTAAGTAAATGTGCCCCATGGTGTCTGACCAAGATGACCAGGGCGCACCAGTAAAATAAGTTATTGGGGCCCACTAATGTAGAGCTGCATACATCGGTTGTAATGTAATCTATTTGTAGGTTTATATTACTCCACAGAATAGTTGAAATGGTGTATATTGAATATCTGGATAAAATCCAGACAGGGTCCCCTGTCATGCAAGGCCTAGGAGCACACCAGTGATTCCACGCGTTCCCCTGTGGGCCAGTCGAAGCTTGCATTCATTTGTTAACATGTAGATAAGATGGTAACTTGTTTTATCAGAACTAGCAATTACCAGATCAATCCATTTTCTACATTAAGACTTGGCACTTCTTGGCCGTAGTTCCTACCACTACCTCATCGGTAGACATGTGCTGCAACCACAACCTGAAAGAGCACACAGCCCGAGAACAAAGGGAGAACACATGGACGAGAGTCTCCACCCCGTACATAAAGCACTAGAGATCACAGCCCTGTAAAAGCACATTCCCCGAATATACAACCGGCATTAAAGAGAGAACAAAGCTGTGTTAGCGTGCACAGTAAATACACAACATTAGAGAACAAAGCGCCGTGTGATGCCTCATCTGCAGTGACAGGCGGACACCCCCATCCAGGCTCCGAGTGCTCTCCACACCGGCATCAGCACTACATCATTCAATGCCATCTACTGCGACAAGTGCCAGAGCTCGGCTATGGCTCCTACCCTGCAACTATTGTTTGCTTCATCTCATAGCCAGCAGGTGCCGTGTATATTGTGACAGAGAGCGCAAACAAGTTTACGAAGGAGAACTTGTTATCTACTTAAGTAAATTACCGATATGCAGAAATGGATAGATCGTAATTACACATAATAGGTTTCCAATTGCTACATTGTATCTAGATATAAAACATACAGTTTAGAGGGGAAGTGTCGACATTCCTAAACTTAAAATTTTACATCGAAATCTGCACATTCTTCATTGTACCTTTCCTCCTGAATATTTATTCAGTAAACGAAAGCTGAACTTATCCTTCAATCACTTATGAAAGATAATTTCATAAAAACACACAATCCGTAGTTGTGAGAAGTAAGCCATTCTATGTTAGGGCTCATGCCGCGTGTCTGTCCGGTTATAAAGTAGAGCATGTCTTAGAATGTTGTTCTTTTCTCCCATCCCATTGGTTTTTGTCGCACACATTGGAGTGAAAACGGTTCACATGGCACTTGGCTGGCATTCGGAATATTACAAAACAGGTGGTTGCTAGGATATTTATCCGACATTTAAATGGACGTGAAAAAAAGTGGACGCCAGAGGGATGCAACTTGTCCATTAACACACATACTGATCCAATATAGATCCTAAATTAATGCAAATAGACCATTAAAATATGCGTCAAATAATTAGCTTGCTCAAAGACAATTAGCCTTATTCTTCATAAAAACTTAGGCATACATTGACATTTGGGTGTTGCCAGTTGGGGATGTATCTCTATAGTTGGTGAGAGTACCAGGAAGACACCCTCCTAAATAGGTCTTTAAAAGTCACAGATTTTAGGTTCTTTCCTCATCTCCAAGGACCCACATAGTAGCACGAGATGCATTATTGGTAGCCACAGCCCCTGGCCGGTGCGGTTTCTGTGCTAGGGCAGACCGGTAAAATGTAACATAAGAAAACTTCAAAAGAATAATTTGTCTGAATGGACTTTCCTTCTAAAATTTCCGTCATAATTTTCACTTTTTTAAATCTTAATCTCTTGTTAGATGAAAGACATGAAACAGTTCTGGAATCACTTCAAATCGGATGACATAAATCTAATTGAGAAGTTCAGTCCTATGTGCTACCACCCTAGGGCGGGACCGCAAACTTTCCTTAAAAAAAATGAAATCTAACATCGGTTATTTGTTTTTCAATTGCAACATAGATGTTTTTTTCACTCCGTGGCAAAAGCAATCTTGCTGGGGAAATAAGATGGTAAAAATATTGGCTTTTACATCAAAATAAATTACCTTTAAATCTAAAAATTGATGTAAAAGTTAAGAGGAGAAGTCCTGGGAGTTTCTGTTGTGTTTGCAGATCACAGACAAAAATTATTCACACTTTTATTTATGTTTTAAGTTCAGTCAAACAAGAGAAGACTGGATAATCCAGTTCTACCTCTGATGCGAAGACTGGTGAGATGGGGGAGGGGTGGGAGAGCAGCACCGGAGTAAGGTAGTAGCAAGAGATAGAAGATGCTGCAGACACGTTGACTGATGTCTGGAGCTGTGATAAAAGGGACACAAGGGACGGATTATCCACATTTTACAGAGTTTTCTCGAGGAGGCCAGAAGGACCTTCTACGGGTTACTCCATTAATTCTGCAGGTGCTGCCGTGCAACTTACTATAAAGCGAGTGGGCGATATAATAGGTGACCAAAAAGGCATACAATGAGCAGGATGTGAGCAGGTGTTAGGCTGTAGGTGTGTAGCAGCCATCTGCTGAAATGCCTCCTAATTTATAGGAACTGAATGAAGTTTCCGGCATCTAAGTGCATAACACAAGTCAAAACTGGCAGTCATGTGCGACGCAAACAAAAAGCGGCTACGTAATTATGTTAAGACATTTATGATTCATTTTTCCCATTTAAAAAAAAAAAACAAGTTTACTTATTCTATGGTTTGTAAAGTGCACTAAAAGGACACATTCTCACAGTAAAGCTCTAGTAGAAGAAATGTACAAAAGACTTTTGCGATATTTAGGTCTAAGAGCAGAAAGTGGACTGGAAACTAAGACTGGGGCGGGGGGGGGGGCAAAAAAACAGAAAGCCTATTTACCCTACAGTGTCTACCGGTTTTCAAATCTTTCCGGTATTTTCTGATTTCATCCCACTTTTTGCAAGTTCCAGGTGTTCACAGGACTCACTTCATCCAATAAGAGGCCTCCTCCAATTTGGGGATAACAAAGGAAGTGATCATGGTCAGAGGAGCCAGAGTCAGAGATGTGCCTTGGAGGCCCTTCACTTCTGGGCTCCGCAGGCAAAGGCCAGAAGTGGGGCAAGTACATAAAATTTTTTTTGCCATGCCTACCCCAGCCCCCACAGTTTCTCCTATTAAAGGACATCTACAACCAGGATGAAAAACTGTATGCAAATGAGCATGAGGGGCTCCAGGCTCCATTAACACCTATGGAGCCTGGAGTCCCTCAGGCTCATTTGCATACCATCCTGGTGGTAGATGTCCTTTAAACACATTTTTTTTTTTAAATAAAAAGATTGAAACTGACCTATGTTGTATTTAGGAACAGTTGGTAGGAGGCAAAACCAAAAACTCTGGGGTCAAAAATTGCCATAATTGCTGGTACATATTGAATATTGGCAGAGAGGTAGGAGATATATTTATGATTGACCGGTCATACGATTTGATAACCACTGCAGAGAGCGGCCCTCGATTTGGTGGACTTTATACCACTAAGTATTATATGGTATCAGCCATTTCTTTCCATGTCTCTTATGTTGTAATTTTGGTTGTAGGTCGTTTCGGTTGCCGATACCTGCTAACATCTTATCTTCTGAACTTTCAGGTCATAAGTACTACGGACAGCAGAATCAGTACAATGGTGAATGGGTCCATCACATAACATCTCTTGTGACCCTCGGAATATCCTAACTAATCTTCTCGACCTTATGTCTAACCATCCCATAGACAGCACTCCCTTTAGACTCAATGGCCAATCTGCCTCGAAGAGTAGTTTTAGTAAAATAAATATACAGAACATTTCAAAGGGGAAATATATTAATCATCTTCTAGTTTTGATTTCAGGTTTTTGGCCTTGTTATTAACAACACCACAAATCTAGCAGTATGTGTTGTAGTGTAAACATGTGCTTTAATAGCGCAAAACATTTTTTTTTTTTAGATTTTTTTTATTTTATCCATCTGCTTTTCTTGCTACATTTACAAAACTGCCAAGTCAAACGTGTTGACATCTTGATTTGTCTAAGGATGCCTTGCGTCGTCTTGGCTGTGGAAAATTTCTTTACAGGCAGACCTTTACTTTGGAAAAGCATCCTAAAAGATGTTCACATGTAATCACGCAACTAAATGGTTCCCTAAAGTGTCAATTAGGATGCACAGCATAGTACGTCATGTGCGAAAATGATTCATTCAAGCTTTGCTGAGAATCCAGAAGCCTCAAAATCATGTTGTAGTGTCATGGATTCTCGAAAAATGTTTTTTTGGTGAATAGCCGTTTCTGGAGTAGACATCCTCAGCCAAGGGAATAACCTAGTACCTAGTCATAATCAAATTTTACATGCCCATTGGTACCAGATTAATGCTGGCGATCTTGGTTGAATCATTTGACTACCATGTGTCAGGGGTGTCTTGCTACAAGCTACAGATTTCAGTGGAACCAACCGATCATCCAAAATGAAAGAGGGTTAGCATTTTTCCGTCACTATTGAGCATAGAAACACAGACTTCTGCAATCATACGTCACTCGTAAGTTTCATCTTGGACAATGGTTGGTCCTTGAAACAGGACCCTACATGGACAGTTGTGTGAAACAGCCCATAGTCTGATATTATCCCTCCACCTCTCCCAAAACTTCGGACTGACTCAGAGGGCTCAGTTGCAAGCACCATATGCCATTTACATTTCTTGCACAATGTCCAGTTAAGAAATATCAAAAAGTCTGTCCCAACTCCTTCTACATGGCCCGATTTATCCTTTGCATCACATCATGAGATTTTTTTTTTCATGAAAACCTATATGTAAATTTTCTCCTGCACTTGACCATGGAATATATACACTTCCTATACGATATGTAAATAACTACATGCACTCAAAATTAGTCATAATCAGTAGCTCTACCAGAAGACTTGATGGTACATAGGAGCACAATAGGAGTTCTTTTACATCACTCCCCAGGGTGTGGGATAGAGATGTAGACTGGTGCCTCCAGGGAACCAGGAGGCCAGGGAACGCTTGTAAATTCAGGGCAGGGCCACCAAGCGGGTTGTAACACGTTGTGAGAACTTCACGTACGCACACAGTGAAACTTGCTGCAATGTGCATTCTTCAAACAGGGAAACAGGATGGTGGTTTGGCGATGTGTTGTGTCTTGATCATATCTTGCCGCGGGACAGACTTATACATTCACAGATTAAATCCCTGTTTCCCTGCCTGAGAAGGATCCATATAAATACAGCATTCTTGTTTGCATAATACATCGAACCAAGTAGATGTTAAATAATGACTAGTCTTAGGGGGAAAGGGGGCTTCAAATGCCAAAATAATTGCATATCACATTATATAACTTCCAGATAATAAACACGTGAAGGGCCAAGACTATGATTTGAATGATGGCTGACCTGCCTGAGAATATTAAGATGCTATATAAGCATGGGGGCCCAAAATGAAAGGACACACAGGAACGGATTTACCAATCAAGTAGCCCAACCATTTTCTTGGGGTCCCAGAGAATAGCCAATTCTCCCATAGCAGTTACTACAATGAGTGGGAGGCTTACCTCCTTTCTGCATGCTTCTTACCGTCCACAATGCCAAAATAGTTTACAGCTACGGAAGACCATTTTTAACAAAATTGGTTATTACAATGCTCCACCAACATAACTTTGCTTGCGGTCCCAGAAATCCCAAATCGGCCCCTGAAGGCACACAGGTAGATCAATCATTGGAGCCATGATCAATGAGGCCACCAATTAGTAGCAGAAGTCACATGTCAGCTTGCTGTAACTCAGAGACCAGTGGGATTTAGGCACATTTTTTTTACCATGTTACAACTTCTCATTTTTTGTCATTGAACTTCTATAATTTAGTGTAGAAACTAATGGACCATCAATAAGGTTCACTGGACTTATTGGGCATCAGATTGAGAAATGTATTTATCCATGACTTCTCGAAGTTTAACTGGTAGATGGAAAACTTCACACCCTTAAAAATGTTTTCCCAGTTGTAATGTTTGTTGTATTTTACTACATGAAAAGTTATATATACTCGAGTATAAGCCTAGTTTTTCAGCACAAAAAAATGTGCTGAAAAACCAAAACTCGGCTTATACTCGAGCAGGGGGCTGGCTATATACTGGGGCAGGGGACTGGCTATATGCTGGGGGATATGGGCTGGCAGGCTATATACTGGGGGGCAGGTGCTGGCTATATACTATAGGGCAGGGTCCAGCAGGCTATATACTGGGGAGGCTGTGACCAATGCATTTCCCACCCTCGGCTTATATTCGAGTCAATAGGTTTTTCCAGGTTTTTGTGGTAAAATTAGGAGCCTCGGCTTAAACTTGGGTCAGCTTATAATCGAGTATATTCGGTAATAGCTTTTTTTTCCAGATGATATGATTTTCCAATGATACAGAACTTAAACTTTGGCCTCTTTTGATTCCATTTGCTCTGTCTGGGAAATTATGAGCATGAATGAAAAAAAAAATATTATTTTCCCATTGTAAATTATGTATTTTTTTCAACCAATGCAAATTACTTTGTAAATGAAATTGAGAGGAGGTCGGAGAGGCACCTGTTGTATTCCCCGCACTTCCTACAATACAAAAACTTAGTTCCATGAAGTGGACTTCCCAATAAGTGGGTAACATGCTTTACCGTAGACCTGGATGATGGCTTACCCTTTCAATTCCAACCATTATTAATATAAAATTGAAAGATGACATCCATGGGTGGTAGATGTTACACTCAAGCCCTTTGTCAAACATCTGGGAACCAGGAGGCAATTTGACAGATAAATTCCCACTGCTTCCTAGAATTTCACGCTTCAGTTGTGGTTGATGTGGACTTGTCAGAACATGGTATTAGTTTATAGAAAGTAAATCTTTATCCATCAATCATTCTGTGTCGAGGTTGTGCGTGACCACTCATGATGCTAAACCTAAAAGAATCAAGAAGATTTTCTAAACGACTCCAAACCCAGGCACACCATCCAGAAGCCCAGAGGTTTGTTTGTATATTATGCAAAATAGATGTGAGGTTAATTCAGACAGGGACGTGGCTCATATAAAGTTTACAGAGGAATAATACATAATCACCACATTGTTCAAAAAACAATACCTAGAAATGAATTAAAAAAAAAAAAAAAAACTTGGCAGGAAGACACAATGCAGAAAATAAAACATATTCCAACGTGTGCACAAATTTATAGAACTGGAAGTCAAAACCAATGTAGCGGAAACAAATCCAAATGTACAACCTCATAATCTGTAAAAAAAATAAATAAAAAGGTCAAAGCTGAAGGTTGAACAAAAATTTAGGATTAACCAGAAAGTGGTCAATTCCTTGGATCCCTAATGACCGGTTGTAATTTTTGTACTAGATAAGATTCCACCATTGTCCATTGAGTTAATGTTTCATTTTATGTCATTTTATGTCAATGGCGGGCTAAATTGGAAATTCTTGGGTGCATTTAGTCTTGTACTCTAGACCTTTGAATTGCCCCCAGGGCAAGACATAATGGGGGTCATTTACTAAGGGCCCGATTCGCGTTTTCCCGACGTGTTACCCGAATATTTCCGATTTGCGCCGATTGTACCTGAATTGCCCCGGGATTGTGGCGCAGGCGATCGGATTGTGGCGCATCGGCGCCGGGATGCGCGCGACGGAAATCGGGGGGCGTGGCCGAACGAAAACCCGACGTATTCGGAAAAACCGCCGCATTTAAAACCCGAAAAAGTGTCGCTTGGGGAGCGCTTACCTTCACCTGGTCCGAGGTGGTGCATTCCGGCGCGATGAGATGACTTTCAGCGCAGCAGCGCCACCTGGTGGACGGCGGAAGAACTACATTCATAAATCCCGGCCGGACCCGAATCCAGAGCAGAGAACGCGCCGCTGGATCGCGACTGGACCGGGTAAGTAAAGGTGCCCCAATAAATCTAGTTGTGGGTGGTAGAAACTCAAACCACTGATTTTATCCGGACTGGGTTGCTATCCAAAGTATAAAGGGGTCCTCCTTCTAGGTATATCATCAGAGGTGTCACTCACCTCAACGTGTATTTTAAGCCCAAGTACATTTGCATGGGGGCAGTGGAAGTCATAAGGAACATCTGTTGCTCGAATGAGCATTCGGCCGACTTATCTATTGTGTTTGGTCAGTCCAAGACAGAAACACATATTAGAAGAGATGGAGGTTCCTACCTCTTCATGTAGGACGGTTGGCAAGGTCTATAAACTGACGGTATGCAGGTCAGGTTAAGGTAGGTTATAAAAGATAAAACAATTCTCAGGGAGGATCACAAAAGATGCTGCCGACAGAGTAATAAAACGTTAAAATTGGAGCGATGCTGTTCATTTGCCGATTTCCCCTCGGAGGTTGGAAGACAGAAACGGTCAGTAGACTTTTCAGATTTACAGAAGGCGTTGACGTATTTCAGAGTCTTCCTGACAGTGTACCTTCATTTATATTTAAGGCACATTTTTCTCATTGTAGACTCCACAGGAAAGCCATGTAATGCACCCGCATTGTTTTTGACTAACATCCGATTCAATTACAGAGATGTCTCGTAAGAATATGGAGCAATTTACTGACAGAACGGACAGTTGCCAGTACGAGGCTCCTCTCGATGTACTAGAACACAGAAAGAACAGGGATTTGTGACTTACCAGAATAGAAATGAGGTCTAAAGAAAAGCGTGTATGTAGATGATTAAATATGGTGATAGACAAGGGGAGAATGGATCTAGTAGTTTGTATGACCGGATTTACATCCAAATATTTTACTGTAATTATAATTATATATTATAATTATACTGCCCGTTTGCTTTAGGGGAAGGGAGGCTGTATTTTTAGACATTTTTATGGAACTTTATTAATGAAATATAAATTTTGTAAAAAGTGCCAGAGCCTCTTGGCTTCCCCGGCTTTTAATTTATGCATGTACTCATTGCAAGCCTTGTCCTGAACCCAGCTACGAACTAGTAGAGCACACGTCCCGCTCTCACCACGCCCTGGCTCTGACGTCAAAGGTCGATCGTGATTCCCGACTGGGAGCAGGAGAAAGCTTGCAGCTGGGGCGTGCATAAGTTAAAAGCCGGAGAAGCCGAGAGGCTCTCGGGCGGTGTCAGCCTGAGCACCTCCGACACTTTTACAAAGTTAATATTTCGTTAATAAAGTTCCATAAAAACATCTAAAGAACAGTCCTCCCATCCCCTAGACCGAACAAGCACTGTAATTAGGACACCATCACCAGTAATCTGGGTACTGGGTAAGCTACTGGGTTTATATCAATGTATTTTTGATTTGAATAAGAAAGTAAACCATCTCTGATAGTGGCTTACCTTCTCTGAATACTTGTGACTGGGCATGTTAAATACCAACATGCACAATCTTTCCCCCTCAACATCTGTCAAGGAAATCAGCTGAATATTTTTTATTTATGCATATTAGACCAAAGCCAGGTAAGATAAATCCGGACTGGGTGAATTCCAACAAGTCTGATCATTCCATTCACAGGGGAGATAAGTTGCCTCCAGAGGTATCTGGCAGCAACTAATGCCCTTTCACCCCATGGAGGACACACACATGTGCGGCCATGCTAAGTGTGCATGTATATGGTTGTTACTGCAGCAGACACAAAAGACACTAAAGATGACAAGTATAGGATTATTTGTGTAGCATGAATCCAATATGTGCAATGGAAATTTGCATCCATGACCACACTATAGATCACGTTACTAGAGAACGCCGACGACTGTATATGTTGTGAAAAATGTATAGAACGACAAAAGCCAACATCTCACAATGTGAATCTTACATATGGGATATATGAAGCAGCAATGGTCTCACTATGTCAAAGAATTGAACTTAAAAATGTCACATATCATATATGATGCCATGAGCTCCCTTCCCGCTAGTACAGGACCTTAATCTCCTGCACTTTTAGAGATAGAATTTTCTAAATCTTCTTGATTTATAGGTCATCCAAACCCCCCACAAATTTCATAAATGTGGGTAAACACAAAGATATTCTCTTGTGATCTAGACGCAACTTCCAAAAAGGCAAAATACTTCATTTATGGTGGATTTTATGTACAAATCCAATGTATATTTGTTGACGGATGTGTGGGAACATCTTACCGCAAGCTCACCTACACGGTTCTAGAACTGGACCCATTGCTTTCTGTTTTAATCCCAGATTTGGTAGTCACCAGGCAAAACTACGTTTAAAGAGAAATTAATCTGAACCTTCATAGCTAATATGATGAGACATTGCAATGCACTGAACATGGTCACCTCAGCCGTAAACCAAAAAGTGAAGTTCAGAAAACAGAAGTCACGGTTGTCCTGCAAATGTAGGACACATGACACCAAATATATATGTACATTTTTTTGTTTGTTTGATGTTTTTGTTCCTCTTGCTTTTTTAAAATTACTGAAGGATTTGGTGATAAAATTAATTGGGAAGATTTATTCTGCTTGTGTCGTAATTTGAACAAAAAATTGCCACCATTCATCAAGGGCTTATTTCACCTTTACGACTTGTACAACAAAAGTGCCTGGCCTCAAAAAAGGGGATGTGATTTCTTGATCGAAAGGTGATCAAAAATTATGCAAATGCTCCAAAAGTTTGGCACATGTTTCGGACGGAAACTAAGCAACCTAAATGGTATTGCAAAGTATGACTAGGCAGTCTCATACTGTGCCATATTTATCATCAAGCACTATAAGATTGTCTAGTCCAATGCTGTTTCAATGTCTTTTTTTATCATGTCATTAGAATTCTTGAAAGTCATACTTGATGTTAAAGGGGCTGCCTTACAAGGTAGCCAAAAAGGCATGGATTTCCTAGAATCCCCCAATAGAGCATCAATGGCTGTAAGTCTTCACACACCTGCAAGGCGGCCTTAACTGTTAAGTCTCCATAAGAGGAGCTCTTACTATGCAACCCCAGTCCAGCTGTGCACTGTACTGGCCTAAATGCACGTTAATGTTTTTATTCTCCATGTAGTCATCAGCCTAGAGAGATCTTTAGATGCAGATGACACATGGGCCACAAACAACATATCACGTATGCATTGTTTGTGGCCCAACCATGGCACCATGGCAGGTACACCAACTTTTAGGCTATTTTGTTACGTCTTCCCCTTGGGTTTCAGATGTTATTTACTTCTAATGTTATTTGAAAACGCCTCTTCCCAAATATGAAACAGCCGAAAAAGCTATTTAAAATATTTTTTTTTTAAATGCCAAAAAAAACTTTAAAATGCTATAAAAATCCAATGTTACAATTAGAATCTACACTTAAAACACCCAACACAATAACAGTGAAAGAAACCTTGTGAACTCCATTTGAAGAACAAATCGTAGGAACATCTATTGGAGGTTCACAGGTTATACGTTCCCAGATACATTTTTAATACTTACTTTCTCCGAGCAGTATACACCGCTGATGCCGTCTGTTTGCTCAAAGGTTTTTTTTTATTAAGAAAAAAAAAAGTTCTATTTTCAGAAGTCTGGTTTTGCCTTAGGCTCTGACTATATATAACAGGCTAAGGATTTTGTAAAATAATGCGCTGTAGGTTCTGGGCTACAGGAAAACAGATGAATCAAAGACTGATCACTCTCTGTTTGAAGTAGGAATCATGTCAATGAAATTTACTGCTCATTGACAACTAAACCACAGAATACTGACCCTGTATACAGGCCCCATCACTGAAGGAACAAGGAAAGCATACTTTATACTTGAAATAGAGACACACCTGATCACAGGTAGTGTGTTATTGCAGCTCAACCCCACCAAAGTAAACCAGAATACCCAACTCTTACACAATCTTTTACCAACCCTGGGCTCCTGATTCCTGTGTCACTCTGGTAGGGTCCAGACCGGATTTTCTGAGGGGTTACGGGACCTGCTTCATCCAACAAGGGGCCTCCTTGGACCTGGCAACAATACAGGAAGTCCCTTGGAAAATGTAAGTGATGTCTCTTGCCCAAAGAGGTTAATCATTGGATGAAGCAGGTCCCATGACCACTTCCGGTTGGGCCCAAAACCAGTGCCAGAGCGACACAGGAACCGGAGCAGGACAAGTAGTTTTCCTTTTCTTTTCCCCAACCCCCAGGGATTTTTCCATAAGTCATAGTTTTTAACAACCCCTTCCATAGTTTACATTCATAACTTACTGTCCCTTGTGTCTGAGAGGTTTTAGGCCCCCTTGATGTTGAACCCCCTCTATTAGTTACTAAGCTAGCTTCCCTGTTAGGTACATACATAATATATTGCTAACAAGGAGATACAAAGTAAAGTTCTGGATTGTTTCACGCAAGTAATTCCACCCCTTTGTAGATGGACCTCAGTATGACAAGAACAAAAGTAGACTGCGATCTTTGAGGAACACAACCTCAGCAGAGGAAACAGTAATATGGATATTTCAAGCATGTTTGCCCAAAATTATTGACCCTGAAATTGTTTTGTGATGTCCCTTTAATTCATGTTTGAGTGGAGTTGCCCCGACTTGAATACGTTTCTCGACATCAAAATACCTCAGATTCTCACATTACTCAAAGTGTCTCACAATAAACCACCGGATCCTCAGCTACACAGATGTATTTGTGTACTTTTCCTGAGGTGTGACCATCGAATGGGAAAACAAGCAGGTATGTCTGACACTCCATCTCTCTTCTGTCAGACCTGCAGAGCTCCAAGCTGTGACATGTCCTCAGGATCCCGTCTTACTGGAGGAGAAGAGTGAGAAAGGAGGAACCAAGATATGTCTGAGCTTGCACTATGGAAAACTCCTACAGCCAGAACTTACATGTATGGGTTTTGCACACAGCGGGTATATCCATAATACAGTAGATAGTATAGGGCCGCAGCTTGTCAAAGTAGAGTTTATAAAATAACTTGTGAACATCATTCACACTTATGCATCTTCAAAGTAATCTACCATTAAAATAAATCATGATAAACCAGGGACACTTACTCATAGATCCAGGCACCGTGATGGTGGTATCTTCTTATATTTGTTATCCATGGCCTCCTTCCTTCTAAAATCAATGTTTAAAATTAAGTCAATGAGCCAGAGGGGCTACCCTCACCCCTTTATGATCTGGCTTTACACTGTCTTACCTTTCCACCTGCTTCCTCAGCACTGAGAATACAGCAAGAAGTGATCACTGTACAAGTGTTGAGGGAGTAGGGGTGGAGGCGGACACAGTGTTATACCCTGTAAAGTCAGATCACATAGGGGGAAGGATAGCCCCTCATGCTTATTAGCATAATTTTAAAAGTTGATTTTAGAAGGAAGGAGGCCATGGATAACACATATAAGAAGATACCACAGTCACGGTCCCTGGATCTATGAGTAAGTGTCACTGGTTTATCATGATGGATTTTAATGGTAGATTTCCTTTAAGGTTTGTGGAGAGTGAAGAGAGTATGTAGTGATGATGTAGTGACCACTAATCCACTAAGACCACTAAAACACTAAGGTCAGTCTCTCCTCAATCCGAACTGGCTGTTACTTTGTATTCACCACTATATAGTTCCCTTTAAAAGGAGTTTTCAATTTCAGAATTATCCTTTAACTTCCAATTGGTGACGGTTAGTTTACCAATCCCTGCACTGTTTAGCTGTTTGGGACCTGCCCTCAAGGAAATTGCCTGTAGTGGCTGTTACAATGTACTGCAGGTTCAGCCCCCATATAGTATTGAGGGGTTCATATCTGCAATACCTCAGAAAGACCACTGCACAGCAGAAGGAGACATTTGTTTCCAACCCAGGCCATCGTGTTCTGAGGGGTGGTGACAGAAATTGAACAGGTATTGATAGCCTATCCAGAGGATAAAACATCATGGGAAACCCCTTTAAAGTGATCAGCCAATCCAGGATAGGTATAGCAATAACCTCATGTGATCATCTCTACTTCACCAAAACATTAGTAGTCTCTACATTATACTCATTTTTCCCATGCTTTACTAGAAATGAGCTCTGCATGCTGATAGACCAATCAGAGGAAGGAGTGAGAAGCAGCCAGCACCAATGACAAGAGAGTAGGCGTGTCTCAGACTACATCATACTTCCATTATAATTACGCATTGATGATGGGTACAGGCACCGAGGAAAACTAATAGATCATTTTCCCTGGTTGCTGGTGATGAGATAAATATATATGTTGTTTTTTTGATTTTAGATTCTCATTGGACAGTCCCTTTAAATAAATCTATAATAAAAATCACATTGTAAAATATTGGTAAAGTAGGCACATGCTATGGGCTTTCACTACAAATAAAATGCTAATAAGAACAGAATTCTGGCCCTTAGCAAACATTCTTATTTTGTCTTGGTGAGAGAATGTTAAAAATAAAATTGAGCATCTAATTGGTTGCCATAGGCATCTGCACTTGCTTCTATTCCCGACCCCCGCGGTGTTATGGATATATGAGGCTGGAACAATCATTTGTATCAGGAAGGAAAGGCTGTGTTGGCGCTGACGTTACACCGCGGCTTTAAATAACCCCGGAAAGTCGCACAAGTTTCCTCAATGAAATAAAACATAGAAGGAAATTCACTCATCATCTTTTTATCTATCAAATTAGCCGCAACTGGCTCATGTATAATCCATAAGAATGTAAATGTGTAGTGTGTGATGCTAGAACCCAAAGGCTATTGCCGTCACCCGCTTCAAGAAATACAAATTTACCAGCATTTCGCTCTCATTAAAGGGACAGAATGTGAGCAAATAGACAATAAACCTGAAGAAGGACCTCAAATTAGACAGGAAGTGACATGTCCATTGTCCATGTGAACTTTAGGCAAATCACAGATATCATCCGTTACTAGTATTTCGATTGGCTAAGATGCCACAGGACTGACAAAGCACTGTATCGGGAGGTGCTTTATCAGGCAAATAAAAGGATTTTCCATACTTACCCCTCTACCTGCCTCCCGTTTTCTGTGTCACTCCAATACCAGTTTATGACCTGTGCCTGGCTGGATGATTCAGGGATTGAGAAACCTACTTGAACTAATGACCTCCATGGGCCAGGGGACAAGAAAAATTAAGCTCCCCTGAAAATGGAAGTGATATTCCAAGGTTTGCGAAGCCATTCATTGGCTGAAGTTGGAATCATGATCCACTGGTCAGCTGGGTGCAGGTAGTTCTAAAACTGGAAGTCATGGAGTGACTTAACGCTTACTCAAAAGTAGATGTTGGGGAGCAAAGGAATAAGACATGTTGGATTTATATATGACTCAGACTAAACCACAACTCCCTCCCCCACGTCCCATTTCCATTGTGACTGGTGCACCATCTAATGTGCATGGGGGAGCGATTTGCTGTAGGGGGGAGAAATATTGTATAATCCAAAGGATGTGATAGCAGTGCTCCTTACATATTACCCTAACTCTCATTCATGTTTACTCTAACGTGTGGGTTTTGGTAGACCTTTTCTGTATTTTATCTGGGGTAAAGAGCAAGTTGGGTTTAGATGGTTGGCTGCTTGAAACCTTTCTCCACCCCCACCCCCCCAATTTATAGATAAAACACAGTAACTATGAGTGTTAGAGGGGAAAATAAAGTGGTTACGATTACTGTAAGGTAATAAACTTTCGACCCGCATTATAGTGAACCAGTCACAATATTTTCATCATGGCAGTGGATGGCTTGTCACATGCCGTCGGTGTACCTGCCATATGCAGTCTTAATTTAGCTCCTACAGCATAAGCATCTCGCACATTATGGAAGTGTGAAAATCCAGACTCTCACACCTTAGTTAAATCTTTTATGTTTGGAAACTGTGAGAAGCTTCAATAACAATGTCATAACAAAGAGCAGAAAGAGCAAATGCACCACGTAGGGATTCGATCACAGATTCATGACCGATTTTGAGGATGTTCACTTAAAGTCAACATCCCAGTCAAGTTTTAAGGCTGATCTATCAAGCTACAATCCTATTACTTAAGGAGAGCCACCTCTGTGGTTAGTGATTGGCTGAGAACCCATTTCCTGTCTCTCAGGAGGGATTGGGAAGTAGAAAGCGGTGCAGAACCTAAGCATCATTTAAGTAAACCATTGATAAAAATCAAAAAATATCCTCATTTAATGGACCATGGACCTCCTTCTGTTCGTCTATTTGCTTGCTCGGATCACCACAGCTCCATACTTCCTGTTCCAGTGACGACGTCAAAGGTTTCCATTATTGCATCCAATCATAGACCATAGTAGGTCTGCATTATGGTCAGTGATTGGCCACAGTCATGAAACCCCTGGGATCAGGACATAATCCCTGATCCAGAAAGTAGGATATGAGAGGGATCTAGCTGAGGAGTAGCAAGGGATCCATGAGGGGTGTATAGGTTTTTAAGGGCTTAGCTCCCATAAGGCCTTTTGCAAATGGTAGACCATATCACATTTTGGGGGTCATTTAGAGAAGATGATATGGATTGCATGGGCATATCCTGACAATTGCAACTTGTTCTAATTGGGACGATCCTAAATTGTGGCATATGAAGCGATCTCAGATATCATTGAAACCAGAATATTTCGAGGACCTATTAGAAGCTCATCTCCAGCTCAGCTCCCAGTCATCATCACCCTAATGTAATGTATCACGGCAAGGTAAATATTTACTCCATACCCCTGGCATATAAATTCCCTCATTACACATGCAAAGCTTCCTTACAACTGGATCTTGGGTGTTGGATTTGCAAGTAGTCCGCTTGTTTCCACAGTTCCATGAACGGAGCGTTGTTTTAGTAATTAAGCTGCCAATGTTAGCTGAGGAGACGGAGGAGGAAAAACATTAATTACAAGACACTGTTCAGATTAATTGGTACCTGAAGAAAATGGTAATGTATGCAGCGCCGCTGCGCTATCAAAGGAGGGTTTCATAGAAGGTGTGGTATTCATGTATTCAGGATGGTAATTGAATCCATGTCGGAAAATTGATTCACAAAAAGTGTTTTGTCCTCGCCGGCACTCAAGGAATACAAAGGAAATTACGGAGGGAATGAGAGATTTTATGGAATATGCTTTACACAAGACAAAAAGGTAATAAACAACATTTACCGGATTGACAACAAAACCGGTAGAGGAGGATTTTGTTGGCAAAGTAAAGGAAATCTCCTATCAAATAAGATCGTGATAAACCAGGGACGCTTGCTCATAGATCCAGGCACCATGACTGTGGTTATCCATGGCCTCCTTCCTTCTAAAATCAACTTTTTAAATATGTAAATGAGCTTGAAGGGCTATGGGCGTGAATCTGCAGCACAGAGGGGCTTTCTGGCATATTAGCATAATTTTAGAAGGAAGGGTTTAGTTGAGTTTAGAAGGAAGGATGCCAAACATAACACATCAACACAGTCACAATGCCTGGTTCTATGAGTAAGTATCCCTGGTTTATCGATGCAGATTTTCTTTAAGATGTCCAACCAATGATTGAGCATCTGCTCAATTACAATTCTGATGAGCAAGAATTGTTTATGTGCCCATTGTCTTAAAGGGGTTTTCCAGGAAAATTAAAAAAAAATACTTAGAATAGTTAAAGGGGTTGTCCACTTTCAGCAAATAACTGGTATTGTTTGAAAATTGATGTTAGACAATTTTACATTACTCTCTCTGTATCAATTTGTTGCTGTTTTCTAAATCTCTGCTTGCTGTCATTGAACAGTAAGAGTCATTGGGGCAAATTTACTTACCTGGTCCTGTTGCGATCCCCGGTCGGATGGTCCGACGAAGATGAAGTCTGGCGCTATTCATGAAGCTTGTGCGCGCGAGTTCCTGCATCCGTCGCTTCCCCGCCGGAGTTCACCTTCTTTTCGGTGTATGTGAGTGCATGTCTTGCAGCACAATTTGAAATGTTAAATCCTGCGCGTAGTCCGAATCCATCGGGTTGTCCTAGTAACACCCAGTTGGGGAGTAGCGTATTTAGGAAAGGAATTTGATAGCGCTAATAAAGATTATGATGATTATTATTATTATTATTATTATTATTATTAAGGCAGGACCCCATAGCAAACTTCTGAATGAGGTGCCACTTGCCCCTTAAGTGTATAATATATATAATTTCACATATACACAAATACCATATACACCCATGCATCATATACTGAGACATACAGTATATACAAATTACTTATGGATACACATTTAGAGCATATGCACATCACAAATATACACACACAGTATATTCACATCCAATACCCCAAATGCCGGGGCCCCCTTACACTGCGGGCCCCATAGCAGCTGCTCTGGCTGCTACCCCTGAAGTTACTCCCCTGCAGTTAGCAATGTATCCATACAGAAATGCCGTGTTGTGTTTCTCCAGATTCAGAAATTGTTACACATTGTAAATAAAAGAAAAAGAGAATTTTTTTTTTTATATTTTGTTTTTCCTTTAAACTATAAAAAGGTAATGTTAGGTCACTTCCTGTTTGCCTATTCAGTACACATATAGGTCAAGGCTGGAGGCTGCTCATTCACACAGTTTATGGCTTTTTCTCTGCTGCCTCCATTGTTCCCCTCAGTTTATGAGAATGAGAGTCACCACATCCATCTAGTCAGTGACATAATGACATGAGTGGACAGGTCACCGCTAGCCACAGGATGAGCTCACATCTCCTGCTGCTTTAAACTTCTACTGATGCCGTTAAGTCAACAGCAACTTCAAAGCAGGACACAAATGGAGGAGCTATCAGGAGATGGAAGACGCATGCAGACAGCTCCTCGGGTTTGATGTGATATTTACAAGATTCTCTCACTTTCCTAAGTATAATTCCAGCAGAAGAAATGTAAAAATACACATTTTCAAAAGGGACATAAAAAAAAAACTAAAAAAAAAATGTTTATGTTTTATTAAACCCATTAAAATTATGGTCTTTTTAGGACCAATTTTTGAGCACAAAATATTTTGTTTAGCTTTTATCTTTTTGCAGAGACTATAAAACATATTCTATTTATCACTTTGGTCTTGTTTTTCGTACGACAGGCTGCAGTTTTTAAAAGGTACCATTCGGGAGGTGGAGCTATGAATTTTTGATCTCATGGAAGGGGGGGGGGAGCGTTGCGTTGTCCAAAAATTCTTACAAAAAAGTGACACAGAATTTCGGAGCTGTATGGACACAGAATGGGGGCGGTGATATGGATGCACATTAGGGCCAGATCATGGCCCCCTTAGGTGTCTATTACACCTGGTTATGGACACGGCGCTAAAGATAGAGTACTGTAGGTCGTATTTGTTCCTGGATTGCGGATGTTCAGATGCACATCTCCAATGGAGATGTGGGGTGGGGGGTGGGGGAAATCGAGGATTGCCCCCCTCTCCACCTATCTAAGTGCTTCGGCTAGATTATGAATCCAGTGAAGTGCACAGTGGGGCATATTTACTTATCCGGTCCAGTCGCAATCCTGCGGTGCATTGTCCGACGAGAGGTCGGGTCTGCCGTGATTTACTAAGCCTGTGGGCCCGAGTACCTGCATCCGTCGCTTCTGCGCCAAGGTCCGCCGGAGTTCACCTTCTTCCTGGTTCATGTGAGTGCGTGTCTTGCGACGCAATTCTTTTTTTAAATTATGCGGTTTGTCCGAATCCATCGGGTTGTCCAACGGCCGCGAACCCTGATTTCTGTTGCATGCATGCCGACACAGATGCGCCACAATCCAATCGCGGGCGCCAAAAACCCGTGGCAATTTGGCACACATCGGAAATATTCATGAAACCCGACGGAATCGCGGACCCTTAGTAAATGAGCCCCAGTGTGTGCAAGAGACTGTAGAATTTCTTTTTCAATGTTTGATAGTTTCCAAAAAATGTATTTACGTGTTACCACTTTCTTTTTGTTTTCTATTTGTTTCAGTCCCTCGGGGGGGAACTTCAGCATGTGATTGTTTTATTGCCTGCATAGTACAATTCAATATTGTCTACTATTCATACATGACAGCCTGGAGGCCATTGTCGGTCCTGCAGCTTCATGACAATCTCTGGGCCTCAACCAAGATACATTGTTCAGCATTGGTTACAGCACCTAAGGAGCTGATCTGATAAAATAGAGCACTGAGAACAAGTTTCCTACTTTATCGTACTCCACAGTGGATGCCATAAGAGTAATGTACAATTACAGATCTCATTATGGAGTAATATTTTGATGCTAAATCAATCATTTTTGCCAATTCCACTCCCCCTGACCCGATATCCCAGTATCTCTCGGCTTGTTAGGTGGGTTTCAATCTGTGTAATATAGACCCACGATTCTGTGTTTACTTGATATAACATTGTGCAGGGACCTGTACTCTCTGCAACATAGTCACAAACTACCGAGAGACACTGGGGAGATTTATCAGACCGCTTTACTGGCATACAAGCTCGGAAATAGGCACATGAATAGGAATCAAACCAATCACCCCTCGTATGCCACCTCTACGCCAAGTGGGCATGAAGAGGCATGGGCAGCATGGGGCATTCCAGGAACTGGCACAGAATATATTGTACTTTTATTCCAGGACACACCATTTGACAGCACATGGTACACCCCCCTTCTCCTTGCCGTTTCCTTCACTACTCTCCTGTGCTGAAATTACGATTAAAGTATTGGACAGAGGTCTTGATGGGTGGCCGTGACTTAAAACATCATAGATAACTAATCACAGTGATCAGCTTACGGTCATCACACAGTCCAAATATGGCCACCTAAAAGACAGAGATAGAGATGAGCGGAACTAACATTAATGTGTTCGGTTTTCGAGCTAGGGGCATCAATTTGTCCGGACTAGCTGTTCGCCGGTTTGCGTAGCCAATCACAAATGCCAAATCAGCTCATCTCTAGCTAAGGATGACAGTCCTGACCACCATGCACAAATGTTATGGGCTTTACTTCATGACTACTAGGCATCTTGGAAAAAAAAAAAATTGCCATTGCAGTGGGTGACAAAAAAAAATGGACTGGTAATAGCTGTACATGTAGGAGGGCAAATTCAAAAAAACTAAAAAAAAAAAAAAAAACCTCTTTCATAAATCTCAGCCACGTTCCTTAGAAGAGATGTGTGAGTGGAGCCGTGTTAGCAATGATAAAGCCTGTGGCTACGGTTAAAGACATCCGTCAGACCTCTGACTGTAAAGTCGTTTCAAATTGCCAGGTAGGATGTGAAAAATGCGCAATTTTATTGTCCACTTTTATACCGTACACTAAATTACATGTTAACAAACCAGACTGTAAATGGTTTGTTCTCAAGCTCTCCATGGTACACTTAGCGGAAAAAGCTGAAGCGAAGCCAACAGACTGGGCAGGGCTTCATAATATCGCTTCATCCGTGGGAACGCAGCCGTGATAAGCCTTAGTAATTGTATCAATACAGAAGATACGACTAATGTGTGCGCCTAAAGGACAATGCCCTAATAAACAGATGGTGAAGATCCGACCACTGCCCACCATTGCATCAGGGTGAGAGGTTATACAGGGTAAGCTCTGCCAACTAAATCACATTTTATGAGAAAGCCCTCGCTGTCTTTATGGAGATGACCCCCAAACTGCACAAGGACCTAGATGAATAGATGTCCAGGTAAACAAAAGAGAACTCAAAGGGTCATGGGGTGAACGGGGTTAAAGGCAAGCAAAAGGCTCTCAGCTAGAAACACATTAAAAGGAGCTTTAGGAACCGGAGAGATTTACATATCATCCCGACTGGGAAACTACTTACCTAAAGATAATAGAGTTAACGAAAAATATAGAGATTTAAAAAGAACGAGGAGGAATGGCAAATGAAGGTTAATGTGGATAATGTAAGGTTATGCGCTCAGCCCCGGGAATAAAGGAATCATTTACTTAATGTGAGAACCCTGAGTCTGAATAAAACAAAGGGATATTAGTGGAGAGAAAGGGTTTTGTTAGGGTTTATATAGTTGTCTCTGGTTATCAATGCCAGGCAGCTGCTGGCAAAGCCCAATAACATTGAGATAGGATGTGTTAAAAAAAATCTTAGTGGATAGTTCTGCCCTTTTAGAAATCCCTAGTCAGAAATCACATGGAATATTATGACGAAGAGTCTTTTTTTTCTTTTTTTCTCCCATGTTCATGTATATTGTGTTGTGGCAGTGTTACTGCGGCCAATTCTGGATACAAAAAAAAAAGTGTATTGGTGTTTTGTTAAACTGTCTTTTCTAGGTAAATTTTGCCACCTTTTTTATGCTACATAGGGACTCATCTCAATCCCCACACCCTTTTCTGCTAAACCCCACCCCTTTTCACTTCAGCCCCACCCACATATTGGGAAACGTTCAAATCGGGAGCCTTTCCCAGGCCAGAATTTTGGCACATTTTATAAGTAAATGTGACCCATTGGTTCCTCCTCGATGAAAAATCTCCAAGGCTTCTCATCTCCTGTGCTGGCGCTTTTAATTACATGAATATTTGTTATAAGCTTAAAGGGGTTGCCCACTTCAAAGGACATCTACCACCAGGATGAAGGATTGTACACCAAGCACACTGACATACTGGTGTGTGCCCCCTCTGGCAGGACCCACTCCTCTCTTAGCTTTTTATGCCCTGGTTTTAACAAAAAAAGGCTTTTAAAATTATGCAAATTAGCCTGAGAGGCTCCCAGCTCCATAGGTGTTAATTGAGCCTGGAGCTCCTTGAGCTAATTAGCATAATTTTTGGCAGATTCTGCCAGATGGGACTGACACCAGTATGTTAGTGTGCTTAGTGTACAGTTCTTCATCCGAATGGTGGATGTCCTTTAAGCACATTCTTGCAAATAATTAATATTGTTTTTGTTATGAAAAGTTATTTCATTTTCTGATATAGTTTCTGAATAACTTTCTTCCAGTTTACTAGATCGCTGCTTGCTGTCTTTCTATAGGAAGCTTCTATGTTTACTTCCTGTAGATAAACACCGGTCCTTGGTCATGTGATGTCACACAAGTGAAGGGCGCTACTGCCCTGCACATGGGCACTACCGAGGCCTTACGAACCTTAACCTTGCATGGTATTTAGGAGTATTGGCCACTGGCATCAGGAGGCCTAAGCCTCACGAGTGCCAGCGTATAAAAATCTCCCAAAAAAATTTTAAGCACTATTTTTATATGCCTACATTTTCCAATAAATATAAAGAAGATAATGTGTATTACCAACAACAGGGAGCCAATCGTATACCCCAGCGCCTACATTTCCTCCATAGAGGTCGGTTGACTGCTCATTCGGCTGACAGCCAACAGCTGTTCCCCCTTCTATACACACGTTGAGCATGGGAGAGGGAAGTTCACTGTTGCCGATCCCTTGAGGATCGGGCATGTGCAATTTAATATGTCCAATATTTCTTTTCCCCAATATTATTTGGTAAGAGAAGGTCTCCCACGACTTGGTGGGTTCATCTAAGGTTAATCCACCTTAGCTGCCTTTTAGACCAGACATAGCACTTTCCTTATTTTTTATTTTTTTCTTCCTACCTGTGTAAGAAAAATAAGCAGAAAGTTGGAGATTTCATCTAGCATGATGTGATGATAGCACTAACAATGTCAAAGTAAAACTGTGTGTAAAAACAGTGACAATCTGCCACCTGCCAAGAGCTTCTCCCGAGGGATACATTTTAGCTTCACGGTTCTTGCTTTTCTCAACACAGACAGCACACAGAGAAAATAAAGGGTGTCATGGTGGATTGGATACGCAAAACATTTTTGTGAGATTGCTTCTGTAAGAGGAAGGATGACACACGGGCAACGAGGAAATGTGAGATTTTCGGTAAATTGTTACCCAAGCCAAGGTTAGAAGGGGATTAACAACTTCAAGAAAAAGACTAAAAATCGAATAAAATGTATCTGAAAATATTCTTGTGGAAAGGTAAAAACAGACCCTAAAAGATACAAAACTTATGACAAATAGTTTATGCTAAAGATTTAAGCCAGTTGAAAACCCTAGAAGTAGTAATGGCTGCCAAAAATATCTCATCGTAGAAGTTGAACATTAGGGCTCAAGGGGTTAGGATGGAAATCTATGAAATGTCAAGGAGTTAGGTCGGCCAACCTCGAGAGGGGCTGTCTGACGGGGTAGACCTTACTAGAGCATGTTGGCCGATATTGGTGTCCTCTATATAAGACATAGAATATGATATATTTCCAGTGCAGGTCTTAGCACCTTCTACTGCACAACAATGAACAACAAGCAAAAAAACAAAATCAAATGTCTGACCCCATTTATCAGGAATATGGAGTTCTCTATACTGTCACTACAATCCCAGCCTACTGTATATGATGGAGGAATATAGCTAGGAGCTCAACTTGGCCAAATCTGTTAATCACATACAACTGTGGTAGTCAGAGCCCTCTCTGTGGACACCCGGGCAGTCAACCAAGGACACAGTTTACCAGACAGGTTGAGTGACTAAAGGCCTCCTCCTGCAGTCCTGGGTAATCATGGGACTGCATGGGAATCAAGAAGATGTGGACACAGCTGGATTATCACTGGAGCTCCTACCCTTCTTCTTGTCCAAGGGGACCCTGGAAGGAAGCTACAATGATAAGTACTGTTGAAAGAAGGAAGGGAAATTTGGATTATGCCCTCAAGGCGCCAATACGATTGAAAGCTGTGGCAGAGTTGCTCATTAAATTACCATTTTGGCACCTTGTGATAAATCTGGGATTTTGGCAGTAGTTTGGGCACTCGGCCACTGAAAGGTTCACCATCGCTGCCACAGAAAGTGAATAGAGTGGGATTGTGCATTGATGCACTACCTTAAATCCATTCAAATGGGGGGGGGATAGTGCCCCTTTCTTCACAACTGATTACAGTGCACTGAAATGATAGATATCTTAGCATTTGGAACTTCTTTATATACATAAGTTAGCTGGAAGAGTGAGGATTATGACTGTAATGGATCTCATTCTATGAATAGCAGGAGATAGCGCCAGAAGATAGAAACTGCCACCTGTATCCTAAACCTTACGGCAATGAATTAACTCATCCATACACCGTTGTATTTGGTAACATAAGGTAATCCGATCCATCTTTCACTTTCCCTTACAGTACAGAGTTGCATCTCCACACGCTATCAGAGGTTTCACTGAAACCAACGACCCAACCACAACCCTATAAAATGTCACCCCTTTGTCGCGAAAGACAGACGAGATGTAATACACGTTCCTTACAGTTTATAACCCAGCACAATAATTTAGCAGAAAATGCTAATTTCATTCAAATGATTGCTAAAATTTTTGAGCCTCCGGCAACTGAACGCGTTATTGGCATCAGGAAAATTATGGAATTATGGCAGGTCGCATACATATTTTAGGATTATTCTTTTCAAACGGATTTATACATTTAATTATGGTTACATATGAGAGCTGGAAATAGATTCGGAGCTAGGATGTAATATTAATAATGTTTCTGGAGGTTATTATGCTTATTTATACATTATACATAGGGATACCAAAAATTTGCATAAACCATACATTTAAATGGACATTATACATAATAACCCCTTTGTAGCCAGAAAAAAAAATTCCTTAGCCGGCAGTTTCGGAAACGGCTTCCTTTTGCGCTGTAGGTCGAAATTGCATCTTCGAAGGTGGACGTAGACATTTAATCATATGGTTGCGGTTTTGATTACGATAACTTCTACCATTGTAGATTTGGGGTAAACATAATATAACCAGGACTATAATGGAGCCTAGAGCTTAAATATTAGATTTCTCTATCTTTCTTCCTCACAAGTTACCCTAAAGAAGAGATAAACATCTGGGTATAAAGTTTAAGAGGAGCCAACTTTTTTACCTCCATTAATTGGTGGTGCTCCGCCGATTCCGGTGTAGTTGAATTTTTTTTTTCTAGCCCCCAGCATTCCTGAAGAACTAGTGTTCTTATGTTTAGTGCCCCCACTATTAGGTGGGCGGTACAAGGCTGTCTGCTCCAGCCCTCTTGACAGTAGGGAGACCAATGAACATATTGAATGGAAAAACTAACAGTAATGACTACTCTGGATTGGGCTGGAGAAAAAATTCCAACTGTTTCGGAATCCGTGGAGTTAAAACTATTGAAAGATTCAGAAAGTTAGAGTTTGTGGAGGTGGTGAAAGGTCCTCTTTTTCTACAGCAGTATAAGTCACTGTGGAGGTACAGGGTTTAGTTCAGTAGAGCCATGGTTGGTCCATGAAATTTTTTCATGACCTGTATTTTTCATGGCCACCTGAGTTGCCCTTACGCACAAAATTTCTGTGAATATCTGCAATAGGTGCCACCTTCATTCATATTGCACCTCAGACCATATTCATCTTAATGAAACTGAGCAGCAATACCAGACACAACCCATCGGCACCTGCAACACAACGACGTAGCCATATTATTATAATTTTGTGCAAACCCTTTTTTTCAAGGTTTCTTTATTGAGAACACAGTTAGGCCACCGAATCAGATTTTGAAAATCTACCAAAACCAAATAATTATGCTAATGAGCCAAAGGCTCATTTGCATCATTGTAAAAGTTGATTTCAGAAAGTGGGAGGCCATGGATAACAAATATAAGATTACCCCAGTCACGGTGCCTGGATCTATGAGTAATGTCTCTGGTTTATCCTGATGGATTTTGATGGTAGATTTCCTTTAAAGAGACATGTCAGATAGGTTCTGCTTAAACAGCACCGATCCAGATTTACACAAAAGGTCAGGCTTTATCATTTTGCCTTCATGATGATAAATAAATTTGATGTCGAACTTTAAACTTTGACCTGTTCAACTTCCGAATGATCCTTATTGAGGAGGGCAACGCTGTATGGACATGACTCAACTGAAGGCCTCCACCATCGCTCCAGATATGAATTATGGTGCCTCCAGTTGTCATTGAAACAGATTAAACCGAAGCGAAAATACTACAATATACAATCAATTATGTCTCAAAGGGCAGCACCAAGGCGGATTTGATGGATGGTTCACTAATTAAAGGGCATGGGTTTTCTGCGTCGGATACTTCAATTTGCAACATTTGTCAGTTGAAATCTGTAATATTTTGACCTATCAAAATTATATATTTTCCGGCAAATTGCCAGGTTGTCAGAATAATCGCTTGGTAACTGATGTTGGACGCACTTTATATCAAAGACAGGCTGCAATGCCCTGCAATCAGATCACATTGTAAATAGCAGAGTCATGTTCTGACGAGATGTACGGCAGAGATTTGCCATGGTATTTTGCTGATGACTAATTAAGCTGATTTTAAAAAAAATAAAAAAATCAGATTGCATGAGAAACCAACTGCTCACAAGTATGTGGCTCCCCTGTCTTCAACTACAAGTAATTGACTAGGTACAGAGATATTCTGTTTTTTTGTTTTTACGATGCACTGTCCTTAGGAAAGGTGATCAATATCCAATCAGCTGATTGAAGAGATCAATGTATTCTACTCATTACTGCTTACCAAGCACAGCGCCCTACATTGTATAGTGCTGTGCATGGTATGCACCATCCATGAGGCGAGTTGAGCCGCTTGCCCCAGGCAGCACCATTTGCAAAAAGATGAAGGGCTGCATCAGGGTTGCAGTAACCTACTACAAAGCAGAATTTGACTCTTTAAAAAAGTGTTCCCTAAAACCAAGTGTGAAACACTGCATGGAGAACCCGCGGGCTAAAAAATAACCTGATGCAACACAACTGTATGCGGTGGAGAAGGCACCATTCTACAGCTCGCCTCAGGCAGCAGATCATTCAGGTTCATCTGTGAGTATAACAGTGTAGTCCCACTTTCTTATGTGGGACTCAACTGCAACCAACCCATGTGGCCAGCGTACAAGACCTCTTGGGCCTGAGGACAGCAACCAGGATTTCACATGAAAGGAGATGGATTAATTTGGTAGGTTGAGAAGGTGAGAAAGTAGTTAAAGAAAATAATGTAATCCAGCAATTAAAATGTCTTAATTAATGCTATAATAAAATCATGGATTTAATGATGAGCAATGGAGTAATAATTCTACAACCCAACGCGTTTCATACCTGTATGTTTGACTGTACAAGTCTGAAATGCGTTAGTATGGAGAATACTGTTAAGAATATTTTGTGGGTCTAAGAGGAAACCAAAACAACCATACATATAGCAGACAACATACAACCTTCAAACATATGTTGTCCTTGGTTGGATTTGAACCTAGGACCCCTTTGCTAACCACTGAGCCGCCGGACCATTATTGGATTCAATCTGCCTTATAAAATAGTAATTGGAATACTCTCTATATTCTATACACAGCAGGTTAATATAAGGTGCCTTGTATAGCACAGAGGTCAGCAGAAAGCTCTGGGCATCATTACATGACTGATGGAATATACTGGAACAGTAATGTTTTCTATTGTAGCCATTGCCATTTCTTCTAGATTTTATTTGCTATGTTAGACCTGTGTCACGCTAGATATTAAAAAGAATCAGTCACGGCAGGACAGATTCCTCTATCAGTGAAGTATGTTCCTCTGCGACTTGTGAGCTTTCTCTCCTACTGCGACTCCGTAAATATCATTCCTTCAATTCTCTTTTGTCAGATATTAAAAATTCTGTTCTGTTTTTACAAAAAGTGCCTACCAGAAAGTAATGTCCTTACCGCTACCACAGCCCCCGTACACCAAACCTCAGATGTTCCTGGTTGTACAGTGAGATATCTTTCTGATCTATTTCAATACCAAGCCATATCATGTTCAGAGGAAAAAGATCTAAAATCTTAAGATCATTTCTTAGTATTTTTTATTTTGGGGGGTGGGGTGGCGGCATGATGGCTTATATGAGGTTTTCCAGTTCGAGAAAAATCTACTCAAAACTGGTCTGCTGAGGGCCAGATCCATAATAAAACCGTTCTTACTATTCCCACTCTGGTAGCACCACTACCGATTCATGCTACATTCCATTTCCTGTGTATCTTCCGATACCACAGGAAACAGGTTTCTCAGCCAATCTCTGATTGTAGTTTGTCTCCATCACCCATTGGCTGAATGACCTTCCTTGGTGTCTTCTGTGATTTTGCGAGACGCAGAGAGATCTTTGGGAGATCTTTAAATTTCATTATTTTACAATTATCAGCCACCACCAGTCTTCTCAGTGGAATTTTTTTTATTACATTTTTACAGACTTTTCAGGAATTTATGGATGGATTTCAACCTCTTTGAGAACACTCATTCATTATCTGGCTACTAAGAACACCTCCTGCTCTAAATGACCATGAACTCCCACGCGTAAGCACTGATTTTAATGGATATTATTCTATATAAATTAGATAATTGACGGTCAGGTACTCAACTACCACTCCTAACCCTCACGCACAAGTGTACTCTGCCATGTTCTGAATGGATATAGTGGAGCAACAAGCCACTGCCAGGCTTTGAAAAAAAAAACGATTTGCCATGTTGTAATCCTTCATTTTGATCCTTCTTTTGCCCAATTTCTACTAACGTCAGATATTTATCTTGTGTTGCCGAAATTGGCAAATTTAGGCAAAGCTAATAGAATGTAAATGGCCAACACCAGGGATCATATCGAGCAGATAAGCTGTAAAACAAAGAAAACTTTTAGCTTGCAACTTTGTACCTTTAGAAAAAGACAAGAATCGGCTATAAATTCTGTTCACACTTTTAGCAATTAGCAGAAAGGGACGGCTATATTTATCTGTGTTTTATGTGTCAGATCGAAATATATGCCAGACCGAGTACTGAAAACACAATTAGAGCTGGAGAGAGGAGGAGTGAATGGAAGGTTTCCCGATTTGTTCTCTGCTTTTGCCCTTCACTCTTCCACGAGGTCACGGCTAGCTGAAGCTGATGTACCAACTTGGCAAGACGGGGAAGCGGTGAGATAATGTGTTCAATAGCCAAGGAAAGGGAGTGTACAGGTGAGTCAGGATGAGATAATGCACGGCACATGAAACGTCCTCCAGTCCACACAGATTTCATTGAGACAGATTAGATTACATAGTCTGACCACAACATGACTGCACACGGTTTGCAGAGCATAAAGTGCCCGCTCCAGAAACTAGATGCAACAGATGAGATTTTAACTTTCATATTGAAATTTTAACATAAAAGCTTCAGTGCATTAGAGCGGAATGGAGTAAAATGGATCCACAGAAATGTTTACAAGAGCAGATTTGTGGGCGGCAGTGACCTGTCTGCTCCTGGGATTATGTAACCGTGGAGAGAAGCTCACATGACAGGCTTGAAAATTTGGCAAAAAACAAACAAACCTGAAAGCTACAGACCAACAAAGGATGGAACAGTGTCCTAGCAACACAAAGCATTCAACTATGTAAATGAGCTCTCCTTTAGAAGATAGAAAATTACTCTTGTGCCCCCTATAGATAACTACTCGGTAAGTCAATGTTCCACCCATCCAGTGTCTTCAAACAGTACGTGTCCCACCAAAGCTCCGTCAAAGGAATCTCATCGAGGCCACCAATACCCTGTTCTTTGTGGACCCCAACAGTTGTCTATACATGAGTATTTAGTTGGGTAATAGTTATAGTCTTGGTTCAAGGCTCTTTTATGGGTCAGTCTTGACTGCCTATGAATGGCATAAAAAATGAGAAAAGATCATTTGAATACATTTTAATTTCCTTGCCATTCTGACTCTCTATATGCATTGGTCACTTGTTTGGCCAACAACTATTTCTCCAAATACATGTCCCCATGGTCCCATCGTCCAAGCTTGAAATGGAAAAATGGAAATGAAACTCTGGCTAGACACCTCCGACAGCAGCCTCTTTTCTGGAAACAAAAGCTGCATATTCAAAAAATACAATTCTTTCCCCAATTCAATAATCCCTGCATCCCCACTTCTGACTTTGGACTTCTGTAATTAGGGAAAAGTCTGAATACTTTGATGCACATCTCAACTGAGAAAAAAAGGTTGTACATATTAAAACCAAAGTTCTGTGCCAATCCTTCATGCCATCATCTTCCATCGGGAGTCAGAAGCCCCTCAGTTCATAGTGGTCAGGTTTCATCAAAATCGGCACAACTAGCCACCGCCACTCATCCGAAATGGCTAAATGGGGATAGAGAAGGTTATGAAGGCACAAAGCATCTTGTAATTTTCACTCTTATTAATGTTCTCTTTAGAAAATGCCTTCAAGCCTTCATCTCGTTTCTTCAAAAGTTCCTCTAAAACCTGAATGTAATTGTATTAATTAGAAGTAATTATAAAATATAAGAAACAATTCAGAAGCCGCTCGTCCTGTGCACACAGCGCAGCTAATAATCCTGTAGGAGAAGATACAGGCCTAATAACTTCTGGGTGGTAGCGGCCGGGCGGCACTGACTATTAGCTGGATTTATTAGAGTGTGATTTTATGTTACGGAGGATAAATTAAAACGTATAGATCTGTATTGTGCCTCGTAAGGAGTAGACTCGTTGGGCTCAGGTGCACATTGCATCAGATACTCAGTGTGTGGCAGGAATTGATAGATTCCATTTCGTCTCTTCTGGTGCCTCTAATCTACCTAAATGAATGAGATGTGAGTCACCTCACGCGTTTGGAGTTTAGACGCTGCCTTTCTCCTCTACGACTCCCACAAGTGGGTGCCATAAATTCGCACAGCACAACCCTATGCTTTCTTTTCCATCCCTTTCGTATATATAAATTAATCTCTTCTTCCGCGTCCCGGCCTCACCACTTATTTTCTTTGCTTGAAGCTGTCTCTGTTCAGCTCCAATTATCTCTACCACTCCCTAGTAAGTGATGCCTTTAACTACAACCCGTAATAGAGGCCACTCCAGGGTGACAGTGATTGACCAGCAATATTCATGGATCCTGATTAACCCAACTTCATCATGCTCTTAAGTGGGGAATCTGGACAGAGATATATAACTTCATTAACAATTACATTTCCAGAGGGGATAGCGCTGATCACTTTCTGAATATTATCTGCAGAGAGGGCACAAGACTGTTCATTTGTATGTGGGAGAAGAGGGAACTTATTAAGAAGATAAATGTCAAACCTATAATACTTATTAAGTCCTTCTCCGAGTTCACTGTAACCAAAATATCAATGTATTCACTTATTGAATTATTTTCTCCTAAAACTTCAATATGTACCCCCTCACTACATATGCATCCATCTGTTTCAGTCCATGTGTCCACCCATTTATCCATGTTTGCGTCCATCTTTAGGATTTAATCAACCATCCATCTTTCTACACGATCTATACATCTCTAGTATCTATCCATTCCGGCATCTATCTAATGCACACATATCATACACAAGGCCCATGGGCAAAATCTGACCTGCCACCTCATTTGATGTGAACCACAAGCTTTTGGATGCAGCTTGTAATTCAGTTTGACACTTATAATCTATCCATCCACCTATATGTTTATGCATCCAAGCATCAATCTATACATATATGCAGTATCAATCTAAAGTCTTTGCAGAGGCATCCATCTATCTACAACATGCATCTATGCGTCTAGCTATCTCCAATATCTAACGTGTCTATAGATGCATTCATATATCTACAAGGCCCAACCATCTACAGTATCCACCCATACATCCATCTATATGTCATTAGACGCATCCATCCATCTACAACACCAAATCATGCTTCTATTTATCCATCTATATCCAATATACAAAGTGACTTTAGATGTCTTCATGTATCTACAAGACCCATCCATCTACTGTATCCACCCATAAGTCCATCAATAAGTCCATAGAGGCATCCATCTATCTACAACACCCAATCATGCTTCTATTTATCCACCTATAGCCAATATCCAAAGTATCTATACATGTCTTAATATTTCTACAAGACCCACCCATCTACAGTACCCACCCATACGTCCACCTATATGTCCTTAGAGGCATCCATCTATCTACAACACCCAATCATGCTTCTATTTATCCATCTATATCCAAAGTATCTAAAGATGCCTCCATGTATCTACAACATCCATTTAAACTTCTATCTATCCGTCTATATCCGATATCTGGAGATGCATGCTTATATCTACAATACCCATACACACAACCATCTATCCATTCATTAATCCAGGAGTTCATTTATCCATCTCAATTTCACATACACCTATGCACATAAGATATCTTAAAATTGTAACTGGGCAGCAATACTAAATATAATATAAAATAATTTTATAATAACAAAGATAATAATAAACAATTATTAGAAAAAATATTAGAAATCCTCTCTACAGAGTCTTTATGTGGCACCAGACATCTATGTATTTAACTCAGAGTTTCCCTTAATAAATATATGTAAATATTTTTCTGTCTCTATTCCAATATAATAGGAGTCAAGGTGAGCTCATATACATAATGGAGTCACACTAGTCAAACATTTCCGGCACTCCACATATTATCACCATTTCATAGCTCTCACATTTTTTGAAACCCTACAAAATCAACGAAAATAACCCATCATTGTTACGATACATTCTTACTACTATGCAGATGCATAAAGGGGTGTTTATACAAGTAGCAGGTAAGTAAACCTTCCAGATGATAAGCCTTATCAGTGTAGGGCACTGTGCTCAGGCACACACTGTACAAACACTCCGAGTGGTGACCTCAACCAGTCATGGCCCAAGCTGAAAAATGGATATATGCCCTCTGGAGAGGGGGAGAAGAGGTTTCTCGTCACCCATCAGAATAGAGTAGTAAGTCATGATTTTGCCCTGACCACCCCATTCATCACCTATGGGCCAACTGGAGATATCTGAGTACTAGGCTTGGATCTCTCTTTGCAGTACCTACAAATTGATGGAACGTTGCATGCCTGACCTACTGGTCTATTCATTTGTTGGTCTGAGACAGAATGGTGGTCACATATTTGCACTACTGAACCATTATATCTCCCACAGTTCCAGTATCTTCACTGGTCCCATTTTTTAAAAATAATTGAGCAACCATGACAGGGAACTGTTTTGGGTACTACGGGAGCATGCTGTCTAGTGTAAATACTAGAATGAAGAAGGTCTACTGTTTGGATGACCATACATTTTGGATAAAAGATGGCAGAGCTCACCAATTGTCTTGAGTCTATCAGAGTATGCAATGTGTATGGTGATGTGTGCCTCAATGACAGAAGACGTTATCAAGATGATCTTTTTTTCTTAAGGAGCATAATACGCTGTTAAAACAGGCTGGTGTAGACCGTTCGGCTATTCTACATGTATGGCCAGCAAAGATGAGCGGACTTGATGAGTCCAGGTGAGTTCCCTTGGCCAATCATAGCCATTGCTAGTAGCAGTTAATGTTCATTTTCCAGTTTTGCTGTTTGGACGCCAACCATTTTTATAACTAGAAGAAAGGGCAATAGGTCACTATGGACCTACCGCTGACCCTTATTTGGATCTAAAAACAAATTTATAGAGTAGAAGTTACATTTTTCTTCAATAGAATTTTTTTATCCGGTAGTTACTGTACTCATTGTGTCATTGCTCTCTAATTTCTTTGGTGTCGTTATTTTATTTTAAGTGATGAAAACATAAAAAAAATATATTGCCCTCCCCGGTATATGGCCCATTTAACATACATTATACATCCACATTTCAGAGAGCTTTGTCACCATGTTTTTCCCCTTTCTTGTAAGTTTTTAATTGTAATGGCGGCAGATAAAGTCTCAGCTTCATCATGTGATTCTGTTTAGTCGACAAAAACATCAGCTGCGAAAATTAAAATGATTCCCAGCCGTAAAGGTGCCCGTTTAATAGAAATCCACGGCTTAATGAACTGGAATGGAAAAGGACTAGCCTTTCCGCATGACTGAAATATTAATTGTGAAAAGGATTCCAAACTCTCATCTCCTTACCGGAGCTCAACAACACAGACCAAAAATATTCTACTTGGGTGGCAGATTATAGCCACGCACTAAGTCTCTAGGCAACAGGATTGTCTAATATTTAAATATATTTATCATTTCTTATGACATTTTATTCATTTTTTATTACATCATGCCCCAAAGACGTCAAGTTTCATGGTGTCTCTGGTATTTGTTTGTGTAGACTTGGGTTGACTGAACCTAATAATTTTGGCCGGACCTACTATGTGGCTGCATAGCACAGAGGGCTCTGGTTAGGTCCCCACAGCTCTTCTGGGTCATTAGCATAATTTTAAATGTTGAATTTAGAATAAGGAGGCATACATTGTCATGGTGCCTTCATCTATGAGTAAGTGTCCCTGGTTTATCATGATGGATTTTGAAGGTTGATTTTCGTTAAGGTTGTCATCAAAGTTGTTTGGCTATGACTTATTCCTTTCACTTTGACCCCGGTGTGCATTCATAGATATTACTCCCAAACGTTCATCTCCAATCTAATGCCACGTTTACACTTATCTTGGAGTGGCTTTGAGGCAAGTACAATCTCTTGGTGGAAAATATGACCAAGGACCAACATCTTCATGGAGCGTGTATGCTCACTCATCTTTGACGAGATCTCATTTTTTCTCCGACAACCCAATAAATAAATAATGTGGACATGTTGGGAAAACTTCATGGGAAACTTCATGTGGCCAAAACTGTATATATTCAGGCACCCTTTGGCCCCTATAAATAGGCAGATTTTGGCTTGGATTCACACAGGTTACACCAGTTCTCACAATTTGACCAGATTATTTGGTTGTGTAAACTTTACATATCAACAGATAATTACTATCTACAGTTTGTATCTATTGTCCACCCTCCTAGACAACCTCAGATTTACAAGGACGGTTACAGAAGGAACAGTTCCGCTTGTTATTGTGACAACATGTCCTACATTTACAGCAATGAGGAAGTCTTTTGTTCGTTGTTCCAATTTTTTTTTTTCAGTTACGACAAATTACCAAGGGCAAGCATACCAGCGACACAGCGCACTCATCTGCCACCCTCTAGAAGAACATATGAGAGTAGGAGATCTAGGCATGGTACATAGCAAAAGCTCAAAACTACAGTAAATTTTTCATGTACTTTAGATGCAAAATATTTCTTCACATTCCTGATGAAGAGCTAGAACAAACCATACTATAAAGCTGATGGGTTTTACAGGTGTCTAACACTTGACTTGTTTGCCCATCTTTTATTGATGGTCTTGGCTTCCTATGGCCTTTTCGCCAGCATGGATGCCCTAGAAAGAGAAATTAGATTGTACACCCTATACCAGTGATGGCGAACCTTTTAGAGCCTGAGTGCCCAAACTTTAACCAAAAGCCACTTACTTATTGCAAAGTGCCAGCACAGCAATTTAAGCAGCGATTTATTTCTCCTTGTTCTTTGACAACTTTCAATCAAGGACACCAACGCAGTTGAAAGGAGGAGGGCAAATTCGCCTATCATTGTAGGAAGATTCGGTAGGAAGAGTCTTTGAGTCCTGTCTGGTGAACTTCATGATGGGGTGATGGCCTGGGTGCCCACAGAGAGGCCTCCGAGTGCCGCCTCTGACACCAGTGCCATAGGTTCGCCACCACTGCCCTATACACATAGAGAAATGCTAATAATGCGGACAGATTGAAGACCACTAAGATTTATTGGAAAAAAAAAATAATCAAGAACTTTATTCTAGACTGGTAGCCAAGAGAAGCCATTCAACTTAAGAAAACAAACCATTGTCCGGGTCAGGCAGCCAAACCTGAACTTGATCGTTGGGTCTGTTCATCTCTAAATAGGATATTAGTGTGATCCTAATCGTCTATAAGACTACCTATTTCATTTTTCGAAGTCTATCAGCACATCTACCGATAGAGAGTTGTCCATTCCTGCGAAAATCAATGAGTCTAGATAGATGAAGGAGCAGGTTACATGCTTCCCATATAAGTCTTTGGGGAGGTAACAATAGAGGAGGAAGAAACTGCTGATTTAGAGTGAACCACCAATCCACAAAGATGCAGTTGATGGCTATAGTTATGTACTAGTAATATTTGATGAGTATAGCCTGAACGTGAAGTTCTTTGTACCATGCCATTAGTATGTCAGGTGGTATAAAGGAAATCTTACACCAACCTCACCCCGACTATTGTAATAACAAGCCCCATACAATGTCCACACTTCTTAGAGTCATGGAACTGATACAGCACATCCTTTTGCACCAGTGGGCTTGATTCTTAGTACTATTGCTCACTACTGCTGTATAAGTTCCTCCATGCTGCCAATGCTTCTGATTGTATCCTACAGAGAGATCATGTAATATCTATGTGTGTATTGGAGATATCATAACAGATGGTCCTCCACTGAATTCAGGGACAATTGAGAATAAAAGACTCTGCAGAAGACAAAAGTTTAGATATATACAGAATACAGATCATATAATTGACCACCACTGGTGGGTGATGCTTCTGCTATTTACAGCACTGTGACCATTCTTTATTTTTCCGTCCAATCTGATGAAATCCGTAACAAAGCCTGGCTCTAGTGATTCCATAACCTGGAGCTCTGTACAAGGCCATCATAACAGCTCTGTGTTATACAGTATAACATTGTGCCCGGGACCTTTCATCACTGTAAATCATATCCGTTACGGTACAAGGACAATGTTTTGTATTGTATCTTGAGATCTTTCTAGACACATTTTGATACTTTTATTTTGATTATTTTATTTGATACTATTTAGTCTATGGATGATTATTTTTAATAAGGAAACACATGACCAGGATGGAGTTTTGCACATTAATCTAGAATATTGAATTGCTATATCATAGTTTTGTAAAAAATCGGTCCTTAAAGGGATCATAATACAATGTGAAACAACATGCCGTCAGTTAATTATCCTCAAGAATTCCAAATCTTGGACCATCATCTATCTTGATTGTAAAGGAACCACAGTAGTGTATTCTTTATTACTTTTTCCTACACAGTAATCCCGTTTTTTTCAAATGGATTCTTGGGGGTTCTGTGACCCATTCCAATCCCATGAATACGGAATATTCCATAACTTTATGATCTGTGAAGATTGGAAGTCTTTCTAAACAAGAAGAGACCATCATTGCAACCCCTTTACCGCTTTGGGACTTTTGGGCAACCTGAGCTACAAGAATTAATATTATTATCCAAACTTAAGAGGGTTACTACCTAATTTGGAACTTATAGCAAAGTCCAATTTTTAATATTGTGGAGGTCTCAGGGTCCAGACCCCTCCTCCAATCATCAGGTGATGGGTAATGCTAGCGGAAAAAAAAAAAGAAGAAGCCGGTGGCCCCTTAAACAATGTGCAAAAAGAACCAAGCCAAAACTAGGTATTTTGAATGAATATAGCCTAAACATGAAGTTCTTCATGAGTTGAGCCTCTCGCCTCAGGCGGCAGGGGGGGGGGGGGAAGCATCTGGAGCACAGTAAGCCACTACAAAGCAAGAAAGGCCACTTAAAATACTTACTAAACAGAGAAAGGATCTCTTAGCCGATTAACTGATGTCGTCTGCATAGACAGGAGGCACTGCATGACCAAGGGGGCAACTTTTTATATTTGCCTCACGGACAAGCGAGGCTACGATCTCCCTGTCTCCTCCCCATGCAACTAGTATATGTCAGGTGGTATAAAGGAAATGCTTTTGGCTTTGAAACAACCCCCCCTTCCCCCAAAACGACTATTGTAATAACAAGCACCTGTATTCTCCACAAACTCGAGTCATAGACCCATTACATCACATTGTTTTTTCAGGAGCTTTGTACATTTTTGGATATCTGCTCCTGCCCAAAAAGTGATGCAACAGTTTCACAACATCTCCCATCTGTAAGGGGTGAATGATGGTGAAATCTGCTCCGTCATGCCAGGAAAAACTCTCTGGAACGATGATCTACAAAAAAAAATTCTGGTTTGGAGAAGCTTTTGGATAGATTTTTGTTTTTCCCCAAATGCAATGAAATTCTTAGAATCTGTTTTCAGTGACTTCATAAAAGAGGGATTATATAACTATTCTAGATTATTGAAAACTCACAAAACAACAGGGTGTTAAGCAGTTGGGGGAGTGTCACTGTCTAGATGGGGGTGTGGCCCTGACACTGTGCCAGACACACCCCTTCGACAAGAACAATGGTAATGCCTAAATGTCTGGGAGGAATAACACAAGAACGACACTACTCAAAACTAGAAGTCAAGATGCTTGAGAATTGTTATTTCATGTGGAACGTGATTATTTACTAGAATAAATATGTTGTGGGAGTTTTCTTCTTTGGAAGGTTTTTTTCATCCATGAAACCAATAACATTGCTGGTTCAGGGGCTTAAACAGATGTGGAAACAAATTGTGGCCTCTGCTGGCATTATTGTCTTTAGAATGAACATATATGCAAATAAGAATTTGAGTGTCAAGTGGGTGGTCCCCAGCCAGGAAAGTGCTCTGACTAGCCCCTGTAAAGTTTGAAACATGATTCTCATCAATCCACTCCAAAGAAATGCATAGAGCAGGGATTATGGTGAACACGCTGAGCACATGCCAGACTCAGAACCGCCCACTGGGCACTTACCAGCTTGTTTGCATGTCCCTTAGTTTGTTTTCTCTACAGTTAGACCTCAATTAACAATATTCTTTATTGTCTGGTCGGTAGGAGAAAACAACCTGTTTCAAATGCCAAGTTCCTACTAACGACATTCACTATTATGCAAATTATCCCTGCTTATATAATGCAAATCAATTACACTAAATGATCGGGTTAACTACCTCAGGCAAGCACTTTTCTATAGACAGATCCCCTGATCACAAGGTGCCCTGCTGCTGTTACTCCAGTGATCTCCATTGATCAGTGGTGGAACATGTGTTCAATTCCTCTGCAGTGCCTCCGCAGGAGACATATGGCATTACACGATAGCCTGCTGTTTATTATATACACCCCACCCCCAAGAAAAGGACTGCTCTGTGTAGTCATCCCCCTGCTTTTGGATTGCAAGTGAAGGTTGTAATTTGACATGGACACCCTCTAATAACAATTTCTTTCCTAAACTAGACATCCCCATTAAATCTTCTGTAATTTCAGAGCCTGCAGCTCCAATAAGATGGATAATGTTGTGATGCGTATAATACAGTCAGTGTTTTTATGTCTAGTTCTATGCTGCTATAGGTCATATTTTAGGGTTGCCAGGCTTTCGGATAATTCACAGGAATTTAATTGCTTGGTGCACATGAGCCGGCGAGCGCTGATGGTGCAGAATCATTGTTAAACGGTTATTGAAAATCTCAGAGGCTATTCCATTCCAAGAATATTTTACTTACTAAACTTCTTTATAGAAAAATAAAATGACAGACATGTAATCCCAAATATACAAGAGATTGGCCCTTTGTTGTATTGAGTCTAGAGATTCGCCCATCAGGATGGGATTAGTTCTCTGGATGTATATATATGGAACACAGCTGAACTTTTTTTTATGTTACAATAACATAATTAAGCACAGTGACCCGATTCTCTCCCTAGTGCTACAATGGGTGGGACATAAGGGGGAGGGGGTGACATCTGACCCCTGCTGGGATGACGCAGACCTCTGACTGGCTGCAATGGTCACATGCCGTTGAGGATCGGCAGCATGCAGGTTTGTCTTCTGCTTCACTGAAATAGGGGACATGGTGGCCCTTATTGCTGGGATTAGTAAGACGACCAGCAATCAATACATTAGGTCTGGCGATTAATTGGATTAACTTGATTAATTTGTCAATTTGAAGAAGCACAATTCTGATTGTTTACTGGACTGTGAAAACAATATCAGCTTGGTCCCTGGGAATGGAGCAAACATTGGAACAGGGAGCTCATGGTTCCAGCTCCCATTAGTGGCTTTTCTTCCCTCAATGGCCTCCGGAGATGTGGGACTAGCAATGTTAGCCTTGTCCCTGGTGGAATAGAGGCAGAGCTAACATTGGAGCTGAAAGCTTATCTCTCCCAATCATGGAAGCTATGACGTAGGGGGCAACATAGAAAGAATAGGTGGGGAAAAGCGAGATTGAGCCCACAAAACAATGGGTCGCAACAGAAAGCATTGGGGGGAGATATAGATATGTGGGTTTAGAGAGAAGGAGGCATTGAAAGTTATGGAGGGCAACAAAGAGATTAGTAAGGGGGCAATGGGAGCTCTATGGGGGCACAGATACCAATGGAAGGGGGGCAACAAAGAGATTAGAAGGGGGCAACAAAGTGAGATGGGAGCATGGAGACCAATGGAAGGGGGGCAAAGAGAAATTGGGGAGATATGAGGGTTCAGAAAGGAGGAGGCCTTAAAGATAAATGGTGGCAACACAGAAGGATGGGGCATAGGGAGATAAGTAGGGGTTAACAAAGTGAGATAGGTGGGGAGCAGAGATGGGGATATAGGGAGAAGAGGGTATAAAAAGAAATGGGAACAACATAGATGGATGGGATGCAGAAAACAAAGTGAGATGGAGCCTAGAGGGGCAATAAAGAGAAATGGGGAGAAGCAGAAAGAGTCTTGTGAGAAGGGGGGTATAAAAAGATAAGTGGGGGCACCATAGAAGGATGGGGGTATAGAGAGATAAGCAGGGGTTAACAAAGTGAGATGGGTGGGGAGCAGAAATGGGGGGTCTAGTGAGAAGGAGGATATAAAAAGGTAAGTGGGGGCATAAGGAGGCATCAGGAGATAAAACAGAGCAATTTGGGGCATAGATAGATGGAGCATAAGTAGGAAAATTAAGATTAAAATCAAGAATTGTCTTTTTTTTTGTAAATAAAATTGAGACTTTGTACAAAAATTCCCCTACCCTACAAGACAAGACAGACCCTACAGCTTTATTTAGTACCTGTAATACAGACAGTATGTCGGCTATATTTTCCAGACTGAACCCACTGCAGTGACCTTCCCTCCCAGGGTCATAGTCGTCTATAGTTACTTATGAAGCTGTCAGTCACTACCTCCCCAGAGTACATGACTACGATACTGCGAGTCCTTGCTCCGTTTTTGGTCCAGGAACTTAAACTTGGACTTAATGGGGAAGATTTATCAAGCTGCCTAAGAGTAAGAATGTGCTTAGTTGCTCATGGCAACCAATTACAACTCAGCTTTTAAAATATTCATGAGCACTGGTAAAATGAAAGCCGAGCTGTAATTGGTCGCCATGGGCTACAATGCACATTCTTACTCAGCTTGATAAATCTCCCCTGAAATGTCTGGGTTATGTCATAAGTTTTAAACTTAGGACAATCTTTGTCATTTAGGACGACATAAACCAACTTGACACAGTTTGATATCGTAGTGAAAACCTCGGGCCCTGCCCCATCTGTCTATAGTGACTAGTTCATTATAGCGAAGCCGTTATCCTCCAGCGCTCTAATCCCTGGCGTGGCCGGCATCTCAGCCTCCATCTGTCTAATCCTGGCATGTGTGTCACCCCCTGGATTGTCCGTGTGTCCCTGGACCGGCTATTGTTGTGTCCTCCTCCTAGTGCAGGCACCTGGATAAAATACGGTTTGTGCATGCGCGCCGCGCTCTCTTTCGATACTTTACATGTCAGTCTAAATTAGCGACGTGTGAAGTAATTGCCTGACCTGATGTATTAGTCTGGAGGTTGCAGGACTCCTCGCTGTACATTGCAAATCGATAGAGTTTAGTGCACAGGCTCAGGACTTCTCGCCCGCATCTCATTACGATAACGCTGAACTGTATCTAAAGGACTGGATTCAATTTCCATCAATACTCTGCTGTAACTTGGGCTCTGTTCACACATGCACTGGAGTCTCAGCTGAAGGTTCGGTCACACCTGATGAGGATATAGCACACCAGGCTGTAGTGGCCGGGACTGGACACTGCAATAAGGACCTGAGCTGCAGTACCAGGGTTCCGCCACTAGGCTGTACTTCCATCTCCATTCCCTGTTATTGGAAGCTGCCAGTATACAAGTTTTTTACCTACATAAAACGAGAGCTAAACTGCAGCACAAAAATCACAGCATCAATGGAAACGTGCTGAAAGGGTTTTCTCATTTAAAGACAATAAAGGCTTTTTGCCAATATCAATGTATCAACAGGGGAGAGATTATTATTATCTCCTCCGATCACCAGAACCAAGTGGCAGCGACGCTGGGAAAGTGTCACACAATGTTATTGTTGGCTTTACTCTACTCGATTCAGAAGCTGCATGGCTGAACACGGATATCAAAGGCAACCATGAAATTACATAGTGTCCTATCTGCAAGAATCATGTTATAGAGCAGGAGGAGCTGAGCAGATTGTACGTAGTGACCTATCTGCAGACAGCATGTTATAGAGCAGGAGGAGCTGAGCAGATTGCACATAGTGTCCTATCTGCAGGAAGCATGTTATAGAGCAGGTGGAGCTGAGGAGATTGTACATAGTATCCCATCTGTAGGCAGCATGTTATAGAACAGGAGGAGCTGAGGAGATTATAAATAGATCTCTATCTGCTCACCTCCTCCTGCTCTATAACATGCTTCCTGCCAATAGGACACAATGTACAAGTAGCAGACAGCCTGTTATAGAGCAAGAAGACCTGAGCTGGTTGTATCTTAACATGGAAAGCTGTTTGGTTTGTACATATTGTCCTATCGTTTACTAGAATTTTATAGAGCAATGGGGACTACAGATAGGACAATCGGCCTGACAATGCTACTACTACATGCTGCCTGAATATAGGACGCCAAGTACAATCTGCTAAGCCCCTCCTGGTCTACAACATACTGCCTGCAGATAGGACACGATATATAATCTTCTCTGCTCCTCCTGCTCTATAACATGCTTCCTGCAGATAGGACACTATGTACAATCTGCTCAGCTACTCCTGCTCTATAACATGCTGCCTGCAGATACGACACTATATACAATCTGCTCAGATCCTCCTGCTGTATAACATACTGCCTGCAGATAGGACACTATGCACAATCTGCTCTGCTCCTCCTGCTCTATAACATGATGCCTGCAGATAGGACACTATGTACAATCTGCTCTGCTCCTCCTGCTCCATAACATGATGCCTGTAGATAGGACACTATGTACAATCCACTCAGCTACTCCTGCTCTATAACATGCTGCCTGCAGATACAACACTATATACAATCTGCTCTGCTCCTCCTGCTCTATAACATGCTGCCTGCAGATAGGACACTATGTACAATCCGCTCAGCTACTCCTGCTCTATAACATGCTGCCTGCAGATACAACACTATATACAATCTGCTCTGCTCCTCCTGCTCTATAACATGCTGCCTGCAGATATGACACTATGTACAATCTGCTCTGCTCCTCCTTCTCTATGCTCTATAACATGCTGCCTGCAGATAGGACACTATATACAATCTGCTCAGCACCTCCTGCTCTATAACATGCTGCCTGCAGATAGGACACTATATACAATCTGCTCAGCTTCTCCTGCTCTATAACATGCTGCCTGCAGATAGGATACTGTGTACAACCTGCTCAGCCCCTCCTGCTCTATAACATGCTGCCTGCAGATAGGACACTATATACAATCTGCTCAGCTTCTCCTGCTCTATAACATGCTGCCTGCAGATAGGATACTGTGTACAACCTGCTCAGCCTCTCCTGCTCTATAACATGCTGCCTGCAGATAGGATACTGTGTACAACCTGCTCAGCCTCTCCTGCTCTATAACATGCTGCCTGCAGATAGGACACTATATACAATCTGCTCAGCTCCTCCTGCTCTATAACATGCTGCCTGCAGATAGGACACTATATACAATCTGCTCAGCTCCTCCTGCTCTATAACATGCTGCCTGCAGATAGGACACTATATACAATCTGCTCAGCTCCTCCTGCTCTATAACATGCTGCCTGCAGATAGGACACTATGTACAATCTGCTCAGCTCCTCCTGCTCTATAACATGCTTCCTGCAGATAGGACACTATGTACAATCTGCTCAGCTCTTCTTTCCTCTATTATCTCTGAAGCCGGTTTGCAAATTCTGTTCTGACCCAAACATTGCGCATCCAGTCACAGCATCAGAAAACTCATACACTAACTATAAGATGAGTGAATGCACTTCTGTTGTAATAGTCACTTATTATACGTATGTTACAGATTCCTAAATCCAAGTGTGGGGCTTTTTGGCCTGGTAACTGGTGTGTGGAGAAGACGCTTCTCCTGCGGTTTGTGTTGGCTGCTTTGTGGTCTCAGCCTCAGCACCAGACACTGGGTCGCAGCAGAGATCTGCAGTAGAGACACAGAGCGTCTTGTGCTGGGAGGAAGGTGGAGAAGGAGAGATGAGTCGCTACAGCGTCAGGGGAATAAAACGAGGGAGTTTACCTGCCATTCCTGATGGGACGAGCGTGCCATGACAACTGCAGAGGTGGCGTATCCTCATGGCCCCGCCGACACATGTGGCCTTGTCACATCATATACATTATAGAGGATGTAGCCTCGTTATGTACAGACACAGAGGATCTAGCCTTGTTATATAAAGACACAGAGGATGTAGCAGAGCCAACTTTGTCTTCTGGCACAACTGAAGTCAATCCTGCAGAGGCGACCACCTAAGTTTGCACTGAAAAGTGATCTCCTCAAAAAGGAAGGCCATCATATATGATGCAACCACAAACCTGCCCCACAGATCTCTGACTAATCCCATCCCCTAGTGGTCACTCTGGACATTACAATGACCCTCTCTACTCCCCGAAAGCTTCCCTGACCTTTGTGTCCTGCCGTGCCGCCTAATAACGCACCGTACATGTAATAATTACATGATTGCCACTAGACGCTACCACCTGTAGAGTCAGGCGAAACCCTCAGGCGTGGGATCACTGTCCGATCCCCTCTCCTAATCAGCGAAGATTTCATTAACAGGATTTATGGTAATGATAGGAGGCGTCTGAGAACATATCATTTAACCCTTCATTTGACATATTTGACATATATCATTTAACCCTTCATTTGCCAAATTATTAGTGTCTGAACTCCAGGGCAGGGAGGGTCTGATAGGATGGCGATTAGGGTCGTCCTATCTGGTCAATGAGGAGTTAAACAAACCAGTCAGTGGTGTGACGGAGGATTGTGCATGACTATGTCTTGTAATAGATGGATTATCGCCTTATGTCACTTCTCATCCTGAGTCAACGTCACTTGACTTGGATTGAAAGACATTTCTAGGAAAAATAAAATCCTGGAATATTTGACGATCCCAATGTAATTTACTCCATACTGCGTAGGCAAAATATACAACGCGGTACCTAGTAGTGATCCGTAGCTGCATGTTACGTACCTCCAGTCATATGGCCTCAGCACCTACTAGTTCTGTATAGTCTCTATATAACTATTCCCGGCTTCCCTGGTCGCATACTGAAGTATATGGGATTCTGATGGAAAAGCTAAAATTGATCATAAGAGAATTTAGTTGACAGCTATTCCTCTCAACCCCCCATACACATGCATGCTAGGCTCGGTCTGGCTGAGTGTGCATGAACAGGGATTAGACTTGACATCTCTGTTCTTTCTGCTTGTGGCTTTTCTCCCCTGGGAACATGACAAATCTACCAGTCCAATTCAGAGACCCCAATACACATTTCATGGCTTTGTCCCAATTAATGTAATTCTACAATTTTACTTGTAGATACAATTATCTGTAATCGTCCCATCCAACCAGGTCCGAGAGGAAAGAAATGTGATGATCCTATTGAAATGCTCTGACTCTAGTTCCAGGACTCCTTCTGAAACAACGCAAGTATGAATAGCGCTTAAGCCGTGTTTGGTGGCTGTCACTGTCCCCCCAGAGCTCCGAACACACTGGCAAGTCTGCAAAGCTTACCATGACTGGTGCTATATACCCCTAGAGGGGGGAGCCTCTGCTATATACCCCTAGAGGGGGGAGCCTCTGCTATATACCCCTAGAGGGGGGAGCCTCTGCTATATACCCCTAGAGGGGAGAGCCTCTGCTATATACCCCTAGAGGGGAGAGCCTCTGCTATATACCCCTAGAGGGGGGAGCCTCTGCTATATACCCCTAGAGGGGGGAGCCTCTGCCATATACCCCTAGAAGGGGGAGCCTCTGCCATATACCCCTAGAAGGGGGAGCCTCTGCCATATACCCCTAGAAGGGGGAGCCTCTGCCATATACCCCTAGAAGGGGGAGCCTCTGCCATATACCCCTAGAAGGGGGAGCCTCTGCCATATACCCCTAGAAGGGGGAGCCTCTGCCATATACCCCTAGAAGGGGGAGCCTCTGCCATATACCCCTAGAAGGGGGAGCCTCTGCCATATACCCCTAGAAGGGGGAGCCTCTGCCATATACCCCTAGAAGGGGGAGCCTCTGCCATATACCCCTAGAAGGGGGAGCCTCTGCCATATACCCCTAGAAGGGGGAGCCTCTGCCATATACCCCTAGAAGGGGGAGCCTCTGCCATATACCCCTAGAAGGGGGAGCCTCTGCCATATACCCCTAGAAGGGGGAGCCTCTGCCATATACCCCTAGAGGGGGGAGCCTCTGCCATAAACCCCTAGAGGGGGGAGCCTCTGCCATATACCCCTAGAGGGGGGAGCCTCTGCCATATACCCCTAGAGGGGGGAGCCTCTGCCATATACCCCTAGAGGGGGGAGCCTCTGCCATATACCCCTAGAGGGGGGAGCCTCTGCCATATACCCCTAGAGGGGGGAGCCTCTGCCATATACCCCTAGAGGGGGGAGCCTCTGCCATATACCCCTAGAAGGGGGAGCCTCTGCCATATACCCCTAGAGGGGGGAGCCTCTGCCATATACCCCTAGAGGGGGGAGCCTCTGCCATATACCCCTAGAGGGGGGAGCCTCTGCCATATACCCCTAGAGGGGGGAGCCTCTGCCATATACCCCTAGAGGGGGGAGCCTCTGCCATATACCCCTAGAGGGGGGAGCCTCTGCCATATACCCCTAGAGGGGGGAGCCTCTGCCATATACCCCTAGAGGGGGGAGCCTCTGCCATATACCCCTAGAGGGGGGAGCCTCTGCCATATACCCCTAGAGGGGGGAGCCTCTGCCATATACCCCTAGAGGGGGGAGCCTCTGCCATATACCCCTAGAGGGGGGAGCCTCTGCCATATACCCCTAGAGGGGGGAGCCTCTGCCATATACCCCTAGAGGGGGGAGCCTCTGCCATATACCCCTAGAGGGGGGAGCCTCTGCCATATACCCCTAGAGGGGGGAGCCTCTGCCATATACCCCTAGAGGGGGGAGCCTCTGCCATATACCCCTAGAGGGGGGAGCCTCTGCCATATACCCCTAGAGGGGGGAGCCTCTGCCATATACCCCTAGAGGGGGGAGCCTCTGCCATATACCCCTAGAGGGGGGAGCCTCTGCCATATACCCCTAGAGGGGGGAGCCTCTGCCATATACCCCTAGAGGGGGGAGCCTCTGCCATATACCCCTAGAGGGGGGAGCCTCTGCCATATACCCCTAGAGGGGGGAGCCTCTGCCATATACCCCTAGAGGGGGGAGCCTCTGCCATATACCCCTAGAGGGGGGAGCCTCTGCCATATACCCCTAGAGGGGGGAGCCTCTGCCATATACCCCTAGAGGGGGGAGCCTCTGCCATATACCCCTAGAGGGGGGAGCCTCTGCCATATACCCCTAGAGGGGGGAGCCTCTGCCATATACCCCTAGAGGGGGGAGCCTCTGCTATATACCCCTAGAGGGGGGAGCCTCTGCTATATACCCCTAGAGGGGGGAGCCTCTGCTATATACCCCTAGAAGGGGGAGCCTCTGCTATATACCCCTAGAAGGGGGAGCCTCTGCCATATACCCCTAGAGGGGGGAGCCCCCGCCATAGGCCCCTTAAAGGGGGAGCCCCCGCCATACGCCCGCTAGAGGGGGAGCCCAAGCCATACGCCCGCTAGAGGGGGAGTCCCCGCCATACGCCCGCTAGAGGGGGAGCCCCCGCCATACGCCCGCTAGAGGGGGAGCCCCCGCCATACGCCCGCTAGAGGGGGAGCCCCCGCCATACGCCGCTAGAGGGGGAGCCCCCGCCATACGCCGCTAGAGGGGGGAGCCCTTGCTGTATACCACTATAGTGGGGAGCCCCTGCTGTATACCCCTAGAGGGGGGAGCCCCTGCTGTATACCCCTAGAGGGGGGAGCCCCTGCTGTATACCCCTAGAGGGGGGAGCCCCCGCTGTATACCACTATAGGGGGGAGCCCCTGCTCTTATTTGGCTTAGAATAATATCACACATGCAGTTTTTGTAGAAGAGGATCAGTCTTCCCACCCTAAACTGCATGTGTGACTCCAGCCCCGATATAGAAGCAGGACTACTGTCACATCCACACTTTTCCAGGAAATCGAGGTTTCAAAAAAAAAAAAATTTGACTCAGAATTAGATGTCTGAATTTTGTAAATCATCGCCCAAAAAACTTTAAGGTTGGAGCTACTGCAGAGTCGCCAGATGTTTGAGTCCCAAAATGCGTAGTACACCCGAATTGTATCTTCTGCATAATCACTCAGCTAATATTAACCCCATCTCCTGCCCTGGAGTCAGAGGTAAGCTAACCCCTCGCAGCACTTCCCCTATGTTGATGTTATTGTAGTGGGGGGGGGGGCATGATTCATTCTCCATATTGGCTGGCATAGATGTCTATTATACCCTCCCTCCCCCCAATGGGGACAGATATCAAAGAGCTTAAATTTTGCCTCCAGTTTGATTTTCCAGTCCACAGAGCGACACAAGTCGACGTCTCCTAGTTACCCAGTGGTACTAACCCAATACCAGGGGAATAAGAAAGTTACATACAAGTGCCATAGGCTGTAGCCCGGTTTGTAGGGAAGTAGCGATGTGCATGATGAAGGATGATGGGATGAGGTGGAAGGAGCACTTCTATTGTTCTGCACCAAGTCAACCTGTTGCCCACTGACATAGACATCATGAATTAAATCTCCAACAAGTGTGACTGCTCGTCCCTAGAGATGGCAGAGCCACCTCCATCACCAGAACTGGAGCCAACGTGCCAGTCTACTTCATGTCATGCAGACGAGCCATTGTCTTGTATCCCGTGCCCTTTCAGATGGTTGATGATAAGTGACAGATCGACTGCGACAGATGACAGCAAACAATATTCACTGACTTTTTAAGGTCTATCCTTATGTATTCCAGAGGGGTCTGATCTAATACATCTAACCATGCGATCCAGTTGCATCTGCATGACTCACATCCCATGAGTCCACCTAGACTCTTTCCTCCTTTGTATGGCACAGGAGTCTGCTCCAGTACCGGTAGACCAGACTACTGACTATTATACTCATTCCATTCCCCTTTCCACTTCTTCTACATACGACGAATGGTGTCACCTTCACCCATCCCAACAAACCCTCTCCATATCCCTTGGGAAGAGACTTTATCTGGAAAATTATTACTGCAAATGAAAGTTTGTCTCACCTTGGAAGACTGAAGCTATGATGAAGCTGATTGTCAGTGGCCACCACAAGCAGGATCCTTTCCGATCTGGAGCCATAATCCACTGGATAAGCATCAAATCCACGGATCTAAAGCAGGAGCAACTTAAGAGACACTCTCCACCCTCTTATCCTCTTCCAGGGACATGTAACAGCAATGCAGAACGGAAAAATCCCCTTTGCATGTGCGAGATCCTTTTAGCTAACTAGTGGGACAAGGGGGTATGCATCCACACATCCCCCTTCTTCTCCACCTCAGGGAGACTGCTTCCCGTACACAGCAATTTTCCCAGTTTCCTGCACCCCCAAGAGCTTTTCTCCCTCTAAAAACAAATGTTTTTCAGCTTTTTTCGCTCATGCTGTCTTAGGGTCCATCAGTGGGCGCCTTGCTTGCTCTCTTGCTGGTGCACTGGTGGTCCTCCAGTCCTGCAGAGCACTCTCAGGGGCAGCCAGTGCTTCGCCTTCTGCAGAGCCAGGATCCTTGGACACTTTACACTTTGTGCTCCTGCCTGCCTGCCTGCCTGCCTGCCTTCCCCTGTGTGACTCTTGCAGTTCTCTCTCCCTCCCCCTCTCTGTATGATGTCAGTGATTGGAAAGCAAGAGGGCTGGGCTTGGGAGCCAATCTCTCACAGCTTTTAACACTTTATTTTACTGTCCATGTAGGAAAATACACACAATGTCGCCCATCCCTCTGGCAATGAGCTTTGTCATAGCAATGCTGAGGATTTCCATGGCCCCCTCTGCTGTCAGTCACCTCTATAGAAGCCAGAAGTAGACTTTTGTAGGGACCATGTGGGGAGGCGGTTACACAGTTAAACCCTCACCCCCCCCCCCTTCCCATACACTTTCCTAAGTGAACAATCCCTGGGAATGCTTGTTGCCGTTCAGACTTGTCTTTTTTAGTGCATATTGAGACCTGAATTTCGGATTCTCTTCCTGGTGTGGCCTATAGGTGGAGGGAAAAAACTATTTTAGGAGAAGCCTTAGTTACATAATCTCCAAATTTCTATGTCTTGTTCTGTAGAAGTCAAAACTACTGAATGAACTTGAAATTTAAAATGTTACAAATTTGTTTCTTATTCGATTTACTAAAACAAAACAAAAGAACAATGTTTATAAATAGAATGTTACATGTTAATCAAAATAGAATTCTTTGTTCTGCAACGTTGTATCCATTTCAATCTTAACAAAACATCCACTAAATTTTTGGAGTTTTTAGTTTTAATGTGACTGAAACATAAAATGTTAAACTATGATTTACGTATTTGATTCAAAGATAATAGTGGAAGAGTTTTTAAGGATAACTGGTTTGTTTACTCCAGGTTTAGCTGTGGGATGTTGTACTCATCTCAAAGTTGGGTTCTATAGGAATGTATTGAGCGAAACAATAGACACAAGTCAATGCAACTGGAATATATTGAGCTGCTAATGCTGCGTGGCAAGATGCTGTCATGCATCAATTACAAGCGGAGAAGATATTGGAGCTACCACATGGCTGTAGTGCTACTTTGTACAATGCTAGGAATACATGGGGGAATTTTGGATAAAGATTGGTGCAATCTATTATACTGCAGGGACGAAATGATTACAAGATGCAAGTACTGAAATGTTTTGCACTACTAGAAGAGAACAGTTCAATGACTGTTACACAAAGACGATACATCCTAAATGATTAAAAATATGCAATATCCAGGAGTACAAGGAACAAGTCCTCATCCTCACATATATAAGGGTCTTATGGAAAAAAGAATATTCTCATAAGAAATTGCACAGCAGAAATAAGCTGAAATCCACCCCGACCAGCCTCAGCAGCCATACACACAGGGATGTCTCAGTACAGGAATTATACATGAAGTGATGTCACAGTACAGGGATAATACACACAGTGATGTCACAGTACAGGGATAATACATACAGTGATGTCACAGTACAGAGATAATACACACAGTGATGTCACAGTACAGGGATAATACACACAGTGATGTTACAGTACAGGGATAATACACACAGCGATGTCACAGTACAGAGATAATACACACAGTGATGTCACAGTACAGGGATAATACACACAGTGATGTTACAGTACAGGGATAATACACACAGTGATGTCACTGTACAGGTACAATACACACAGTGATGCCACAGTACAGGGATAATACACACTGTGATGTCACAGTACAGGGATAATACACACAGTGAGGTCACAGTACAGGGATAATACACACAGTGATGTCACAGTACAGAGATAATACACACAGTGATGTCACAGTACAGGGATAATACACACAGTGATGCCACAGTACAGGGATAATACACACAGTGAGGTCACAGTACAGGGATAATACACAGTTATGTCACAGTACAGAGATAATACATACAGTGATGTCACAGTACACGGATAATACACACAGTGATATCACAGTACAGGGATAATACACACAGTGATGTCACAGTACAGGGATAATGCACACAGTGATGTCACAGTACAGGGATAATGCACACAGTGATGTCACAGTACAGGGATAATACACACAGTAATGTCACAGTACAGGGATAATACACACAGTGATGTCACAGTACAGGGATAATGCACACAGTGATGTCACAGTACAGGGATAATACACACAGGGATGTCACAGTACAGGGATAATACACACAGTGATGTCACAGTACAGGGATAATACACACAGTAATGTCACAGTACAGGGATAATACACACAGTGATGTCACAGTACAGGGATAATGCACACAGTAATGTCACAGTGGAAGGACAATACACACAGTGATGTCACAGTGGAAGGACAATACAAAGCAAGCATGCAATTGCTTGAGGTCTCAACAATCCAGGGGATATAACCTGTTGGTGGGATGCAGTGGTTATTATAAAAGAATCAATGTTCTAATGTAGAAGGAAGATCATGGAGCAGCATGAGACTCACAGAATTAGGGAGGGACCCCTAGACATAACAAATCTGCCCCTGGCGATGACAAGTGTTAGGATCAGTGGATCCTCTGGACCACCGCGGGAGATGTAACTAGCCAACACCCGGAACCGGAGCCTAGCGGCACCTGGTATTCACCAGAGCCCGCCGCAAAGCGGGTTGGACTTGCTGCGGCAGGTCGTTCCCAGGTGTGACTAGCCCACGGTGGCAGCCGAGGTCGAGGTACCTTAGCGGATGACAATCTCGTAGACAGGTCCAGGCACAGGGTCAGGGCAGGCGGCAGAGATGCAACGTCAGGTCCAAGTCCGGGGTCAGCAACAGGAGGTCCAGGCAGGTGGGAACGGGAACACAGGCACACGGAACACAGCAACACGGAGGAACTCAGGTAACACAGGACTCAGGAGCGGGAACACACAGGAATACACAGGAATACACGGGAACGCAGGAATACACGGGAACGCAGGAATACTCGCTTGGAAGCTTTCTCTAAGGCTATGAGGCACAAAGATCCGGCAAGGAACACAGGAAGAGGCAGGATTCTTAAAAGTGAGGTGTTCAGCCAGTGCACCAATTAGCGGTGCGCTGGCCCTTCAAATTTTCGGCCGGAGCCGCACGCGCGCCCTAGGAGGCAGGGACGCGCGCGCATGGCAGTCCGAGGAAGTGCAGGAGCCGGGAGAAGTAAGAGACACCGGGCAGCAGCGGGGGCACATGAAGGAGCACGGAAGCGCCCGCGATCCGTGACAGGGATCGCGGGAGCCCCCGTGACAACAAGCTCCTGTGTTTGGATGTCATTGCAAGAGCAGAAGGCTTAGATCGATATGGGACTGGGTAATAGTGGAAATTGGTCAATTTCGAAGGATGAGTAGGAATTTTTCAATTTCTTTCACGGGGGCGGAGCTGTTTACAAAGAATTTTATTTTTCTAATGGAAACCCCTTCAATACTAACCTGTGTTCATCTCTCTGCTCACTCACAGCTATAACCTCTACAATCCATATTATAAGAGGATCCTCCACCACTACTTAGGCCACAGACATGGGGACTTCTCTCCAACCTCCCATGTCCCCGGCATCCAGCAGTCACTCCCACAACTTTTGCTTTTAAGGAAAACAGACCAGACAATGTTTAACCCTTATGATCTGATTTTCTCCATAGACAATCAGTGTCACATTGGTCTCACTGGTTTGGTGACCTGAATGGGCTTGTTTTTGGTAGAGGTGATGGGTCGGCAGACTCCATGATGGATTGGGATTTCCATTGTCTAATAGAACAGATTCCCATGCTGGGGCACATTTACTAAGGGTCCACAGACCGCATTTTCATCAGGTTTCCCGACTTTTTCCATTTAGTGCCGCATTTAACTGGGGTTATTGGCGCACGTGATCGGATTTTGGCGCAATCGGGGGCGTGCCCATCGGACAACCCGACTGATTCGGACTAAGTGCGTGATTTAACATTAAAAATTGTGTCGCAAGCCATGCACTTACATGTACAGGAAGAAGAAGGTGAACTCCGGCGGACCTGAGCGGGGAAGCGACACATGCAGGAAATTGGACGCACGATCTTAGTGAATCGCGGCAGCTCCGAATCCTCATCGGACAACGCACCTCGGGGATCGCGATGGGATGGGTAAGTAAATGTGCCCCATTCTGTTTTATGTGGGGTCAGACTGATATGTCATGGCCATGATTGTGGGGTCACTATACGGTGTATAGGGTGCAGATATTGTGGTCATCCATCCTAGATGTGATCATTTTGTATATGCTGTAGGCACCTGCATGGACAGGTCCGGGGATGTCCATGCCTGCAGACTGTTTAGGTTAGATTGATGGATAGATAATGATCCTGTAGAATTCATTACATTAATGACCGGTAACTGACGCCAGTGTACACAATGACAAAGCTCAGTGTAAACACTACAGCCCCAATCAGTGTGTCACACCCAATACCCCGGGGGCGCAGCGTCACCTAGAGAGGTCTGACCACTTACTACAGCCATGTCTGCTGCACAAAGACACTAGTTTTTTTTCAGAAAATGTTCTGATTTGAAGTGCCACAGGGCAATGTATGTATATATATACCGTGGAAGACACAGAATAGAAGGATGTAGGAAGCTATGCATTTCTATCCTGCTCCCTCCTGCTGAGCGAAGTACATGCTCAGCAGAGGCCATTACAGTCAATGGGTAGCGTAGTACATGTCACAGTACAGAGATAGTACACACAGTGATGTCACTGTACAAGGAAATTCACACAGTGATGTCACAGTACAGGGATAATACACACGGTGATGTCACAGTACAGAGATAGTACACACAGTGATGTCACTGTACAAGGAAATTCACACAGTGATGTCACAGTACAGGGATAATACACACAGTGATGTCACAGTACAGGGATAATACACACTGTGATGTCACTGTACAAGGAAATGCACACAGTGATGTCACAGTACAGGGATAATACACACAGTGATGTCACAGTACAGGGATAATACACACCGTGATGTCACTGTACAAGGAAATTCACACAGTGATGTCACAGTACAGGGATAATACACACAGTGATGTCACAGTACATGGATAATACACACAGTGATGTCACAGTACAGAGATAGTACACACCGTGATGTCACTGTACAAGGAAATTCACACAGTGATGTCACAGTACAGGGATAATACACACCGTGATGTCACTGTACAAGGAAATTCACACAGTGATGTCACAGTACAGGGATAATACACACAGTGATGTCACAGTACAGGGATAATACAGTGATGCCACAGTACAGAGATAGTACACACCGTGATGTCACTGTACAAGGAAATTCACACAGTGATGTCACAGTACAGGGATAATACACACATCGATGTCACAGCACAGGGATAATACACACAGTGATGTCACAGTACAGGGATAATACACACAGTGATGTCACAGTACATGGATAATGCACACAGTGATGTCACAGTACAGGGATAATACACACAGTGATGTCACAGTACGGGGATAATACACACAGGGATGTCACAGTACAGGGATAATACACACAGTATTAGAGTACAAAGATAATACACACAGTGATGTCACAGTACGGGGATAATACACACAGTGATGTCACAGTACAGGAATAATACACACAGTGATGTCACAGTACAGGGATAATACACACAGTGATGTCACAGTACAGGGATAATACACACAGTGATGTCACAGTACAGGAATAATACACACAGTGATGTCACAGTACAGGGATAATACACACAGTGAGGTCACAGTACAGGGATAATACACACAGTGATGTCACAGTACAGGGATAATACACACAGTGATGTCACAGTACAGGGATAATACACACAGTGATGTTACAGTACAGGGATAATACACACAGTGATGTCACAGTACAGGGATAATACACACAGTGATGTTACAGTACAGGGATAATACACACAGTGATGTCACAGTACAGGGATAATACACACAGTGATGTCACAGTACAGGGATAATACACACATTAATGTCACAGTACAGGGATAATACACAGTGATGTCACAGTACAGGAATAATACACACAGTGATGTCACAGTACAGGGATAATACACACAGTGATGTCACAGTACAGGGATAATACACATAGTGATGTCACAGTACAAGGATAATACGCACAGTGATGTCACAGTACAGGGATAATACAAACAGTGATGTCACAGTACAGGGATAATACACACAGTGATGTCACAGTACAGGGATAATACAAACAGTGATGTCACAGTACAATGATAATACACACAGTGATGTCACAGTACAGGAATAATACATAGTGATGTCACAGTACAGGGATAATACACACAGTGATGTCACGGTACAGGGATAATACAAACAGTGATGTCACAGTACAGAGATAATACACATAGTGATGTCACAGTACAGAGATAATACACACAGTGATGTCACTGTACAGGGATAATACACACAGTGATGTCACAGTACAGAGATAATACACACAGTGATGTCACAGTACAGGGATAATACAAACAGTGATGTCACAGTACAAGGATAATACACACAGTGATGTCACAGTACAGGAATAATACATAGTGATGTCACAGTACAGGGATAATACACACAGTGATGTCACGGTACAGGGATAATACAAACAGTGATGTCACAGTACAGAGATAATACACATAGTGATGTCACAGTACAGAGATAATACACACAGTGATGTCACTGTACAGGGATAATACACACAGTGATGTCACAGTACAGAGATAATACACACAGTGATGTCACAGTACAGGGATAATACAAACAGTGATGTCACAGTACAGGAATAATACACACAGTGATGTCACATTACAGGGATAATACACACAGTGGTGTCACTGTACAGGGATAATACACACAGTGATGTCACAGTACAGGAATAATACACACAGTGATGTCACAGTACAGGAATAATACACACAGTGATGTCACAGTACAGGAATAATACACATAGTGATGTCACAGTACAGAGATAATACACACAGTGATGTCACAGTACAGGGATAATACACACAGTGATGTCACAGTACAGGAATAATACACTCAGTGATGTCACAGTACAGGGATAATACACACAGTGATGTCACAGTACAGGGATAATCCACTGCATGTCTCTTCATAGCACAGGCATAGTGGAGAGAATTGACAGTTATCCCTTACACACAGGACATCCCATAGGCATTGGGTGGGAGTCATTTGCAGTCTCCATACCTGCTGGTAGCCCTGTCCATATGTCCCAGTTATTATACTCATATCTGCAGACCTCCAGCAAAACCCTCTGAACATTATGCTGGGAGATTTAATTATGCAACAAATGGTAAAACTTCTGGTTGGAAATCTCTGCATCATCCCTCATAGGTTCCCTATTATAATGTTACTATAGGACCTTCTCCGGATACTGTCCTAGAGACTGCTGGAGACCCCTCCTGTGCTGTCCGGAGATGCATGCCGCGAGCTTGTGCTGCTATCATGTGGGTAACGCCATGTAAAAGTTACAGTAGCTTCTACAAGAATGGGTTAAACTCCAGTAAAATCTCAGGGCTCTGCAGCAGGTGAAGCCTCGTCGAGTCTTGTGTTTGACACTGAGCCAGCAGGACACATTCGCCTTTCCGGAGACTGTTCCATTGATTTGTGGCACTTAGTAGACGCAGGATGGTAAACGCAGGCGGCACAGCATTACTATGCAGTGTAATCACTATGTCACTGGAAGGGGGAGTCTTAACACATCGCTCTGGGTGATAAAGCACCTTTACATTGTACCGAGCAGGTACATTTCTTATTACACTGAATGTCATTTCCCTCCAGAAGTTGCACTGAAAAAATAAGAATTACAAAAATAGCACCCAGACGGTCTCACCCATCTTTCTTACAAAACATTTCGGTCCGTCCTCCTCCCCTTTATGTTGTTCCTATGTCATGCCTTGCATTATTTGTCTTGTCGTCTTCTTATAGTTAAACTTCAGCTTGATTTTTACAATTTGGATGCAAATCGTCTTTTCGGTGATCCTTCCTCCATAATGAATCATGTGTGTTTAAAACATTTTTTTTACAAACATAACAAATCCTAAAAGGAGTCGTCGAAATACTCAAAATGTCCTTCACAAGTGTTAAAGGCTGTCTTCCATTCGTCGCCCTTGCATATCCGATTGAGATTGAAGGTCCGAACCCGGGCTTGCGGATGCTCGAGACGTAGTTCCTCAGCGTGCTCCTTAAACAACATCACCCGGTCTTCACCAGATCTGCAAAGTAGGTTGGCCTTGCAGCGGCGGGATGCCGCCAGGTCGTTCCACAGTTGCGACTTGCCCGTGGTGGCAGCCAAGGTCAAGGTACAGAATCGGCAGGCAATCTTGTGGTTGGGGACAGGCAGATGGTTAAGGCAGGTGGCAATGGTTCAAGGTCAGGGACAGATCAGGAGGTCAGGGCTGGCAGAGTCAAGAACAGATCCGGGGAATTCTTGGAGAAGTTGACTTTTTAAGAATACTGGAAGTGTCCAGCGCAAATCAGCTGGGACAGCTGGGACATGAACAGGAACATGGAGAGGTAAGTGAACCCAGGCCGGGACACGGCCACAGAGAAGGGCACGGGTGCGCTGTGAAACGAAATGTGGATCGCAGGGGCACCCCACACATGTGAGGAGGTAAAATGTCCTCTTTGATCATTGGGTCCCTTTAAGACTCTCAATATGGAATGAATAAATTGATGGCACTCCAGAACAGCGGATATAAAAGAAGATAAGTCTGGATGTGCTGCCCGGGCACGTGCCTTCTGCTGTGGTGTATTTTTACTAGCAGCCGGCTGCGTATTTCATGGTTCTGTGCTCTGGATTATTGTCCTCCGGATTGTAAATTAAAATTCAAGCATTGATCAGACATCAAGGCTGATACAAATCTGAGAGAAACACAAAAACATCACTCACTGTATGCGGCGGAGAAGGAGAAATATGAAAGACATAAGTGGGAGCAGGACCAGTCCCGCTGTTATAATAAGAGATAAAGGAGAAAGCAAAGCTGACACCAACGGAGAGCCATTGTATGCAGGACAGGACTCCAAACAGTACCCTGCTGCAAATTAGGAGAAATTCATTATCTTTCAAAGGCGCAAATTCTGGACAAGTGAAAAATAGAATTGAAAAAGTGATATTTCTCAGCCCTCCCTCAGTCGTCCATGTGGGGAGACAATGCGGCCCTCCCAATGAGCAGCACATAATAGATAATAAGCAATATGTGGAAGATAATAAGCTACAGATCTCAGTTCAAAGGACCTTTTAACATAAGCAATTAATGGACCAATTAGCAGGAATGACTTTTCCTAGGAGTTAGTACTCCCAATAATTGGCCGGTGTTAAGGTCCCCATACACATCAGGGAGCTATGGGACCAATGTTTGTTCCTCCAACACCTACAATTGCCAGCGCCCTCTTCTGGCAGAATTGTTGAGACAGATTTCTATCTTTCCTGACTTCCTCGTACACACGCAGGATCAGCTCACCTTACACCTATATCATCCGTCTTCCTCATACACATCAATAATCATACACTCAGCTGACGGCTCTCTCCCCACTCACTCATACACATGTAGGATCAGCTATCTCCTTCATGCTGTACAGATACATATTTAGTTGAACTGATAGTTCTCTCTCATCTGACACCTGCAGGATGACTTTTCAAACAACTATGTCTCCCACCGCCCTCATGTACATGCAGGACTGGCCTGGTGTACACCTGTCTCCTTCATATCTATCCTACATATCTCCGTCACTTCCCTCATGCACATCCAACTCCTTTATACATGTGCAGGATGTGCTCCGCTGTCTCTTCCAACTCCAGTTTATACATCCATAAATGTATTGTCTTCCTCGTAGGCATTCATGATCAGCTCAGCTGAAAACTTTCTCTTCTCATTCTTCTTATACATGTAGAATCACCTAAGCCAGTGGCTATCCCTCCCAACTACCTCATACACATCATGATCGGCTCAGTTGACACCCATCCCTCCCGACTCCCTCATACACATGTACGATCGCCTCCGGTTACAGCTATCTCTCCCAACTCTCTCAAACACATGTAGGATCAGCTCAGGTGACAGCTATCTCTCCCGACTCCCTCATACACATGTAGGATCGCCTCAGATGACAGCTATCTCACCAGATTCCACCATACACATGCCTGATCGTCTCAGGTGACACCTATCTCTCCCGACTCCCTCATACACATGTAGGATCAGCTCAGGTGACAGCTATCTCTCCCGACTCCCTCATACACATGTATGATCAGCTCAGGTGACAGCTATCTCACCAGATTCCACCATACACATGCCTGATCGTCTCAGGTGACACCTATCTCTCCCGACTCCCTCATACACATGTATGATCAGCTCAGGTGACAGCTATCTCTCCCGACTCCCGCATACACATGAATGATCAGCTCAGGTGACAGCTATCTCACCAGACTCCCTCATACACATGTATGATCAGCTCAGGTGACACCTATCTCTCCTCACTCCCCCATACACATGCCTGATCAGCTCAGGTGACACCTATCTCTCCCGACTCCCTCATGCACATGTATGATCAGCTCAGGTGACAGCTATATCTCCCGACTCCCTCATACACATGCCTGATCAGCTCAGGTGACAGCTATATCTCCCGACTCCCTCATACACATGCCTGATCAGCTCAGGTGACACCTATCTCTACCGACTCCCTCATACACATGCCTGATCAGCTCAGGTGACAGCTATCTCTCCTGACTACCTCATATACATACCTGATCAGCTCAGGTGACACCTATCTCACCAGACTCCCTCATACACATGCCTGATCAGCTCAGGTGACAACTATCTCTCCCGACTCCCTCATACACATGTATGATAAGCTCAGGTGACAGCGATCTCTCCCCACTCCCCCATACACATGCCTGATCAGCTCAGGTGACACCTATCTCTCCCGACTCCCTCATACACATGTATGATCAGCTCAGGTGACACCTATATCTCCCGACTCCCTCATACACATGCCTGATCAGCTCAGGTGACAGCTATATCTCCCGACTCCCTCATACACATGCCTGATCAGCTCAGGTGACACCTATCTCTACCGACTCCCTTATAGACATGCCTGATCAGCTCAGGTGACAGCTATCTCTCCCGACTCCCTCATTTACATGTATGATCAGCTCAGGTGACATCTATCTTTCCAGACTCCCTCATACACATGCCTGATCAGCTCAGGTGACAGCTATCTCTCCCGACTCCCTCATACACATGCCTGGTCAGCTCAGGTGACACCTATCTCTCCCGACTCCCTCATACACATGTATGATCAGCTCAGGTGATAGCTATCTCACCAGACTCCCTCATACACAAGCCTGATCGACACAGGTGACAACTATTTCTCCCGACTGCCTCATACACATGTATGATCAGCTCAGGCGACAGCTATCTCACCAGACTCCCCCATACACATGCCTGATCATCTCAGGTGACACCTATCTCTCCTCACTCCCCCATACACATGCCTGATCAGCTCAGGTGACACCTATCTCTCCCGACTGCCTCATACACATGTATGATCAGCTCAGGTGACAGCTATCTCACCAGACTCCCCCATACACATGCCTGATCAGCTCAGGTGACACCTATCTCTCCTCACTCCCCCATACACATGCCTGATCAGCTCAGGTGACACCTATCTCTCCCGACTCCGTCATGCACATGTATGATCAGCTGAGGTGACAGCTATATCTCCCGACTCCCTCATACACATGCCTGATCAGCTCAGGTGACAGCTATATCTCCCGACTCCCTCATACACATGCCTGATCAGCTCACGTGACACCTATCTCTACTCGACTCCCTCATACACATGCCTGATCAGCTCAGGTGACAGCTATCTCTCCCGACTTCCTCATACACATGTACGATCAGCTCAGGTGACACCTATCTCTCCAGACTCCCTCATACACATGTATGATCAGCTCAGGTGACACCTATCTCTCCAGACTCCCTCATACACATGCCTGATCAGCTCAGGTGACAGCTATCTCTCCCGACTCCCTCATACACATGCCTGGTCAGCTCAGGTGACTCCTATCTCTCCCGACTCCCTCATACACATGAATGATCAGCTCAGGTGACAGCTATCTCACCAGACTCCCTCATACACAAGCCTGATCGACACACGTGACAACTATTTCTTCCGACTGCCTCATACACATGTATGATGAGCTCAGGTGACAGCTATCTAACCAGACTCCCTCATACACATGTATGATCAGCTCAGGTGACTCCTATCTCTCCAGACTCCCTCATACACATGCCTGATCAGCTCAGGTGACAGCTATCTCTCCTGACTCCCTCATACACATGCCTGGTCAGCTCAGGTGACACCTATCTCTCCCGACTCCCTCATACACATGAATGATCAGCTCAGGTGACAGCTATCTCACCAGACTCCCTGATACACAAGCCTGATCGACACACGTGACAACTATCTCTCCCGACTGCCTCATACACATGTATGATCAGCTCAGGTGAAAGCTATCTAACCAGACTCCCTCATACACATGCCTGATCAGCTCAGGTGACACCTATCTCTACCGATTCCCTCATACACATACTTGATCAGCTCAGGTCACACCTATTTCACCAGACTCCCTCATACACATGCCTGATCAGCTCAGGTGACACCTATCTCTCCGACTCCCTCGTACACATGTATGATCAGCTCAGGTGACAGCTATCTCACCAGACTCCCTCATACACATGCCTGATCAGCTCAGGTGACAGCTATCTCACCAGACTCCCCCATACACATGCCTGATCAGCTCAGGTGACAACTATCTCTCCTCACTCCCCCATACACATGTTTGATCAGCTCAGGTGACACCTATCTCTCCCAACTTCCTCATGCACATGCCTGATCAGCTCAGGTAAACGCTATCTCACCCGACTCCCTCATACACATGCCTGATCAGCTCAGGTGAAACCTATCTATCCCGACTCCCTCATACACATATCTGTTCAGCTCAGGTGACCCCTTTCTCACCAGACTCCCTAATACACATGCCTGATCAGCTCAAGTGACACCTATCTCTCCCGACTCCCTCATATACATGTATGATAAGCTCAGGTGACAGCTATCTCACCAGACTCCCTCATACACAAGCCTGATCGACACACATGACAACTATCTCTCCCGACTGCCTCATACACATGTATGATCAGCTCAGGTGACAGCTATCTAACCAGACTCCCTCATACACATATATGATCAGCTCAGGTGACACCTATGTCTCCAGACTCCCTCATACACATGCCTGATCAGATCAGGTGACAGCTATCTCTCCTTACTCCCTCATACACATGCCTGATCAGCTCAAGTGACACCTATCTCTCCCGACTCCCTCATATACATGTATGATAAGCTCAGGTGACAGCTATCTCACCAGACTCCCTCATACACAAGCCTGATCGACACACATGACAACTATCTCTCCCGACTGCCTCATACACATGTATGATCAGCTCAGGTGACAGCTATCTAACCAGACTCCCTCATACACATATATGATCAGCTCAGGTGACACCTATGTCTCCAGACTCCCTCATACACATGCCTGATCAGCTCAGGTGACAGCTATCTAACCAGACTCCCTCATACACATGCCTGATCAGCTCAGGTGACACCTATCTCTCCCGATTCCCTCATACACATACCTGATCAGCTCAGGTCACACCTATCTCACCAGACTCCCTCATACACATGCCTGATCAGCTCAGGTGACACCTATCTCTCTGACTCCCTCATACACATGTATGATAAGCTCAGGTGATAGCTATCTCACCAGACTCCCTCATACACATGCCTGATCAGCTCAGGTGACAGCTATCTCACCAGACTCCCCCATACACATGCCTGATGAGCTCAGGTGACAACTATCTCTCCTCACTCCCCCATACACATGCCTGATGAGCTCAGGTGACACCTATCTCTCCCAACTCCCTCATACACATGCCTGATCAGCTCAGGTGACACCTATCTCTCCCGACTCCCTCATACACATGCCTGATCAGCTCAGGTGACACCTATCTCTCCCGACTCCCTCATACACATATCTGTTCAGCTCAGGTGACACCTATCTCTCCAGACTCCCTCATACACATGTATGATCAGCTCAGGTGACACCTATCTCTCCAGACTCCCTCATACACATGCCTGATCAGCTCAGGTGACAGCTATCTCTCCCGACTCCCTCATACACATGCCTGGTCAGCTCAGGTGACTCCTATCTCTCCCGACTCCCTCATACACATGAATGATCAGCTCAGGTGACAGCTATCTCACCAGACTCCCTCATACACAAGCCTGATCGACACACGTGACAACTATTTCTTCCGACTGCCTCATACACATGTATGATGAGCTCAGGTGACAGCTATCTCACCAGACCCCCTCATACACAAGCCTGATCGACACACGTGACAACTGTCTCTCCCGACTGCCTCATACACATGTATGATCAGCTCAGGTGACAGCTATCTAACCAGACTCCCTCATACACATGCCTGATCAGCTCAGGTGACACCTATCTCTCCCGATTCCCTCATACACATACCTGATCAGCTCAGGTCACACCTATCTCACCAGACTCCCTCATACACATGCCTGATCAGCTCAGGTGACACCTATCTCTCTGACTCCCTCATACACATGTATGATAAGCTCAGGTGATAGCTATCTCACCAGACTCCCTCATACACATGCCTGATCAGCTCAGGTGACAGCTATCTCACCAGACTCCCCCATACACATGCCTGATGAGCTCAGGTGACAACTATCTCTCCTCACTCCCCCATACACATGCCTGATGAGCTCAGGTGACACCTATCTCTCCCAACTCCCTCATACACATGCCTGATCAGCTCAGGTGACACCTATCTCTCCCGACTCCCTCATACACATGCCTGATCAGCTCAGGTGACACCTATCTCTCCCGACTCCCTCATACACATATCTGTTCAGCTCAGGTGACACCTATCTCTCCAGACTCCCTCATACACATGTATGATCAGCTCAGGTGACACCTATCTCTCCAGACTCCCTCATACACATGCCTGATCAGCTCAGGTGACAGCTATCTCTCCCGACTCCCTCATACACATGCCTGGTCAGCTCAGGTGACTCCTATCTCTCCCGACTCCCTCATACACATGAATGATCAGCTCAGGTGACAGCTATCTCACCAGACTCCCTCATACACAAGCCTGATCGACACACGTGACAACTATTTCTTCCGACTGCCTCATACACATGTATGATGAGCTCAGGTGACAGCTATCTAACCAGACTCCCTCATACACATGTATGATCAGCTCAGGTGACTCCTATCTCTCCAGACTCCCTCATACACATGCCTGATCAGCTCAGGTGACAGCTATCTCTCCTGACTCCCTCATACACATGCCTGGTCAGCTCAGGTGACACCTATCTCTCCCGACTCCCTCATACACATGAATGATCAGCTCAGGTGACAGCTATCTCACCAGACTCCCTGATACACAAGCCTGATCGACACACGTGACAACTATCTCTCCCGACTGCCTCATACACATGTATGATCAGCTCAGGTGAAAGCTATCTAACCAGACTCCCTCATACACATGCCTGATCAGCTCAGGTGACACCTATCTCTACCGATTCCCTCATACACATACTTGATCAGCTCAGGTCACACCTATTTCACCAGACTCCCTCATACACATGCCTGATCAGCTCAGGTGACACCTATCTCTCCGACTCCCTCGTACACATGTATGATCAGCTCAGGTGACAGCTATCTCACCAGACTCCCTCATACACATGCCTGATCAGCTCAGGTGACAGCTATCTCACCAGACTCCCCCATACACATGCCTGATCAGCTCAGGTGACAACTATCTCTCCTCACTCCCCCATACACATGTTTGATCAGCTCAGGTGACACCTATCTCTCCCAACTTCCTCATGCACATGCCTGATCAGCTCAGGTGAACGCTATCTCACCCGACTCCCTCATACACATGCCTGATCAGCTCAGGTGACACCTATCTATCCCGACTCCCTCATACACATATCTGTTCAGCTCAGGTGACCCCTTTCTCACCAGACTCCCTAATACACATGCCTGATCAGCTCAAGTGACACCTATCTCTCCCGACTCCCTCATATACATGTATGATAAGCTCAGGTGACAACTATCTCACCAGACTCCCTCATACACAAGCCTGATCGACACACATGACAACTATCTCTCCCGACTGCCTCATACACATGTATGATCAGCTCAGGTGACAGCTATCTAACCAGACTCCCTCATACACATATATGATCAGCTCAGGTGACACCTATGTCTCCAGACTCCCTCATACACATGCCTGATCAGATCAGGTGACAGCTATCTCTCCTTACTCCCTCATACACATGAATGATCAGCTCAGGTGACAGCTATCTCACCAGACCCCCTCATACACAAGCCTGATCGACACACGTGACAACTATCTCTCCCGACTGCCTCATACACATGTATGATCAGCTCAGGTGACAGCTATCTAACCAGACTCCCTCATACACATGCCTGATCAGCTCAGGTGACACCTATGTCTCCAGACTCCCTCATACACATGCCTGATCAGCTCAGGTGACACCTATCTCTCTGACTCCCTCATACACATGTATGATAAGCTCAGGTGATAGCTATCTCACCAGACTCCCTCATACACATGCCTGATCAGCTCAGGTGACAGCTATCTCACCAGACTCCCCCATACACATGCCTGATGAGCTCAGGTGACAACTATCTCTCCTCACTCCCCCATACACATGCCTGATGAGCTCAGGTGACACCTATCTCTCCCAACTCCCTCATACACATGCCTGATCAGCTCAGGTGACACCTATCTCTCCCGACTCCCTCATACACATGCCTGATCAGCTCAGGTGACACCTATCTCTCCCGACTCCCTCATACACATATCTGTTCAGCTCAGGTGACACCTTTCTCACCAGACTCCCTCATACACATGCCTGATCAGCTCAGGTGACACCTATCTCACCAGACACCCTCATACACATGCCTGATCGTCTCAGTGACAACTATCTCTCCAGACTGCCTCATACACATGTATGATCAGCTCAGGTGACAGCTATCTCTCCTCACTCCCCCATACACATGCCTGATCAGCTCAGGTGACACCTATCTCTCCTCACTCCCCCATACACATGCCTGATGAGCTCAGGTGACACCTGTCTCTCCCGACTCCCTCATACACATGCCTGATCAGCTCAGGTGACACCTATCTCTCTCGACTACCTCATACACATGCCTGATCAGCTCAGGTGACAGCTATCTCTACCGACTCCCTCATACACATGCCTATTCAGCTCAGGTGACAACTATCTCTCCCGACTCCCTCATACACATGCCTGATCGTCTCAGGTGACACCTATTTCTCCTGACTCCCTCATACACATGCCTGTTCAGCTCAGGTGACACCTATCTCTCCTTACTCCCTCATACACATGCATGATCAGCTTAGGTGACACCTATCTCTCCTCACTCCCTCATACACATGTATGATCAGCTCAGGTGACAAATATGTCTCCCAACTCCCTCATACACATGCCTGATCAGCTCAGGTGACACCTATCTCTACCGACTCCTTCATACACATGCCTGATCAGCTCAGCTGAGAGCTATCTCTCCTCACTCCCTCATACACATGCCTGATCAGCTCAGGTGACAGCTATCTCTCCTTACTCCCTCATACACATGCATGATCAGCTCAGGTGACAGCTATCTCTACCGACTCCCTCCCTACCGACTCCCTTATACTCATACACATGCCTGATCAGCTCAGGTGACAACTATCTCTCCCGACTCCATCATACACATGCCTGATCGTCTCAGGTGACACCTATCTCTCCTGACACCCTCATACACATGCATGATCAGCTCAGGTGACACCTATCTCTCCTCACTCCCTCATCCACATGCCTGATCAGCTCAGGTGACACCTTTCTCTCCTCACTCCCTCATCCACATGCATGATCAGCTCAGGTGACACCTATCTCTCCTCTTTCCCTCATACACATGTGTGATCAGCTCAGAGGACAACTATGTCTCCCAACTCCCTCATACACATCCCTGATCAGTGACAGCTATCTCTCCTCACTCCCTCATACACATCCCTGATCAGCTCAGGTGACACCTATCTCTCCAGACTCCCTCATACACATGCCTGATCAGCTCAGGTGTCCCTGTTCAGAGGCATCTGAGTGTGTTGCTGGCTCTTCCTCAGGATGTGAGCTGTGAGAATGCTGTGACTGTCACTTGAGAGAATGTGTGTGTGCATTTCTGTAAATACTTTTTTATGGTCTAGTTCTGTGGTGATTTTTCTAAATTCCTTAAGTTTTTTTTGTATGTGTATGAGAGAGTCAGGAGACATAGGTGTCACCTGAGACGATCAGGCATTTGTATGAGGGAGTCGGGAGAGATAGTTGTCACCTGAGCTGATCAGGCATGTGTATGAGGGAGTCGGGAGAGATAGCTGTCACCTGAGCTGATCAGGCATGTGTATGAGTGAGTCGGGAGAGATAGCTGTCACCTGAGCTGATCAGGCATGTGTATGAGGGAGTCGGTAGAGATAGCTGTCACCTGAGCTGATCAGGCATGTGTATGAGGGAGTCGAGAGAGATAGGTGTCACCTGAGCTGATCAGGCATGTGTATGAGGGAGTCGGTAGAGATAGCTGTCACCTGAGCTGATCAGGCATGTGTATGAGGGAGTCGAGAGAGATAGGTGTCACCTGAGCTGATCAGGCATGTGTATGAGGGAGTCGGGAGAGATAGCTGTCATCTGAGCTGATCAGGCATGTGTATGAGGGAGTTGGGAGAGATAGGTGTCATAGGTGCCAGGGACACATCCCTCATACACATGCCTGATCAGCTCAGGTGACAGCTATCTCTCCTCACTCCCTCATACACATGCCTGATCAGCTCAGATGACAGCTATCTCTCCTTACTGCCTCATACACATGTATGATCGGCTCAGGTGACAGCTATCTTTCCCAACTCCCTCATACACATGCAGGATCGGCTTAGTTGACATCTACGGTATCTCTTTGGACTTCTACCAACCCTTGTAAGGTCCACTTGGTTTTACAGTGCTCTCTGCTCACTCCCTCATACACATGTGGGATCGGCTCAAGTGACAGCTATCTCTCCTCGCTCTCTCTTTCACATTCATAATGGATTTGGTGGACAGTTCTTTTTCATGACTCCCTCTTACACATGTAGGATTGGCTAAGCTCTCTCTCCTAACTCACTCATACACAAGCATGTTGCATGACACCTACCTCTCCCGCCTTCCTCATACACAATCATATTATCTCATGTGATAGCTCTCTTTCCCAACTCCCTCATACACATGCATGATCGGCTCAGCTGACTTCTACCGTATCTCTTCCAACTCCCTCATACACATAAAGGATCGGCTCTGCTTATCTACAGGGAAAAAGTATGTCAGGAAGTTGATTTCCATCTTTCTAATTGTTAGCTCCCCCCATATAAGACATCAGGGATAAGTCAGGAGTCGTACATTTTAGATTCTCGACCAAACCTACAGGATGTCAGATTTAGCCAATTGTCCTCAAATATGTAAGGAGAACTTAGGAGTGACATCTTGTATCCACCAATAATAGCACCTATGAGATGTTTCCTGGTCAAGTTGTCCTGGAATTAATATTGAGGATTTATGCTTAGGATAAATTTTAGCCATCAGATGTAAGTCCAACTCCAGACACCTTCACTGATGTGGATGATCGGCCATGGGGCCCTCCAGCGGGGCCAGCACCACCACTGGGTATACCCGGGCAAGTGCCTGGGGCCCAGAGCTGCTGGGGCGGCCCACATAATTAATCTGTACGGGGTGAGGGGAGCTGTATTTATGATAACCATCAGGATGATAAACTAGGGAATATTTTAGGGAACAGGAGACTGTTCTAGTTTCAGAATTTTTAATGCTGCCACGTGATATCACTGTAATGGGGCCCACGGAGGCTCTGTCACCCAGGGGCCTACTGAAACTTGAAGATGACCCTACCCTCAAGTCAAGAACAGCTCTGTACATTGTGTAGTGGCCGTATCTGGTTATGACAGCTCAGCCCGATTGTACCAGTTATTTCCTGGATGTGGTTCTTGGTTGGGTTAGTACATCTCAGTACTCAGTGTTTTATGGGCCAGGTGCAGTGGAGAATATCCCTATACATTGCTGTGCCCAATATACAGTAATTCCTCCTTTATTACGTCTGAAGTCGTCAAGCTATTTTATTTGCCATAAGCTTACAGTAAGCTAGGAGCATTCATAAGGCTTGTATGACCCTTTTACACACTATAATAGTAGGAGTTAAGTTAGATCCATACATACATACATGAATAATGGACTGGTCCTGTACTGAGTGCTGGGAGAGAACTGCAGGGGGAGATACAAACAAGTTTGCCAAAAATGCAAATTCAACCTAATGGGGGTCATTTACTAAGGGCCCGATTCGCGTTTTCCCGACGTGTTACCCGAATATTTCCGTTTTGCGCCGATTGTACCTGAATTGCCCCGGGTTTTTGGCGCACGCGATCGGAATTTGGCGCATCGGCGCCGGGATGCGCGCGACGGAAATCGGGGGGCGTGGCCGAACGAAAACCCGACGTATTCGGAAAAACCGCCGCATTTAAAAAAAAAATTGTGTCGCGAAAATTTCACTCACCTTCATCCTGGGTAGGCCGGTGTATTTCGAGGCATTCCAGCGGACTTCAGCGCAGCAGCGCCACCTGGTGGACGGCGGAGGAACTGCATTGATGAATCCCGGCCGGACCCGAATCCAGCGCAGAGAACGCGCCGCTGGATCGCGAACGGACCGGGTAAGTAAATGTGCCCCAATGTGTTAGTGGAGAAGCCAAGATAATGGGGCACATTTACTTACCTGGTCCGTTCGCGATCCAGCGGCGCGTTCTCTGCGCTGGATTCGGGTCCGGCCGGGATTCATCAATGCAGTTCCTCCGCCGTCCACCAGGTGGCGCTGCTGCGCTGAAGTCCGCTGGAATGCCTCGAAATACACCGGCCTACCCAGGATGAAGGTGAGTGAAATTTTCGCGACACAATTTTTTTTTTAAATGCGGCGGTTTTTCCGAATACGTCGGGTTTTCGTTCGGCCACGCCCCCCGATTTCCGTCGCGTGCATACCGGCGCTGATGCGCCAAATTCCGATCGCGTGCGCCAAAAACCCGGGGCAATTCAGGTACAATCGGCGCAAAACGGAAATATTCGGGTAACACGTCGGGAAAACGCGAATCGGGCCCTTAGTAAATGACCCCCAATATTGGCATAATAGAGAAACAGGATATAGGCCCCCGGGATATTTAGTAACGTAATATGTTATTCAACTGGCTGCCGAAAATGGTGCAAAGTTCTGAGGGTGAAGGCGGGCCGGGGAGCTGGGATTTTCCAGAGTTATATGAAATAATTTTCTGAAGTCATAACATAAAGGTCATTTATCTCAGTAAAAAATTTTTAAAAAAAGAGAAAACTTTTTTTTTCCACAGGAAAGTAATATTCTTAGTACTCACATCCAAAAACTGGTGTTAAACTATTTAAAGGAGCCATGTACCAAAAAATAGATACCAAAGAGACTTGGCCCTAGACCCATTGGAGTAGAGATGTTTTACTAATATACACCAAAGACCGGGCATACATTCCTTATACCAAATGTATTACTTGTCTCAGGTACTTTTCAAGGGTTTTTATATCAGCGGTGGGGCTTAAAGGACATCTATCACCAGGATGAAGGATTGTAAACCAAGCACACTGACATACTGGTGTGTGCCCCTCTGGTAGAATCTGCTCTCCTTTTAGTTTCCTATGTCCTGTTTTATTAGAATTTTGCAAATGCCCCTGATGGGGCTCCCTGGTCCATAGGTGACAATGGAGCCCAGAGCCCCTCAGACTCATTTGCATACTTTTGAATTTTTTGCCATTTTTATTAAAAACAAGGGCAAAAGAAACTAAAAGAAGAGCCGAGCCTGCCGTAGGGGCACACATCCGTATGTCAGTGTGCCAGGTCTACAACACTTCATCCTGGTGGTAGATTTCCTTTAAATGGAAAGAGGCATAGCTCAAAATGTGACATCATGGAGTCGGAATTCTACTCAATTTTTGAGAATTTTCAACTGCATGAAAACCTTCTATAGTGGATCTTTCTCCAACCCCAACTAAATAATGTTATGGCCAGATCATTGACTTCCCATCGCTTAAGCTTAAGTAGATCTCAACTTCCTACCAGGTTTATCTTGGGCTAACACCCCAATGTCCACCAACTAAACACTCTTCAAGGAAATCTACCATCAAAATCCAACATGATAAACCAGGAACACTAAGGCTACATTCACACTGTCGTATGGGGGACGTATATATGGCCGGTGTATATACGGCCAATATATGTCCCCCATAGACGGCAATGGGCGCACAGCGCCCAACGGGAACGGTACGGTGCAACACATGTGCGGCACCGTACCGCTTCGTACCCCGGAAAAAGATAGGACATGTCCTATCTTTCTCCGTAGTACGGCACCGTGTGCCATATGTTCCTATGGAGAGTGGCTGGGGTGCGCTGCGTTTACCTCCTCCTCCTCTCCCCGTGCGTTGCCGTTGCCCGCCGTGCAGTGTGAATGTAGCCTTAGATCTCCCTGTCCATGAACAATCGCCCTGCCAAGACCTCATGATAGTATTCATGAATATAAGATTAAGGTCCCGGCACGGCAATTGTTTAGGGACAGATAGAGGTCACATGACCCTTCATCAGCGGCCATTTTATGGAGAGGAATGTCCGGCTGATGAGGTAAAAGACAGGAGGCTTCAATTTACATATCAAGAAAGCAGAGCAGAAATATTAATAGATGTATATTGGTAAATTACCTAATATCTTGCTCCCCCACACTTTACACACACATTACAAAAACAAGTGGCCAACCACTTTAACGTTCCGTATTTTGTGTAAAGCCCTGATTTAGCATAGATGATTTCCTTTACTTTTTTGAGTATGCGTCTCCATATAGGTAATACTATTCCCTCTCCGTAGAATGCTCTACCGTAAATCTGGAAGGAGTTAAACGTAATTTCGTGATCCGTGAAGCACCACGCGTCAGGCTAACACGCGCCAATGCTGTAGTTCTCCTTTCGAAACAATTTCGCGAGCGAGGCGCCATAGGGAGCAGTCAGAGAACATTAACCACTTAGCGTACGAAAACTATAAATCATCCAACCATTATGTCATTAGCGGAGGGGATTAGGGGGGCGTGCGGGGAGCGGGGTCTATAGGATTTCACTATATAAATAGTTGGCCCCTTCCGTAATGACATATTACCACATATACAGGAGCTTTTACCAAGACGAGAAGTAATTCTTCTCGACTCTTCGGTCTCCGGTGCCATGTGACGGAGAGGTGGAGGACTTATCGAGTGACTTAACCTTTCGTAGATCACTACAACAATGAGGCTTGTAATAATCTTAAAATATAGATTGCTGCAAATTGAAGAGAAGAGGCTTTGGCTTCTTTCTTCTTGTTCCCATTGTCACGATTCAATGTTCTCCTGTTCCTCGGGCTCCACGGATAGACGTAGCGTTAGACGCGAGACCTTCCATTCAGGGCTGTTACATTGCCGCTATTGTCACCCGCGCGCTCTCTTAGAGCCATTGTTCAGACGTTATCAGATCTTTCCCTCTGTGAATGCTGCTCCTTACCATTACCCCAGGTGTGAATCCCCTCACCTTACACGGGTGCTTAATGGCTCTAATGTGGGTTTTATACACAGAATTATGACTGGCACATTGTAATGTTCGGCTGCGGACAACAAAAAATCAAGGCACATTATTAAGCAAAAGCTTTTAACATTCCCTATAACTATCATTATGATAACCTGTAATGGCAGCAGTTCCACAATGTGAATGTTGCATTAAGAAGGTGAATAATAACTATGGGGCCACATATCAAAATGTGGAATGGATCTTACATTACCGAGACCACCTGTAGCACATGATGAAATGAAAACCTAAGGAATACAAAGGTATCACTGATACATGGGGAAACATTACATAATATAGACATGACACAGTGATGTCACAGTACAGGGATAATACACACAGTGATGTCACAGTACAGGGATTATATACACAGTGATGTCACAGTACAGGGATAATACACACAGTGATGTCACAGTACAGGGATAATACACACAGTGATGTCACTGTACAGAGATAACACACAGTGATGTCACAGTACAGAGATAATACACACAGTGATGTCACAGCACAGGGATAATACACACAGTGATGTCACAGTAGAGGGATAATACACACAGTGATGTCACAGTACAGGAATAATACACACAGTGATGTCACAGTACAGGGATAATACACACAGTGATGTCACTGTACAGAGATAACACACAGTGATGTCACAGTACAGAGATAATACACACAGTGATGTCACAGCACAGGGATAATACACACAGTGATGTCACAGTAGAGGGATAATACACACAGTGATGTCACAGTACAGGAATAATACACACAGTGATGTCACAGTACAGAGATAATACACACAGTGATATCACAGTACAGAGATAATACACACAGTGATGTCACAGTACAGGGATAATACACACAGTGATGTCACTGTACAAAGATAATACACACAGTGATGTCACAGTACAGGGATAATACACACAGTAACGTCACAGTACAGGGATAATATACACAGTGATGTCACAGTACAGAGATAATACACACAGTGATGTCACAGTACAGAGATAATACACACAGTGATGTCACAGCACAGGGATAATACACACAGTGATGTCACAGTAGAGGGATAATACACACAGTGATGTCACAGTAGAGGGATAATACACACAGTGATGTCACAGTACAGGAATAATACACACAGTGATATCACAGTTTGGAGATAATACACACAGTGATGTCACAGTACAGGTATTATATACACAGTGATGTCACAGTACAGGGATAATACACACAGTGATGTCACAGTACAGGGATAATATACACAGTGATGTCACAGTACAGAGATAATACACACAGTGATGTCACAGTACAGGGATAATACACACAGTGATGTCACAGTGCAGGGATAATACACACAGCGATGTCACAGTACAGAGATAATACACACAGTGATGTCACAGCACAGGGATAATACACACAGTGATGTCACAGTAGAGGGATAATACACACAGTGATGTCACAGTACAGGAATAATACACACAGTGATGTCACAGTACAGAGATAATACACACAGTGATATCACAGTACAGAGATAATACACACAGTGATGTCACAGTTCAGGGATAATACACACAGTGATGTCACTGTACAAAGATAATACACACAGTGATGTCACAGTACAGAGATAATACACACAGTGATGTCACAGCACAGGGATAATACACACAGTGATGTCACAGTAGAGGGATAATACACACAGTGATGTCACAGTAGAGGGATAATACACACAGTGATGTCACAGTACAGGAATAATACACACAGTGATATCACAGTTTGGAGATAATACACACAGTGATGTCACAGTACAGGGATAATACACACAGTGATGTCACAGTACAGGGATAATACACACAGTGATGTCACAGTACAGGGATAATACACACAGTGATGTCACTGTACAGAGATAATACACACAGTGATGTCACAGTACAGAGATAATACACACAGTGATGTCACAGCACAGGGATAATACACACAGTGATGTCACAGTAGAGGGATAATACACACAGTGATGTCACAGTACAGGAATAATACACACAGTGATATCACAGTTTGGGGATAATACACACAGTGATGTCACAGTACAGGGATAATACACACAGTGATGTCACTGTACAGAGATAATACACACAGTGATGTCACAGTACAGAGATAATACACACAGTGATGTCACAGCACAGGGATAATACACACAGTGATGTCACAGTAGAGGGATAATACACACAGTGATGTCACAGTAGAGGGATAATACACACAGTGATGTCACAGTAGAGGGATAATACACACAGTGATGTCACAGTACAGGAATAATACACACAGTGATATCACAGTTTGGAGATAATACACACAGTGATGTCACAGTACAGGGATAATACACACAGTGATGTCACAGTACAGGGATAATACACACAGTGATGTCACAGTACAGGGATAATACACACAGTGATGTCACTGTACAGAGATAATACACACAGTGATGTCACAGTACAGAGATAATACACACAGTGATGTCCCAGCACAGGGATAATACACACAGTGATGTCACAGTAGAGGGATAATACACACAGTGATGTCACAGTACAGGAATAATACACACAGTGATATCACAGTTTGGGGATAATACACACAGTGATGTCACAGCACAGGGATAATACACACAGTGATGTCACAGTAGAGGGATAATACACACAGTGATGTCACAGTAGAGGGATAATACACACAGTGATGTCACAGTACAGGAATAATACACACAGTGATATCACAGTTTGGAGATAATACACACAGTGATGTCACAGTACAGGGATAATACACACAGTGATGTCACAGTACAGGGATAATACACACAGTGATGTCACTGTACAGAGATAATACACACAGTGATTTCACAGTACAGAGATAATACACACAGTGATGTCCCAGCACAGGGATAATACACACAGTGATGTCACAGTAGAGGGATAATACACACAGTGATGTCACAGTACAGGAATAATACACACAGTGATATCACAGTTTGGGGATAATACACACAGTGATGTCACAGTACAAGGATAATATACACAGTGATGTCACAGTACAGGGATAATACATACAGTGATGGCACAGTACAGGGATAATACACACAGTGATGTCACAGTACAGGGATAATACACACAGTGATATCACAGTACAGATATAATACAGTTTTGATGACAGAATACAAATATCATTTACCCGCAGAAATCCCAGTACCGGGATGAAACCAAGTACCAAGAATAATTTTGTTTCCTAAGGTATATTTTTGCATAACGCCAGAAATTAGATGATTAGTATGATGTATGATTGGATGATTATGTATGATGTCATGTAATGCCTGTAGCTATGGGCTGGTACAGTTATGTAAGGAGAAGGATATGGGAAGCCCCTTTGCTGAGTCCATCACCCTATTGCTGGAGGGCTACTCGTCACTTTATTAGAGATATCTGACATTTCATTCCATATGTGTTTTCATGAATGGAAATTAGACTGTGAAATAACATGTAATAAGGTGAGGATTAGTTTCGGTGCTATCAGAGCAGCTGCCGACTATGTTGCTATAACACTATACCAGTGGTGGTGAATCTATAGCACGGGTGGCTCTCAGAGCCCTCTCTATGGGAACCCGGCCTTCACCCCAGTGCAGAGTTTGCCAAACAGGACTCAAGGCCTATAGCAGTCCCCGGCAGCCCAGGATCCTGGAATAAAGCTACAATGATAATCTGAACTTCTTCTTCTTTCTACTGTACTGTATTGGTGTTCTTAGGTGCCTATACGATTTAAACCTGTGACAGAGCAGGGAGTAATAAGTTACTGCTTAAATTGTGGCATTGGCACTTTGCAAAAAATACATTGGTTTTGGTTGTAGTTTGGGCACTTCATCGCTGCACCATACTTCTACATAGGCATGAACCTTGAACCCCTTATGACCCCTCCTTCACAGGCAGAAAAACGAAACCCTTCCCACTCTTCCCCCTCTAGCATCCTTGTGTAACCCCATTTTACCCCCGTCCCAGAATATTAGCTGTATAATTTTGTCAGTTCCCTATCTCGGACACAGGAACTGCTTACTTCTAATGGTATTCTGCAGAGCTCAATGGCTGATGGACCTGAGTGTCATGTGACCACATGACATCATTAATGGTCCTTCAGACTGATAATGCACAGATGGAATTATATGTGCAGTTCCTGTTTTATGTCTTCTTTCAGCCTCACAGATTGACTGGCCCACCGGACCTTTGCCTACTTGGCCCAACGGTCCAACATCAACGGGCCTAAATCATGGTACATTGAGACTTCTTTTATAAGCTGCTGATCAGATTCTTAGTTCTTAGTCTAGCCAGTACACAAAAGGTTAAAATTAAAATTACTGTACCTTTCAGTAATGGTAAATTTGGTATTACTTGATGCAACCGATAAAGCTGATATTAAAGATGCAACGTGCCGGTTCAGCTCGGCTGCTTCCCAGTTGTAACCTTTGTGAAGCATTTCCATACAAGTTCCCGATGTTTTCTTTCTGACATTTGTATTCTGCGCTTTAATTAGTTTGTATTTGCAGTGGGCAGGTTTCCTGGTAGTCGTCGTGATACAATAATTCTCATGGCAAGACCTCAGTGCGGCAACAAAGGCAGCCTGCCACGGCGCGGGTGAATAACAGGATTCCTGCCCGTCTATGCTTCCCCCGACTGATTATCACTTCTTCATTCATGTCTTATCATCTCATTTCCTAATTGTCTCTTCTCGTGTCTGATTTCTATCAGTTTTGTTGTTTTTTTTGTCCCCGTAGCTTATATTTTCTGAGCAAGGATCTTTTTTTGACTAAATATTAATAATAATTATTATACTAGGGTTAACTTTGTTTAGCGCCAACTTAATCTGCAGCACTTTTCTGATAGCAGAAGTTTGACACCCCAAATAATAACATCCCCCACCAATCATGAGAATGGGACCCCCCAGCTCTCCACAGGACGGGGATTCTTCTCCGGAATGTAAGGCGATGATTTCCTCCACAAATTTAAAATCCCCAACATGACAATTTATTCCTGTATCAACCCTTGCATATAAAATAAAGGGAACCTGTCATCAGAAATTGGTCTAATAAACCACTACCAGGATGTTGTCGAGCAGCTGAACAGCTTTTAGATCATGTTTATTTCCTGACCCAGCTTGGTGGCATCAACCAGAAAATCAACTTTGAAGTGAGATGTAAGTTAGATGTATAAAGTCAGGGAGGCGGAGATTGTAACCCTAAAGTCAAGCTTTCCCGCCTCTAAACACGCGTCCCATGTATGTGACATCATGCACAGGACTTCAGGAGATCTGATCAATGATATCCCTGGATTCAGGACCATCAATTACAATGAAGGGGGGCATTTTAAAACAGGGAAGCTTGACTTTAGTGTTAAACTCTCCGCCTCCTTGACTTCATAAAACCAATTTACATCTCACTTCAAAGTAGATTTTCTGGATGATGCCACAACACTAGGCCATGAATGAAACTTCATCTAGAAGCTGCTCAGCTACTTGACACCATACTGCTAGTGGTTCATTAGGTCAATTTCTGATGATGTGCATATAACTGAAAGGGATTGTCCATGTATTTAGCTCCTTTTTTGTTTTTGAATTTCTGTATTTTACTCCTCTCATTCAAAAAGCGATAACATTTTTATTTTTCTATTGACACAGATGTATAAGAGCTTGTTATCTCCAAGACAAATTGTACTTTTTAATATTTCATGCAATGTACTGGAAAGCGGGAAAAAAACAGACAAAAACAACACATTTGCAGCTTTTTTTGTGGGCTCTGTTTTCACAACTTTCATTCTGCGCCCCCAAAGGAGGTTGTAGTAGATTTTAGAAAAATTAAAATCTTTTGTACAAAAATAGAATGTGTCATTGTGCCAAATTTTGAGGCCAATAACGTGAAGTGCCTAAGGCTATGTAGTACAAAGCGGTAGGGATTCCAGTATCTCCATACAGCTTCATGTACAGGCTCTGCTGTGCTGTGTGGCCGTCTATGGCCAAGGACACATGGGTCATTTCAGCAGCAAAATATGGGTCAGACATTGCACATGCCACAAAAACTGGCCAAAGTGGGACCATTTTTGTAGCAAAAATTCTGTTGCTTGTCTACAAGGCGCTGTGGTTTCCTTCTTTAGCATTGCTAATTTTGGTAATTCTGCTTGAGGCAGTGATTCAAAGCCCTATGCACCCGGCCCAAGGGAGGTTCAAGTATCTCCAATAAACTTCTATCTTGATGTGAGTACACATACATAAAAAATACCAATATTGTAGTAAGTGGAAGGAGTCAGAACTGAAAGCTGCCGAATTGCTGAATGAGCAGGTGGAAAAATCACAGAAGCCGTTGAATAAATTTACCCATCATTGAAGACAAGCCACGTAATGAGTAGACCTAATGCCAGCAGACGGAGATGAATAATGAAAACCACCTGGTATAGATGAATATGTCATCGTATTAGACACAATAGCACGACCAAAGGAGGTTAAGAGGAACGTTTGACCAGGTGCCAAATCCAGTTAGAAGGCCACTTTCACATATCTAATCCCTCGTGCTGAAAACTAGAGTTAGCCTTCAACTGAACTCTCCGAGTTGGCAGAAATTATCCCGTCCAAAAAACGTCTCAACGGGAGGGCTCTAATATTGAAAATCATACAATTATCTTGTTCAGTTTCATTAAATGAGAGGTTATGGAATCAAAATGAGCTGTAGCTGGCACGAGTCACGGGGGCACATCTATCAAATGAAACCCATCGGGAAGATGGCAGCAAATATGTTAATAATGGTGACAGAAGTCATATATTAATGGAACATGCAAGCCAAAAAAACCCAAAGACATAAAGGGATTATAACAAAATAATATTAATTGTTATAGGGGCTCTACTTACCACTTCTTGTTCCACTCTGTACTCCACCTTATGGGTGGCTTCTAACAAAGAAGAAAAATTAGGAGAGAGATTTTAGTCCAACATTGGTTCAGTGACCCACCTCTACCAGTGATTAGCTGATCAGCTTGGCCAAGTTTTCCTATCTCGTTGTGAGACACCAAGGTCGTTGAACACAAGCAAAATGGCATGGATGTGCTTATGAAACAATCAGAGAAAAATATTCCACTAACGGGTAGCACTATGCAATACTACTTTAATATTAATATTAATATTTGAGGTCGGAAAAGTATATTTTTAGCATTCTTACAGAAGTGTAGCTTGGCCATGAAGCTTCAAAACAGCCCTCTTGAGCTCCACCCTAGTGGAAGAACAGAGATGCTTCTGAGATGTTCTGCCAGATCACAGAGAGAACTGTGCAGTTTTCAGTTACACCTGCACAGTTCTCTCTATGCCTTCTCAGCACTGACTTGCATGATCAGTTTATGCAGAAAACAAGAAGCGGAGTGATCATTATTAATATTCAATTGATATATATTGAGCTGGAGAGAGCAATGGCGCGTTAGTAGTATACAGGAGCTGTTTATTGCTCTCTTATGGAGTATTTCAGTAACAAGAATAGCACTAAATGATCTATTACAGGTTCTATGCTAAGCTTTTAAAGGCTTTTCAATAATTAACATTGATGATATACGCTTAGAGTAGGCCATCATGGGGGCTGAAACCCAACCCTTGCACCCATCAGCTGTTTGGCCAACAATGATACAGGGCAAAGAGCTATTAGACAAAGCTCAGTATCCTGCGTACTGTCTGACGCTCTAATTTGGGAGCCACAACTATAGGGTTCATTTGGGATACTGTACGTCATTACTCTCTCCAGAATACACTGGGAGAGGCCATCAATGCCTGATCAGTTCCATTTAGGCCCAGCAGTTGGATCTGTTCTCTCTATATGGTCAGAAGCGTAATTGCAGATGTGGCCCATATGGAAGTTAATGGGAGCCATGGGTCCAAGATGCTTAGGTACTATAAACCACAGATTATAGTAGGAGACCTGGCACAGAATTTGCATTGGGGCCCATCAGCTTTAAGTTACACCACTGCTGTATTTTGGCGCATGTATCTGTAGGGGATTGGCCGATACTGAGAATTTGGTATGTGTACTCTGGGGTCTGAGGCAATGCTCCTGATTATAAGATATTATTTTTAAATAGTTTGTGATTTACTGTGCATTTTAGCTGTGGGATTTAAATGGACAAATCTTTGCTGTTTTATGCCTGTTTCTATAATCATATGTGAATCTGAGGTTTAAAATTAGCATTGGAAATCCTCAACAAATATATTGGATTTGAACTCACTTCTTCTGATGAAGCAGAGCTCAATATGTCATTGTACAATGTCCTTTGTGCTACGTGATGACCGGATAATTAGATCACTGAGTGATATAACCCGCAGTTCAATAGAAACCCTAAGAAAATACAGCGAGACGCAGTGATGAATACTGAACGATCTGTGGAGAGCGCCATATTCCACAGGCAATGAATCTATCGAACACTGACCCTCTGACACTACACTACTAATTTATGAAGACTGTTCATTGTTAAGGATTTATGAAGATTTATCATTAAGGGAAATTAAGACTGATGTTTTGAATGCCAGTCTTAAAATTCAGCTCCTGGCTCTCCGACCCCTCCGTGTATACGGGTGCAAACTCCACCAGTTCCGACCTGTAGACCAGTTTCCTTTTTTTGCTTTAGTCTCCACCCTGTACCCCTACCACCTGCTTTGCTCACTGCCCCCTCCTGTTCCCTGCCCGACTTCCAGCCCAGCTATTTGCCTGCTTTCTGCCCAGACACGCCCAAAGTGCCGTGCGAGGCGTAAAACCCAGAAAATTGGGGGAGGGAGAAGATTCATGTGCCTTCCTTCTTAGACTTTGGATTTCACTCTTTCTCACTTTTTCCAGGGTTCTGGAATTCTCTGTACAGGGGTTACCAGGTCACCAACTCTTGAAGCAGACCCAGTAAGGTTAATGGCAGACCTAGGAACTAACCCACTCGAGCCCCTGGATCAAGTGTACCCCGAAGCGGCGCTCCAGAGCCATTGCACATCATGACACGTGTGCCGGCTTCAGAGCCGGCTCGTACGTCAGGCACATGCCGAAGAAAGAAGGCGTCTGTTCCTGTGTTGCTTCGGGAGAATGAGGAAAGGTGAGTTTTTTCTTTCCTGGGGGAGAGAGGGGGAGGCAGTTTGTCTACAGGGGGAGGGGTAGGGGGAGGAGGGCAGTGTGTCTACAGGGGGAGGGGTGGAGGGAGGGGGGGCAGTGTGTCTTCAGAGGGTGGGGGAGCAGTGTGGCTACTGGAGGGTGACCCCTGAAGGGGCCCACTAAAGTTATGTCTCCCAGGGGCCTACTAAAACCTGGAACCGGCCCTTGAAAAATGGATACGGAAAAGAGAAGCCAAGTACAAGTGTGTAGAAGGATGTCTTGCCCAGAACAAAATCAGACTGTGGGTCAGGACAGTCAGCACCAATTCATAGTTAGGCTGGTGCCACACGTGCCGTTTTGTAACGGCAAACGCAGACAAAGCCGCACCCACCGGGGCGGGCCGTGGCCCAATCGCATCGGTGTTTCTATGGAAATGCCTGCGACTGGGAACGAGCGGCCGATGTTTTGCATTAAATTAACGCCGATTCCGGTGGGGCAAACGCAGACAAAGCGGCAACGTGTGCCACCAGGCTTGGAACGTGATGTAGCACACATTTGACTGGAGAGGCGGTGGGAAGAGCACTGCCCTCCCCTTTCTATAGGGATGCTTGGTGCCCACCCGTTCTTCCGGAAAAAGATAGAGCATGCTCTATCTTTTCCCCAGTGACAGTACAGTTATACAGGTGTGTGCTGGATATATGTCCCCACAACTTTTGTGAGAAAGGGGTCTTAGAGACAGTCAGGCAGGTCAAGGAAAAGTGAAGTGTGGAAACAAATGTTCACAAAATCCTGAATGCCATCACAGTAATTAAAAAGTTAGGAAGCTTTATTGCTCAGACACCTTTCTGTGGACAGGTGGTCTTCATTGTTCATTGGCGATTGGCTGGGGACACAATGGAAGGTTCCTACCATTGGTGAGTTGGTGTGTTGGTGAGCACGGACCACTGCCATCACACAGATGCCTCAGTATGCTAAGAATAAGGGTGTGCTAACGCCGAAATGCGTCAGCTGGAGATACTGTAAAGTCGACATGTACTTTTAATGGATAAAAAAAAAAAAGAAGTTTTAGCCTTGATGTCGGGACACTCCGTCTCCTTGCATGGCAAATGGAGTTTTAATGCTACACATTTGGAGCAGACGGATGACCTACGTCGGACGCTTTTCTTTGTTTTTCTTGTTGTTGCTACTATTATTACTATTATCTGCTAGTATTGTAGAAGCGCTCTCGATGTGAAGGCCACTTAAGTAATATGCAGCACTTTGAGAGTGTATCACGTAAGGTTTTTTTGGCAATCCTCTGCAACATCGTTCTTCTGGAGAATCTCGGCTTTTCATCTCCATGTTTCCTCCAGTCTTCTCTAACTCCATTATTGACTTACAATCTTTCCTCCTCTGCTCCCTGCTAAATATTTCAGAAGGTTTTCATTCACACTTTCCACTGAAGTGAGTTCTCTTCCAGGAGACTTGAGCCATTATTTCATGTGCATCTCCAGATGAGTCCTCGCGGATGAGATGTCGGTGAGGACGGTGCAGGTGAGCGTCATTACTCCTAATTACCTGTCTTGGAGGGCTGAGGGCGTCTCCTCCTCACAAGGAGCAATTACCTGTCTGCTTTGACAGAGTCTCTAGTCTTTGAAGTTGCTGCAAATTATTAGTGTAAATCTTTGACTTCACAGAGTAGCAAAACCTTTGCCACAGGCTGGACATGGGTGGAAAGCTGGTAAACTAGGGCTGCGCAGGTACATGTCTAAGGGATTACTCCTGTCAGTGTGCGCCAAGGAAAGCACTTTATAATATCGGCACATTGCGAGGGTCATCTAAAAGGCAAATCCTTCAACAAATATTAATTGGGATTTGTGTTTTAGAGACAATACTTACAGTTATTCCCAGCTGATACAGACATTAGCATTTAGTTAGGTAAAGAGATGCAATTATGGAAGACACAATCATATCATAATATAATAATAATATTTCATAATATTTTTAGCTTTCTCGTTCACTTACAGGGGTTAACGTATGCCTTAACATACTGCCTGCAGATAGAACACTATTTACAATCTCCTCAGCTCCTCCTGCTCTATAACATGCTGCCTGCAGATAGGACACTGTACAATCTGCTCAGCTCCTTCTGCTCTATAACATGCTGTCTGCAGATAGGGCACTATGTACAATCTGCTCAGCTCCTCCTGCTCTATAACATGCTGTCTGCAGATATAATACTATTTATGATCTGCTCAGCTCCTCCTGCTCTATAACATGCTGTCTGCAGATAGGGCACTATGTACAATCTGCTCAGCTCCTCCTGCTCTATAACATGCTGTCTGCAGATAGGGCACTATGTACAATCTTCTCAGCTCCTCCTGCTCTATAACATGCTGTCTGCAGATATAATACTATTTATGATCTGCTCAGCTCCTCCTGACTTCAGGGATCTCTTTAATTAAGTACTAGAGAGTCTACTAATTCAGAGCATTTCCCTTTAAAATGCAAACATAAAATGTCCATAAGGGGAATGTTTTGCTCTGTCATTGCTCCTGCCCCTGCATTCTTCTACATTACTTATACTTGACTCTTATTATGATGCTGTTATACATAGAGAAGACAGAATCCCCACTAAAAATTTCAGGCTTTCAAAAGTTCTGAAACAATAATAACTGTACAGTGAAATCTATGTGTTTCGGCTTCTAAAATTTCACAAATGCCGAGAAAAAAAATAATATGCAAAATAATCTGGAATCACTTGTCATAACTGGAAGCCGAAGACTGAGCAACACTAAGAGATTGTAAGTGATATAGTGGTCTGTTTATCTGGAGCTTCTTCACTAAAGGAAATGTATCATCAGATATTCTTTATTTTTTTAATTTATTCCACAGGCCTATACATGGGTTATCGGAAATGTATAAACATGATATCCATCACGATAACCCAGGGACACTTACTCATAGATCCAGGCTCCATGACTGTGGGACCGTGCGTTTAGGACCAGTTTTGAAGCTTGGGAAATTGGGTATTAATCTGATGGTCCGGGGAAGGTGAATTTCAGAGAATTGGTGCAGCTCAGGAGAAGTCCTGGAGACTTATGTGAGAGGTTACAATTAAGGTAGAAAATAATATAATAATACTGCTAGGTCGAAGAGCATGGGTTGGGCGATAAACTGAGATGAAAGAAGAGAGGTACAGAGGTGCAGCACTGTGGAGAGCTTTGTGAATGAGGGTTGTTTTAAAATGTATTCGGGAGAAGACGGGCAACCAGAGCAGTGATTGGCACAAACTGTAGGCATCTGTGTTGCGCTTGAAATTTGAACCTGGCTGTTGCATTGAGAATAGATTGTAAGAGGAGAGAGTTTAGTGAGTGGAAGAGTGATAAGTAGGGAGTTACAGTAGTCTTGTCGAGAGTGAATCTGAGCAACAAGTGTTTTAGAGGTTTCAATTGTAAGAAATAGTCGGATTCTGGAGATGTTTCTGTGATGCATACGGCAAGAATGAATATGAGATTGAATATTTGGTGCAAAGGAGAGGTCAGAGTCAAGCACAACCCCAAGACAGTGGCCTGCTGCATTGGTGTTATGATTAAGATGGAGAGGTCAGGGTTGGGTCGGTTAGTAGATGGTGGAAAGACAAGAAGTTCAGTCTTAGAAAGATTAAGTTTCAAGATGAGGGAGGACATGATGTTAGAGACAGCAGAGAGACAAGAAGAGAGAGGACATGATGTTAGAGACAGCAATGAGACAAGAAAAGAGAGGACATGATGTTAGAGACAGCAGAGAGACAAGAAGAGAGATGACATGATGTTAGAGACAGCAGAGAGACAAGAAGAGAGAGGACATGATGTTAGAGACAGCAGAGAGACAAGAAAAGAGAGGACATGATGCTAGAGACAGCAGAGAGACAAGAAGAGAGAGGACATGATGTTAGAGACAGCAATGAGACAAGAAAAGAGAGGACATGATGTTAGAGACAGCAGAGAGACAAGAAGAGAGAGGACCTGATGTTAGAGACAGCAGAGAGAGAAGAAGAGGGAGGACATGATGTTAGAGACAGCAGAGAGACAAGAAGAGGGAGGACATGATGTTAGAGACAGCAGAGAGACAAGAAAAGAGAGGACATGATGTTAGAGACAGCAGAGAGACAAGAAGAGAGAGGACATGATGCTAGAGACGGCAGAGAGACAGTCACTAGTGTCCTGGCCCACCACTCTCTCTGCTTAGACCATTCTTTATTTATCGCTCTTTCTATATCAGCGGAGACCTTTCTCAGCAAACAAGATTGGGAGGATCTTTTGCCATCCATTTATACACCACTGCTATGCTGGCATAAAATTATTGCATTAATGGTTTATCAATTTTACTATCATCCCATATTCCTAAAAGAATAGTTTTAACTTCACCTGCCTGCCCGTTACCTCACCTCTCCCGGCTCAAGCGGTGGCCTCCTCACTCCCCGCGGTCTGGTGTGCACGTTCCTCTCTCCTAGGGCGCGCGTATGCCGGTCTGTAAGATTTAAAGGGCAAGCGCGCCGATGAATGGCTCTGGCTAGCCGCCTGCCAAGATAAATTCCTGCCCCTTCCTTTGTCCCCTGACGGATCTTTGTGCCTAGTGCCTCAGAGAAAGCTGTTCCATGCACTTTGCTTGTTTCTGAATTCCCTATGTGACTCTGGTTCCCTTTTTGACACTGATCCCGTGCTGCCTGTCCTGACCTACCGCTATGTCCCGGACTCCGATCCTGTGCTGCCTGTCCTGACCTACCACTATGTCCCGGACTCCGATCCTGTGCTGCCTGTCTCGACCTCCTGCCTGTCCCCGGCCACGAGTTTGTCTGACGATTTTGTACTATGCCTTGGCCACCAGCGCGGACAAAGTCGTGCCTGTGGAACGATGGCTGCAGCAAGTCCAACCTGCTTTGCGACGGGCTCTACCAAAAAACGGGTGCCACTTAGACTCCCACCCGGTTTACGTCATTGTCCGCGGTGGTCCAGAGCATCCACTACCACTGATCATGAAACACAGCTTATTTCTTTAACCCAGAAAGTTTTCTAATTTTTTTTAGGTGAATAGTACAGGCGGTTCATTATATAATGTTGTATAACTCTTTTTGTTTTATTTTTGGTGCAAATAATAAAGTCCTTTATTACACCTTTTCTTTTGCTACTGTTCAAGATTCCAACTTGTCTCTCCCATTTTTTACTGCCAGTTTTATTCTATAGATCAGTGGTGGCGAACCTATGGCACGGGTGCCAAAGGTGGCACTCTGAGCCCTCTCAGTGGGCACTCAGGCTGTTGCCCCAGCACAGAATTCATCAAACAGGATTTAAGAGATCCTCCTGCAGGCCCATGACGTGAAACACTCAGTGTTATATTAAAGTTAGACTGCAGGAAGAATAGATGTGGACATGGCCAGATTTTCATTGGAGCCATTGAAGCTCCTGCTCTTGGCCCCACAATTCTTCATGTTCAGTGGGTTGCCAAGGGAAGCTCCAATGGCAATCCAAATTTTCCCTCCTTCTGTCAACAATATTGGTGTCCTCAGAATTGCTGTGTTGGCACTTTTTAAATAAGTAAGTGGATAAGGGTTGCAGTTTGGGCACTCGGGCTCTAAAAGGTTCGCCATCACTGCTATAGATCTTAGTTTCTTATCTAACAGGGGCTTGTAGAAGTGCTTGATATCACATTCACTAATTAATCCTTGCTCCATAACGTCCACTATTGATGGATTTTCGCTGGTTTTAATGTCATCATCATTTTATAAAATCTCCTCTTTCATTTTTGATATCAGGTTTATTAGGCCTTTTATCTGATGTCTAATATGAGAATAGAATAGTATCCAAGATATCAAACTCTCTTTTCAATTCATCAAAGGTTTTACATTCACTAAACTAAATGACTTAACAAAAGTTTGCCTCTTTGTATGCGTTTTTAATTAGGAATTTTATCTATACCTTCTAACTTTCTATTTCCCCCAAAGTGGGGTATTTCTTAAGGGCCCATTAATTCCCCAACTTCTTATTATTTCTTCCCATATATCATGTATCATATGCAATGAATGCCAACACAGACTTTCCTGCATCTTTTTTACAGACGCCCGATTCCGAAACTGTAAGAACATTACATCCAGGAATTCTTATATTCATCCTTTTTTGCATACTTTCTACTATCTGTTCCAATGTAACACAGTTGGTCACAATTACTTACCTGGCCGCTGAGTTCCACCAGAAGTGCATTGTCCGATCGGAATGCACTGTGTCGCGATTCACTAAGATCGTGCGCCCGATATCCTGCATGTGTCGAGTTCCCGCTCAGGTCCGCCGGAGTTCACCTTTTTCTTCCTATTGTATGTAAGTGCTAGTTCTTGCGACACAAAATGAAAGTTAAATCCCACGGTCAGTCCGAATCAGTCGGATCAGCCGACGGCTCGCCAGCCAATTTATGTAGCATGAAAGCCAATGCAGCTGCTCCAAAATCCGATAGCCTGCGACACAATCCTCAGTTAAATACCTGTCACAGTGGCACATTCCCTGCAAACGTCGGAAAATCTGACGAAAGTGCGATCCACGGACCCTTAGTAAATAAGCCCCAGTATATTCTTAATCTGGGAAGTCCTATAATATGAACGGATATCAGGAACCAAAAGACCTCCCTTCACTTTTTCCCTCTTCCCTTTTTCTCCAACTTATTAAATGATGTTAAAAAGCCAGAATGGCTCCAAGGGTGTTACCAGAGCCCCTGTAGCTACAGAGGTTACAATGAGCAGAACAGGTCTCCTTTTCACCCTGCACTTCCTGCTGCTGCTAAATTACACAGATCGAGGGAGGAGGGAGAGAGAAGGGGGTTGGGTGATACATGTTCAGATCATTGTAACAGACTATAAATTTGCAGCCCTGAGGGGCAACCAAGATCTCTTCTGGCTCATTAGCATAATTTTAAAAGTTGATTTTAGAAGGAAGTAGGACATGGATAACAAATATAAGGATATTACCCCAGTCATGGTGCCCGGATGTAGTAATGCCCCTTAAATAATACAAATAAATCAGCAAGGTTTTTCATTGAACTGTAAGTTCATTATCAGGCCCTCTATAACTCTGGCCTGGAAGGGCTTGATGTGATGCACCTCACTATGGCCAGTCAGTTTTTTTAGGGGTCACAAACAAATAGGGGTAAGATTTAACAGTGACATCTCCGGCTCTGCTGCCCTGACAGCCTGACAGGCTGAGGAGTCATGTGACTGGTGGGGGGGGGGGGATGTAAGTTACAATTATTTTTTCCTCTGTAAAGCTGTTAAAATAATTTTTTTTGTTCCTTCAATCACATGTTTTTTCAACATGTGACCACTACAGCCAATCACATTGATGGCACTTAAAAACTGTTAAAAAACGAAGAATTCACACTCCGTAGAATACATATCTATCTGATGCATTTTGAGTAAACAAAACTAAGCCAATAGTCATAGCGCTAAGAGCTAAGGGTGCTAAGACTATTGGTGTAGTTTTGTTTGCCCAAAATGCATTGGATAAATATGTATTCTGTGGAGCATATGGATTTTTAATGGATTGAATTAGAAAATTTACATTTTTCACCAGGGAAAACATTTTCCTTTTCTCTTCTACAATTGTCTCAAAATCTGCCAGGAATCCAGGAAAACATAGACATGTGAGAGGCAGAAGGTCAGTATCAGAATTTTTTTTTTTTGTTTTATGTATTTTCATGCATAGATATTCTTCTCTTTTGTACAATTTTTGCTCACCCAGTCTGGTTCTCATCGATGTGATTACATCATATGACATCCCATTGTCTGGCAGGAGCCGGCCGCCTCCATTGTTTGCTTCAGTATTGTCCTGTCTTCTCTTCTGTCAGTCTCCTCTGTAAATAATGCTGACAAAAGCGGATTGACTTACTCCTCATCGCTCTACAGAGAATCTCGCCGAGTAGAAAAATGTAAAGTGAATGCTGGTAGCAGCAGGACTCTGCAGATTATCCCGCCGCTGCAGCAGAATGCTGGAAAATACTGCGGGGAGGGGGTCCCACCACTATTTCCAGAATAACATATTGTCAGCCGAAAACTCTGTGTTGTAACAATCCATTCTTCATTGTAGGACGGGATTGTAGGACATATTTTCTCATCTTCTGTAAGTAGATGACTGGGGTAGAATATTTCACTGTAAATCATTTCCCATTAAAACTTCATCCGTTCTCTTTCTACAATATGTGCAGGTCAAGTCCTATAGATAAAAGCAAAAGAAACCCTCATGCAGATGGGAAGATAAATAGATAATGGATTGATAGTTGATAGATCAAGCTCTGTGCAGCGCTGCGGAATCTGTGAGCATCAATAAAAATATAGAATTATTTATTTTATTTAAATAGATAGATAGATAGATAGATAGATAGATATGAGATAGATAGATAGATAGATAGATAGATAGATATGAGATAGATAGATAGATAGATAGATATGAGATAGATAGATAGATATGAGATAGATAGATATGAGATAGATAGATAGATATGAGATAGATAGATATGAGATAGATAGATAGATAGATAGATAGATAGATAGATAGATAGATAGATAGATAGATATGAGATAGATAGATATGAGATAGATAGATATGAGATAGATAGATATGAGATAGATAGATAGATAGATAGATAGATAGATAGATAGATAGATAGATAGATAGATAGAATGTCTTATAGGGGTCCTTTGGGGCCCCTCAATCCTAACTGTCCAGTAGGTCTGCGGTGCAGGGAGAAGGATTCCCAGGATCCCTGGAGAACTTATGTTCCTGAGTTTTCTGGAAGCCAGTCTAGGGACAAGGACATGAAAAAACAATTTACTATCTCATCATAGTCTGGCACCACCAGGACCTGGTTTTGTGACCCCGTGGCCCTACTTAGAGATGTTTTACAAAATTTTAAAAAGTTGTAGAGTTGTAGAAAAAAAAAACACTTGAAATTTCCTATTCTGTAATGTCTGGTCACCTGGTGGTCCTCATGTGACCACTGCAGCCAATCAGTGACCTAAGTGGTTATGATTTGATAATGTATGTAGATTTATAGGACACCAGCCTGCCGAGGTCAGCGATTGGCTGCTGCAGTCATGTGGATGTACGTGATGTCATCAACGCAAGTAGACAAGGGCCAGCAAGGAAATATAATACAGCAGAGGATGCCACAGGTGAAACTTTCCTGCCAAATATTTTAAAATCCTGGACAACCCCTTTAAGTGATGGCACATCGTAGCAATATTCCGATCTTCTTGTACGTGTCCGGTGGTTGTGTGTTGGCAAAGCATGCACGTTCCTTGTGTCCCTAGGACAGATTTACTGGCAATAAGCACAATATATGAGGCTGGTATTTATACACCTGAGTAATAACTCATGGGAGTACATAGTACGAGAGCCGGAGCACACTGCATCCCTCAACTCCCTTCTTTTCCTGCCACAGCTCCCATTTTTCATCCGTGACCCTGCCTTCCATAGTGAAAGTCATGCCCCACTGTAACAGAAACTCACCGAGAGAACATTGCCGGCATACATGACAAGTATCGGCAATGAGCAGACCCTAAATTAGAAAAATCTAATATTCATTTTGCCTGCAGTAACGCTCCTAGAAGCCGGATGACGTGTGCCTGCAATGCAGTTTTTTTTAACACTTCATGTGATTTCTGATAATTTTATTAAAGGAAATGTAATATAGAGGCTGGAGATAGCAGTGACCCTGACAGCCAAGGACATGCACCCCCTGTCCTACAAAGTATGAGAAGCTACATATCCTAGTTTCTATTATTTTGCCCGTAAATGCAGAGAACGTGTAGTAATACAAGGTACAACAGGGGAGATCATGTGACTTAAAGGAACAGTCCAGTCACAGCTGATTCATTGAATTATACTTTGTTCAGGGCCTGAAGGGTGGAGCAGGACTCCGGGTTCTAGGAATACAATGAAAATTATTCCTGCTCCTCCCTTTAGGCCCTACATCATGTAATATTCAATGAATCAACTAGGACTGGAGTGTTCCTTTAGAGAGCCACTCTACTCCTTACATATACATATCAGAAGAATTTCCTGCAGCCCCCGTTTAGACTATGGGGCAGATTTACTAAGGCCCCTTCCACACTTGCGTTGCAGATCACGTCAGAGTTTGATCAGGGTGCGATCAGGGTTTGGTCAGTGAAAAACGTTTTTAATGCAATTTCAATGCATTTTTCACACGCAGAAAATGCACGTGAAATGGACTCAGGACTGAGCTCTATCTTTTCTATGGCAATTGATGCGTGAAAAACGCATTGCACTTGCATGTGTCTCAGAGTGCAATGCGTTTTTGATGCATCTCCATAGACTTGTATGGTGCGTTTTTCACGCGCGTGACTTGCAAAAGTAGAGTATGTCGAGATTTAAACGCGCGTTAAAAAAAATGCAAGTCTGAAAAAACCCATTGGTTACAATGGGTCAGAGTGCAATGCAAGTTCTGCGCGTCAAAAGCACGCTCAGAAAACGTGCGTGAAAAACGCAAGTGTGAAAGGGGCCTTACCCGGTCCATTCGCGATCCAGCGGCGCGTTCTCTGCGGTGAATTTGGGTCTAGCCGGGATTCACTAAGGTAGTTCCTCCAACGTCCACCAGGGTGCGCTGCTGCGCTGTAGAGCACCGGAACGCACTCAAGTACACTGGCCTATTCCGGGTGAAGGTAAGTGCAAGCTCCGCGACACTTTTTGTTTTTTAAATGCAGCGGTTTTTCCGAATCCGTCGGGTTTTCGTTCGGCCACGCCCCCCATTTCCATCGCATGCATGCTAAAATCCGATTGCGTGCGCCAAAATCCCGGGACAATTCAGGGAAAATTGGCGCAAATCGGAAAACGCGAATCGGGCCCTTAGTAAATGACCCCCTATGTCTCTGCATTGCCTGCTATCAATTCCATGATGCCTCAGCACATGGGCAGCTAGAGTCAGAATAATTTCCGCCTGTTGGGGGGATAACGTACATATTAACGTTATTTTTTTATCGGAACCCTCTGATAAAGCTAGTAGACACTGCGGTGCTGCACAATAGGAACACCGGACCAAGCTCACAGTGTTCCGGCGTATTCATGAGGGGGCAGTCCGGGGCTCTGCTTACCCCCGGACTGCACCTCCAAGGCTGGCAGTGACTGCCGAGCTTCATTCTGCAGTCATCGCCTCCTAGTCCCGCCTCGTCATGAATACACCGGACTGCTGTGAGCTTGGTCCAGCGTTCCTATTGTACTATGAGGCAGTTTATCACTGCCAAAAAAGGGGGCCTAATAAACCTACTAGTCTACTAGTATTCTGTCAGGCAGTGTAACACCTTCTAGCTTATGTTTCTTTCATGGTCCAGTGTAATGGTATCATCCAGAAAATCAACTTTGAAGTGAGATGTAAATTGGTTGTAAAGTCATGGAGGTGGAGAGTTTAACACTGAAGTCAAGGTGAGGAACTCTGAACGCCTCCTCCTCTGTGATTGACATCATGCAGCCGACTTTAGGAGATCTGGTTAGTGATGTCTCTTGATGCAGGACCATCAATTACAGTGGCTTTCTAAGGAAGAGAGAGCTTGACTTCAGTGTTAAAATCTTTGCCTCCTTGACTATATACATCTCACTTCTAAGTAGATTTTCTGGATGAGGCCACCACACTCATGTTTGATGAAAGAAACACGATCTGGAAGGTGTTCAGCTGCTTGGTATCATGCTAGTAGTGGATTATTAGGTCAATTTCTGCTGACAGGTTCCCTTTAAGAGCAGTATCAATTTTGAGAAGCAGTTTGAGAAGCTAAACCCCCTTCCCCCATCAGAGCTGTGGACCTATAATATAATCCACCATTGTCATCTAGTCCTGCCAAATCCATGGATTAGGCTGACAGCGATCTAAAGTGTATAGGCAGCTCCACTCCCCCAGATTATGATGTGCAAGGGTCAGGCGGTAGTAGATTAATATCTGTATTTTGTAATATAATATTCTATGTACAGTAATGTGATAATTGGGAATCTGCTGAGTTTGTCTTTGTGGTTTGGTCCTGAGTGTTTTTGAAGTGTAGAAATGTCTCTACAAATAGGAAGGTGTTAAAAGCTTTTATGGCTAGGACGCCATGTATCTCTAACATTGTGTTTTAGCCCATGAAAATGTTGATATTTATACAATATATATCAGGGATTAGCTGACAGCAATCCCTAATCTCCTACAGAAATCCCAAGATAAGACCAGATTTAATGCCAGCAATCAATAGACTTTTTTTCATACTTTTTAATCTTCTTTGTATTGATCAAATTTGTTTAAAATAGAAAAAAAAAATATTCATATTTTAGGAACAAATTGAATAACTGTTTCATGATGGAAAATACAAAAACGGTAAATCCTGTGATGTTTACGGGATCCATAGGGCTAACGATTTTATCTCAGCTACTAATAACACTCACTGCTGACCAGGTTCATGGACCATAGACTTTCTATGAATCCTTGTGCTTCTACAAGCTTCTGCCCAATGTGAAGGGCTTGAGGTTTGAGATGGTACAGTAGGGAAGGCACATTATAAAAATGACAACACTCAAAAACTAAGAGGCAACAGCTCGCCCGTTAGCAGTATCCTGAGTAGTTTACATACTAGCAACATTACTGTTCATGTCCGAGGAAGGAGGAACCTCCTCTGAAACGTCACAGGACACACCGGGCGTTCAGCGTCTCAGTGGAAGCCATGGATGTTTAGTGTGGACTCTGGACTATGGCAGTGATGGCAAACCTTTTAGAGACTGAGTGCCCAAACTAAAATCAAAACCCACTTCATCATCACAAAGTACCAATATTGCAATTTAAGCAGTAACTTATTGCTCCATGTTCTTCCAAAAGTTTCACCCCCCTGAGACCACCAATACAGTTGAAAGAATGATGGCAAATCATTCTAGCTTTTCTCCAGGGTCTCTTTGTAAAGGAAGGGGCCAAGCAGGACCTCCAGAGATAACCCAGCTCTGCCCACACTTTCTTACTCTTTCTGCAGTCACAAACAGCCAAGCATGTGTCGCTTTTAAATAGTGCTGGGAACAGGATCTCTTTAGTTTCCTTGGTATACAGGAAAATCTTTTGAGTCCTGTCTGGTGAACTCTGTCCTGGGGCAATGGCCTGGGTACCCACAGAAAGGGTCCTGAGTGCTGCTTTTGGCACCCGTGCCATAGGTTGGCCGCCACTGGACTATGGCATACCTAGCCGAAGTTTGGTGATGTATTTATGCCGTTATGTCTTTGAATAGAGCTATATAAAAGGAGTATTGAATATATGTATGGTCGGAGTACTGTTTATGGATCGTGATGGATGGACGAGGACTGAGAGCGTTGTGCAATTAGACCAGTGTTCACACTAAGCTAAAAAGATGAAGCTGAAAAGGTGAAGCTTAAAGGGGTTTTCTACATGTTCTAGAAAATTCTAAAGGGGCAGGGATTCCAAAAAAGACTTCTGGTGTTTGGCAACTATGCCCAGTTGGGGTCACAGCCAGTTAGCGGCCTCTTTCAATCATTGGAGGTCACTTCCTCTTATGTGACAAGCAAAGTCCCATGTAATGAGTTAGCAACTGATTGCCACAAGCAAGTCCCGTACCAACCCGTGCAAGAATGAAGGTATTTGATTGACACAGGAACAGGGTTCTCCATAGAGGTAAGTTCACTGGTAGGTATTTATCAAGACCACCATTTTTCATGCCGTCCTTGATAGCTCGTTTCCACTCTGTAGCATTCACCAACTTTATGGAGAAGAGCGAACCTTGTAGAGGACTCAATGATAGTGCGTTCCTTGGGAGGAAAGTTGTCAAATTTTCCCTGCCCCAGTCCCGTTTTGGTCAAAAACTCAATTTGAGCAAAACTTAAACTTGGGGTTTTACATCAAATGTGAAGAAACATATGAAAACATTTATAGCACAGATGCATATCAGATTGGGGGTATGGTCTAGTTCAGCGGTGGCGAACCTATGGCACGCGTGCCAGAGAGGGCATGCAGAGCCCTCACTTCTGGCACGCGGGTCCTTTGAATTTAACTCAGCTTTAAGCAGTATCGGAGCCACGCTCCGATACTGCTAAAAGCCATGACAGATCAGGGAGCTGACACTGCCTGCTCTGTCTGATTACTGCAGCGCACAGGATGGTAAGCGTCCCAGCGCTGGCAGCGTAATGATGTCATTACGCTGCCAGCGCTGGGCACCTTACTCTGTGTACAGAACAGAAGAAGCCGGAGGAACGCGGAGTCTGAGGTAAGTTTATTTTTTTTTATTCAGGGCATAATATACCAGCAGGAGGGATGATTTCCTGCTTGCTCCCACCCCTCCTCTAAAACTCCGCCTGCAAGCAGCACAAACTGCGCCTGCAACCACAAGCCCTTCCCCCCCGCCCGGACCCCAGCCCGCTATCGCAAACCCACTATTGCGAACCACCCTGCCTGCTACCACAAACCCCACCTCGGCCCAAACCTCCCCCGCAACCGACTCCGAGCGCTACCAAACGCCCCCCCCGCCCGGACTCCGCCCGCATTCCGCCCGCAAGACACCCCCCCGCCTGGACTCCGCCCACTATTGTAATTCGCCCGCCCGAACTCCGCCCGCTCTCGCTGACCCCCCCCCCCCCTACCCACTCCAACTCCGGTCACTGCACCCCCCCCATCACCCCCTCCCCTGGAACTCATGCCTCGTAAACCCACTGCCCAGATCTCCAGATGCCGGATTAACACCCCCCTCCCCCCCCGCAGCCCTAACTCTGGCCAACCACCCTCTGCTCATCTATCCTACCCCCCCCCCCCCCCTCCAGAACACCAGACACCTGAACTTTTGCCCGCCACGGCTGCCGCCTTGGACAACCAAAGAGCAAGTAATATATGTATTTATGTATATACATATTGTATATTTATATGTGCATTTATATATAGCTGTGTGAGGGCTTATTTTTTCGTTATTTATTATTCCATGTTGTGTACTAGGAAGCTGGAAAGAAAATGGCGGAAAAAAGCATTTGCATCGCTGTCTTGTGGGATTAGATTTTAATACTTTCGCTGTGCGCTCCAAATCATTTGTCTCCTTTATTCTTTGGTTCGGTAAACTCACAGTGATACTAGATTTGTAGGTTTTATTGTGTTTTAATACTTTTTCAATAATTAAAACAGTGTACGAAAAAGAAAATAGTTTCGCCGCTTTGTGACGCTAATAACTTTAGTGCACGGAGCTGGGGAGGTGTGATTTTTTGCTTAATGAGCCGTTGTTTTCATTGCTACCATTTTGAAGACTGTGTGACCTTTTGATAACTTTTTATTACTATTTTATGTGATGTAAAATGGTGTAAAAGTGGCGTTTCCGTGTGTATAGGACTGCTGCCTCTTCCTCAATGTATGAAACAAGTATAGGAGTTTTGAAATGCAAATAAAACGCAATGGGAGGGAAGCGACCTCTGATTGGGAATGTATCATTTTATTGATTCTAAACTAAACCGTCAGTTTTCAGGTTAAATTGCCGTACTGGCACTTTGCGATAAGTAATTAGGTTTTGGTTTGCAGTTTGGGCACTCGGTCTCTAAAAGGTTCGCCATCACTGGTCTAGTTGGTCCACCAAAATTGTTTCCATCTGTCCATCAGCAACACTGATGGTCAACTGTGTTCCAGTTGGTTCCTGATGATGATTCTGCTTTGTCTTAGTTTCCTTCAGATGATGAAGCTATCAGTCTTGCTAGAGAGTTGTCCTTTTTTTTGGTTGCTCTAAAGACGACATCCGTGAGTCCATGCAATTGGACTGGTCACAAGTGCCCTTGGAGATAGTTTCCTGGTTTTGCCCGGATTCATGACATGGGTGCTAACTTCAAATATCTTAAAATAAATTTTTAAAAAACTTACGCAAAAAAAATTGCGTGAAACAAGGAAGAAAACAAACATGATGTGACAAAACTATGCAAAGGTCACTGGACACAACTGTAGGGCATCATCCATCAATAGCTATTACAGTAGACGCTGATGCATCAACATATATAAGAATCAATACCTAGATACATGTACATTAATGTTATAAGTAAATGCATAAAGGATTTATCTGACGTCCGATATTTTATAGAATGTTCCTAGTAAACGTTTACTAGAACAATATTTAGAACCAAGGACTTTATGCAAGAGAAAGGTGGGGAAAAAAGGCAATATCAAATTAGATACAAAAGTTGGCCATACATATTGGAGCGATCAATTTAGGGCCATGTATATGTGGTAAAAAGGATTGGACATGTTGAAGTTGGACTTGATCAATCGATTGCTCAAAAAAGGTGTCTATTGGCAGTTTGTTTCTCTTCTTGAGCAACTGCATAACCGGCTCATTGGACGGGTGTATGGAGGGAACTACCTATTAGTGAAGAGCTTTTGATTCAACAGCTGTTTGGGCCAGGGACTAGTAGTCTGGCTACTCACTTAGAAAAGTTTAACTACAATGGTAAATTGTGCCATGGAAAGCCACAGAGGTAAAGATAATGGGGCTTATTTACTAAGGGTTGCGGATCGCACTTTCGTCGGATCTGACTTTCGGGATTTGCGCATCGAAGACAGGTATTTAACAGGGGTTTGCGCTGGGATTGGGCCACATTTGATGGAATTGAGGCGCAGCTCTGCTGGCTTTCATGCAACAGAAATCCGGGGGTGGGCCGTCGGACGATCAGCCTGATTCGGACTAAGCGCGGGATTTAACTTTCAAATTGTGTCGCAAGATCAAGCGACAAGAAGAGGAAGGTGAACTCCAGCGGACCTGAGCGGGAAAGTGACACATGCAGGATATCGGGTGCACAATCTTCATGAATCACGCCAGAGAGTATTATTGTCGGACACTCCGTACTTCGTGAACTCCGCAGGATCGGGTAAGTAAATGTGTCCCAATGTGCAGGTGCTCTTTTTTTTTTAACAACTTGAAGACCTATCCAAGGGGGACCCACATCTGTCAGCCCCTGCAGTCAACTGATTTGAGCCGTCCCTGGTGCCAGAAGAACATTTACATTTACCGCCTTTTGGTGAGTTGAACACCTGATCTGTGTAACACCTGAGCAGTGTAATTTGAGGTCTTCACTAGAGTCTGCAAACAGGACTGGATATGTTCTGGCATCACTAGTGAGTCTGGAGTCTCCATTTTTAGAAGGGCTATATTTTTGGCTGGTGAAGTCTAAATTTTTTAGTTTTTTCTTTGTTGCCTGGGTCTGTATTTGCAACAATTTTATTCAAGTATCTGTCTTTTTTTGAGGTCTGGAGTTTATATTTCAAAGGGTCAGAACTCGGATCTTCAACTTTGAAGGCGATGTGGTCCCGAGTCTAGATTTTTGTAGTCAATCTGAAGTCTTTTTTAGTTAATCTGGTCAGGAAAAACATATTGAGGGGAATTTATTAACTGTGTCGTAGGATACAACTTTGGCCTTTCCGAGTAGCTTCCAAAGAAAAAAAAAAACTTACAGCACCATCCAAAATGAAATAACACTCTTATTACTTTCATACATTTTTAAAATAGCCCTAAGGCTCTTCCTACGCGTTTCAGGTCTTACTACCCTTAGTCTTGGCTGATGTTTCCGACTAGCTGCCGGCTCCTACACTATAATAGATAAATGTGGCGCACCGGCATAATTTATTTGGCGAATGACAATACTTGCGCACCAAAAATTGTAATATTTAACATTGAGACGGAAGGTCAAGATTTTCGTGGTTACATCACAGTCACACTCGGGTCCCCCCTTATTGTTTTGGATCTTGTCTATCTACTAGTTCAGGGAAGCTCATATCACAGTTGATTATTTTGTGTGTCAAACCATTTAAAATTTGGAAATCCTATTCTTTATTTCAGAACACGTTATGTATTATACTAAGAGTTGGGAAAATCTCATGTTCCAGACGTGTTCCCCTCAGCTATACATTGCTCATCTTCTATAAATGACATGTAACAGTGGTTAGTTTGCCCTCTGACAGCTGTTCCAGGGTCACATCTGGATGTTCTGCTAGCAATTTCAGGATGTTTTTTTTATGTATAATTTAGAGGTCAACTTCCTTTGTGAAAGTCGGAGTTAACTGTTCTTGGGCCCGGAGATAAGGATGTGTCATGGGAATCTCACCCCGGCGCTCTGTTAAAGTTGCATGAAGTTCAGATAGATCTCAATCACTTGATGGATTCTTTGCTTTTCATTGGCCTAAGGAGGGACCTGGGAAGGGTCAGGTCGGACGCCTTCTTCGCCGATTGCTGCCTAGGCATTTTCTATGAATTCCATTTACTGAATGCAATTTTCTATCAATTCATTTGTGCCTCGGTATACTTATCTCTTGTTATTCAGCGTCCCTTCCACTAGTGCTGGGAGATGATTAATCCACACAATCAATGGATGAATATTATACTCTACAGGCTCTGCTGATCTTTTACACTACGTGCATATGATGCATACTATATATCCTGTGAGACTATTTGAGAACCAGGGTATCTGCAATGATGTATCATTCTGATGTATGTCTCCTTCTTATCGTAACTAGAAGGCTGGACATAAACATAAGATCCCTATCAGGTTTTTGCAGGCCATATAATAAATACTTTGTTAAATTGTCAATAACTTTGTAACAAATTTTACATAAATCCATTATATAATTTCTTATGTCTAAAACGTTATAATATAATGGAAAGTGCTTCTTTCTCCATTTACTTGGCTCTTATCTTTTACTTGGAAATCTCTTCTGAATTTCAACTTGCTAGCAGAACAACAGAATCTCACTGAGTAGTTAAATTACATTGAGGTTCAAGGGAGAAGGACAAGTCAAAATAACTTTAAAATAAAAGCAAAACCATCTAGATCCAATCTGCTAGATCCAATCCCTCGAGCCACCTCCATTGACCATTTACATAGTTCTTTTGAAGAAAGGTATATGTCTATCATTTGTAAGGAAGACAAGGGACAAGGCTGAGAGTAAGAGGTGTAAGAATTATCTATAATTTATTAAGCATCAATTTTTTTTTTTTTTGCTGTATGAAGTATTTGTGCAGTTTTTGCAGCTCTCTGTTGTCCCTGCTGTGATCAGCTCATGAGCTCGGCTATTCCACACATTCACAGTTCTTATAATAAAGAAGCCTTGTTGCAGGAGATCGGACCCAAACTTTAAGTACAGGTCTGGGGATCAGGTGTGTCCCACACACCTTCCAATCTGGGAATATATCTGGGTCACGCAGGACGCACCCGAACCCTGGATCCGAACTTAAAAAGCAGTCTCGCTCCTACCATTTTTCTCAACCCTAATTATGAGGGATTGACCATTTTCCGGATTTGATTTTTCTAAGCCTCACTTCCATTGTAGACAAAGATATACCTGAAATTACTGGGAAATTTGCTAGGATTTTTCTAGAAAATTCAACAAAGTTGGGAAATACGCAAACGTGTATAGCCCTCCCGATTCTTATCTGACAACATATATTGGGGGACATAAGTATAACTAGCATTAGTTATTTTTTTTCTCCTAAAAATTGTTACCTGGGTGTTACCATTTGCGGTGGAACACCTCTTTGACTAATAGAATGGTAACCCTCAGCTGTCAAATTATAACAGGGGAATGGAACAGGCTCAATAACAACACGATTGTAATTTTATATGTTACATTGAATAGTAATTTTTAGTAGAGATGACAGTGCCGAGTCCTCTTTAAGAAGATGTCAGTTGTCTGTTATTAGACCGGTTGTAAAAGGGGCTAATTTCAATGCCGGGTGACATCCTTATCTCTGTATAATTATAGTAGTCAATGTCCCTTTGTGATAGAATATTTGATTGGCTTTTGTTATTGAGTTGTTGTAATGAGTTGAGGCCTCGCACCGCGCTCCTGGCAGCAGCCGGTGACTTTCACTATATTAAAATGGATTGGACGACATCCACCCGGCTGTTACTATGGATATTTATGGAAAAGTTGCACAGTTCATTCTAGTTATGATTTTAACTGACAAAATCATAATTACAAAATTGCTAGTGTTAGGACCTTAAAGAGTACGTGTCAATAAATAGGACAATGCTGATTACCAATAATGAGGGTCTGGGAGGTCTTTTCATAGAACAGAGCAGAAGCTTTCACCGGGGAGACGTTTTAATCTTGACCTGCTTGAAATAATTAAGGGGTTGTCTATCCAAATAATAAACTAAAAAAAAGTGCATAACATAAAAAATGGATCCTTTCTTTACCAATCTGCTCCGTTGATGTGATGTTCTTGCTCCAGTCACTGACTACAGAAGTGACCTCAGTGGTATCAATACATCACGGCAACATGTCATTTTCATTCAAGATGGTGCCATGATAGGCAACTGCCTGTACCTCGGCTCCGTACATCTCTCTCATTTCCCCCTATTTGCCAGTTTTGATTGTCCCCTATAGGTTCCATGATTTACACCACACCACTCCAGTCCCTGAATGCGACACGTGCTTTGAGGATACTGTGGCATATCGGTATCACACCAGAGTACCGGGGGCATGTCGGACTCAGAGGGCCGGTCATAGCTCTAGTAGTAACACCCAGGACCAAGACCATACGCCAACCAGGACACCATTAGCCATTCTCCCTACCTGGAAGGTTGGGTGGTAGCCTTCAATGTAGCGGGGCCAATGGGGGGGGGGGGGTAACACAAACCAAGGAACGCACATTACTGACCTCACCGGAGGAATGCTCATGTGCGCTTGCATTGACCCAAACACAGGATACCAGTGAAGACCACAGGGGAAGCCGGGCTCCCTAACACTGCAGGCTCTGTAGCAGCTGGTTTGGCTTTTACCCCTGTATTTATTCCCCTAATAAGATGATAGCTTTCCTTTAAAGCGAAACTCTTACCAGTGACCCCCTTCCCCCACAAACCAAACACAGTACCTTTTAGAGTTTCTATTCATGCTTTTTATACATGAGCACAAGCTACCCCACCTCATAACTGATGCTAATACTGACAACCCAGCCCCCATTAGGAAAAAGATAATTGAGAGATACATTGGCTGTATGTGTCTTAATGAAGAGAATTCCAGAGGGAAAGGTAAATGAAGGGGTTGGGAGAGAGATGCTGAAGAGTATCTGAAGAGCAATCAGCTCCCTCATTCACCTCTCCCTCAGGAATTCTCATCAGTGAGTCACACACATCCAATGTCTCTCTCCACTCCCTCATCCCCCTCCCTGATTCCTGCTGGGTTAGCAGTGTCGGAGTCAGTTAGGAGGTGGGGTAATCTGACTGTATTCTGGAGCTCGGCCCTCCTCCATGACTGGATCCATCAATATAATACTTTTTTTTAAAAGAATGGTGGTTCAAATTCCATGGATAGATGCGTCAGTGAAACATGTATAAGATACTGGGGCAGATTTACTTACCCGGCCCATTCGCGATCCAGCGGCGCGTTCTCTGCGCTGGATTCGGGTCCGGCCGAGATTTATGAAGGTAGTTCCTCCGCTGTCCACCAGGTGGCGCTGCTGCGCTGAAAAGCATCTGAACGCGCTAGAATTCACCGAGGCCGGCTGAGTGAAGGTAAGCGCAAGCTTCGCAACACATTTTCGGTTTTTAAATGCGGCGGTTTTTTCCGAATACGTCGGGTTTTCGTTCGGCCACGCCCCCCAATTTCTGTTGCGCGCATGCCGGCGCCAATGTGCCACAATCCGATCGCGTGCGCCAAACTCCCGGGGCAATACAGGGGAAATCGACGCAAATCAGAAATATTCGGGTAGCACGTCGGGAAACCGCGAATCGGGCCCTTAGTAAATGACCCCCACTGTGTGTGGTTTGTGGGGGGTATCACTGGTGATCGGTTCCCTTTAACTTTTATTTCTTTTTACCATACATATTTGCATTTCTTTAAAATTTTTGAATACTATATTTTTGTGAAAGACTTTTTGGAATTAGTCACACTATAGGACATCAAAAAGCAATTATTTGATCACTGATAAACTTTGGGATACTTAGTGTAATATAATTACCAGTAAAAAGCTATCATCGAAGGCCTGGGTGTTTTAATGAGGCCTCTAGCTGCCGTAAAAAAAACCTTTAACCCTCTGTGATCAAGTCATGGAGGTGTTGATGGGAAAACGGAGACAGCGCACTCATTCTGTTGCGACTGTTGTTAAATGTCTTAAATGGGTGTCACAGCCAATGTTGGGTGCATCAAGCTACCTCAGGTCACTGAGTTAAGTAAGGTGCTGAAAATGTAAGAAAAAAAAGTGATATTTTGGTAATTTTTTTGCAAATAAATGAAGGATTACCTCCAGAAAATACTGCAAAAAAAAAAAAGACTGCACCTAATAAATTCCCCCCACAGAACTCACTATAAACTAAACTTGTAATTTTTGTGACCTTGTATGTCCATTTCACGGTCTATTTTCCCAGGGCATAAAATCTATTCTTCCGTGACTTTCTTCACTCCAAAACAAGGCGGCATATTAAAAATGTCTTCACTGCAATAAACAAAAAAATGCTGATTTCAATATTTACACAGAAGTCCATGCGATATCCGATTTGTCTCCTTTATTTCTCAGAAGCCAGAATCTATTGCCATCCTCTCTATTCAATCTCAAGACTTTTTATACAGGGACGGTCTTAGACAAAGTGGGGCCCTGGGAAAAACTAGAAGTGGGGCCCCAAAATAAAACTATGTTATGACCAGTCACAGTCAGTAAGAGGCTCCTTTAGCCCTGCACAGTAATAACACCTTGTAGTTACACACAGTAGTAGGTAAGTATCTGTCATATGGGACGGCAGGGGAATGTTATAGGAGAGACAGATAATAGGGAGAGGGAGGATAGAAGATAAATATGAAAGATGATAGAGATTTATAGATGCAGAAATATAAAGTAGTTATATACAGATAGATGATAGAAGATAGATAGATATGAGAGAGATACAGTAGAAGATATATAGAAGATTGATTGATAGATATATGGATAGATAATAAATATAGAAGGTAGATAGGAGATAGATAGATAGATAGATAGATAGATAGATAGATAGATAGATAGATAGATAGATATGAGATAGATAGATAGATAGATAGATAGATATTAGATAGATAGATAGATAGATAGATAGATAGGAGATAGATAGGAGATAGATAGGAGATAGATATTAGATAGATAGATAGATAGATAGATAGATAGATAGATAGATAGATAGATAGATAGGAGATAGATAGGAGATAGATAGGAGATAGATATTAGATAGATAGGAGATAGATAGATAGATAGATAGATAGATAGATAGATAGATAGATAGATAGGAGATAGATATGAGATAGATAGATAGATAGATAGATAGATAGATAGATATTAGATAGATAGATAGATAGATAGATAGATAGATAGATAGATAGATAGATAGATAGGAGATAGATATGAGATAGATAGATAGATAGATAGATAGATAGATAGATAGATATGAGATAGATAGATAGATGGGTAGATAGATAGATATTAGATAGATAGATAGATAGATAGATAGATAGATAGATAGATATGAGATAGATAGATAGATAGATATTAGATAGATAGATAGATAGATAGATAGATAGATAAATGAAATCCAAAAAATGAAGCAGCACTCCAAATCCAGATAGATAGATAGATAGATAGATAGGAGATAGATATGAGATAGATAGATAGATAGATAGATAGATAGATATTAGATAGATAGATAGATAGATAGATAGATAGATAGATAGATAGATAGATAGATAAATAGATAGATAGATAGATATGAGATAGATAGATAGATAGATAGATATTAGATAGATAGATAGATAGATAGATAGATAAATGAAATCCAAAAAATGAAGCAGCACTCCAAATCCAAGCAGGTAAAAGTGAAGAAGAGTTTATTCCAAAACTGGCAACGTTTTAGTGTATTACCACCTTTCTCAAGTTAGATAAACAGATATATAGAAGGAAAGTAGACAAATTATAGGAGATATATAACTAGACAGATAATAATTCTTTATTTATATAGCGCACACAGATTACGCAGTGCTGCACAGATCTTGTCAAATCGGTCCCTGTCCCCAATGGGGCTCACCATCTAATCAACCTACCAGTATGTTTTGGAGTGTGGGAGGAAACCGGAGGACCCAGAGGAAACCCACGCAAACACAGAGAGAACATACAAACTCTTTGCAGATGTTGACCTGGGTGGGATTTGAACCCAGGACCCCAGTGCTGCAAGGCAGAAGTGCTACCCACTAAGCCACCATGCCACCCTATGATAGATTTATAAACAGGAGATAGATGATAAGCATCTTCCCCAGGACATTCAACCAAGGGGTATTAATAGAGCAATACATCCTCTGCCCACATGCTGGGGGCCCATTTAGGACATGGGGCTCTTGGCAAATACCTAGTTTGACGCCCCCTAACACTGACCCTGCTTTAAAATCAGAGACAAGGGGTAACATGAATTATCTGAATACCCCAGCAAATGGGTGAGGGGGGTCTATCTTTTAGGTGAAAGTTGGAATCTCGCTGCCAAATTTTACCAATGGGAATGAGGTCATGTAGCAGATCAATGAACAATAGAATTGGCTTTTTACTATTGGATAAATGATGGCACACACATTGGCCCAGATATATGAAAACTGGTGAGGCAGTTTGTCTCGCTAACGTGTACTTTGCGGCACATTATTTAATAGTGTTGCACGTTCTGGTCAGTTTTCAGGATGTGACAGAGTTGCAGCTTTTTTTAATGCAAAGTGCGGTAATAAATGTGGTGCACACTAAGAGCACAAACTACCTCGCCCCTTCGGAGCACCGTTTTCGAAGGTGTCGGACAAAATGCAACCACAGCACAATAGTAGTGCAAACACCTAATAAATACATGTGCAAGCTCCAAAGATGCTTTTTTTTTGCAACTAAACAAAAAAACTGGCCATTGTGAGACCACCAGAAGAGATGATTGTTTAATCTGAAGAAATATCAGTTCCAAAAAGTTTCAATGTCTGCCATCTAGATACAGGTGGCACCTTCATTACACTACCCTGTCAGGGGTGACAGCCAACACAGTGTTAGAGCGAGAGACCTGGACTGCTACAGACTGGAAGTATAATATCTTAAGTGATAACTCCAGGTTCTCTTTAAGTCCATAGGAAGATTGTGGCTGTGGCCCAATGGTGAAAACATATAGGGCCACATTTATCACAACTTGTTCACCTGAAAACAGGCATTACAGCTGTGATTTCCTGCACAGAGGCTGGAAATTGCACCCTTTCCCCCCACTACGCTAGTTAGGCATGGAGGAGGAGGTGCAGTGTTCTGGCACAGACTATGGCGCTAGTAACAATTCCCCTCGCAAAAGTTAAGTCACAGTTGCCCGCATAGTAGAAAAGTCACAGTATCCCTCACAGTAGCCAAACCACAGTTGCCCCCACAGCAGTCAAGTCACATTGATAGTCACTAAGTCACAATGCTCCTCCAACATAATAGTCAAGTCATAGTGCCCCCATAGTAGCCAAATTCACAGCCCTCCCACTTAGTAGTTAAGTCAAACCTTTTGTTAAAATAACTCCCTCCCCCCAATAGTAACAATATCCCCATACTTAAACTCATCTTAATCTACCTTTTCTTCTTGCCACCATCTTCCGCTGTAGCATGAAAGAGCTGCAGCACAGGCACTGAGTGATGACGCGTCCTCAGCTCCTGAACAGCTCTGGCCATAGGCCTCATGGTACTTGGTGAATCCTTCAGAATGTAAAGCAGTGAAGTAAGAAGCTAAAGGCTCCCGTTTTGCACTGCTAAAACGAAGAGGTGTGATCCAGACTGGGACCCGGGTGCTTCCTGGTGAGAACCCACCATGGTAGAAGTTATCCAGGGGGAATACTGGGACTCTAGGGTCTGGGTGCCCTGTATAGAGTGATCAGAATCACTCCAGAAGCTAGCTGTGCATCACTCCAGAACTGCCATAAATGGGGCTCATTTACTAAGGGCCCCGCGGACTGCACTTTCGTCTGGGTTTCTGATTTGCGCCGCTGGGACAGGGATTTAAAGGGGTTTTTGGCACACGCGATCGGATTTTGGCTCAATCGCGCCGGCTTTCTTGCAAAACAAATGGGGGCAGGGGGGGGAGGCGGACAATCCGACGTATTCAGGCAAACTGCTGGATTTAACTTCAAAATTGTGTCGCAAGCCAAGCACTTACATGCACCGAGTGGAGGAAGGTGTACTGCTGTGAACCTGAGAGGGGGAGCGACAGATGAAGGAAATCGGGCGCACGATCTAAGGGTAGGGTGTATTCCAGACATACAATGCACTTTCGGGAACTCCGGGTAAGTAAATGTGCCCCGACCAATTTGACATGCTTGTGCAGCGCTGCGTAATCTGTGTGCGCTATATAAATAAAGAATTATTATTAAGAATTATTATTATTATGTGCACACATATTCTGTGCCTTCCAAAGAAAATACAGCCATTTGTAGTTCTCAGTCAGGAGTCCGATCTGCAGAACCTTGCTCCAGCATCATCCAAGGATCAAGGAAGGTTTTGAAGTGTTCCTATAGCGCTACATGTGAGGTCCAGGGTAGAATTAGTAGCGAGTAGCACTTCTGCCCCCGTGTCTCTAATTACTTTTATATTCTGGAAGCAGTGGTCTCTAAAGTACAGGTCGGCGTGCGTGTAATATACACATCTCCCCTACTTATTCATCTACCAGACAGCACTTGTGAGCACCGAGAGCTTTAATCTCTCATTTACCTCAGTGTCTAATTACCTCTCCTGTAATATTGTAAATTTGTTTTCTTCTATGTCTTCTCAGGTTTGTGTCATCAAGTTGTGTCTTCGTATTAACCCTGTAAGAGTCATTTGTCGCCCGTTGTCTCTTTCATCTGACCGTAACCACCACCAACAATGTCTCGTAGAGATCAAACATCAAATGTTAACACAGGAGAAGCAGCAAATACCATTAGAATAATTACACTTCTTAACCCCATAGTTGGCTTCAAGGACCAATAAAATTGTTGGTTTTGCCTTAAGAAGCCATCATTTATTTATTTTTTTGAAGGGAACCTGTTTTCTCTCGGGTCACATATACAGTGGGTTTCGAAAGTATTAAAAATATATAGATTATTCTGCAAATTTGTGCAAATTAAAATGCTGAAAAGTGTTGTGTGCACCTGAGTCACAACTATGTAGGACCACCTATAATTGCAGTCTATTGGGGGAAGTCTCTACCAGTTTAACCAATCTAGAGTCTGGAAGTTTTATCAATTCCTCCTTGCGGCATGGCTTTAGCTCAATCGGATTGGTCGGAGAATGTTTGTGAACAGCAGTTTTCAAGTCAAGCCACAGATAATTGGGGGGATTCATCTCTTCTCTCCAGTTTTTTGGGAATGAAGCGAAGACTATTCAGACCTGGTCTTATGTACAAACTGGTGGAGTTTGCACCCGATCTAATAATCTACCTGATAAGTGTTTGGTCTCAGTGATGGAACTACCATGGGTCTCCAGAATGGGGGTCCATTGTACGCCAAGATGCAGAGAGCAGGCGTTTGCACATGTGCCGGCTTCTCTATTCGCCTCTATGGTTCTGACAGAGATTGACAAGTATCTCAGCTATCTCTGTCAGTGCCATAGAGATAAATGGAGCAGCCCGTGCATGTGCTACTAGCTTCTCTCTGCATCTCGGAGTGCAATGGCCCCCCATTTTTGTGATGCATGGGAGTCCCCCACAGATCAGCAAGTCAGCCCCTAACTTCTTTAGACTTCTTTGTATTATTGAGTATCCTTTAAACAGGAGCTAACATAAAATAACACAAAAATACAGATGGAAACTATAGAGGTCTCTGCTGCTCCAATGTTCCGGAGCTTGTTTTTATTTTGAGGGTGTCCTGTCTTGATCCATTGTGAAGCTTTTGCTTCTTCCTCCAGCATTAGACAAGTTGGGGGTAAATTCTTAAGATTGCAGTTGTAGACCACAGTCTTAAAATTCCCACTGCCGTTGCTCTGGTGCCTGTATCTACTAAGGAGCTCCAGCTAAGAAGCGCATGTACAATCTCTGCCAGGTCAAACCTAAGACCAGGTCTTAAAGATAATCTACCATTTGATTTTATGCATTATGAACTAAACATACCTTGAGAATGCTGTAGCTACACTGATGCAGAAATATATCTTGTTTAATGCCTGTGCTGAGTGCTTTTGCTGAAAAAAACAATTATAACATTTAGGACCTTGGGGAAGCTGGATTGTTTCAGCCTGCTATTGGTAAACACATTACACAGAGCTTTCTGAACAGTCTAGACAGGACTAATCAAACTGAGCGGGATCACTCATACACAGCAGCTGGGGGATGGTGTAGCGATTGATTACTACTGCCTCTCAGGGATAACACAGTGATTACATAATTCTCTGGTGCAGTACATAACCAATGAAAGAGGAGAAGCGCTGAGCCAGGCAAAGGAGTGCAATAGCTTCATTACTATAATTTTATAATAGTTTTTTCGGCAAAACCACTCAGCTCAGGGATTAAACAAGATATGTTTCTGCATCAGTGTAGCTACAGCATTATCAAGGTATGCTTTGTTCATAATGCATCAAATCAAATGGTAGATTTCCTTTAACTTGCAGAGCTTTCTGCTATAGTGAATCCAGCAGGCCTGAGGGTGCTTCATCTCTAACCATCTATTTACAGGAAGCGGACAAAACCGTTTCCTGCGTAGTGATCAAGTTGGGTTACTGTAGATTTGCTCTCATTCATTTAAATAGGAGCTAATCTGTAGAGACTGTAGGAAGCTAAACCTTCGGTGGAGTTGTCTTCTTATTGTTCCATTCTTAGTCTCAGGCTGCTAAGAACATCTGATCTATGGGGGTGCTGGGTGTCGGATCTCCACCGATCTTGATGACCTATGCTTGGTTGGGTCACCAATAATTTTAGCCTGGAAAACCCCTTTAAGAAGAAATACTTTGCCTTGATTGACAGTAACTTCAGGACCTTATGACCATGCCTCCTGGTGCACCACAATGCTCAATTACATACTGTATCTACTAATACAGTAATTTGACCTGTTCTCTTTAAGATGACGCAGAATACATAAGTTCCTGTTCTAATTTTTTTTTTTAGACGTTTTTGGACTTTTATAATCATGAACTACATGGTGATTCATCCCCAAGCCTGGAAACCATAATAAGTGCTATATTAGTTGTTGGTAAGTGCTTTTAGGTAAGAATTTAGATATAAATGTTTCCTTTGGAAGTGAATGCTCGGTTTACATTTATGTGATGTGCACTATGAATTCTTTTTATACCTTAGGCCTTTAAGCGAAGCCGTCAATAGCGTCCTGCATGTTCTGTGCCAAGGACACGGCTGAATCTCTGCACGGATCTGCTGTATTACTCCGGCTTGTTGCTATAAATCCTTTGTGGATTGAAGAATAATAGCGGATAAAGGTAAAGATACTATGATATCATTATCTTTCCAGTTCTTTTTAGGGGACATAAGCAGATAACCTTCTCTTTCCTTATCCTTGATGATCATGACCTCCCACCAAATAAATGACATTTTCTCTAAAGGGAAAGCAATCTATTATCTATGTCAAGGTATGTCCAAGCTTTTAATGTATATTGCAGATTTATTTTTACATTTTCTGTGTCATTATTTAGAATAAAACAAACAAACTATTAACTCCTGCACTTTTTGTTGTAATGACTTATTTACCCTAATGATAATTCGCCACTTCCTGTTCTGTAGAGATCACTTTTCAGCAGTCATCTTATGATAATCACAGGCAGGATTGCAATGACAGGTATGGGTACATTCACATATGTATGTTCCTGGTTTGAGATTCTCTTCGTTGTGGGTGATAAATTCTAGAGGGAAACCCATCCCAGAACTAGGGGCAGAATAAGGCCAGTTGTTCAAGAGCGAGTCCGGACACTTGCACCGTGCACTTGGATAAAGCAAGTCAGTTCAGTCCAATGATTAGAAGTCTGTTCTGGGAAATCCTGTGAATGCAGGAAACAAGTTTCTAAGACTAGAATAGGTCCAGGGCAGCATGAAAATTGTGCCTCGTTCCCACTAGTACCAGGATACTGTCACGGTTACACCCGCGATCCTCGGTACGGATTGAGGGTGTACCCGTGCCTGCTGCCGCGGTCCCCGCTCCCCCAGCTCTCACTTACCTCTCCAGGCTCCGGCCTGCACTCTTGCTCCCAGTGTGTAGGCCGCATGCTTCTTACAAGCAGTCGTGTGCTCCTGCCACTAGAGGGAGCGCGCGCGGACTTTTCCCAGCCTTAAAGGGCCAGCGTCCTTCTTATTGGCTCTGGCATTCCAGGCTCGGCTATATAGCCTGGCGACTCCCTGCATCCCCTGCCGGATCTTCAGTTCATTCTTCTGAGGAGAAAGCCTTCTTGAGCGTTTCCAGACGCCTCTGAGTTCCCGTGTTCCCGGTTTCCTGTGTTCCGTGTTGTTCCCCTGTTCTGTGGTTCCTGTGGCGGTCCTGGCATCCTGTGGCGTTCCTGGTATCCTGTGGCACTCCGGTACTCCTGCCTGCCTGTGGTCCTGACTGCCTGCCTTCCCGTGGTCCTGCCTGCCTGCCTTCCCGTGGTCCTGCCTGCCTTCCCGTGGTCCTGCCTGCCTGCCTTCCCGTGGTCCTGCCTGCCTGCCTTCCCGTGGTCCTGCCTGCCTTCCTGTGGTCCTGCCTGCCTGCCTTCCCCTGGTCCTTCCTGCCTGCCTTCCCGTGGTCCTGCCTGCCATCCGTGGTCCCCTTGTCCCTACCTTGGCTGCCACCGTGGGCCTAGTCGCACCCGTGGAGCGACCTGGTGACTCCCCGCCGCAGCAAGTCCATCCCGCTTTGCGGCGGGCTCTGGCGAAGACCAGGAGTTCACTTAGACTCCGCTCCCGGGTGTGGCTACGGTTGTTATCTCCCGCGGTGGTCCAGGGAGTCCACTTACTTAGTCCTAAGAGACTATTTCCCCTGAGATTGTGACAGTAAGATCCGGCCATGGACTCCACCAAGGTCTTGTATCCTGCAAAAGCCTTGGACTGTGTCGAGGATCCGTACCAGCTTCTGGGTGACTTTCCCAGCACTATTGCCCAGCAGGCCCAAGAGATTGCTACGCAAAAAGAACTCTTGGATAAACTCGCTGCCACCCTGCGGTTTATTACCTCCCAGCAGCAGGCTCATGTGACTCCTCCTGTTGTTTCTGTCCCACAGCCATGTTTTTCGGCAGCGAACTCTGGATCAGATTTTTTGATGCCAAACAAATTTGATGGCAACCCCAATTTTTGCAGGAGTTTTGTCGTCCAGTGCTCGTTATACATCAAGCTGACGTCCTCCCAGTCCACCCCCGAACGCACTAAGTTGGCATGTGTTTTTTCTTTGCTCACTGGAGAGGCGCTGGACTGGGCTACTCCTCTATGGGATAGTGGTGACCTGGACATGGTTACTCATACCAAGTTCCTGGCAAAAATCCAGTCCAGATTTGAATCACCTCATCTGTCCTGCATGGTTCCAGGGTCTCCAGTGTCTCCGGAGCTTCCCAGAGCTGCACAAGCGGCGCCCAAGCTTCCGCAGCTGCCCAGAGCTGCTCCAGCGGCGCCCAAGCCTCCGCAGCTTCCCAGAGCTGCACCAGCGGCGCCCAAGCCTCCGCAGCTTCCCAGAGCTGCTCCAGCGGCGCCCATGGCTCCGCAGCTTCCCAGAGCTGCTCCTGTGGCTCCACAGCTTCCCAGAGCTGCTCCCGTGGCTCCGCAGCTTCCCAGAGCTGCTCCCGTGACTCCGCAGCTTCCCAGAGCTGCTCCCGTGGCTCCGCAGCTTCCCAGAGCTGCTCCCGTGGCTCTGCAGCTCCCCGCAGCTGCTCCAGTGGCTCCGCAGCTCCCCGCAGCTGCTCCAGTGGCTCCGCAGCTCCCCGCAGCTGCTCCCGTGACTCCGCAGCTTCCCAGGGCTGCTCCCGTGACTACGCAGCTTCTCAGAGCTGCTCCCGTGGCTCCGCAGCTCCCCGCAGCTGCTCCCGTGACTCTGCAGCTTCCCAGGGCTGCTCCCGTGACTCTGCAGCTTTCCAGAGCTGCTCCCAGGGCTCCGCAGCTCCCCACAGCTGCTCCCGTGGCTCCGCAGCTTCCCAGAGCTGCTCCCGTGGCTCCGCAGCTTCCCAGAGCTGCTCCCGTGGCTCCGCAGCTCCCCGCAGCTGGTCCCGTGGCTCCGCAGCTCCCCGCAGCTGCTCCAGTGGCTCCGCAGCTCCCCGCAGCTGCTCCAGTGGCTCCGCAGCTCCCCGCAGCTGCTCCAGTGGCTCCGCAGCTCCCCGCAGCTGCTCCAGTGGCTCCGCAGCTCCCCGCAGCTGCTCCAGTGGCTCCGCAGCTCCCCGCAGCTGCTCCAGATACTCTCCAGCTCCCCGCAGCTGCTCCAGAGACTCTCCAGCTCGCCAATGCTGCTCCAGAGGCGCCCCAGACTCCGCAGCTTGCCACGGCTGCTCCAGTGGCGCCCCAGTCTCCGCAGCTTGCCACGGCTGCTCCAGTGGCGCCCCAGTCTCCGCAGCTTGCCACGGCTGCTCCAGTGGCGCCCCAGTCTCCGCAGCTTGCCACGGCTGCTCCAGAGACTCCGCAGCTTGCCACGGCTGCTCTGGCCTCCCCTGAGGCTGCTCCGGTGTGCCTAGAGCCGACCCAGTCTGCTTCCCAAGTCTTCCCGGTGCCTTCTCTTCTCCTAAGGTGTCTCATCACCAAGAAGAATTGGAGGAGGCGAAGAAAGAAGAACAGCGGGCTGAAGAAGAAGAGAAGAGGGGCCCTAAGGGGGGGGGGGTACTGTCACGGTTACACCCGCGATCCTCGGTACGGATTGAGGGTGTACCCGTGCCTGCTGCCGCGGTCCCCGCTCCCCCAGCCCTCACTTACCTCTCCAGGCTCCGGCCTGCACTCTTGCTCCCAGCGTGTAGGCCGCATGCTTCTTCCATGCAGTCGCGTGCTCCTGCCACTAGAGGGAGCGCGCGCGGACTTTTCCCAGCCTTAAAGGGCCAGCGTCCTTCTTATTGGCTCTGGCATTCCAGGCTCGGCTATATAGCCTGGCGACTCCCTGCATCCCCTGCCGGATCTTCAGTTCATTCTTCTGAGGAGAAAGCCTTCTTGAGCGTTTCCAGACGCCTCTGAGTTCCCGTGTTCCCGGTTTCCTGTGTTCCGTGTTGTTCCCCTGTTCTGTGGTTCCTGTGGCGGTCCTGGCATCCTGTGGCGGTCCTGGTATCCTGTGGCACTCCGGTACTCCTGCCTGCCTTCCTGTGGTCCTGCCTGCCTGCCTTCCCGTGGTCCTGCCTGCCTGCCTTCCCGTGGTCCTGCCTGCCTGCCTTCCCGTGGTCCTGCCTGCCTGCCTTCCCGTGGTCCTGCCTGCCTGCCTTCGCGTGGTCCTGCCTGCCTGCCTTCCCGTGGTCCTGCCTGCCTTCCCATGGTCCTACCTGCCTGCCTTCCCGTGGTCCTGTCTGCCTGCCTTCCCGTGGTCCTGCCTGCCTTCCCGTGGTCCTGCCTGCCTGCCTTCCCCTGGTCCTTCCTGCCTGCCTTCCCGTGGTCCTGCCTGCCATCCGTGGTCCCCTTGTCCCTACCTTGGCTGCCACCGTGGGCCTAGTCGCACCCGTGGAGCGACCTGGTGACTCCCCGCCGCAGCAAGTCCACCCCGCTTTGCGGCGGGCTCTGGCGAAGACCAGGAGTTCACTTAGACTCCGCTCCCGGGTGTGGCTACGGTTGTTATCTCCCGCGGTGGTCCAGGGAGTCCACTTACTTAGTCCTAAGGGACTATTTCCCCTGAGATTGTGACAGATACCAGGAGCAAGTGTACTTCATAGAGAAAAAATGGGTCCTCTGGCTTCCCTCCAATTCCCTGCTACAGTAAAAGGAACTTTATAGGACCTTTAAAAGGTCCTGGAAGGTTTCCTGTATATGAGATCAGCTGCATCAGTAGTGTTGCCTATATTGTTGCATCAACAGTGACAGCCAGGGTCATCTCCAGGTTTCAGTAGGCCCCTTGGCGACAGAGCCTCAGTAGACCTTTTTGCAGTGAACCCGTGTGATACCATTACAAATTGGTATTACAAAACTCCTGTTCCCTATTTTATCATACCAAACAGCCCCCTCATGGTTATTTTATAAAAGCCCCCTCACACTCTATGGATTTATTAGATACAGCCCCCTCACCACCATGGATTCCTCATGTACAGCCTTAAGTGGTCCCCCCACCAGCAGCTCTGGGCCCTGGCACTTGCCCAGGTATGCCCAGTTCTGGCGCCGGCCCCAGTGGCAAAATACATGGAATTTATACAGAAGCTTGTTAAAACCTAGCTATATTCTCCATAGGTCCCCCATAGTTGCATTGGGCAATTTAATAGGTCATAAGGTGAGTTGGCTTCGGTAAGAAACTGCTGGCTGTACACAACTGATATGTGTGAATAGTGAAGAGTAAACCTTAAATTTCAGGTTCAAACCACTACCAGTAACACCCCTGATGGGTGCTGGCACCAATTGAGAGTGTTAACTGTTTTAATGCTGTTGGCAAAGTTGCACGGCAACCTTTATGGGGAGTGGCCATCTCCTCGAAATGGCGTCGCCCTGCAGCATCAGATCACCACTACCAATCACAGGCGTTAATGGTGCAGTAGTAGAGCAGAACTTGGACAAGTCCTGCTAACAGAAAGCTGTGAAGTTTGGTAGGGGCTGAACTTTGCGATTCGGCTCAACTCAACCCTATGGGGCACATTTACTAAGGGTCTGCGGACCTCGATTCTGTCGGGTTTCCCGAATATTTCATTTTTGCGATGAATTACCCCGGGTTTTTTGGCACGCGATCAGATTGTGGCGCATCGGCGCCGGCTTCCATGCGACAGAAATTGGGGGCCGTGGCCGTCGGACAACCCCACAGATTCGGACAAACCACGGAATTTAAAAACTAAATTGTGTCGCAAGATCAGCACTCACATGCACCGGGAAGAAGAAGGTGAACTCCGGGGACCTCAGTGGGGATGCGACACATGCAGGAAATTGGACGCACGACCTTAGTGAATCGCGGCTGACCCGAATCCTCATTGGACAACGCACAGTGGGGATCGCGACAGGACCGGGTAAGTATATCTGCCCCATTGTGTGAACGTTCTTAGGATCCATATTTAATACAGCATTTCCTACCCCTCCGTGCACAGTAACTGTTGCACAGGTCAAAGAGCATGCCCACAACACTTTCCCATATGATTCAGAGTCATCTCCCGAAAAGAGTTTCCTATAATTACATGTGGGCAGAGGCATCCACACAAATCTGTGTCCTCCAGTCATGTCACAGGAGAGGGGAGCGTTCTATCTTCATCCAAACACTTAGCTGCCAGTCAGCCTTAGTCAAGGCATCTAAGGGGTTTTAATGGTCAGGAATTAAGTTACTTCTGATCCTGACCATAACATTGAGGTGATACCTGTATAGTACATCCGGTACTGCTAGAAATGGCTTGGTTGATCATCAGGCCATATGAAAATGTTCTCAGGAATTACCCACTCATACAGAATTATGGAAAAGAGTCACGGAGCCGGAATATGTAATCCCCCTTTAATTGAATAGAAAGTTAAGTCTTTTTACAAAAAAAAGTTTTGGTTAATACCCATTCAATTATATCTCCCCTGGAGGTTTATATGCAAATTATATGCAAACTAAGCCAAGAGGGTGGTGACTTTTTTTTTCAAAGAGCCAACAGAGACACACCCCCAGGGAAAATACAAGGTTAACCCCCCCCCCCCCACCCCATTGCCTGGTTTGGGCTAATTCACATACATTTCCAGGGGTCAAATCTTTTTAATGGGGGATTTGGAGAAATTTGCAAGACTCCAGCACCACTGATATGAGGTATGGAATATTATGTGAAAATATAATATAACAATAAGCTAAAATTTGATGTTCGGATATGAAAAATGATAAGTTGCTTGAATGTCTTTAGAACAATAAGGAATCTTCTCTAATGGTCTCAGAGGGCAATGGGCAATGATATTCACTATGAAGAACCCCGCAAAGTGCTTTTCCTGAAAGACTCTTGTAGTAAAGGTAGTAATTCTGCTAATAACAAGATCCCATAATATATTCTTGTAGTTCACAAAAGGTAAAGATTTACATGAAGGGAGAAGTTCACCTATCGGAGATGAAGAGGAGCCTCATCACAACCTGTAATTAGCCTTTAATGATGCCCCAGAGCCATGGAAACAAATCATTCATGATAAAACCATGATCAATCCTCCTGTAAGCATTCAGGGTTCAGAAGGATAATGCGAGATGAATGAAGACACAAGTGAATAGTTCAGTCAATCTTGTTCTATCTTGTATCTTTGTCATATTAAAGAGGCAATTTACATTGGAATAGAACTTTGTTGTGGCTTCGAGACTTTGGCAACTTTAGATTGAGCTGCACAGATTCAAACAGCAGCAGGCAGCATGTTATAGAGCAGGAGGAGCTGAGCAGATTGTACATAGGGTCCTATCTGCAGGCAGCATGTTATAGAGCAGGAGGAGCTGGGCAGATTGTACATGGTGTCCTATTCGCAGTCAGTATGTTATAGAGCAGGAGGAGATGAGCAGATAGTACATAGTGTCCTTTCTGCAGGCAGCATGTTATAGAGCAGCAGGAGCTGAGCAGATTGTATATAGTGTCCTATCTGCAGGCGGCACGTTATAGAGCAGGAGGAGCTGAGCAGATTGTACATAATGTCCTATCTGCAGGCAGCATGTTATAGAGCAGGAGGAGATGAGCAGATAGTACATAGTGTCCTATCTGTAGGCAGAATGTTATAGAGCAGGATGAGCTGAGTAGATTGTACATAGTTTCCTATGTGCAGGCAGCATGTTATAGAGCAGGAGGAGTTGAGTGGATTGTACATAGTGTCCTATCTGCAAGCAGAAACTGACCGGACAGGGAGATCTATACGGTATAAGCCATATTATGAATTTCCCCTATAGTGTCCTATCTGCAGGCAGTATGCTCTAGAGCAGTGATTTTCAACCTTTTTTGAGCCGCGGCACACTTTTTATACTTAGAAAATCCTGGGGCACACCACCAACCAAAATAGCACAAAATGACACTAAAACAGTCATAAAAGGCCTCCCTTTACTAATAAAAAGGCCCTAGCTGCCTCCCTTTACTAATAAAAAGCCCCTGGCTGCCTCCCTTTACTAATAAAAAGCTCCTGGCGGCCTCCCTTTACTAATAAAAAGGCCCTAGCTGCCTCCCTTTACTAATAAAAAGCCCCTGGCTGCCTCCCTTTACTAATAAAAAGCCCCTGGCTGCCTCCCTTTACTAATAAAAAGCCCCTGGCAGCCTCCCTTTACTAATAAAAAGCCCCTGGCGGCCTCCCTTTACTAATAAAAAGCCCCTAGCTGCCTCCCTTTACTAATAAAAAGCCCCTAGATGCCTCCCTTTACTAATAAAAAGGCCCTAGCTGCCTCCCTTTACTAATAAAAAGGCCCTAGCTGCCTCCCTTTACTAATAAAAAGGCCCTAGCTGCCTCCCTTTACTAATAAAAAAGCCCCTGGCGGCCTCCCTTTACTAATAAAAAGCCCCTGGCGGCCTCCCTTTACTAATAAAAAGCCCCTGGCGGCCTCCCTTTACTAATAAAAAGCCCCTAGCTGCCTCCCTTTACTAATAAAAAGCCCCTGGCTGCCTCCCTTTACTAATAAAAAGCCCCTGGCGGCCTCCCTTTACTAATAAAAAGGCCCTAGCTGCCTCCCTTTACTAATAAAAAGCCCCTGGCTGCCTCCCTTTACTAATAAAAAGCCCCTGGCTGCCTCCCTTTACTAATAAAAAGCCCCTAGATGCCTCCCTTTACTAATAAAAAGGCCCTAGCTGCCTCCCTTTACTAATAAAAAGCCCCTGGCGGCCTCCCTTTACTAATAAAAAGCCCCTAGCTGCCTCCCTTTACTAATAAAAAGCCCCTAGCTGCCTCCCTTTACTAATAAAAAGCCCCTAGATGCCTCCCTTTACTAATAAAAAGGCCCTGGCGGCCTCCCTTTACTAATAAAAAGCCCCTGGCGGCCTCCCTTTACTAATAAAAAGGCCCTAGCTGCCTCCCTTTACTAATAAAAAGCCCCTAGATGCCTCCCTTTACTAATAAAAAGCCCCTAGATGCCTCCCTTTACTAATAAAAAGCCCCTAGATGCCTCCCTTTACTAATAAAAAGGCCCTAGCTGCCTCCCTTTACTAATAAAAAGGCCCTAGCTGCCTCCCTTTACTAATAAAAAGGCCCTAGCTTCCTCCCTTTACTAATAAAAAGCCCCTAGCTGCCTCCCTTTACTAATAAAAAGCCCCTGGCGGCCTCCCTTTACTAATAAAAAGCCCCTGGCGGCCTCCCTTTACTAATAAAAAGCCCCTGGCGGCCTCCCTTTACTAATAAAAAGCCCCTAGCTGCCTCCCTTTACTAATAAAAAGCCCCTAGCTGCCTCCCTTTACTAATAAAAAGCCCCTAGCTGCCTCCCTTTACTAATAAAAAGGCCCTAGCTGCCTCCCTTTACCAATAAAAAGCCCCTGGCGGCCTCCCTTTACTAATAAAAAGGCCCTAGCAGCCTCCCTTTACTAATAAAAAGGCCCTAGCTGCCTCCCTTTACTAATAAAAAGCCCCTGGTGGCCTCCCTTTACTAATAAAAAGCCCCTGGCGGCCTCCCTTTACTAATAAAAAGCCCCTAGCTGCCTCCCTTTACTAATAAAAAGCCCCTGGCGGCCTCCCTTTACTAATCAAGAGCCCCTAGCAGCCTCCCTTTACTAATAAAAAGGCCCTAGCAGTCTCCCATTACAAATTAAGAGCCCGTAGCGGCCTCCCTTTACAAATTAAGAGCCCGTAGCGGCCTCTCTTTACTAATTAATAGGCCCTAGAGGCCCCCCTTTACTATTTAAAAGGCCCTAGAGCCCCCCTTTACTAATTAAAAGGCCCTAGAGCCCCCCCTTTACTAATTAAAAGGCCCTAGAGGCCCCCCTTTACTAATTAAAAGGCCCTAGAGGCCCCCCTTTACTAATTAAAAGGCCCTAGAGGCCCCCCTTTACTAATTAAAAGGCCCTAGAGGCCCCCCTTTACTAATTAAAAGGCCCTAGAGGCCCCCCTTTACTAAGTAAAAGGCCCTAGAGGCCCCCCTTAACAAATAAAAAGCCCCAGCCTACCTTTACTAATAAAAAAAAAAACCCCTAGCTACCTTCCTTATACAAATAATAACCTTATATACTTACCCTTGATGTCTTCTTCTGCGTACCTTCACTCCTAATGGCGATCCGCTCACCTTCTGTAGCTCCTGCACCGCGCGCCTCTGGTCACGTGACTTACGCGACCTGACGTCAGGTCGCGTCAGTCACGTGACATGGGCCGCGCGGTACAGGAGCTACAGAAGACGGGCGGACCGCCGACGCGGGACTTGGAGGTAAGTATGGGGCAGAAAGACGGGGGCGCGGCGGCAGCTCGACACCGGGGCAGCCTAGTTCGGGCAACTTTCCCCCGCGGCACACTCAACCTTGTGTCGCGGCACACTAGTGTGCCGCGGCACACAGGTTGAAAATCACTGCTCTAGAGTAGGAGAAGCCAGTCTAGACCCTTTATCTTTTGACCTATCTCGGTTTAAGCATCGTGAAGCATCCAACCTTACTCAGTGGGGCTCATTTACAAAGGGCCCCGTGGCACTTTCGTCAGACATCCCGACGATTTCCGTTTTGTGCTGCTGGAATAGGGATTTAACAGGGGTTTTTGGCACACACGATCAGGTTTTTGCGCAATATCGCCGGCTTTCATGTGACACAAATTGGGGGCGGGCTGTTGGACGATCCGACGGATTCGGACAAACCGCGGGATTTAACTTAAAAATTGTGTCGCAAGCCAAACGCTTATATACACCGGGAAGAAGAAGGTGAACTCTGTCGGACCTGAGCAGGGAAGCGACACATGCAGGAAATCGGGCACACAATCTTCATGAAGCGCGGAAGAGTTCATCCTCGTTGGATAGTCCTGATTGGGGATCACGCAGGGACCGTGTGAGTAAATGTGCCCCAATGAGAGTGATAGGGGCATGAAAAAAATATTTAGTACCTCTGCATAAAGAGCTATACCTGGAATACAAAGAATGTTTTTGGATGTAGTATTAATAATATATAAAAATGTAATAAAAAAACTTCTTAGTTCCTGAATGGGGGCTTTTTAAAAAAAAACAAAAAAACACCCCACTAACAAGTGAGAAAGGGGTTAGTCATAGTCATAGTATATAAGGCTGGAAGGAGACGCAAGTCCATCAAGTCCAACCTTTAAGAATTAAATAAATGTTTTATCCCCGTAACCCGTGATATTTTTTCTCTCCAGAAAGTCATCCAGGCCTCTCTTGAACATGTACATAGAGTCCGCCATAACAACCTCCTGCGGCAGAGAGTTCCACAGTCTCACTGCTCTTACAGTAAAGAACCTTTGTCTATGTTGATGGTAAAATCGCCTCTCCTCTAGGCGTAGAGGATGCCGCCTTGTCCTGGTCACAGGCCGAGGTATAAAAAGATCTTTGGAGAGATCCTTGTACTGGCCGTTCAGGTATTTGTACATTGTAATGAGGTCTCCCCTCAGTCGTCTTTTTTCTAAACTGAATAATCCCAAATTTTTAAATCTGTCAGTGTATTCTAGTTCCCCCATTCCCCTAATAATCCTGGTTGCTCTCCTCTGCACCCGTTCCAGCTCTACTATATCCTTTTTATACACTGGTGCCCAAAACTGTCCACAATATTCCATGTGAGATCTGACCAGGGATTTGTATAAGGGCAAAACTATGTCTTTATCATGAGAATCTATTCCTCTCTTGATACATCCCATTATTTTATTTGCTTTAGCAGCAGCCGCCTGGCTCTGGTCACTAAAATTAAGTTTACCATCCACCAATACCCCCAAGTCCTTTTCAGCTTCAGTTTTACTAAGTAATTGACCGTTTAGAACATAATTATACTTTTTGTTTCCATGGCCCAAGTGCATAATTTTACATTTATCTACATTAAACCTCATCAACCATTTCTCTGCCCATCCCTCAAGCTTCCACAAATCCCTCTGTAATGCTAAACTATCGACCTCAGTATTAATTACTTTACACAGCTTAGTATCATCTGCAAATATTGAAACTTGACTGTGTAAACCCACTACAAGGTCATTAATAAAAATATTAAAAAGAAGTGGCCCCAATACTGACCCCTGTGGCACTCCACTGGTAACATCAACCCAATCTGAGAATGTGCCATTAATGACCACCCTCTGTTTTCTATCACTAAGCCAATTACTTACCCAAATACACAGATTTTCTCCTATTCCCAGCAGTCTCATTTTATATACCAACCTTTTATGTGGCACGGTGTCAAATGCCTTTGAAAAGTCCAGATATACAACATCCACAGCGTCCCCCAGATCCAGTCTTGAACTTACCTCCTCGTAGAAACCAATCAGATTAGTCTGACAGGAGCGATCTGTCATAAACCCATGCTGACGCTGGGTTATAAGGTTGTGCACAGTGAGATACTCCAGGATAGCATCTCTAATAAACCCCTCAAATATTTTCCCCACCACAGCAGTTAGACTCACGGGTCTGTAGTTTCCAGGATCACTATTTGATCCTTTTTTGTATATTGGTACCACATTTGCTATGCGCCAGTCCTGTGGAACATAACCAGTCCTCAGTGAATCTTCAAATATTAAAAATAACGGTTTGTCTATCACCGTACATAATTCATGCAGAACCCGGGGGTGTATGCCATCTGGCCCAGGTGATTTATCTATCTTAGTGGTTGCGAGGCGGCGCCGTACCTCTTCCTGGGTTAAACTGTTGACATTATAAAAAGAATTAACATTATTCCTCATTGTGTCTTCCACCAGGGGATTTTCCTGGGTAAAGACAGTTGAGAAGGCGACATTCAGTAGATTGGCCCTTTCCTCATCTCCTTCCACCATGACCCCCATGTTATTTCTAAGGGGACCCACACTCTCTGTTTTTAGTTTCTTATCATTTATATACTTGAAAAATAATTTGGGATTATTTTTGCTCTCCCTGGCAATATTTCTCTCAGTCTCTATTTTTGCGGCCTTTATCTGCTTTTTACAGGATTTATTTTTCTCTCTATAATCCTGTAATGCCTCATCGCTACCTTCACGTTTTAGCACCTTAAACGCTTTATCTTTCTCGCTTATTGCTTTCCTTACAAGACTAGTTAGCCACATAGGGTTTTTCTTGTTCCTTTTATGCTTTTTCCCATAAGGTATGTGTTTCTCACAGGACTTTTTCAGAATATATAAGAAAAAGTCCCATTTTTGGGGTGTACTTTTGTCTTTGAGAACATTATCCCAGTCTATGCCTTTAAGGTCTTCCCTTAGTTGCTGAAAATTTGCCCTCCTGAAGTTTAGAGTGTTGGTTGCCCCTTCACTAACGCTCTTAGTAAAGAATAATACAAAATCAATAATATTATGATCACTATTCCCCAGGTTCCCCCCAACCTGTAGTTTTGATACCCTATCAGGTCTGTTGGTAAGGATAAGGTCCAGCAGTGCCCCCCCTCTTGTTGGCTCCAGGACTAGTTGCGACAGGTAATTGTCTTTTGTTGTTGACAAGAACCTGCTGCCTTTGAAGGACCTGCAGGTTTCTGCCCCCCAGTCAATATCTGGGTAATTGAAGTCCCCCATGATAAGTACTTCACCATGCTTTGAAGCCGCATCCATTTCACTTATCAGCATTTCCTCTGCTGCCTCCATTATATTTGGAGCCTTATAACAAACCCCTAGTAATATTTTATTATTCTTTTTCCCTCCTCTTATCTCCACCCATAGGGACTCCACATTTGCGTTACTGATGTCATCTCGCAGGACGGGCTTGAGGCAAGAATTCACATATAAACAAACCCCTCCCCCTTTTTTATTTATATGATCCTTTCTAAAAAGACTATAACCATCTATAGCAACAGTCCAGCCATGTCTCGCTGATACCCACTATATCATATTTCCGCTCCAACATCAAGAGTTCCAGTTCCTCCATTTTGTTTGTGAGGCTTCTGGCATTTGTGTACATGCACTTTATATGGTTTTCCCTGTCCGTATTCCTTTTGTTCTTATTCCCCAATCCCATTCCAGCCCCCCTTCCTCCCCCATGGACTATGACTCTTCCCAGCTCTCTATGTACACTGTCTATTTGCCCTGCACAAGTGTAGTTGCCCTCCCCCCAGGTCTCTAGTTTAAACACTCCTCCAACCTTCTAGCCATTTTTTCCCCTAAAACAGCGGCCCCCTCCCCATTGAGGTGCAGCCCATCCCTACTGTAGAGCCTGTAGCCGACAGAAAAGTTAGTCAAGTTCTCCATGAACCCAAAACCCTCCTTCCTACACCAACTTTTGAGCCACTTATTTACCTCCTTGATCTCCCGCTGCCTTTCTGGTGTGGCACGTGGTACAGGCAGTATTTCGGAGAAAATTACCTTTGAGGTCCTTGCCCTGAGCTTATGGCCTAAATCTCTGAAATCATTTTTAAGGACCTTTCACCTACCTGTTACTTTGTCATTAGTGCCAATGTGGACCATGACCGCTGGTTCCTCACCAGCCCCTCCCAGTAATCCGTCAACCCGATCCGCAACATGCCGAACCCGAGCACCCGGCAAACAACACACTGTTCGGTATGCACGGTCTTTGTGACAGATTGCCCTGTGTGTTCCCCTAATAATCGAATCTCCCACTACCAGCACCTGTCTGATCTTGCCTGTGCTCCCATTACCCTTCTTACTGGAGCAGACATTCCCCTGGTTGCTATCGGCCATGTCTTGCTGCAGCATTGCTACCCCAGAGCTGATATCCCCCTCATCCGCCAGCCTGGCAAACTTATTGGGGTGCACCAGATCAGGACTAGACTCCCTGCAACTCTTCCCTCTACCCCGCCTTCTACATGTTACCCAACTAGCTGCCCCCTCACTCTGCACCTCCATACTTCCCTCCCCACAACCATCTTCCCCAGAGAGTTTGTGCTCCAGGAGCAGCAAACTTCGTTCCATATTATCAATTGCCCGCAGCCTTGAAACTTGCTCATTTAGATCCAGAATCTGGGCTTCCAGATGAGCAATTTTCACACACCCCACACAGCAGTATTCCCCCTCGAACGGCTGTTCAAGGAAAGCATACATGGCACAGGATGCACACTGTGTAGCAATGCCACTTATGGAGTCCATTGTTCTAATGGGGATTACAATAGAAATATGCACAGAAAGAAGAATCTACAGTCAGAGTAACACAAAACACAGCAGTTACTTGTTAAAGCCCCTCAAACTTAAGTCCCTTAAACCTAAGTCACACTTAAGACAGTGCACACACTTCAGATCAATGCACACTCGCCGCCAAGCTCACACACTCGCTTTTGTGATGCTTCTTTTAAAGGTTATCTGCCACAAAAATCTGCAGAGCTCACTGCAACAGGATCTGGCTGCAAACCCAGTTAAAGGAATTTCAGCTGTGATTTTGTACAACCAATACAGCCGGTCCTGCTTTCCCACTTAAATAATTTACAATCCAAAGGATAACTTAAAGGAAATCTACCATTTGCTTTTATGCATTATGAAGCAAACATACCTTGGGAATGTTGTAGCTGCACTGATGCAAAAACATATCTTGTTTAATCCTTGAACTGAGTGGTCTTGCTGTAAAAATAATTATAACATTATGATAATGAGGCTCTGTCGCACCTGTGGCTGCCCCGGCATTTCTCCTCTTAACCTAATTATGCACTGCGCCAGGAAACGCTATATTCCCCATGTTGTTTCTGACAGGCAGAAGTAATCAATCGCTGCACCCCCCCCCAGCTGCTGTGTATGAGTCATCCAGCTCAGGTTGATTAGTCTTGTCTGGACAGTTCAGCCAGTTCCTATGGATGTGGAAGTATTCTGTTCATGTATGGCAGTCAAAGCATCCAGCTTTCCGAAGGTCCTGAATTTCATAATAGTTTTTTGAGCCAAACCACCCAGCTCGGGGATTAAACAAGATATGTTTCTGCATCAGTGTCACCACAGCATTCTCAAGGTATGTTTTGGTTCACAATGCATAAAAACAAACGGTAGATTTCCTTTAAACAAAACAAATGAGCTCATAGTCTCTACTGATCCCTGGTCTAATTTTCTGCCTTATAACCCACTGCCCTCCCCTTCCTGCAGCTTGCAGGAAATGGCTGAAAATGTCCAATGTCTCAACCAATCAGTAGAGGAGGCGGGTCATCTTTGAAATCATGCTGAACTGGATCCGGTGCAGAAAGTGGGAAGCGCTTCCTTTTTTTTCATTTTGTAACCCCCTTCAATTTTACCTTATTAAAATCTGTATTATTTGGCAGTATTAGCACTATATGAGCATTTACCTGATGATCCATGTTTTATAATGTTGTATCTCTCTCTATATGTATAATATTCAATACTGGAATTACTTCCTATGCCGACCACCATCCCCACTTTCCAAATCAATAAGTTTGTCCTCAGTGACTCATAAAAATTCAGCGCTGCGTGATCCAGTTTTCCTTTGCATCTATATATAGGCTGTACAGCCTTGTTGCAAATCTATGTTAACCTTGAAATGACATCGAAACCGCGCAAGGCCTTTCTAGTAACATATCCTAGCGGTAAAACGGCCACGGCTGTTCGGATTCAGCGTATCGGCTCAATACAGGTCATTCTCCCAACTTACTTGTAATGTAAACAGAACAATACTCCAGCCGGAGGCGCACCAGCCACAAGTGCACCCCCCCTCCCCCCTCGGCAAGGTTAATAACTGTGTAAACTCTGATTGATGCTGTATCAATAGTTCCCTGGTCGTAATAAGTAAAATGTCACCTGACCCGACAGGCGTGTGAATTTCGAGGGGGGGGGGGGGGCGCACATCTTGAATATTTGACTTACCACATACCAATCCACTTTTTAAAATGAGATTTAAATGCAATGGCATTTGGAAATGTCACAGCTGCTTTGTGAAATTAATCGGATGATCATCGCTCTGTATTATCACCGGGGAAGAATGAAAATATCATTACTCTGAGCCAATAAACAAGAGCCCCTAGGAAATCTTCTGGGGTGCAATGCGGTACCTTAAAGAGGTATTCCCGAAAACATGACGTGGTCATGTGTGCTGGTGCACCCTTTAATTCTTTCACCACCAGCTTTACAGCAAATCACCACCGCTTTATGGATGTTTGACATACTAGGAAGGCAATAGAAAACTTTTGCACCAGCAATCTATAGCAGAGGCCCTCTATTCTAATAGTAGGTTCTGTCTAAATATATATATATATATATACTAAATATATATATATATATATATATATATATATATATATATATATATATATATATATATGGGTGACATTATACTGTAACTATGGTTTCTTTAGGGACGCAGTGTGGAGATGAACTTCAAAAACCAAAGACATCTGGTGGTGAATTCTGCAGTAGGAGGAGTCCTCTGATGGAGAAGAACCGTTGCTATGCTTCTAGAGATGCCATACTAGAGGGGGCGCTATACAGGTTACAGTATCATGTGGGCAGAAATTTAAAAAACACAGCAAAATGTAAGTGATCAGATATAATTGTAGAGTGTGAGGGCAGAATTAGTCTTTAATTTCATTTTTTAAAATGTGTATTCATTTTTTTAGTATGGCGGCATTATTCAGTCATTATGCAGCAGTAATGGTAGTAGTTATGGATTGTTGGTATTTTTTAGTCATTATGTAGAGGTAATGGTGGTAGTTATGGCTTGTTGGTATTAATCAGTCACTGTGTAGAGCTCATGGTAGACCAAAGTCTATTGGTAAACAGGCATTCACACTGTTTTCTATTGTGAACATTTTGGATGGATGCCTCTATCCTCCTTTCGAAATGGTATATCCATGCAAACACAATGGAGGGGGATTCATCAATGGGGCAGATATACTTACCCGGCTCATTTGCAATCCAGCGGCGCGTTCTCTGCGGTGGATTCGGGTCTTCCGGCGACTCACTAAGGCAGTTCCTCCGACGTCCACTAGGTGTCGCTGCTGCGCTGAAGAGCATCGGAACGCACTGGAGTTCACCATCCTGGATTAAGGTAAGCGCGTGTCCCGTGCCACTTTTTTTTTTTTAAATGTGGCAGTTTCTCTGAATCCCAGAAGAGAAAGAACTGGTTAGCACAACCAAATCCAATGTAAAGCTGGCCTTGTGTACCATGCATGGACATGGAAAAACAGAGAGAAAAGCGATACACAATGCAGGCCAATATATGAAACAGCAGAATATAATCCAACAATAATATCTTTATTAATGAAAAAACGGACAAAAATACCATATACAAACGTCTAAAAACATTTAAAACACAAATATACAAAGAATGACCAATGTGGAATTCCCGGTCTGGATCATCCACAAGAAACCTCCAAGTCCAGACACTCAGTATGGTCTATAAACCTCTGCCCAGTAAAGATGAATGTGTGGTAAGTATAGCATACAATGCTCCTAAATAACTGGAGATGAATGGTGGGCAATGAACAGCCCCAAGGTAATACTAGAGTCAGAGTAAAACAACCTCTAAAGTGCAAGTGCTACCAATATGACAACTATATCTACCCTGCTGATGGATAGAAACATCTAGAAAAAGTGTGAACAGACTTATAAAAAGTGCTAAGTGCAAGTGCAGAGAAAGGCACTCCTAAGAAATGAGTGGAGCATTGGGAGCGAGGCAGGACTGGAGATGGATGGCTCCCCACGCGTATCGTCGTCCAAAGGACGACTTCCTCAGGGGTAGGTAACCATGGTCATACAGCGCTCATCTTAAATAAGCCCTCCACTAACCTGTCCAGGTGGCACCAGCACAGCATCAGTCAATCCACATGGAACCGGAAATGATGTATCAAAACCAGAAGTGGGACTAGCGACAAAGTAGTGCGCATGCGCATCCCGGCCGGGATATCAAATAAAGTAACCAAGGCAACCAAAAAACAAAAAAGAAGAAGTAAATGTAGCCGAATGGCTAATTGATCTAGGTTTGTTTTAGCGAGCCCCAATGATGAGCCACAGCATCCCCCACGGTATGTCCAAAAGAAGCGACGAAATGGTAGCACGCCCACAAGATGAACTATGTATCAAACTTATAGTGTCGTGACGTACGGCGTTAAGCATCAGGCATGTAAAAACCATGCGGCGTGATGATAGAAGTAAAGTACATAAAAAGTGTCTTGACACACCAACGTATATATAATGGCATGCACTGTAAAAGTATGGTAAGATTCTATGTCTACTATAGGCCAGTAAGCTATAATAAGATCTAACTTAATCGGCGCATATATAATATCATCTAACTTATTCGGTGCATGTGATATAATTTTCGGCGCATATATTTTCGGCTCATATATAGCTTATGGTCTAGTATTTTACGGCGCATGTATAGTACAGTACGGCTTAGTCGGCGCATAGAAAGTATGATCTGGTTTGTCAGGCGTATACAGGGGAGGAAGAGTGCAACACTCAACCAGAGGCACGGCGCAAATAAGTCCATATCGAATACATACTGTATAAGAATATAAAGTCAAGGCAATGCAAGAGTATTGGATAAAAGGTAAAATAATAACTAACTCATGTCCCTGGTCTGGTATATAACAACCTATGTGTTCCAAATGTGTACGAGTTGCATAAAAGGTGAGGTATATGCGGATCTGCGCACAGGTAGATAGTATAATGAGGGGTCACTGGTTACTGACCCGCTAAATCATATACTATTACACCAGATATAGCACCCACTATGTCATATACTATCACACCGGACACAGCAGTGGAGGGCAAAAAAGAAAAGATGAGCGTTTAGTTCACAACACAAGTATAAGAATATATACAATATTTACAAGGTAGTTTGTCCTAATGCATCGATTGGCAAGTGCCAATATGACCACGACACTATAAGTTTGATACATAGTTCATCTTGTGGGCGTGCTACCATTTCGTCGCTTCTTTTGGACATACCGTGGGGGATGCTGTGGCTCATCATTGGGGCTCGCTAAAACAAACCTAGATCAATTAGCCATTCGGCTACATTTACTTCTTCTTTTTTGTTTTTTGGTTGCCTTGGTTACTTTATTTGATATCCCGGCCGGGATGCGCATGCGCACTACTTTGTCGCTAGTCCCACTTCTGGTTTTGATACATCATTTCCGGTTCCATGTGGATTGACTGATGCTGTGCTGGTGCCACCTGGACAGGTTAGTGGAGGGCTTATTTAAGATGAGCGCTGTATGACCATGGTTACCTACCCCTGAGGAAGTCGTCCTTTGGACGACGATACGCGTGGGGAGCCATCCATCTCCAGTCCTGCCTCGCTCCCAATGCTCCACTCATTTCTTAGGAGTGCCTTTCTCTACCTTACCTATTGTAAGACTACTTTACCTGATTGCACTTGCACTTAGCACTTTTTATAAGTCTGTTCACACTTTTTCTAGATGTTTCTATCCATCAGCAGGGTAGATATAGTTGTCATATTGGTAGCACTTGCACTTTAGAGGTTGTTTTACTCTGACTCTAGTATTACCTTGGGGCTGTTCATTGCCCACCATTCATCTCCAGTTATTTAGGAGCATTGTATGCTATACTTACCACACATTCATCTTTACTGGGCAGAGGTTTATAGACCATACTGAGTGTCTGGACTTGGAGGTTTCTTGTGGATGATCCAGACCGGGAATTCCACATTGGTCATTCTTTGTATATTTGTGTTTTAAATGTTTTTAGACGTTTGTATATGGTATTTTTGTCCGTTTTTTCATTAATAAAGATATTATTGTTGGATTATATTCTGCTGTTTCATATATTGGCCTGCATTGTGTATCGCTTTTCTCTCTGTTTTTCCAGTTTCTCTGAATCCGTCATCGTTCGGCCACGTCCCCCGATTTCCGTCGTGTGCATGCCGGCACCGATGCGCCACAATCCGATCGCGTGCGCCAAAAACACGGGCCAATACAGGGAAAATCGGCGCCAATCGGAAATATTCGGGTAACATGTCGGGAAAACACGAATCGGGCCCTTAGTAAATGACCCCCAATGTGTCTCTGGCTCGGATGGTGCAGAGCTGGGCGCCACTTGTCTTGTGCTCCACCAGATCCATTATTGTTGAGTTCTACTTTTAGACCTGCTTTTAGCTGGTCTAAACTATGCGCCATATTTTGGTGCAACCTCTGTGATTTTTTGGCGCATGAGTTAACTTCCAAGTTAGAAAACTGCAAAAAAAATGGACCAAAAGCCTTCATAAATTTGTCGGAAAGCAATTTAGACATTTTTGTGGCGCAAAACGTCATTTTCGGCAGGTCATGGTATGGCGGTATTATGCAGGATCAGTATGGCGGTATCATTCAGTCACTGTGTAGAGGTAGCACAAAAACACAGTTGTGGTGCACAGTTTGCCCCTTAAGGAGCTACTCACGGTATAAGACCGGTCCACACAGTCTTTGAAAAAGTCCACAGAAATAGAGAAAATATTTTCACTATGACCGGAGCTGCAAAAATTCTTCTTCTCCCTTTTATTCTATCTTAAAACTTCGATGAACAGCACCAATCTTCAGTTTCTCCTGCTGAAAGTATGTCACCATTCAGACTAGCACCATCGCACTCTCATTCTCCTCCTTTAATTGTATTGTAACTGGAAGAAAATATGTAGGCAGATGGTGTGGTACGTTCCAACAAGGTTAAAATTTATTCCAATTCATCATACTCACACATACAAATTCACATAACGGGATGCTAGCTTTCTATCCGCCCGACCCAGGGTTTCGCCGGCAAGGCCCCGGAAGAACTGACTATATAATAAAGAAACAAGTAGCGATACACTGGAATATTCTAGGACTCAGTTGGGACCAAATTAGAAATGATGACGACCCTTTATAATTGAGATTCTTAATTATTCTCACTGTTCAGGGAATTTCACGTTTCCACTGCTGATGTTAGTATTATACAGTATTAGGCTTAACCCTTATCATGGAATACCTGCAACTCCTTTGTGTCTTTTTTTTGCACACTTCATTTTTTGTAACTTTTTTAAGGCAAAAAAAAACCCCTTAAGGGAGACACCATTGGGCCACATTTATTAAAGCGTTTGTGCCACTTTTCTGTCTTACTTTGCAGCAGAAAGAACATGTATTTATAAAGTGTCTGCGCCAATTTTCTGTCGTGGCTGCACTGTGTCCGACAAGACAGAAAAAATGTGTACCTTAAAGGGGAGAGTTAGTGCTTAGTCGGAGTTTGCGTCACATTTATTACTGACGTGCACAACAATTCTACAGCATGAACAAAGTGACCAACAAAATTGGTGCGCACTTCCAGAGCAGTACAGGGGGCGCCAGATTAAAGGACATCTATCAGCAGATGAAGGATTGTAAACCAAGCACACTGACATACTGGTGTGTGCCCCCTCTGGCAGGATCTGCTCTTCTTTTAACTTCTTATGCCCTTGTTTTTAAGAAAAGGGGGCTTTAAAAATTACGCAAATGAGCCTGAGGGGCTCCAGACTCCATTAACTCCTATGAAGCCTGGAGCCCCTTAGGCTTATTTGCATAAGTGTAATAGCTCTTTTTTTGGAAAAACCAGGGCATAAGAAGTTAAAAGAAGAGCAGATCTTGCCAGAGGGGGCACACACCAGTATGTCAGTGTGCTTGGTTTACAATCCTTCATCTTGGTGGTAGATGTCCTTTAAGGAAGACCGTGCACCGCAATTCATGAATCAGTTGCACTGTACACAAACTGCACCTAGTACCGTTTGCACTGTGTTTGATAAATGTGGGCCAATGTGTGGAAAATGATGCCCCACATTAAATCAAAAAAGTGCAAACTGTACGAGGTGCAGTTTGCCTGTGTAGTGTGCACGGTGCAGCATATTCATGAATTGTGGCGCCCATTCTGCATAAATCCGGCACCCCCTGCACTGCTCCAAAAAAGTGCACCAACATTTTTTTGGTGCACCTTCAACATGGACTTTGCATGATAAATGTGGCACACCTTCTGACTGAGCACCGGGACGCCCCATTCAGTGTAGAATTTTGTGTCATGTCGGGTACAGTACAGTACAGCTGCGGTGCAAATGTATCATAGAAACTTCATAAATACATGTACAAGCAGTTTGCACTGAAAAGAACATGCAAAGTCGGATAGAAAACTGGCGCAGTGACTCAGGGAACATCATAGACCCGGTTTTGAGACGAGATTTTCACCCAGTGCTTTCCAAAATCCACTTATCACCCACCGTGTACAGGAGCCATTGTCTGCTTACGTGACAGTTAGCAGCTGAGCCGTGGTTGGTTGCTGTTCTACAAATGGTCATGGGCAACTAGAACAGTTTAGCTCTGAGACACTTCTGATAGAATCTTCCGATAGACACAGAGACTGTCAGAGAGAGAGACACACACACAAAGAGTGTCAGAGAGAGAGACATAGTGATAGTCAGAGAGAAAGAGACACAGAGACAGTCAGAGAGAGGCACAGATACAGTTAGAGAGAGACACACACACAGAGACTGTCAGAGAGAGAAAGACACACATAAAGACTGTCAGAGAGAGACACATAGAGACTGATAGAGAGAGAAACAGACTGTCAGAGAGACACACACACAGACTGTAAGAGAGAGAGACATACAGAGACTGTAAGAGATAGAGACATACAGAGACTGTCAGAGAGAGAGACACACACACACACACACAGACTGTCAGACAGAGAGACACACAGAGACTGTCAGAGAGAGACACACAGAGACTGTAAGAGAAAGAAACACACAGACTGTCGGAGAGAGAAAAACACACAGAGACAGTAAGAGAGAGACACAGAGACAGTCAGAGAGAGAGACACAGCGACTGTCAGAGAAAGACACACACTGAGACTGTCAGAGAGAGGCACACATAGGGACTGTCAGAGAGAGAGACACACACACAGAGACAATCAAAGATAGTGAAAGACACTCAGAGACAGTTAGAGAGTCACATACACACAGACAGAGAGAGAGACACACACACTGAGACAGAGAGAGAGACACACACACACTGAGACAGTTGGAGATAAAGAGACACAGACACAGAGAGCGATAGATACATATAATTTTTTTTTTTACTTACTATCCCGGGCAACACCGGGAGCTACAACTCCAACTCCTCAATATGAAACATAATAACGCTTGCATTACTCCAACAGCCTTTTCTTCTAAAAATAAAAGCTAATGTCTGTATCACACATAATTTTGGGAAATATGAGAAATAGGCTTCTATCCCAAACTTCAATTACCGGAGCCCTACGTCTGTCAAGCTCAGCGGCCACAGAAACGGTCTATGTCAAACACCATAAGTGACCATAAAAGCAGATTCTGTGTTTGGTACTGTTCCTTAGCCAAACTCGAAAAATGTGGAAATTTGGAGCCAGGTACTCTTACAAAAAGCACAACAGAACACTATTGTTACCAAAATGGAAATAAATAAAAGTCTAGAAAATCCATTAACCACAATAATACATGTCAGAGTAGAATCTAATAGGAATATGCAGGCGAGATGTTTTACCATTGACGTCACGAGCTACAAAATACTGAGGATGTTCATAAAGTTAAAATGCCTAAAAAGTATTTATTGATTTTTCTCGGGACATCTTTTTCTATTCACAAAGATGTACATGTCATGGTCCATTATAGTGGATTGTAATACAATAATGGAGTGTCCTCCTGCATGTAATACTGGGATGTGTCTCCTACTGCCTGAGGTGACCTCCACTTTATGACTAGCGGTTATTAGAAAAGATGTTGTTCAGGTAAGTGAGGAACATGTAGGTCTCATGATTGGGGTAACAGTGGTAAAACATGGAAATCCTTTTACTTTGGAATTGTCAAACCATTTAAAGGGGTAGTTTACAATTCAGCTCTCCTTCAACATGATGGGATGTCTAGGTAGTCCACATTCTAGAGGAGAGCTCTTTACATAGTTTCCCCACAAGATGAATTGCTTGTGGGACTTCCAACACCCAATAGATCTTCATTATCAGAACCAGTAAAACTAAATCCAACTAAACAGTGCTGATTTAAAGTGGACCTTTGGTCATCTCCTATACCACTTATGACCAATCCTAGGATAGATCATTAGCAGTTTAAGGGTCGTTGACTTGTCACCTGTCAACCATGCATATCATTGGTTACACACTATGGTCGGACCACATCTGTAGAGTATCCAGTGTCCAGCCAATTAACTAGGATTATGCTATCCTCTTCCTGGTCAGTGAGTTTCTGGGTATCGTACACCCATCATTCAACAACTAATGACTAGAGATGAGTTGCGTTGAGATGAGTTGATGGTCGTGTTAGGCATTCAGGTTCAGCCACCTGATGTCAGCATATTGGTAACTCGGTAACAAACAGCCAAATCTGGAAAATTGACACCCCTAGCAACTAATCATGTCTGTGATTGTTGAGAAAGCTGTCCCCTTGGCCAAACATAGCCACGGCTAGTTGTTAGGGAAGTCAATTTGCCGGATTGGCTATTCTGCCACCATTCCGGCAATATGTCTGGGTAACGCAGCCAAAGCCGAATTTGCAACCCAAATAGGCTCATTTATATCTACCAATGGCCTATCATGTTCATATTAAAGTCGTTGGTGCTAAAGGAGCCTGGAAAACACAATAAAAACTGCCTGACAAAGGGGCAGTAGAAGCTATTGACCAAATCAAACGGGACAACCTCACATGTATCATTGATAATAATGGTGTCTACGTGGTACATGAATGTGCCCCATTAGACGCCAAAGACCCAATTCCAAGTAACATCCATTTCCATTGTTTTCAGTAGACTATATGTTGACATCACTATATATAGCCATACAATTAAAGGCACTCCAAAGCATGACAATCGCAAGGTCATGGAAAACAACAGAGGTAAAGCTTAGCAGCCATTCACAATGCACAATGTATACTAGCCATAAATTACCGCCATTAAATCAACCTTGGACCTAAAGGAAAATCTTAAGATATGAAAGAAAGTGCAAGAGCAAAATCCCATTTAACGAAAAGAAAAGGAGGGACCGGGAGGGAGTTTGCACTTTGTGATTCATGTATCTCCTGCTCAATGTCTCCACTACCAAGCCATTATGGGAAGAGATAAATCACAATGTCAAGGTTCCCTCTGTTCAGATCCTTTTTTGCTTTATCCTATAGTCTCCACTTTCTTCACTTCGCTTAGTGGAACACACAGGCCCTAAATCACCCAAAGAAATGAATGAAAGGAGAAAGCAGAAGGAATAATTGGGAAGTGCGGGTAAAATGGCAGGCAGACAATAAGTTATCCCGGGCTGACAGTGCGGGGCGTAAGGAAGCTGCAGATACTCCGGCAAGTAACAAAATACATGTCACAGAGTCATATTTTAAAGGCTCTGCTGATATTTATAGGGAAGGCAAATAATGCCTTTCTCCTTCATTTCACCTGAACCTTTGCCAAGGTATACTTAACAAAGACTGTCAGAGATATACGAGCGCGCCCTCCTATATCATACAAAGACTGGCGAGGGCACCCAATCACACGGAGACCGAGATGGAATTCAATACCGTAAAACAAACAGAAAAGAATCAAATTCTGGAATGTGATTTCATTCTAAAACAAGAAAGAATAGAAATACCGGATTTTATACCATCCGTTGCATCGCTGCTTTATTTATGACGCCTTAAATCAGCGAGATGTAGATGTCATACGATGAGATTGGACGTACTGATGTGTGGGATTTATGAGCAATGACTAGTGATGGAGTAATCATCGTCTTTTATCTGCCCTAATTCGACTTAGAAACAATGGGGGTTATTTATCATTAGGCGGCTCCTTGGGACAGTTCTATGTCTAGTTTTGGAGCTCTGCTGCTCATCAAGTGGCTTTGGCTTTTTAATAAAAGTTCTTACGGTCTACTTTCTGTATGGGATTTTTTTTCAGAAAATCCCAAAAATGTCTCAAAATGCATAAAAACTATCAGCAGGGGTCTAGAGTGACTAAGAGACTTTTTATGAGACCTGTTGCAAAAGTCATGAATCTGGCATTGCACTAGCAGTGGTTCTGTCTCACAGCCCTGTGAGACTTTTTCTCAGTGAAAAGTCCCAAAAAACCTCAATACGACTTTTTTGAGACTTTTTGTATGCCAAAATAACAATGATAAATAACCCCCAATGTATCTGTTATCATAGAGCAGCCACACACTAATAGCAGCAGGTAAATGACTATAGGGGTGTCCTGTTTCGGAGTCTTTGGAGTTAAATCACACACATAGGGGCCCATCTGCTAACAACAGTGCAAACTGCACTGCGTATTCAGGATTTCTGGCTCCCGTTCTTCCTGAAACTGGCACCCCGTGCACTGATCCAACAGAGGGAACCACTTTTTTGGGGTCATCTTTAACATTGGGCGTGCAACACTTTTCTGTCGGACCGTGCATGTTTAATCTAGCGCAAGGTCTGATGGAGCACTGGAACGCCTCCTTCTGTGCAGAAATGTGTGTCGCATGATGCCCAGTGCAGCCACGCCACAAAAGGGTTCGCGTGCAACAAAATTGTGGCGCGGACACTTCTTAAATACCTGTGCCAGCAGTTTGCACTGGAAAAGAAAGTGCAAAGTCCGACAGATAACTGGTGCACAGCACCTTGGAAAAATTTGTCCCATACATAACATAATCACCATAAAAAGACAACCAGATATAACCTTAGGCCAGGTGCTTGTGGCACATTCCTGTAATGGATTAGCCACTGCGGCATTGAATGTGCAGCAATGTACCACAGATGAGATGTGGTCAAACCGAGATCTTTTCTTCAGTTTTCAAGCCAGCGTGGATCAGCTTATGCTGTGAAGGTCTACCTCTTACCATGTCTAAGGCTTAGCCAATGTAAAAACCATTCTATGTTTGCAATTTATTTCCCATGGTTGAATTCGGGAAAATCCATGGAAAATAAACCACAGACCAGTCTTGTTTGGGAATGTAACATTACAAAATGACCAATTGTTTGCATCGATTTTTTTGGTAAAAAAATGATGGTAAATATTTTGTTATTGTTGCTGTTGCTGTTTATACTTTTGAAACTGAAATCTTTACCTCTTGCCATTGATCATCTTAACGTCATCATACTTCCTGTTCTGTGAGGATCACTTCTCAGTACTCAGCATCTTTTTATTACCACAGGACAGGATTACAGCGGGAACCAGATTCAGGATTTGTGGGGCCGGTTAATCAAGAATTTGTCGAAGCTTTGTTGAAGTGAATCTTGGATGATTGACTCATCTCTAGTGATGAGTGGACCTAAACCACAATATTCAGGATTGTACCGAACATTGGGACTGCAGAACCTGAACCCGGACTTCAGTCATAAGTCGGGGTTTGGTTCACCCTCCCACCCATTAAACCTGTGAATGATGTTGGCACCGATACTGATGTTATCCTTTACATACCCCATGCAAAGCCTGTAATTGGCAGCCGTACCTGTGTGGCACCATTTTCCTGAGGATATTAGCTCTTCGTGACGTCATGCGCAACGACAAGATTACCGGCAATTACGTGTCATAGGCTGCACATGTAAAGGACAAAACCCACAATCGGTACCAATTGCTTGTGTTACCCATGGGTGAGCCTACACATTTTAATGGTTAGCACCGATCATGGTTGTTTGGATTTGGGTCCACAAACCTACAAGGCATGAATACTGATGGGTCTACTCATCACTACTCACGTCTAGTCTTTATACATGCCCCCAATGTGATGACAATCAAATAGCGATGAGTGGACGCGAAGGCCGGGTTCGGGTCCGCTCATCTCTAACAAAGAATAGAAGTGCGTGGCTGGCTGTGGGCTTTGTTAATGATACCATTTTTGCTTCTGTTTACCTTCTCCAATGGCATAGGATGTGCTGTTTAGCTAATATGAAAACATATCTCTAATTCTAGTTAATTAAATCAGTGCTGATCGCGGCGGTAGGGAAGTAAGCAGAAGTAGATGATTATCGCACCGCGAGAAGGAATCAGGTTGCCAAATGTATTTCAGCGCGGGGATGAGAGGCCAGTCACAACAGATCCATAGTACACCGAATTTTCAGTCAATTAGAAAGGTTTCTATTTCCACACCTTTAAGTAGCTCTCGGATGATACTGTACCGGGCCAGACCAGTTTTCCATCACTCAGCAAGCGCCGTATAGAGCATGAATAACTGCCTTAATCACATAATAGAGTCTGCCTGTGGGGAAATATCTGCACATAAATGTCCTCTAGTCTGATTGGTGATGACCAGTGTCTGCCTGCCGCAGCTTATTGTGAAGATTACATAGGAGAGCGCAGCCTCCTAGACACAAACATGGTGACAAGCCAGAAAATAGCTGAAGAACAGAGACGCGGAGGGCAACGGATAATTAGCGGCGAGGGGACAACAAAGGTTCCGCATCTTGTAACATCCACATTATTATAGAACAAATCTGCTCCCTCCGTGAATACAAGGCGTCATTAGTTCTGACTCTAATTATAGGAAAATGTAAAGATATTCCTATTGATGCATCCAAAATATTTTTCACACCTAATAATTAGTTGATGCTCCAGGGTTCCCCATCTGCTCTCATGCTACTTTGTTACTTTTAGGTTCTTTGTTTAATTTTCAATGTTCTATTTAGATACATTTGTTCATAGTGTCACCACGTTTTGTTTTGTGAACTAGTAACATTTAGCTACATTGTTATTTCTCTTTTAGATGTAATTGGTAAATAAACGAGATTTCACCCTTTGTAATATGAAAAATGGCTAATTTAATAGAGTTGAATAATAATTCTGCATTGTACCTTTAAGAGAGAATAAATCACAGAAATGATCAAAGAATAGTTTTCCACATATTATTTCATCACTGAGGGGGATTCAGTGGTTGGTACCACTCAAATTCTTAAAAAGTGGGTTATTTAAAGGGGTTGGCCACTTTACCTCATGTGTTTTTGTAATGTGTGTTTACAGTGGAACGTACAGTGTGTACAGAAAGCATTAAGACCACTTTAAATTTTTCACTCTTTGTCTCATTGCAGCCGATTGGTAAAATCAAAAAAGTTATCTTTTTTGCTCATTAATGTGCACTCTGCATCACATCATGGCAGAAAAAAAAACCTGATATTTTTGTTAATCTATTAAACAAGTAAAACTAAAAGATTACATGGTCAAAAATATTTAGCCCCTTTTGATGTGACATTCCTATTTACCGGTAAGTCACATGCTTTCCATTTCTTTCTGATCCTCCTTGAGATGGTTCTACTCCTTCATTGGAGCTCCCTTGTGTTTAATTAAGCTGATTGTACTTGATTAGGAAAGGCATACACCTATCTATATAAGACCTCACAGTGCATGTCAGGGAACGCAAGAATCATGAGGTCTAAGAAACTGCCCAGGGAGCCCAGAGAAAAAATTGTGGCAAGGCACAGATCTGGCCTAGGTTACAAAACATTTTCTGCAGCACTGAAGGTTCCTAAGAGCACAAAGTTTTGCACTTATTTATAAAAAATGGAAATGTGTTGAACATTTTGATAAAAATGCAGTTTTCTCATTTCAAAATCTTCTGCTTGTCAAACAATTAGTCTAACCACCCTAATTGGTTACTGATTAACATTCACCATATGTTTGCTTTAGGCTGACAAAAATTTTTTTTATTAGGACATTAAGAGGCTTAAAAATTGAAGAGCGATTCTTCACATTTTCAAGGAAATTTCAGATTCAATTATTTTAGAGGACACATTTAAAGGAATTTTAAAAGTTCTAGTTATAAGAACCTTCCAACAAATGACCCCATTTTAAAATTGTGCCCCAACGACTATTCAAAAATAACCTTTGGTAAGCTAGTTAACCCTTTAATCATCTCACATGGAAAAAAGACAAAATGGAGGTGCTATAGGGAATGTTTAAATTTTGACAATAAAATGTTTATTTAGCTCTAAAATATAGACTCTCGTGTCAGATAAAAAGAGAAAACACATTTTAGATTTTTTTTGTGCCATTTCTTACGAGTATGGAGACACCTCACATGTGAATGTAAAACACTTTATTGGTCCATAAGAGTGCACAGAAGAGAATGTGAATTTAAATGATTCATGAAGGGAAACGACATGCTGGTGGCACAGGAAGCTGTTATTTTGGGGAGCATCATCCTTTCCCAATGACATCATTCTCAGTGGAATTTAAACATTTAACATCCGCCAGCACCCACCCGGACAACTGTTTTAATTCAACAGGTCTGCACAGCCACAAATTATGCCTATTTCCCCCTTTACGCCCCCTCAACACCCACTAGAGTGTAAAGGGAGGTGCAGCCGACGGTGGACCCTAGGGCACAATTTTACCTCAGGTCAGACTTGGCATAGAAGTGCCCTGCCAAAGCAGTGCATCACAGCTGCCCTCTGGGATTCATCAGGAGGCTGGAGCCTCCTTCAGACATATTTGTCCCAGTTGAGACATATTTATCCCAGTTGAGACATATTTGTCGCGGTTGAAAAATATTTGTCCCAGATGAGACGTATTTGTCCCACTTGAATATTAGTTGTCCCAGTTGAGAAATATTTGTCCCAGATGATAAATATTTGTCTCAGTTGAGATTTATTTGTTCCATTTGAGAATTATTTGTCCCAGTCTCAGGACACATCTCACAAGACACATCTCAAAAAATAGTAAATTAAACCAGACAATGGGGCACATTTACTAAGGTCCGCGGAGAAAGTGCATTGTCCGAGATTGTGCGCCTGATATCCTGCATGTGTCCCTTCCCCGCTCAGATTCGACATAGTTCACCATCTTCTTCCTGGTGCATGTAAGTGCATTGTCTTTGTATGTTAAATCCAGCACTCAGTCCGAACCAGACGGATCGTCCGACCGAACGCCCCCCCCCCCCAATTTGTGTTGCATGGAAGCCAGCGCAGCTGCGCCAAAAACCAATCGCGTGCAACACAATCCCAGTGCAGACACCTGTTAAATACCTGTCAAAGCCTAGCAAATCCCGAAAACATAGTGAAAGTGCAATCATAAGCCCCAATGTGTTAATAGATCCTCCCTAGTTTGTTGAAGTGATTGCGGTGGAGGGTTTATAAGAATTCATGCTCCTAAAGACACAACAAGACATTAGAAAAATGCAGTAACAAATTTGGAAAAAAACTAGCTATCTCACTCTGCTTCCCATTGAAATGAATGGGAGACCAACTCTTTGTAGCCAAAAGAGAGTCTGCTACCAAAAAGCAAAATGTGAACGGGACCTTACACAAATGATTTTCTGCACAGAAATGAATGTGTAATTCTAAAATTAGGGCACTATTTTTGGGCACAGTAGCCATCCTTTTTATAAATTTGAATGCCTTTTGGGTCTATGGTGAACCCCGTTTGACATTTGGTACCTCGCTGATATGGAGATGCAGGAGAATTGTCTATGCTCATGTTTTCAAACTTCCATGGACACAGCTTTTGTGTTAGAGATGGATATTATTGTGCATTGATTTCCTCGGAAGCTTCACGTCCTCCCGGCAGCTGAGATGTCGCTTGGGTCATATTGCCTCATATTTCCTCATAACTGACTTGTGGCCATCTCCTAGTTACTGATTTTTGCTATTAGGCTTCATTTCTCTCAGGTGCCGAGCAAAGACAATATCCAACCTGATTATGTTCAAAGGAATATATCTCCCTGTGAGAGAAATGGAAATGGAAGCGCAGTGTGGAAAGGATAAACGGAACATCCATACGCTCCTAAGGGAGAGCGGCCAAGTCTCCATACAATAAGTGATAAAATACAGAGACATTATACTGAGTCACCAGCACACAGTACAAGCTGCTCAATACTTCAGCTAAACCACAATCGATAGATGAAATATTAAGATTTTCTTGCACTGTTTGTTTTCCCCTTTCTCGTAGATCCATATAATATAAATTGTTTAAAGGGATTTTCCAGGACATGGATATTGATGACCAATTCAAATTCAGATTGGTTGAGGTCAGACACTTGGTACCAATATTGATCAGCTATTTCAATAGACAGAAGCCTTCAGACGAGTCTTTACTTCTCATCTAGTACAGTGCCATACATTTTATTGTGGCTGTGCTTGGTATTGCCGCCCAATTCCCTTGCTGCAATTAAGCAATGTTACTGGTGAATAAGAAGAATCCTAAGTGACGGTGGAAGACGTCAGACTCCCACCAATCTGCTTTCCTACTTTAGACTTTATATATTTTGTACATCAAATACACATCCATGGACCTTACAAGGAACCGCCCAATAAGGAGGATCTATCACCTATAATGACATGTTATGAAATAACTACAGTATTTGGTAACATGGTTTCTTATAACTGTGTTCTGATGACTGTGATCTTGGATTCCGCTAAAATATGTATGAATAATTTGACAAGGGGGTGTTACCATTGATTTTTTTGAACGTTTCCCATCAGACATGATCCATCCACATCCTCCCTTGTTCTAGAAAATTGTTAATGTATTCATAATTGTCTAGAGGAATCATAGAGGAAATGAACGGCCCGTTAACTTTCTCTGGTTGGCATCAATTGCTGTAGTTAACCTGTTAGTTGCCATGATCGGACTCGTGACATCATAGGGAGGTGCCTATTGTAACGATTCATCAATCATCAATTGTAACGACTACCAGGAGCTTCTTAAAGGCTCCCTGCAAAGTCATTTGGAATTTTTGGAAAAGTTATTTGGAATCCACGGTGTCTGCAACAAAGCTTTATTGTTAATCCTTGCTCCCTTGTTACCCCCAATTTTTTTAAATCTAATTGTCACAGGGACCAATAAACATTTTGTCTGGATTTACACTTATTAAATATACATAATCCGACTTACAAATTCAACTTAAGAACAAACCTACAGAACCTATCCTGTACGTAACCCAGGGACTGCCTGTATTCAGTTACATTTACTTACCCGTCCCGTAGCGATCCCCGAGGTGCGTTGTCCGACAAGGATTCGGAGCTGCCGCAAGTCACTAAGATCGTGCGTCCAATTTCCTGCATGTGTCGCTTCCACGCTCAGGCCCGACGGAGTTCACCATCTTCTTCCCGGTGTATGGGAGTGCATGGCTGTCGCATGAACGTTGGCGCCAAAATCTGATCGCGCGCACCAAAAACCTCTTCTAAATGCGGCCCACATCGGAAATTGTCGGGTATTCCGACCATAGTGCGGACCGTGAACCCTTAGTAAATGAGCCCCACTGTATTAGTAATCAGACCCCCAGGGTTTCAAACATCCTAGTGGGCCTAAAAAGTAGTGAAAAAAAATCCAAAAATGCTTAAAAAATAAAAAAAAATTAAAAAGCACAAAAATGTAAATAATCGACATTTCCTTAGAATAATATCAATTATTGAACTAATAAATTCATGAAAATGTTAACTATAGCTAAATCCCACAATGCCCAATCTAACAAAACATAAAAAAGAGTCCCATGTGATTGGCGTAATTGAACAAAATGCCTAAAACATTGATTTTTTTTACCACTTTTCCAGCCATAAAAATTTGAATAATAAGTGATCAAAAAGGTATCAATGAAAATGTTAGCTTATCTCACAAAAAAGACACCTTACACCCAAGTATTGAAGTGTAAGTCCTGATGTCAGAATTGGGAGATACTGAGGGTCATTTACTAAGGGCCCGATTTGTGTTTTCCGGCGGGTTACGCAAATTTTTCTGTTTTGCGACGATTTTCCCTGTATTGCCCCGGGATTTTGGCGCACACGATCGGATTGTGGCGCCGGCATGCACGCGACGGAAATCGGGGGACGTGGCCGAACGAAAACCCGACGGATTCGGAAAAACCACCGCATTTTAAAATAAAAAGTGTCGCTGGTCACACACTTACCTTCACCAAGAGTAGGATCGTGAACTCCGGCGGACCTCGTCGGACTTCAGCGCAGCAGCGACACCTGGTGGACGTCGGGGGAACTGCCGGAAGACCCGAATCCACCGCAGAGAGCGCGCCGCTGGATCGCGAATGGACCGGGTAAGTAAATCTGCCCCACTATCAATTTAGTTGGGGAAATTAGATGGCAAAAGGTTCTCTCTAATTTTGTACTAAAGCAGAAGGAACAATTTAAAAAAAATTAAAATAAAAATGCCTGCATCCGCATCTGATTTCGATAAGTAAAACATTCAGATGGTACTTTCTCTTTAAGTCCAGTGTTTCTTAGGGAGTAGAGAGAAGAGCTCTCCTTTTGATAAGTTCAATGAGCTTTCTACACCTACACACAGAGAAGCCGTGGAATGATTGATAGAAGTTCTATGTTTTCAGTGCATTCTTAGATGATTTCATGAGCCTTTTACCCTTTCACTGGAAAAAGACCAATGAATATGCCAGTCATAATATACAATGGGATGTGACTGACTCCAGGATCTGACTGCAGATGGGGAAAGCGATGTTACAAAAACATCAACATGTGCAGTAATGAAAAGACCCAACGTAGGGCTGTTCTATTCTTTCTTTACATATCCCTGTGATACAGATCTCTGAAGTGCCAATGAATGATATCCTTGTTACATGATGGGATGTATTGAGAATTAAAAGCAGGTCTACATGGCCCTGAAGCAGTCAGGTTCAGCAAATGTTGGGCAGATTCCGATTTTCTTAATTTTTTTCTTCTGTAAAAAAACCTGTAGTTAATATTTGTGGTACACACAGAATATTTGTGATCGTTGTAGACCTGACACTCAATAGATTCCATTTCGTACCACTGCAGAGAGTCAATGGAAACAGTGGTCCAATCTATGGTAGACTATGTACCACTGTGACATGGTCCCAGCCGTGTCCTCCTTGGTATGCTGTGGTAGGTTGGATGTAGGTCATAAAAGTCCTAGATGTGGTGTCTTCTTTTCTTCTGTTCTTTCTGGTCACAAGTGTTCAATACAGCAGAATAAATACATTGGTAATTTGGGTAAATTTTTATCACGAGTGGCTCACTGGGACGTCTCCATATGGAGTCTATGGCTCACTGAACACCCAAGTGGTACACGACCCAACTGGCCCACTTGGACATCTCCATATAGAGTCTATGGTATTTCCTTGTCCAGTTGCATAGTTTTATACAGCATTACAATGCTGACATTTGAGCCCCAAAGGCCCTAAATAATGTATGTTATGTGGGTTTTAGTACACACTACTCTTGCTTAGCCATCATTCTGAGCTGTCGAGTTCCTAGTTCAGAAGGATGGTCCTCAGCATGACTTTCCCTTTGTTTTTAGTCTGTAGCATGGTTTCCTACATTATTCCTGGTTCCCAGGTTAGTATCGCTCTAAATTTTGGTCCTTCAGCATGGATCCTTATCTTATTCCTGGTCTCCAGCATGGCTTCTCATCTCAATCCAGGACTCCAGCATAGCTCCTCCTCTCATTCCTGTTACCCATCATGGATTTTTTTTTTTTTATTATGGCTTCTCTCTCATGCTTATGTACCAACATGGCCCCCTTTGTAATTTTCCTCCTTCACTGCTGGTCTTGACTATATTTAGTGAAAAAGTTTTGGCCAAAATCCTAAAGTTTATGCTCCATCAATGAATTCCTCAGGTCATGGTCTAAAATGCCTGAGCGTCAGAAATAGGGAGGTGAAAAAACCTCCCACAGCCCCTGTTCCTTCCACTGGGAGGTCTGGTGTATTGTTGACACCTACAGATGTGCTGGTCACATGACCCCTGGGCCGTTTAGTGGCCTCATCAGTGACAGAAGGAAGAATGTTGAATTTCATTGTTCTTTCTTCACCTCATTGAAGAACATGGCTGCACCTTACCCCAGGACCTCCATGTACAGAAAGTCTATGCAAAAGTCTTGGCTTCCAACATGAACCCTGTTCAAAACTAGAATATATACAGAATATTTTAGTAATCTCTCACCACCAAAGCTTTGCTAAAAGTTTCCTTCTGCACAAAGCCATGGTTCAGAAACTACTCAGTACTTACATTAATCAACTAAAAGTGACAGGGATGTCAGGCCGCCGCTCCCTCAAACATCATGTCTAAAAATATCATCGGCTCTAAAGGATGCATCAATATTTTGTGAACAAATGAGTGACACTGACACAGAATATATTTTTCAGCTTCTATTTAGCTAAGTGTCTTTGAAAGAGGATTTCAGGAAACACAAATGCTCCTTTGGATCTTCTAACCTTGGTTCCTGAACGTTGGTGATGGCAAAAAAGTAAACTTTCAGGATTTGGAAAGTAAGCCCACATTTTCCTCCCATGTTGTGCTTTGCTTGCTGCCCCTTACACTGTGACCCCCTTACATTCTGCCTCCCTAAGCTCACCCTTATATTGTGGCCCCCCGATAGCGTGCCCCCAGCTCCACCTCACATTGTTGCCCCCCATATTGTGGCTCTCACCTCCTACTTTCCCAGTTGCTCTGTAATAAAATCAATATCAATATCAAATCAATATAATCATTATTTCCAAGTTGTATAACAAAGCCAGTGGCAGAAACAAAGTACACACAGCGGAACTGTCAAGCTAAGAACCTATAATGCTAAAGCACCTTTTCAGGTCAAATCCAACTCGTGACCTTGTGTCATCCGGACTTTAGTTGCGATAGTTGGAAGAGCAACATGGGGAGCTAGGGTTCCTTGACGCATAAGGGAAGGGGGGCAGGAGGGGGGACAGTGATGGCCCTGTAATTACTGGCTATTGTGTGGAGGTACTGTGGCCACAGACTACCGTGTGGGGGCACTATGGGTACTAGCTACCTTGTGTGGGCACTGAGATTACCGGCTACCATGTGGGGGCACTGTCACTACTGGCTATGGTTTGGGGGCACGGTGACTACTGGCTATTTTGTGGGGGCACTGTGACTACTGGTTACCATGTGGGAATGCTGTGTCTACTGGCAACCGTGTGCAGGCACTATGACTACTGGATACTATATCAGGGCACCGTGACAACTGAATACTGTGTGGCGGCTCTGTGACTACTGGCTATTGCGTGAGAGTGCTGTGACTACTGGCTATCGTGTGGGGGCACTGTGGCTACTAGCTACCTTGTGATGGCACTTAGATTACTGGATACCATGTGGGGGCGCTGTGACAACTGAATACTGTGAGATGGTGCTGTGAATATTGGCTATTGCGTGGGAGTGCTTTGACTACTGGCAACCATGTGGTGTATTGTTCATACTGGCTACCCTGTGGGGGTGCTGGGACTTCTGGCTACCATGTGGAAGCAGGGTGACTATTATAGAGGCATAATACTTGTGTTGACGGTGTTTCTGGTTATTTAACAATATGTTCAGTTTTGTGGTTGCCCTTCAAAAGGCTGATTGTAGGGGTAATACTGCATAAATGCTATTAACTACTTGACAGCTGAGGGAGATACATTTATTCAGTAATAAAAGGACATTCAACTCTTTTAGGGCAACCACGAGGCTTCTAAGAAAACATTTACTGTAGGTAGGTATCTCAATAAGAATATATAAAAATAAATCATAATTTCTATTAAATATTATGCTAATCATAACTATAACTAAGCAGAGCACCTCCGAGCTTGGGATAGGACTTGGCAATCCTTCCCTTCACCTTCATCTCATCCGGCTTTTGCCTTCGGATAACTTTCCTCCGCCATGCTAAGCTTTATATTGCGGATTGATTCCCAGGTTATAGATGAAGCTCTGCAGCACTTTATTATTGATTTACAATTTAGGGGAATAATTTAGTTTCTCTATGCTCTATTAATTTCTGTTTATTCTCATGCGAGATGTAAGCAATTTTCTGGATATTTATTGGCCAGTGTTCTCTGTTTTGCTGTCTTTGTAATCTGATTTTATGTATGGAGTTTGATTGATTTATTATGTATAAAATTTTATAGGTATACATTGTGGAAATATGAATATATTACTATAGTATGTTTACAGACCTGTTTTTAGCTGTTTGCGCTTTAGTCTATTATATGATATTTCATCGAGAATTAGAAACATTTTGAAGCATCAATCCAAAAGAAATACACCACAGGATCGCGGGTTCCATGTGCATAGTCCACATGGTAGTCCAGTAGAAAGACATGGCTGTATTCCTTTAAAAATAGCACCACACTTACCAGAAAATGATGGACAACTTTTAATCCTTCAAATTAAAGGACATCTACCACCAGGATGAAAGACTGTATGCAAATGAGCCTGATGGGCTCCAGGCTCCATTAACACCTATGCAGCCTGGAGTCCCTCGGGCTCATTTGCATACAGTCCTTCATCCTGGTGGTTGATGCCCTTTAAAGCCATATGCCTTTAGTATATGTATCCTTGTAAGTAGATTTGAGTGGACTAGTTCAAGTTCAGGATCAGCCAAGCCAGAAAGCTCACCTCCTCCACTCGGAAAATCTTAGCACCGTCGGCAAGTGTTAACAGCAGGGGGAAGTGGGAGAGGGATTTGAGCCAAAAACCCAACCTGAACTTGTGGTTAAAGTCTGGGTTGGGGGACTGGAATCCGCAATACTCAGTATGGAATACTTGTAAGCAGCTTTGTGGTAGCATCTTCACAAATAGAATAATAGACAATGGCGCACATTTACTTACCCGGTCCAGTCGCGGTCCCGTGGCGCATTGTCCGACATGGATTCGGGTTCTGCCGGGATTCACTAAGGTCGTGCGCCCGATATCCAGTAGGTGTCGCTGCTGCACGGAGGTCCGCCGGAGTTCACCTGCTTCTTCTTGGTGCATTTAAGTGCTTGATCTTGCGACACATTTCGTTTTTTAAATTCCTTGGTTTTTCCGAATCTGCCGGGTTGTCCGAAACACCCCCCCTCCCGATTTCCGTCGGGTGAAAGCCAGCGCGATTGGGCAAAATCCGATCGCGTGCGCCCAAATCCCAGCGGAATTCGGCGCAAAATGGAAAAACCCAATCGAAAGTGCGCCCGCGGAGCCCTTAGTAAATGAGCCCCAATGTTGTGCTCCACTGCATTTATTCAACAAATGATGAAGGTTTTAGCACAACAAAGACATAATACAGTCACAGTGTTATATTTTTTACCATAAGAGTGGAGATACAAGTGGTTTGGTGCTGTCTTGAAGAGGGCTATGAAGTTACAGGATTTTTAATTTTAAAAGGGTCCCCAGGTTTGAGTCTCCAGAATAGTTAATGATTGGAGAATAAGGATTGAAGAAGCAATAAAGTAATCTAAAACAGGATCAACAGGCCAAGAAAGAAGGTTATCTGGTTTGAAGACAAATACATGTGGGAGCAAAAAAAGGTATGGAACCTTCCAAAGTTTGAAGTAGAGTGGCAAAACACAGGAGCTATAGTTCCCTTTAGGTGAAGTTGTGGTTTGTTCAGATGCCTGGGCCCATGCTTCATCTATATAGAATGTGGTTACTTCCACGTTAAATTTCTTAAGAGAGCTTGACTTCAGTTATTATGTCTCCGCCTCCGTGACTTTAACGTTTATTTTCCAAATGTTGCCACAACCCCTGGTCATGAAACATGATCTAAAAGGTATTAATCTGCTTGACAACATACTGGTAGTGGTTTATTTGGTCAATTTCTGCTAGCAGGTTCCCTTTAAGGAAATTAGAGGGTATTCTCATCAATGAAAATGTCCACATCATTTAGATTTTTTTGGCTGGTGTAAGAGGTTTTCACCTTTGAAAATGTAGAATTTAGATAACTCAAAAACAAATTCTGAAAGGCTTCAGGCACATGGACATCTCTTGGATATTTTAACAAGATGCAAATGGTATGCTGGTACCAGTTCCCTGTGGTCTTGGTTCACATAAAGTTTGCTTCAAAACCCACACAGTTCAATATCCAATGTGTCAATCAATGATTCTGTGAACAGTACAACATAACTTGCTGAGCTTCTAGATGTGCACCGAGAAACCGAACGGTTACTCCTTCGGACGGCTCCATCTCCTCACCTTCTGACCATCTTCAAAACTTTTATATACCTGACAGAATGCCAGAATTCATAATGGTTGTGTGTGGGTCTGGAGGTTTAGACATCATTATTCGGCCTGGTAAATAAGAAATGGAGAGGACGAGGGTCAGAGCCAAGTTCATGTTCCCGGATTCTAGCTCTAAGCGCAGTGAAACACATTTTAGTGTAGTTCTTGCCCCCATCATCCCTTGCTATTGCTACAATCTGAGACGTAAGTTTGAAGAATCAAAACTGTTATACAGTACGTGATTCTTTTCTTAAGACTCTACATTGTGCCGTTTCACTGTTATTCCAACTAACTTAAAATAACTTAAGTTGACAAGTGGGTGTTACCATTTCAGGGATGTTCCTTAATTGTCTGATCACATGCAATGTGAGTATAGGAATTCCAAATAGTTAGTTTAATAAATCGCTAGTAATCTAGCGTAATTCAAAGTTCATGAATGGACACACTCACATAGCTTGACCTTGGGAAGAGACTCATACTGTCAGTACCTGTCCAGCAAACCGTGCAACCACAACAAGCCTTGGCGCTAGCTGTCAGACTAGGTAAGTGGTGGTGAACTCACCCCGCTAAGGTCCTGCCTAAAACAGATAAACCGCCCTGACAAGGGCGAACCCACTATCAGGAACCTAACTGACAGTCCCTGAGTGACCTTACAAGATGACAGGAAGGCTTACTTCCTCTGGCAGGTGCTGGATGGTGGAACGGACAGGTAACCGGAATACAGGTATAGACCAGTGTTCACACTGGTGCACAGAATACTAACACAGGTTTGCGACACGGAAAGCAGGAAAACACAGGACCACAGGCGGGATATACACAGGTAAAGTCAAGATCAAGGGGGTTATATACAGGTCAGGTCGATGAAATGGGTAATATACAGGTCAGGTTCAGATACAGGCAGACAAGCGGAGACAAACAAACTGGGTCAAAACCAAAATGGCTGGTTGGATGGTACAGAATCGGATACAAAACACAGAATAGCAAACAAGATAGCAAGGGCACTAGATACACAGGTAAGACTTGAACTACATACACAGATAAGACAAGACTAAAAATAACCAGCCAGGTATGATGGGAATAGGCAGGTATATAAGGCAGTTCCTGGACACGCCTCCAGCAACACACTGGGGGAACTGTCCATCAGGCTAGTAACCCTTGCTGGGCAGGACTAAAATGCAAGGAGCAGGGTGTGTCTCAGTTAATCCAAACACAATAACTAAGCCACAGTTCACACACAAATTAACGCCGTATATTCTGCAAACTGAGGATAGAGCGACATTTAGGCATGGACATTACACATACCCCTCCGAACGCTGAATGGAGGGTTATGAGTATCAGCATTCGGGTGGGTATGAGTCTCTTCCCAAGAACTGGGCAGAATATAAAAAATAGTTCTTGGACGCCGCCTCCAGCGGCTGACAGGATCGGCCATCACTCAAGTTAACTGAGCTGAGTTGTCGACGAGTTGGTTGTGGTTCAATAGTCCCAATATAGAAGCAAACCAACACCTTCTCAGTCACATACTGCGCTCAGAAGAAATGATGGCTTTGATATTACACCAGGTAAGTTAGTTAAAGGGTTCCTAGTTTCCAAAAAGCTGCATGAAAGCTCCCCTTTATTTGAGTTGAACAACCCCTTTAAAGGCATTATATAGAATGATACACTCATGGCTGCTTCACACCTGTCCATGTATTTTGTGTAGTATTGTGTAGAACTTTTTTGAAATGAAGGGAGTTAGGTTGCAATACCACACACAACCTGAAGTCAAGGTGGGGCTCTACAGGGAACTAAGTAGGAAAATCTTGGAAAAACCCTTTAACTTAATGTGAAATGATATAACCCATATTCATTAGCACCCTGTGGATATCTCAGCACAATCTATTCAGCCCCATATGGAGAAGAACAGCACTGAATTACAACCCTACCCAATCTGTGTGTAGCCATTATAGCAGTATGTACAGTATGTTAGTAATTGGAAGCTAGATGTACGGTCCTAATTTTCTATGATACATCCAGTATTGTTTAGACTTCCGAGCCATAAAGGGGCCCCCGAGGTGAATATCAGCTTTAATATGTATACGTGGGGGATTGCATGTTTATAGTTTTTAATAATGCTAAATGGCCAGCAATAAAGTAATGTATTTTCCCTTACTTGGTTACGTGGTGTATGAGCTCGGTTGTGTAGTTATGCTTTAATGGACTGTATGAACAGATTTCTTTTTATTGCTGATGGGACCTGATACTTATTCTATTTTCCTAGAGTTTGCTACGAGTTGTCTACACTTAATACCCTGAGCATAAACTGCATGATTGTTCATTAAAATAACAGTCACTAAGATCCTTTAGGCAGCTGGTTGACAGCTTGTGGCACCCCATACAATTCTCCAATATAATTTCTGTATCAATTTTTTACGGATTTCAAGATCTTTTCTTGCTGTCATTCAACAGGTAGTAGTGATGTGTCGCTCATTTTTGAGAGCTGGCTCACTTAACCCCGCCTAACCGACTTACTATGTCCCTATAACCTGATTCAATTGGGTTAAAAGTGATGTGGAATGGGGTGACCGGCTGAACTTCGGCTTCCTATTATACATGTAATAGGGAGTCGTTCAGGAGCCAGAAGAGCTGGCTCTTCTTAGTGAGTGGATCCTAATTGGATCCACTGGAATTGCAACTCATTGTCAGTGCAATGCGTGAACTAGAGCTGGAATAGACAAGACATATGGATGAGAGTGCTGATAATATCAGAGCGGAGGGGTCGGATATTATATAATGTTATACTGCACTGGATACTCATGTGAGGCACATTATTCTTTGGACCAATTTCTGTTTTTAATTAGCACTGTATCCATAAAGGAGGAAATATCCCCCGACTATCCGTTTTCTCCTAAAAAAAAAAAAAAAAAAAATTTAATGGCTTTTACTGTAAATATACAAATTCTCTGATACCCCATATACCCTCAACACTTTTTAGTGAGGTGAGGGGAATAAAGGTGTCTGGCTATGTGAAAGATAATTCTTGGTATGTACAATTTGGTAGTCAGTGGGCCTCTACACTCATACATTAGTCGGGTGTCTATGCTAAAGTCGTCATACTTAAATGAATTTTCCAGGAAAGTCCACTTACCTGTGAAAAAGAAAGTCCACTTACCTTTCTCTGGCTCTGCGCCACCCTAGTACTTCCAGTCTTCTGCACCTCCGTCCTTGACCCACTATGGCATTTCTTTGGCCTCTTCGTACCATAAGATGTTACTTCCATTGAGGCCAAAAGTGGTCCAAGCCTGGCACTGATTGGCTGTAATTAGTAACATGACTCCCTCCTCCTCCTGCCTGAAGTGGGGCGTGAAGCTGAAACTAGAAGTCAAAATACTTTCTTTTATTTTATTCTGGAATTTTATTTTATTCTGGAACCTCTTTCCCACTTATTAGGGATTTTTCAGAGTTGGGGAAACCATTCAAGATATTTTTTCATAAATACTTGAGAAAATTGAACTTTAGAGAGCATCATTGGTATAAGTTTGAACCACGGGAAATATGATATTATGGCTGCATAGTGCAGAAACGGCAAATGAAACTCCATCCACGGCAGCCGATAACCTTACAATTGTCTATGTAGAACTTTGGACATTTGGTGCCGCTATAAGGCCCCGGGTCTACCCTAAACCAAAACCCCCTTATAAATAACTTTATTTTGTATATATCCCTAAATATTTTCTTTATTTAATATTTATTCTACAGACCTTACAGTAAATTACAAGTCTCGTACTTCTACAAATAATTGCAAATTGAAACAGGAAATCGGTGACTCGGAACATAATTATTTGTTAGAATTTCTAAAAATTGCAGTTTTAAAATAAGATTTTCTGTTTGCATTTTTGCCCTCTGAGTTGCTGCCGGCTACACATTCACAAGTTACATCTCCAATTGTCAGCTGCCTGTATTTTTTTCGACAGTTAAAGACTTTGGAGATTCACCTCTACAAATCAATACTGACACGCGGAATGGTCTGACATAGTTGCCGTATGATCGGTAATTTACTGTTCTGGCCACTAGAAATGGGATTGAGTGCCAATGTTTTTAATTACAACACATACAACAAAGGAGCAACCTGTTAACCCGCAGAGAGCCACCGTACATTTCAGCTGGCACTCGATGACTTGTTTGATTATGTTGGAAACATTTTTAGCCATTGGGAAAAAAAAAATAAAATTATAAAAAAAAAATTCGAGATGGAAAGATAAAAAAAATAAAAAAGTAAGAATAATTGGAATGACCAACTTGCATAGTGAATGACGTAAAACAATATTTTTTTCCATCCTATCAAAAAAAGAAAAAAAAAACACAATGCAAAGTAAAATGTCTCATATAAAAAAAAATGGCAATAGTAATAACATCAACTCATTCTGAAAAAACTCTGAGCCCACTCCATGCCGGCCCGATATGTGCAATAATTTACATATTATAATTAGCAAAAACCAAGCCCACAAGTAAATGTTGCAAATGCGTTTTTCCACCAATTTCCCTGCATTTGGAATTTTTCTTCCTGCTTCCCAGTACATGGCATGGAATAATAAATATCGTGCAATATATTACACAGAAGACAAGCCCTCTCAAATCTCTGTTCATGAACAAATAAAAAAGTTACAGATTTTTGAAGGTGGGGAGTGGAAAATGAAAACGGAAAAAACAAAAAAGGGCCTGGTTGTTAAGGGGTTAATATATTTTGTTCATATCCGTCTCATGTGCCCGTGGGCAGCAGAATTGTCTGGCTCAGAACCAGGTTAGAAGATGTCACCTATAGTGCCTCTAGAGTCCAAGTCCTTACAAGAAATGATAATGCAATCTTTCTCTCCTTGTCCTCTCCGAGCTGTGTCCTGGCCCAGATCATGCTGTGTTCTAGGCTCGGGGGATGGCATTTGGCTGGATCTGCTATGAATATTTGATTATTACAGTCTTTGCTGCCACATCTCCCACTGTCGCAGTGTAATTGCCGAGTGGTTGGTAAAGATATTAGAAAGGAGCACAGCAGTAACGTCTGGCGGCTATATTATTGGCCTGGCGTGCTGATTGTACCAGGATCAGTAGGTTTCCTAACTTTGATTTGTACTTTTATCCAATAATTGCCACCTAAGTTCTAAAAGAAAGACTTAGGACAGCGATAGCAAATGACACGTCCCAGTCCCCTGGTGAGATCCTGGCATCAGCACCATAGACTCTATAAGCAAGTACAGTATAAGTACAGGCAAATAAGAACTCGTCATCTATGGTACCATTACAAATAGTATACAGGGCGAGCCAAAAGTCTCAGGACACCCCTTGATTTCAGAGCAAAAGAGAAAATTATATTTCTGAATATAAGTATTGGGTCAGGGGACCTATGTTTTAGGCTAATGGCAAGTTTTTTCCAATGGGAAGATGGTCACATAACATATAAAAAAAGGACCTGAATTGTCTTCGAATGTGTCTTGTGGTTCAAAAAAATTATTAACACAGAAATTTGCAACAACAACCAGGAACATTCTCTGTGATACAGAGGCTCTGCCTGTGTATAATGCTTGATGTGACACCTTCATTAAGATCGTGCACCAGAAATCATGAACCTCTTCCTTGTCGCTTCCTTGCACTTGCCCCACAGAGTTCACCAACTTTTTTATGGTGCATTTTTAACATTGGGTGTGCGACACAGTCGGACCGAGTGCCGTAATTCCCCTTAATTTGTGTCGGAAAGGGGGCTAGCACAGGTGCGCCAAAAAAGGGCTGTGTGCGACACAATAGTGGCATGGACACTCCTTAATTACCTGTGCAAGATGTTTTCACCTGAAAGAATGTGCAAAGTCCATCAAAAGTGCGGCACAAAACCCTTTGAAAATGTACCCCAATGTCCATGGTGCTGATCACAAAGCTGAAGGCACTGAATCCAAAATCTGTGTGGCAATTTATTTCTGAGATAATTATGGTCACATGACCACCTTTCCATTGGAAAACTTGCTGTTGATTCAATATGGCTGCTTTTAAGATTGAAGCCACATCCTGGACATAACCTACAAGGTGGGTCCTTCACCCATTACTTGCTGGTATATTCACATAAGTCATTACTTGCTGGTATATTCACATATGTTATTACTTGCTGGTATATTCACATATGTCATTACTTTCTGGTATATTTTTGTATGTGTTTTCTGATTTTGTATCCAAAATTAAGGGTGCTCTGGGACTTTTGACTCACCTTGTATATATTATTATAGTATAAGGAGCTGCCATTTAAGAATTCCTCTAGGTGTGGCGGTTAGGACAATTTATTGATGATCATAAACTTGAGTCCATAACTAAAGTTTGGAGTTCCCACTAGATAAAATTGTGCAGAAGTGACTCTAGGATACACATCCTGCTAATGTGCAGTTTTGGGTCTCTGGGCCCCCTAAGCCACCCTTCCTCTACGCAACTCTTTGGGACAAACCAATCACTCGAGTTGAGACTCCATTGCACCTTCATGGATTCTTGTGGTCATTGTATTTGTGGCTTATTCTGTGGACTGACCATTACAGGTAATCTACCATTTAAAAAAGTAAAAAACATATATAAATACTCAACTACACTTCTCTTGATGTTGATGCCGATGTTGTTCTTCACCAATCTTGACAAGCCGGGATCACCTATAAAATAGACTTACAATTGGCAGCCCATAACACGGGGGCAAGATATCAGGTGCTCCAAAGTGCTAATTATGTACTCCCCTTTGTGACATCACCTTCCTCTCCAACATGGAAGAGGGAGGTATCTATCACACAGGAGGCATGAAATCATGCCTCTCACATGACGTCACCTCCCTCTTGATAAATGGATAATTAGCAGCCCGGAGCACCGGACATCTTGTCCCCGTGCTCCGTGCTGCTAATTGTAAGTTTCTTTTCTAGGTGATTCAAGACTATGGGGCAAATTTACTTACCCGGCCCATTCGCGATCCAGCGGCGCGTTCTCTGCTCTGGATTCGGGTCCGGCCGGGATTCATGAAGGCAGTTCTTCCGCCGTCCACCAGGTGGCGCTGCTGCGCTGAAAATCATCTCCACGCGCCGGAATGCACCACCTCGGACCAGGTGAAGGTAAGCGGTCACCAAGCGACACTTTTTCGGGTTTTAAATGCGGCGGTTTTTCCGAATACGTCGGGTTTTCGTTTGGCCACGCCCCCCGATTTCCGTCGCGCGCATGCCGGCGCCGATGCGCCACAATCCGATCGCGTGCGACACAATCCCGGGGCAATTCAGGTACAATCGGCGCAAATCGGAAATATTCGGGTAACACGTCGGGAAAACGCGATTCGGGCCCTTAGTAAATGACCCCCTATGTGTCAAGACTAGTGGAGGAAAGCATTTAAATGCTAGATATTTTAAAATACTTCTTGAACAACCCCTTTAATAGTTCCAGTTTGTAAGAAGTTAAATTATTTCACTTTGTGTTTAGCAAGAATCTCCTCATGATTCACTCTTCCTCCTAAAATAAATTCTGTTTTAAATTACCAGATTCAATAGAGCATCGCATCAACTAGGAAATTCTGCAAATGATCCTTCAGTTAGCTGAAAAATTGCTTTTTAATATTTTTTTAATTTTATTTTTCATTTGCAGTAGACACAAGACCATCCAGCCTATCAGTTTGGGGGCAGCATCAGTCACAGTTGTTTGAGTTACAATTAATATTCTATTACAATTTTGTATTATCTTACAAAAAAAGTTAATAAAATTACACCTCCTCCGTTTTGCTGTTTAGTTGAGTAATTTTCATGAAATTACACTAATGCAGCCCTAAAACCTAAGCTGTTGGCTATTTTCCTTATAGGTGATAAACCGACCCATCAATATTTGGGTCCTGGTCGGAAATAGCCCTTGCACATTGTGGCTGTGTTTGCTAGTGTTGTCTGTGTTTGCACTGGCGGACCCTGCGTCACATTGTTACATCTCCCTCAATATGTTATGACTTTATTGATCACTAAGGGGAAATTCTTTTGTGTCCAGGCATAATGTTACATGCGGTTAGCGATAAACCTACGTGTTATGGATACGGTTACATAAATCCTAAACGAGAGGCACATCATATATATGCATTACACTACAATTATGAACAATGTTACATATTCAAGACTTTCTTGCTTGTTGCTCAAAGTTAATAGTTACATATATACATACATGAATATGTATGCTACGGTACAACATAATACAGTTTAACATACACATTACATACTTTACAGGCAACAAATGGGTTGGGAGATTATGGTTATGAGTACAAGGTACATAAAATGAGAAGTAGGCTCAGGGCCTGATTATAAGTTGGACCCCCACTAATTGTTTACAATGTGGGTGATTGGAGCGGTCGCATATTTGCTCATATCACCCACTAGACATGTGCTGAACTGCCAGTAATCCTGCCGGCAGATTTGGGTGTCAGGTTCGCTAGGGAGATTGCTGGGACTTCTGGTTCTTCTGGTGGTGCCAGCAGCGTTCTCCGTACCCCGGCGCGTATCCGCGCAAACTCCACCTCTCGTCCTGGGCAGCGGCTGCTAAGATCTCGCGCTGTCTAGGAGGGGCTGGGACTTTGAACCTCTGCTGGGTGCCTGGTTATTCTGCACCGTGAGGGGTTAATTCCCAGGTACTGTCCAGCTCCTATCAGATTCTGGAGGTGGAGTTCTGGCTGCATAAATTGCAGCTTCACTAGTTCCCAGTGCCAGTGTTTGAAAATCCCTTTCTCCCTGGTTGCTGCTCGTTTGTATTGCTCAGTATCTGTATCTATATTGTTGTTAACTCGGCTAGTTTTTGGACTTTGACTCTTGCTTACTGATTCTGCCTTTGACGTTCCCTCTAGTTGTGACTCCGGCTTGTTTACTATTCTTTTATGTTCTATGTTTGTCAGTCTGTTTGTGTTTGCCCTTATCCACACTTACTCAGTATATTCCGAGTCTTCAAGTAGTCGCCCCACGGTTTAGCGTGGGGGGGCTATAGGAAGGGACAGAGGTTGGGGTAAGCTCAGGGCTCACCTTCCCCTGTCTTGTGTGTACCCTATCCTAACAGAAACACTGGCCACACATAGGTCTGCATCCTGTATCCGACCTGCTACATTCTCTCCTTCCATGGAGCCTTTGTCAGCTGTGGTCGCTCAGGTCCAGACCCTAACTCAGTTTGTTCAGGATCTAGCTTCCCGTCTCCAAATTCAGGAATCTATGCAGGTTCCACGGCAGACATCACCGCAGGATCCACTGCCACCCATACCTGAACCTAAGGTTCCTCTCCCTGACGTGTTTTTTGGTGACCGTAAGCATTTTTTTTCATTTCGGGAGGGCTGTAAACTTTACTTTTCTTTACGCCCTCGTTCATCGGGCACAGAGATTCAAAGGGTGGGCGTGGTAATTTCCCTGTTGCGTGGGGATCCGCAAAATTGGGCTTTTTCTCTCCCACCTGACTCTCCATCCCGTTCTTCTCTTGACGCTTTTTTTTCTGCTTTAGGCCAGATTTATGACGAACCTGACCGTCGAGCACTTGCAGTTTCCCACCTTAGATCTCTGTGTCAGGGAAAACGGACAGCAGAAGAGTATTGTGCCCAGTTCAGACAGTATGTGACTGACTCGCAATGGAATGACTGCGCCCTAAAAGACCAATTTATGTCCGGACTGTCAGACCGAGTACAGGACTTAGTCTTAGCTTATGCCGAGCCTCAGACATTAGATGATGCTATGACTCTGGTCATCCGAGTTGATCGTCGCCTAAGATCCAGGCGATCACCTCGGGTGTCCTCGGACTGTCAGCCAGCGGCCAGTCCGTCTCCGGGTAGTCCAGAATTGGAATCCATGGAGCTGGATAGCATCTCTCCTGCACAGCGGAAGCAACGTCGAGTGAGACGCCATCTTTGTTTCTACTGTGGAAGTCCTGATCATCAGATCAACACCTGTTCCAAGAGGCAGCAGCAGGAAAACTTCCGCTCCTAAGCAGTAGTCGGGGGGACTGCTTAGGAGCTCAGGTACTCCCTATTGTGGCTAGAATGTATTTACCTTGTACGGTTAAGTTTCAGTCTGTTTCCTGCACTGGTCGCGCCTTTTTGGATTCAGGTGCTGCGACTAATTTAATCGATTATAATTTTGTCTCTCAGTTTGGCATGTCATTGATTCCATTGTCCACTCCTATCCAGATGTCGGGTGCGGATTTGACCCCTCTACAGGCAGGGTTGATCAAATTCCGAACCCCGCAGATGAAGCTTATGGTGGGAGCTATGCATGAAGAATGGTGTTCTTTTCTAGTTATGGAAAACCTGTCTGAAAATGTCATTCTTGGTCTACCCTGGCTCCGGATCCATAATCCGGTAATTAATTGGGAAACTCTGGAGCTGGTTCATTGGGGTCCTCTCTGTAAGGAACACCTGACCAGAGTTTCACTATGTACAGTAGTGACGGAAGATCAGAGTCTTCCAGGTTTTCTCTCTGACTACTCAGATGTGTTTTCTAAACCCTTGTCCCAAGTCCTTCCTCCTCACAGGGAGTTTGATTGTAAAATTGACCTTCTTTCCGATGCTAGATTGCCTAAGGGTCGTATATATAACTTGTCGGTGCCAGAACGGGAGGCACTAAAGAGCTATATTGAGGAGAGTTTGGCAATCGGACATATTCGTCCCTCTGAGTCGCCCACTGGGGCCGGGTTCTTTTTTGTTGAGAAAAAAGATGGTGGTTTACGGCCGTGTATTGATTATCGAGAATTAAATAAGATAACGGTAAAAAACTCAGGTCCCCTCCCCTTGATCCCGGATCTCTTAAATCAGGTTTCTGGGGCCCAAGTTTTCTCTAAATTAGATCTCAGAGGGGCTTATAACCTGATTCGGGTCCGAGAAGGGGATGAGTGGAAAACCGCATTTAATACACCTTTGGGGCACTTTGAATACCTGGTTATGCCTTTTGGTTTGAGTAATGCCCCAGCGGTTTTTCAAGGTTTTATGAACTCCATCTTTCATGATTACATCGGTGTGTTTATGGTGGTGTATCTAGACGATATTTTGATTTTTTCTCCTGATATGGTTTCTCACCAGCAACATCTCCGCCAAGTACTTACCAGGTTGCGCAAAAACCACCTCTTCGCTAAACTGGAAAAGTGTGTTTTTTGCGTCCAGAAGGTTTCCTTCTTAGGTTATGTTGTGACTCCCTCTGATGTACAGATGGATCCGAGTAAGGTTCAGGCGCTCACGGACTGGGTTCGGCCTACAAATCTTAAGGCCCTTCAACGATTTTTAGGTTTCGCTAACTATTATCGGAACTTTATAAAGAACTTTTCTGTGATCGCCAAACCCCTCACGGATCTAACCCGTAAGGGTGCTGATCCAAACAACTGGTCCCCTGCCGCTTGCTCAGCGTTTGAAACTTTAAAAGCGGCATTCTCGTCAGCCCCAGTTTTGGTTCAACCTGACCTCTCTCTACCGTTTGTTGTGGAAGTTGATGCCTCCGAGGTAGGAGTAGGTGCAGTGTTGTCTCAGGGGTCCTCCACTCTCACCAGACTGAGGCCCTGTGCATATTTCTCTAGAAAGTTTTCCTCTTGTGAGAGGAATTATGATATTGGTAATCGAGAGCTCCTTGCCATTAAGTGGGCATTTGAAGTCTGGCGACACTTTTTGGAGGGAGCTCTTCATCCGATAACTGTGCTCACAGATCATAAGAACTTAGTATATTTGGATACTGCTAAGCGTTTGAACTCACGTCAGGCTAGGTGGGCCTTGTTTTTCTCTCGCTTTAATTTTGTGGTCACCTACCGACCTGGGTCAAAAAATGTGAAGGCTGATGCCTTGTCCCGTAGCTTTGGGACTCCTGAGCTTCCAGCGACTACGGACAGTAATATTTTGTCTCCAGGTGTTGTGTTGGCAGCTGTCTCCTCCCACCTCTCCTCTCAAATTTTAGCAGGACAAAAATCTGCACCCAAAGACCTTCCGGAAGGCAAATTGTTTGTTCCTATTTCTTGTCGTTTGAGAGTGTTGGAGGAGACGCATTGCTCAGTATTGGCAGGTCATCCGGGTATGCGGAGTACCTTGGATCTCGTAAAGAGAAGTTACTGGTGGCCTCACATGACTAAAGATGTGCACACATTTGTCCAAGCCTGTCAGGTCTGTGCGCGAGGAAAGACTCCCAGGAGACGTCCTGAGGGGCCTCTTCTTCCGCTTCCAGTTCCCACCAGGCCATGGTCTAAAGTGTCTATGGATTTTGTCACTGATCTGCCAGCATCTCAAGGCTATACAGTGATTTGGGTGGTAGTGGACCGTTTCTCCAAGATGGGACACTTTGTTCCATTAAAAAAGTTACCCTCAGCTGAAGAATTGGCTGATTTGTTTATACAGAATATTGTACGCCTCCATGGTATACCAGATGATATTGTGTCTGATAGGGGCGTACAATTTGTTTCCAAATTTTGGCGAGCATTCTGTTCTAGACTGGAAGTTAATCTGTCGTTCTCCTCTGCGTTTCATCCTGAGTCTAATGGTCAGTCCGAGAGAATGAATCAGGAGATGATTCAATATCTGCGACTCTTTGTCTCGGACAGTCAGGACCAGTGGGTGAAATTCCTTCCGTTGGCAGAATTTGCTATTAATAACCACTGTAGTTCGTCCACACAGGTATCTCCGTTTTTCTGCAATTATGGTTTTCATCCTCGTTTCTCTTTTTCATCTGTGCCTGTCTCTAACATTCCTCGAGCGGAAGCTATTGCATCCAAGTTACGCTCGCTCTGGTCACAAGTTCGGGAGAGTATTCAGAGGGCACAAGATTCTATGGTCCAACAGACTGAAAGAAGGCTCACTAACTCTGGTACGTTTGTGGTGGGGGATAAAGTGTGGTTATCCACGAAAAACCTTAAATTGAAGGTCCCCTCTTTGAAGTTTGCGCCCAGGTTTGTGGGTCCGTTTGTTGTCACTCATATGGTTAACCCGGTTTCCTTTAAGATTACACTTCCAGCAGGGTGGCGGGTTCATAACACCTTCCATAAAAGTCTTCTTAAGCGCTATGTGGAGCCTGTGTTGCCTCTTCCTGACCCTCCTTCTCCATCTATTGTGGAGGGGAATCTGGAATTTGAAGTGGAAAAAGTGGTGAATTCCAGATGGGTAGGTAACTCCCTGCAGTACCTGGTCCATTGGAAGGGTTTTGGTCCTGAGGATAGGTCTTGGGTTCCGGCTAGAGATGTTCATGCTCCACGGTTGCTCAGGTTGTTTCATCAGGCCAACCCTCAGAAGCCATCTTTAAGATCTAGGGGTCCGAAGGCCCCCCGTCAGGGGGGGGGTACTGTCAGGTTCGCTAGGGAGATTGCTGGGACTTCTGGTTCTTCTGGTGGTGCCAGCAGCGTTCTCCGTACCCCGGCGCGTATCCGCGCAAACTCCACCTCTCGTCCTGGGCAGCGGCTGCTAAGATCTCGCGCTGTCTAGGAGGGGCTGGGACTTTGAACCTCTGCTGGGTGCCTGGTTATTCTGCACCGTGAGGGGTTAATTCCCAGGTACTGTCCAGCTCCTATCAGATTCTGGAGGTGGAGTTCTGGCTGCATAAATTGCAGCTTCACTAGTTCCCAGTGCCAGTGTTTGAAAATCCCTTTCTCCCTGGTTGCTGCTCGTTTGTATTGCTCAGTATCTGTATCTATATTGTTGTTAACTCGGCTAGTTTTTGGACTTTGACTCTTGCTTACTGATTCTGCCTTTGACGTTCCCTCTAGTTGTGACTCCGGCTTGTTTACTATTCTTTTATGTTCTATGTTTGTCAGTCTGTTTGTGTTTGCCCTTATCCACACTTACTCAGTATATTCCGAGTCTTCAAGTAGTCGCCCCACGGTTTAGCGTGGGGGGGCTATAGGAAGGGACAGAGGTTGGGGTAAGCTCAGGGCTCACCTTCCCCTGTCTTGTGTGTACCCTATCCTAACATTGGGTTTATGGCAGAGCAAGGAAACAACTTTCCCTACTCACCATTGATGTGTGAGCATAGCACGGAGGTAGTGCGGGAGGTTCGGGTGCAGGAGGTCTGACCTGCTGGAAGAGGAGGAAGTCGATCGGTGCAGCGAGGGAGCGGGAGAAGGTAGGTAAAGTTTTATTATTTTACGGGGAACTGTATATAGTTAATGCTGGAGGGAGCTGTATATAGTTAATTCTGGGGGCTGTATGTAGTTAATACTGGGGGGCTGTATACAGTTAATACTGCGGGAACTGTATACAGTAAATGCTGAGGGGCTGTATATAGTTTATGCTGGGGAGCTATATATAGTTCATGCTGGGGGGACTGTACATAGTTAATGCTGTGGGGCTGTATATAATGATTATTAGGGGCTCCATATAGTTATTGCTGGGGGCTGTATATAGTTTTTGCTGGGGGGCTGTATAGAGTGATTACTGGGGGCTGTATATAGTTATTGCTGGGGGGCTGTAAATAGTTTTTGCTGGGGGGCTGTATATAGTGATTCCTGGGGTGTGTATATAATTGTTGCTGGGGGGATGTATATAGTGATTACTGGGAGCTGTATATAGTTATTGTCAGGGGACTGTATATAGTGATTACAGGGAGTTGTATATAGTGATTACTGGGGCTGTATATAGAGATTACTGGGGGCTGTATATAGAGATTACTGTACCCTTTCTGGACTACATTCAATGGGGGCCCCCACCAGATTTTATGCCTAGGAGCCCCCACCAACCTTAATCCGACCCTGCATGGGCTACACATACAGTTCAAAACTGGTTAAAAACTGGGCGTTTGTAGGCATTTCCAGTGAGGTAGGAGAAACTTTTGGTAACTATGAAGTGTACTACTTTTTAGCAACTAGTTTGTTACAAGCCCAAAAAAAATCCAAGCACTTTAGAAAAAAAATTTACATCTTTGCTTTTCAAAAAGTAACTTAAGTTTTCTTAGTTTTAGTGGTTGAGTTGAATTCTTTAAATAGTGACATTTCGGGAATTCATTGATTTTAACCACTAATTGGGAGAAAAACTGGGAAAAAAGTTAAGGCTGACATAATTTTTTACATTGTTAATTTACAGTGTTCAACATGTGGCATAAATAAAATGATAAGTTTATCCTACAGACCAGCAGAATAGTGGAGGCACCAAATTTATTACCAAATTTTCGCCCAATTTGTGTTTTTTTTTGTGGTTACACAATTGAGATTATTAAAAAAATAAATAACTTTAACGTATAGGTCATGTTGTTACATGGTGGTACCTAATATATATTTTTTAATTTTACATTTTTAATTTCTTTCAACATTTTTATGATTTTTTATGTATTAAGTTTTTCTCTCATAGTTTTAATTAGTCCAACATGGGGCCTTGAACATATATTCATTTGACCAATTGTATGATATACTTGGCTACTCATATAGTGAGGCTTATTATACACTGTCCATATTTCTGACAGGCAGCCTATTAGAGCCAACTTTGCGTTGGGTCTAACGAACAAAGGACAGAACTGTGAGCCTTCATTAGGCCCCTTGATGTCTTCATCCACAAATCACACCTCGTGATCACAATGTAGGCAGTCGGCAGATGTGTGTAATTTACTTACCTCTACATTGTAACTCATTTAGATGCTATGGTCATTATGACCGTGACATCTAAAGAGTTGACATCGTTCACAAGGCTAGTTTGGTACCGGTAGTGGGTAGAGAGCTGGATAGGAGAGGATTAAGCCCATGGTGAACCAAGACATGAACCATGTACTACCTATTCAAATGACCCATTAAGGAAGTTGACCCATTACTCAGGACATAAATAGGCAACACAGTGATAGTAAGCAGTTAAGGTATCTGTTTTTATGGGGACCCTGGACACAGGAAAGACAGACAGATGGTGATCCCTAAAGCTGACCCCCCCCCCCCCCCAAACTGTCACCTACCTACTTATAGGGGCTCATTTACTAAGGGTCCAAACGCCGCACTTTTGTCAGGTTTCCCAAAAATGTCTGTTTTGCGCCGAATTGCCTCGGGATTTTGGTGCATGCGATCGGATTGTGTTGCATCGGCGCCGGCTTTCACGAGACAGAAATCGGGGGCGTGGCCGTCGGAGAACCCGACAGATTCGGAAAAACTGCGGAGTTAAAAAAAAGAATTTGTGTCGCAAGATCAGCACTTGAATGCACCAGCACGAAGAAGGTGAACTCTGGCAGACTTCAGGACAGCAGCGACACCGGCTGGATATTGGGCGCCTGACCTTAGTGAATCCCGGCAAGCTCCGAGGCAAGGTCGGGCAACGCGCCGCGGGATCGCGAATGACCAGGAAAGTAAATGTGCCCATTGTGTCCACCTTAACTGGTGGCCAATTACTGGGTGCCATTCCCTAGGTCGCTGGGCACAAACAAAATAGGACAAACAAATGGAAAACAGAACTTGGGAAGGCTAATGGTCCAGAGTCACTACAGGAAGAGCAAACAAGAGCCATATTGCCAAGAAAGAAGAAAAGTCAGCAAAACAGAACCAGAGATCAAGAACCAGGTGAAATGCAAAAACAAACTACAGCAGACACCAAACAAAGATACCAAATTAATTTGACCAGCAAATGGTGAAGTGAGAGCTTAGTTTAGGGAGGATGAGCTCTTCACCAGTTGGTAGGAGCAGGCACTCACAGTCACAAGGTGTTAAAGTGAACCTGTCACCAGGAGTGTCAGTTTTAAGTTGGTAACAAGTTCTAATAGTCTATGATATACTGATTTGAAAAATGCATTTTCCAGCAGTGTGTGGTGAGTCCCAGGGGAGGAGCAGCTGCAGCCTGTGTCTCCTCATGCATTCTCCATCTCCTCCACACCATCCCCCTCCCTCCCGTGCTTGCTCAATGCACAGGACAGGAAGTGGGGAGGGGGAGAGAGCTGCAGGAGTGTGGAGGAGACTGACACAGGCACACACAGGCTGCAGCTGCCCCCTCTTCCTCCTAGGACTCACCACACGCTGCTGGCAGGGAGCAAGGTAATGTAAAATAAACTATTATAAACTACTGAAATGATTCAGAATGCTGACAAGGGTGTTTTTAAAATCAACATAGCATAGTCTATTGGAACCTAACACCGGCTAAAAATGGTGGTAAATACAATAGAAAGCTACACAAGCCTAGTTCACACTGCCGGACGAGTGACTCACAGGAACAGTCAGCTTGTCCTCAATCTACTAGTGCTAATTGAGGAAGACGTAGACATATCTGTAATACGGAGCTTCACTTTAATATATATGTTAGATGTATGACTACTACACTAAATTGCTGTTCCAGTGTCTTACAAACCTAAGTACAGCTGTAGTACCTAGTAATTGTATTAAGTAATGACTACTATCCTCATTCCTACATAATATACTGTATGTGACTATTATAATAGTCTGTAACCACTGAGCTGTGTAGCAATTTTTGTTTTCCATTTTTGTTATCACTGAAACCTTCGTGGCCCCCTGTACATGCGTCTGGATGAACTATTCGCCTCCACGCTACATTAAGAGTTAAATACACTTCCTTATTTCACTGATTGGGAAGTAATACCAAGTTGTGTGTGCAGGATCATCAAAATGCAATTGATTCATTAAAAAGCACTTAAAGTAACCTGGCAATGAGACAAGAATTCATACAGCGTGGCGAAATACCTAGTGTCAATTAAAATCTAATACCCTCAGGACTTCACATGAAATCCAGATCAGATACGCTGGCTCCCGGGGACATGCTGAGATTGGTGGAGGCTTCAAAGTCGTCTGAGCTGTGTGTGGTATCAGGGCTCATGTCTTCGGCTTTGTTAACACAGCAGATACAAAGGTTGGTAAAAGACAAAAAAGAAATACAGCGCCGGGATACAAAAGGGAGGGGGGGGGGTACATACTTCTGCACCTGACAGGTACCAGCTTGTTTTTCACTTTTCTTTCTTCTAAAGTAAACTGACAGTCCGCTGACTCGTATGACAGGATAAATGATTATTAACATTTCCCTAACATGCAGAATACTGAGCAAAAATCGGAGGGAGGAGAGCGAGGAATGCTGCAAAACAACAAAAACACAAGTTATTAGAGTAATTTTAGCAATTAGCAAAATGCTAAGTGAATAAAGAAAAAAGTGATCTCATTCAAGTTTATGTTTGGTGTCACTAAACTTTGACTTCATCCTTAGAAATAAATTTACATGTAGGAACTCGGCAGGGAGGTTGTTCCACACATCTGAACACAGATCTCTCCTTCTGGCTCTTTATGTAATCCCAGACAGACTGGCAGATGTCTATGTCAGGACTGCTGACTATAGTTATTAATGACGTTGGGTGATGGAGGGCATAGTCAATTTGTACTACTCCTATATTTGGAAGCATTCTTACTTTGCCATCACTGTTTACTATACTCACATAAAACGTTTGTACAAACTGTACTTTATATGAAGACAACTAAGTGTACTCACAATGCAGGGCAACTTTACCTTTTTATTTAGTGGACTCCTACTGAACCCTAAACCCGGACATCAGCCAGAAATTCTCGGTCACCCCCACCAGTAGCACCCAAGATCAGTTTTGTACTCATTTCGGATATTCACCCTTTAAAGGACATCTACCACCAGTATGAAGGACTGTACACCAAGCACACTGACATACTGATGTGTGCCCCCTCTGGCGGGAACTGCTCTTCTTTAAAGGAAACCTACCATTTCAAATGGTAGGTGTAAGCTGTAAACACCGAGCACCAGCTCAGGGTGAGCTGGTGCCGCTGCTTAGTTTCGTTAGTGTTAAAACCGCGGTATCGCGGTTTTAACACTTTTTAAACTTTATAGCAGAAGCCGCTTCGGCGCTGCGCGCGACCGTGCGCGCGCAACGCCTGCGGCATTTCCTATGTAGGCGCGCGCACGATCGTGCGCACGCAGCGCCGAAGCAGTTTATGCTATAAAGTTTAAAAAGTGTTAAAACCGCGATACCGCGGTTTTAACACTAACGAAACTAAGCACCGGCACCAGCTCACCCTGAGCTGGTGCTCGGTGTTTACAGCTTACACCTACCATTTGAAATGGTAGGTTTCCTTTAAGCATCCTATACCCTTAGTTTTAAGAAAAAAAGACTATAAAAATTATGCAAAGAAGCCTGAGGGTCTCCTGGCCCCTCTAACATCTAGATCCTTTAACATTTGCATAATTTCAAAAGCCTTTTATAGTAAAAACCAGGGCACGAGGAGTCAGAGGGGGAACACACCAGCATGTAAGTGTGCCTGGATTACAAACCTTGACCCTGGTGATAGATGTCCTTTAAATGCAGTGTGCACACCGCTACTTCCCCTAGTATTGTTAAAAAAGATCTGCCAGAATTTTCAACCCTGACTAGCAATCCCTGCTGATTAAAGGTTACAAGTCCTCCCCATATCACCTGAAATTTGCTGCCAGTGAGGCGCTGTACTTCAATTACAGCCCTTTTTCTGATATGCAGATTAGCCTTCCTGACTCATGTCTCCTGGCTGTGACTCTTCTCTCTCTCGCAGTGAACCACGTCCCATTATTAAAATGACAGCTCTGTATCTCTTCAAATCCCTGCTCTGCCTCCTTGTACTTAACAACTGTCAACTATTATTCAACTACAGACATATATACCTAAATTGTTTTACACGGTGCCTTGTGTTACATTCATTCACCAGAGTGACATCATTTACGGTCATTTAGCCTCCTAAAATTAGCGAACTGTACCCCATGCATGTATCTGATCACATAAAAACACAGCAGCCTCCATGGAGGATGGAGAGAAGTAGAAGCTCATGGAGTCTGCTGTGATTTAATGTGATCATATACATACATGGGTAACATTTTGTAATGTTAGGATATGTAAAGGATATAGGACCTTCGATGACATCACCCTGGTCCCATGACATGAACTGCTGAATAGTAAGGAAGCATATGGCTGAGCAGGACACCCCTCTGTTACCAGGTAATACTAAATAAAGTTGATTTATGGGGATGCAAGGGAAACCATTTTTTGGTAAAAGAAGGGCATCAGTTAGTTAATAGGGCTTTATGGTAACCGGTCACTAGCTGTATTTGTGCAAAATGTAGTGAAAGGTTCCCTTTAACACTGCAATAGGTGCCATCACCAATAGGAGTGGGCCCGTTCCGTTAAAGGTGGCATTTAAAGTGTTAACACCTGCAATGGGTGCCTGCACCAGTGGGTAACACTAGGTGAACCTGAACAGGACTGCTGATCACTATTAATGAGACATAAATGGAATAACACTGGGGGCATTTATCAAAGATGTTCAAGTTGTACGAACATGACATAGGGGGTCATTTACTAAGGGCCCAAATCGCGTTTTCCCGACGTGTTACCCGAATATTTCCGATTTGCGCCGATTGTACCTGAATTGCCCCGGGATTGTGTCGCACGCGATCGGATTGTGGCGCATCGGCGCCGGCATGCGCGCGACGGAAATCGGGGGGCGTGGCCGGACGAAAACCCGACGTATTCGGAAAAACCGCCGCATTTAAAAACCGAAAAAGTGTCGCTTGGGGACCGCTTACCTTCACCTGGTCCGAGGTGGTGCATTCCGGCGCGTGGAGATGATTTTCAGCGCAGCAGCGCCACCTGGTGGACGGCGGAGGAACTGCCTTCATGAATCCCGGCCGGACCCGAATCCAGAGCAGAGAACGCGCCGCTGGATCGCGAATGGGCCGGGTAAGTAAATTTGCCCCATAGTCTCAATTCCTGGCGCACAGCCAAGAATTGCAACTGCATTGCGAGCACGCACTATATACACTCACCGGCCACTTTATTAGGTACACCTGTCCAACTGCTCGTTAACACTTAATTTCTAATCAGCCAATCACATGGCGGAAACTGCAATTTAGACATGTAGACATGGTCAAGACAATCTCCTGCAGTTCAAACCGAGCATCAGTATGGGGAAGAAAGGTGATTTGAGGCCTTTGAACGTGGCATGGTTGTTGGTGCCAGAAGGGCTGGTCTGAGTATTTCAGAAACTGCTGATCTACTGGGATTTTCACGCACAACCATCTCTAGGGTTTACAGAGAATGGTCCGAAAAAGAAAAAACATCCAGTGAGCGGCAGTTCTGTGGGCAGAAATGCCTTGTTGATGCCAGAGGTCAGAGGAGAATGGGCAGACTGGTTCGAGCTGATAGAAAGGCAACAGTAACTCAAATCGCCACCCGTTACAACTAAGGCAGGCAGAAGAGCATCTCTGAACGCACAGTACGTCGAACTTTGAGGCAGATGGGCTACAGCAGCAGAAGACCACACCGGGTGCCACTCCTATCAGCTAAGAACAGGAAACTGAGGCTACAATTTGCACAAGCTCATCGAAATTGGACAGTAGAAGATTGGAAAAACGTTGCCTGGTCTGATGAGTCTCGATTTCTGCTGTGACATTCGGATGGTAGGGTCAGAATTTGGCGTCAACAACATGAAAGCATGGATCCATCCTGCCTTGTATCAACGGTTCAGGCTGGTGGTGGTGGTGTCATGGTGTGGGGAATATTTTCTTGGCACTCTTTGGGCCCCTTGGTACCAATTGAGCATCGTTGCAACGCCACAGCCTACCTGAGTATTGTTGCTGACCATGTCCATCCCTTTATGACCACAATGTACCCTGTAACATCTGATGGCTACTTTCAGCAGGATAATGCGCCATGGCATAAAGCTGGAATCATCTCAGACTGGTTTCTTGAACATGACAATGAGTTCACTGGACTCAAATGGCCTCCACAGTCACCAGATCTCAATCCAATAGAGCATCTTTGGGATGTGCTAGGAACGGGTCCAACCCGTTACTAGCATGGTGTACCTAATAAAGTGGCCGGTGAGTGTATATATATATATCTCAAGATCTACATGTTTGAGCCATTTTCTGCAGTCTTTATCTCCATTTCTCAGTTGTCTCATGGTTGGTGGAGGAGACTATGAAGTACTTAGCACAAGGCTGGTTTTACTTGTGGGGTCATTGGACCACCATTAAATATAGCACTGACCCAAAACATCCTTGTCTCTCCTGATCTTCCTCTCCCGCTTTCCGGTACTTGCATCTTTTCTTGTTAGTTTTATTTATTTCAACAATAGCCGGGTCCAAGACATAACTCCAGCAAACAGAGCAATGTGCTGTAAAAGTGAGTGATGGGCCCGGCTCCATCCTGTCATTACCACCATGACATTGTCTATTATGTATAAATAAAACTGTAATAAGAAGGTTTACAGCCGGAGGGAAAGACTGGAGAGAACAGAAATATGAAATATTTTTATCTGGGAAAGATTCTAAAGGTCAGAAGATTATGGTCTTTTCTTTATACAATGGTCAAAACTGAAATGAAAAATCTTCACTGCAGGTAAAGCCTGGGATGTAACATCTGCCGTATATATCCTGGTGCAAAATAATAATAATATATTATTAGCATTACAATTCACCAATCATTTTTTTTAAATTGATTAATGTACAGACCACCCAAACAAATATCGGTTATGCTGCTTTGTGCCAAGGTATTAGTAGAAGAGTCTTTAAATTTATTTTTTTTCGGTACGGTGAAGGTATTACTAATATGAATTCACATGTGGTGTTTGCATTGCATATACAAATGTAATTCAAATGCCCGTGGGCGGGGCTTGGCCGGATCGCATCAGCGTTTCCAATGAAGCTCATGTGACTGGTAACCAGCACCCGGTTATGTACACATGGTTAAACACTGGGTGCATTTTTCTGGAAGCACAGATGGGATAAGACAAAGCTCCGCCTCCAGGCGTTTGCATTACATTTGTAAACCCAATGCAAACGCCACATGTGAATGCCCCTAACAGACTCATAATTGAGTGTAAATAACCTCAGCTGCTCCTGTTCTCTACCTCCTGCTTCCAGGTTTCTCCTGGCATTCAGCTTTTCCTTGAGTAGTCAGTTATTGCTAGAACAGTCATAGAGAGGGAGGATCCAGATGCAAGTGATTTGTGTGAATAACCCCTTACATATGTCTGATCATGTTATATTTGCGTCCAGCTTGATGTTATACTTCTTACCTGTCAGTGTAATCTTGCCTGTAATAATACTAAGATAACGAGTGAAAAGTGATCTCTACAGAACAGGAAGTATCAGTTAATAATTGGCAATAGTGAAATACGTAACACAATTTTTTATTATTTCTGATGAAAGGTGTTGTTATAATGGCTGTTATCACCTACAATTGTATTCTTGCCTGTGACAATACTAAAATAATAAGTAAAAATTGATCTCTATTGAACAGGAAGTATTTTATTATTATCTCTACCACAGTGTTTCATTTATGTTGAAATGTGTGGTTGTAATGCCTGAATAAAGGCATACGAATATTCTGATCATATGTGTTACCCTGTAACTGTTTACAGCATTATGTTACAGTTTTTACCTATCATCGAAATCGTGCCTATGACAATACTAAAATAACTAGTGAAAAGTGATCTTTACAGAACAGAAACATGTAACACAATTTTTTATTTATATTCTTATGTTCAAAAATATGGTTTGAATGTCTGAATATAAGTATGCAATCTGCAGGGAATTCCATTATTTTCATAACTTGAAATAAATCCAGAATCCAGCGCTACTATCTGAGAGTATGGACACACCGGGAGAGGCTGACATGTTTCTCTATCTTGTTTTTGGCGGTGAAAAAGTCACATTGATTGCTGTAACAAGGCTGCAATAAAAAAATTTATATTTTTCAACACTAGATACTAAAGTATAAATTATTTTCGTGAGATCACCTATGTTTAGGAATTCTCTTTTTTTCATTTTCAAAGGCATAGAAAACTAGAATCAAACCAGAATCTGGAATAAAACAAAGGCGATTTGTCTAGTGATCAATCCAAAAAGTGTTAAACAAAATCTAAGACTTATGATAGGTCAGTCTGGTTCTTTAACAGTAAAATAGCAAATACAATAAAAATTTGTGATGGAGTCATCGAGGGAAGAGAGCATGAACTGATTGGGGCTCATTTACTAAGGGTCCGCGAACCGCGATTCTGTCGGGTTTCCAGAATTTCTCCTGATGATGTTTTATGGTCATCATATCCAAAATAACTGTTTCCCACGACCACTTAGGTTCTTGTATGCAGGGTCAGTCTGGGTTTCCATTAGAGCAGTGATGGCTAACCTATGACACGCGTGTCAGTGCTGACACGCCTAGCCATTTTCAGTGACACGTGGCCACCAGAGAGTTAGGTTTCATCCTCGGCTCCTACACGGCCAGGTGAAGTAGCCGGGAGGCTGAGAGATTGTCATGCACTGAGCTCACAGCACTTCCTCCTCCTCTTCTTCCACCGGTCCGGCCCCTCCCCCTGTGTGAGCTGTGCCTCGTGTCTCCAGTCAGCACAGGTATCATCTCGGGGCTCAGCACCAGGAGAGGTGACCCGGCCATCAACTCCCGAAACTCCTCTGCAGCTCCTGATAGTTGTGCTGGGGGGAGTTGTTGTAGTAGGTCACCTCTACACTGACCATCTCCACAGCAGGGATGAGGGAGGACAACCACTCTCATCATACATACAAGACATCATACAGTGAGTAAGGTCAGTGTACTGTATGATAGAAGACATCTGGACTTGTGTGTCAGTTTTGTGACGTACAAGCCCTGAAATAATCACAATGCCTTGCAAACCGCCAGACATTGCGATTATTTTGCTCCTCATGAAGGAGATGTGGACAGTGGCGCCTGCACCCTCGCTATAACCTGTGAACTTTCATGACAAAGTTTGCAGGTTACTAAGCATTTCCACACGTGTCTGATTGTAACGATCTATTACAATGTGCGATTTGCACAAAGTAATAGATGATGTGGGAAATCCCCATATACTGCCAAACTGTAGTACATGGTAGGATCAATTAGACAAACTAGCGTTAAAGTACCCTAGAAGTTAAATAATTATACATGTTTGTTATTTAAACTATAAATATCACAAAATTATGTTTTTTTTTTCTCAAGGTGACACACCACCTGATTTATGCTCGGTTTTTTGGTGAATTTTGACACACCAAGCTCAAAAGGTTGCCCATCACTGCATTAGAGCATAGTAGCCTTCATATTGGGTAATCTTTTGAGACTCATTATTGTGCTATGGAGGAGGCCCCCAAAAAGAATCTGTACAGTAATGGGCCAGTCCGACCATATATATAGTATTATTTGTTTTAAATACAACTCACAGGGGCTTATTACTAAGGGTCTGCAGATCGCACTTTGGCTGACTTTCCGTTGTTTTTGGCGGTTTTGCACAGCAGTGGAAGGTATTTAACAGGAGATTGCGTTTCACGTGATCGGATTGTGGCACAGCTGCACTGGCTTTCATGCGACAGAAATCAGGGGACGTGCCGTGGGAAGATCCGACGGATTCAGACTGAGCAAGGGATTTAACTTTCTAATTGTGTCGCATTACAATGCACTTACATACACCAGGAAGAAGAAGGTGAACTCCGGCGGACCTGAGCGGGGAAGCGACACGTGCAGGATATCGGGAGCACGATCTTAGTGATTCGCGGCACAGTGCATGATTGCCGGACTATGCACTTTCAGTGAACTCCTCCGGACGGGTAAGTAAATGTCCCCCATAGTGTTCAAAATTCTAAATAAAATACAATTAAAATACAATAATACATTTATAAAAAAAATTTGAAAAAATAAGTTGAGAATTTATTTTTTATGAACTCTTTTTAGCCTTTATTTCTAAAATGAATCAGCCATGACATTGAGCGTTGTAGGGCTGGTAAGTAGCAGCTTCTTTTTACGGGTTTATTGATTTGCAATCTCTGCATGAATGTTCCTTTGTAAAAGCATGTTCTCTGTCTCTCCCTTAAGAAAACACAGTGGTTTAGTGATGCTTGGTGGTATTCCTTACTCAGCTCCCTACGAGTCAGTAGGTCATCTCTTATTAACCGTGAATCACAGATGCAATCACTGCTCCCATTGTTTGCAGGGTGAATTTTTCAAGGTGTTATAATAACACCTTACCTGCAGATCTTCAACCTTATTCCTCTCCTTCCTCAAGAAACAATACAGATGCCACACCTCATGTTCTTAAGTTTTATCATAGAATTACCTAATTTTTTCCCAAAACTCCAAGCCAAATATGATGAGGACTAGCTGATAGAGAACTAATTCAACTTAGGGTCTATGTTTGTGGCATTATGTTGCTTTGTTGGAGACCTTAGAGTGAAAACGAATGCAGATTCACTTAATAAAGCATAACAGTAGTGAACCTGCCTAGCAACAGCGCAACCTCAACCAGACTTGGTGCTAGTTGTCAGACAAGGTTAAGGGTGGCGAACTCACCGTGCAAAGTTCCTGCGGGCTAAGGCATTGCCTGCAGCAGATAAGACGCCCTGACAACGGCAAACTCACTATCAGGAACCTAACTAAAGGTCCCTGAGTGACCTCACAAGGTGACAGGGGATACTTACTTAGTCTGGTGGAGCAGACAGTTTACAGGAATTTGGATATAAGAGAAAACCGACACGAGTCTGATACAGGGAAAGCGGGGTAACACTGAGGGACAATTGAAAGATACAGACGGAGTTGGGCAAAACTGTGCCAAAAACAAGATGGCAGCAAAAGTACAGAATCGTAAGCAAAAAGAATGGTCTGTAAGTGTAACAGAGGTCAAATAACACTGAAGAGCAAACAAAACAATAGCACTAGAAATCAAAATAAGAATAACCAGCAAGGTCTGATGACACTAGGCAGGTATATAAGGCAGTTCCCGGATACGCCTCCATCAGAAGCTTTCCATCAGGCTAGTAGCCCTTGCTGGACAGGGCCGCACTGCAGCATGGAGCTCAGTAAATCCAAATACAGGAGAAACCTAAGCCACAGTTCACCCACAAGAAACACAAATAGATTAACACCACCTATTTTGCCAACTGCGGATAGAGGGACGTCTTGGCACGGAAGTTACAATAATAATAAGAGTACCTACTTCACGACCTCAGGATCTATTATGGGATGAAGGCATTGCCTTACCACAAAAATTTTGGAACCGATATTCGAAGTTGTGGTGATCATGGAATTTTAAAGATGAACCATTAAAAAAGAAAGGAACTGGATCTAGTCTATTTGCATTTTGGTCTATATGATTCTAGAGGGATATTTGCATCTGAGGAAGTCTTTAGCTATTGAATGTTTTGCTTTGTAGAAGCAAGAGTGAGGGTCCATGCACTTGACCATATGGGAGGTGGTGATATAACTGCCCAATTTTCACAGCCCCCTTAGTGGCCTATGGCACCACTCATGGTGTTGTGAGCACACAGTGGCTCACCACACCATGACCTAGCCGGGCGTGGCTGTTCATCTTTCAATGGAGACGGGAGGGGTGAAAGGTATCTCAAGAAAGTTACTTTATTTGACACATTAATTGAGATTAATAAAACATCCACAAAACGCAAACACTTTTGTATGTTTTAAATAAAGGGTTCCGGAAAATTCCCTACATATATTCCAACTGGAAACCACCACACAAGGTATACTTCTATCTAAACTAGTCTCCTTAATATTCCATAAACTACACCCTGCCCTGCCCAACTGACTTAATTTACCACCATGGGTAAGACTTAATAATTTTCAAGTGATATTTGTACAACTCATATAATTGGGGTACAGGTGGGATTATTCTCCCTAACGGCTTGTGAATAACAATTAGGCACTTGCACTTTATTTGGGTCATCATTTAATTTTTCCTTAGGTAGTTTTTGGAATATTAAGGAGACTAGTGTAGATATGAAAGTTTACCTTGTGTGGTAATTTCCAGTTGGACTATATTTATGGAATTTTTCCAGTAACAAAAGTGTTTGTGTTTTGTTGATATCTAATTAATCTCAATAAAGCTATGTGCAGATATTTTACTTTTTTGTACCGTATGTGTTCAGGTTTTCATTGGGGTTGGTAGTCGATTGATGAGTTGGTTCTTTTTGTGACACAATTCGGGAGACTTCCTTGGTGAAGACCTAGCCTATATACAATATTGTCCCAACTTGTCTCTGTAGATTTCGCAACACAAAAATGTAAGGTTCATCAATACATATAGTACAGTAGCCAATGTAATCATAGTGCCCCACAGTCATCAATTTAGTCAGTGACACACAGTAACCAATAATCACAGCGCTCCACAATAGCGAGCCACAGTGCCCCACAGTGTGAACAGTCTTAATTCCCCACAGCTTATAGTCCCAGTTCCCCTAGTAGCCAATAGTTACAGTTCAGTAACAGAAGCCAATATAGTCAAAGTGCCTCCAGTAGCCAATAGTCATAGTGCCCCACAGTATCAAATAGTCACAGACCCCTTTTAGAAAATAGTCATAATGACCCCGGTAAATTTGACTGTCTTTCTTGACAGGAAGAGGCCATGGGAATGGGAAGAGGTAAAGTGAGATATTATTCCCCTAATAGATAATAGTTACAGTGCCCTTACAAAAGCCAATATAGTCAAAGTGCCCCCAGTAGCAAATAGTCATAGTGCCCCACTATGTATCAAATAGTCACAGACCCCTTATTTTAGCCAGTAGTCACACTGCCACCCCCCCCCCCCTTTTAACCAATAGTCATATAGCTCTCTTTTAGTCAATAATCACAATGACCCCGGTAGATTAGACTGTGTTTCTTGACAGGAAGAGGCCATGGGAATGGGAAGAGGTAAAGTGGGGATATGAATGCTACTGTGCTTTTAACTGGGGAGGGCGCTAGATCACAGTCTGTCTTCTACCTCTTTGGGTTATGCCTTTTAGGGTTATGCTGAAAATAGGAGCTCAATAGACCTGGCCACACCCATTGTGCACCAGGAAGTTCATTAGCATAAAAACTGTAATTAGAGAACATCAAAGCCTATAAAGTGTCTTGTAGGAGACATGGAAGCTGGTGGACAAAATCATAAAAATCCCTTCTCCAACCGGTCTAGGTGGCGGCCATTTTCAAAGTTCTTTGACACGGTGATCACTTTTTCTATTAGCATTAAAGTAATAAAAATAGTACAAAAAAAATTGTTGTTCTCTGTGATTATAGTTGTGTTTTGCTGTGCTGTCTCCCTGGTGTGACCGTGACGTCTACATCATTCTACATGAAACATGGATAGAACATAAGTAATGCGTGCGGCTCAGTGATGAATCATCTAATATACAGTACATTGCTTTTTATCAGATGTGTTGTTTTAGGTTATTACTATTCCTCTGCATCTCGGCAGATAATACATTTTCCACTTGAGCCCATCCGCTTCATACCTCCATCCTGTGCTATAAACATGGAAACATCGTGCTCCATATATCATATGATAACTATATTTTATAACATGCCAGGACGCAGAAGGGGAAAGAACCGCTATATACGAGACCTACAGGACATTAGAAAAATATCATTTTATTTTCTTTCTTTCTTTTTTTTTTACCTTGAAAAATTGTTTGCCTCAAAAAATAAACAAGGTGAAGATTGCGGCGCATTGTGTCTGCCGTCGTGTAGATGTGATAGATGGCGCAGTAAAAGCAGAAATGTGAATCTAATTATATACATTTTATCTCATAAACTGCATTATGATGTTTTACGTGCGGCGCATAACTGGGAGAAGATAAGACACATAGATCATTGTTAGTTTTTCATGGCTAAAAAGGAGCTTTATTCCGAAATGAGCTGCGTTTAAAGGTGAAGTACAACGTAGGGGGCAATTTTCATCTACTGTGATGATAACATACGGTAAGATGATGTAGGCTCCTATTTTGGGCCCACTGTGGATATTTTGTTTTACCAGTACTAATATGATTTTTTATAATTTGCATAGATACGATTTTTCACAATTTTTTAAAAATGATTAATTGGATTTTTATTTTGGAAACAGTAAAAAAGAGACAAAGTGGTGTTCACTTAAAAAAAAATTGGCTTTAAAAGGGGTTGGCCACTTTACCTAATGTTTTTTAAAATGTGAGTAACCAGGATTGGCTACAGGTTTCAGGAGGCCACTGGGCGACATTAAACCTTATGCAATTAAACCTTGGGGTCTGAACAAGAATTTTTTTTGCTATAACAAGTGGGCCACATTTCTCATATGTATAAGTTAAACCCCTTAAAGTAGTAATAGACTTCATGGGTACATTTCATGTGGCGAAAATCTACCATCAAAATCCATCAGGACAAACCAAGGACACTTACTCATAGATCCAGACACCGGGACTGTGGTAATCTTCTTATATTTGTTATACATTGCCTTCTGCCTTCTAAAACTTGTGTAATTATGCTAATGAGCAAGAAGGGCTTTGGGGGCATTCCCAGAGCCCCTTTGTGTTGTAGATTCCCCCCTCCCTCTGCCTGCTGCAGTCACACACAGTGAGAGTGGGAAGTGCTCCTGCAAAGTGTAACAGCCTATCAAGCTACTGCACGGTGGGGCTCTGGTTACACCCCCTGGAACCATTCATACTTTTAGAGGGCCATAGATAACACATATAAGATGATTACCACAGTCACGGTGCCTGGATCTCTGAGTAATGTCCCTGGTTTATCATGATGGATTTTGCCGGAAGATTTTCTTTAATATCATGCCTTAAATTGAAAATTGGGAACATTCTGTAATAAGGCTCAATGTTTTTAAGCCTCCATTAGAGATTAGACCATAAAGGGCTTCTTTAGCCCATAAAATAAAATTGGCAGCAGTGGGTAACAATGGGTTAAACAATAAAAACCTTCATTCACCTCACTGATCAGCCCGGGGAGAGTAATAGCCATAGTAACACAGTAAATCAGTCATTTCAGTGGCATTTATTCTGCCAAGCCGGGAATTTTTAACTATTCTCGACTTTTCCAGCTGAGAACATAGGGATTTCAAAAGGTCAATGTAATTGTCATCATATAGTTCAGAACAAGTGAACTGCCAGGATGACATAATATATCCTGTGCACTTCCCCTAGTGATATTAGATGGGAAGTTATCAAAGGGGCTTTTTGTGTGACGAAAATTCCAAATGAAAATCAATTCTCCATATTGGATTTATAAGAAGAGAAACTCTACCTCTATCGTTCTGTCAAAGATCATCACAAATAACATCTGTAGGAACAAGTCTTGGTGCTGGCATCTTAGTCATTGATTGAACTTGAGATCACGATCCTGCGGCTGGAAGAATGTCAGGTCGGAATTGGTGGTACTGGTCATTTTTGTTACTAATATGGTATTTTTGTCACTAATATTCTGTTTTCTAATCATTGTTCTATAATATTCTCTGAGAATTTGGCGATTAACTATCTGTATTAGATTTGTGGGGTTTAACTTGGTGTTCCCGATCAACCAAGTTAATGAAAGAAACGCTATACTGTACACTGTATAGTTGTAATATAGGATAATATAGGATTTTTGTGGAATCCTGAAAAAAAACATTGTGAAAGGGTCAGTTGGAAGCAAAAAAAAATTACTATAACTACCCTACTCCAGCTCATGGTACCTACTGATGAGCCGCAGCATGTCTTGTGACCCCTTACACTTCTAGCTCAGCTGGGAAAGCTGGTGATGGCCACCAGTGATGACCCCCATATGGACCTTGGACCCCTTTGGGCGTATGAAAGGAACTAGTTCTAGAGTTTGCCCTACACTTGTGCATTCACTTGAGGAAATCTATCACTCGTTGAAATCTTCCCCCCTAAGTAAAATCACTGTCCTGTTCTGACTAATCCAATTATGTCTTTCTCATGAATGCTGCTGTTTTTGATCTCCCTGAAAAAGAATTTTTAAAAAATGTTCAAATTAGCTCATCTGGGCTTGCATTACCTACACCACCCCATGGACTTCAGCAACCCACTGACTGTTTCAGCCTGCCCAAGTCACTGGCTTCTTCTCCGCCAGTTGCTCACCTGTTCTTTAGGTCCTGTGCACCAGTGGCTACATGGTGTACATGGCCCATGTGAGTGAGGGCACCACCTCAGACTGCTCCAGCCTCCTTTTTGATTGCTAGAACTGGATGAGAATGAGACAATAATGTCGGTGACAGAAGACAGGCTGGAACAGTCAGTGTGTGCTACAGAAGTGTGGCAGAGGATGTATAGAATGTGCTGGTGCCAGAACCAGGAGGGAATCTGGTAATGCCCCGCAAATCACTTCAGACTAATTGGAATATTTTGAAAACCTCTTTTTTAGGGGGATCCATAACAGCAGGATTCATAAAAAAGGCACAGTTAAATTAATAATGGAAGATCTTTTTTAATATTTGGGGGGGGGGTAATTTGGAGTGATAGATTTGGGCATTGATAGACTATTTTAACCTTTTAGAACCAGATTCATCAAAATGTAGTTGTCATCTACTGAATGTTTGAGGTCCTGTTTTATTTGCGGTTCATCATAGGAACCAGTTGAGTGCTGCTATCAGTGTAGTCCAATGTGGGATAAAAACAAAGATTGGTGTGATGTGCTGCCTTAAAACACAACATATAGTTTGTGTAATTAATAATTTATTCTGAATGTCTAAATAAAGATTCTCCACCCTTAGAAATGAATTCTGTAAGATAGAATACCTGATAATCCAACTAATCTAAAGATTCCTCAACAGCACAAACGTGATCTGTGCCCTTGGTATCAGTTGGTTCTGCATTAAACTTTTGAAGTATCAACCTGATAATCTGCCCTCCAAATTTGGAAAGTTTGTGAAGCGATTCCCCACATTTAGCAAATATAGTGCAAACTTTCTGTGTGCAGTTTGTCTGTAGAGGGTACAGATTCAGGAATTGTGGAGCACGTTCTCCATGAATCTGGTGCCCCCTGCACTGCTCCCACAGAGTGCACCATTTTTTTCCCGTGCACTTTGTTCATACTGCAGAAGTGTGGCACACGGGCTGTCTAAGCAGTAACTCTCCCCTTTTGCTGCACATGTTTTCTCTCTTGTTGGACACAGAGCAGCCGCAAAACACAAAACTAGCGCAGACACTTTATCAATACATGTACAAGCAGTTTGGATGTTCTTTTTAGTGCAAAATCAGACAGAAAACTAGATGTGGGACAATAGTGAACTCAAATAGTTTAGTGAGTGACCGGGTAAGTAAATGTGCCCCTTTGTCTCACCGCACCATGATCGACTCACATAGCAAATTACAGTATAGAAAGAGGAATGTTGGGAATCCTGGCGATGCTTAAAGGGGTATTCATTTCTGGGCACTCACATTCAGTTTCATTAATCTGCCATACATAAACATTTCTTCAATTATATGTTATTACATTTTTTTTACCTGTGTGAAGATAATTTCTCTTAAATGTACTCCTTGGATACGACCACTTCTGCTGGAGGGATTGCATAAAGAAACAAAAGGTTTTTGTATATGAAATGTACAGCCGTCCTGTGGTAATGAACGCTGAAGCCAAATGCTTTGGACAGGACTCAATAGCGCATGTCTGGCCACTGCTGCCGAAATGTGTGGTGGTCATATCCAAGGAAGCTATCTGGTTTCTAAGGGAAAGCATGACTACATTTATGAGAAATTCACACAGAAACATTTTTTTTAATAACATCCAATTGAAGAAATGTTTATATATGGCAAATGAATTGAAGTAAATGTTAAAGCCCATTTGGAAATACCCCTTTAAGTGAGGAACAAACAGGAAGAGAAGCAATGAAGAAACATCTTGTGCTGACCTGAGATTGTGTCTGGGGAGGAAGTAGGGAAAAAATAATAAGTAAAGAATACAGAACGGAAAGTGTCAGACAATTATCATAACTTGTAGTCAGCGTGAAAAACCCAGGATTTTATTTCTTTTATTAAGCTATGCTGTAGAAATCAGAAATAAACATTACCAAAAATGAGCATTATAATGTTAAAATAAAAACTTCATTCGAATAACGGGTATCAGGTATTTGCCAATTTTTGATTTTTTTCCGAAAAAAATTGGTTTGATGGAAATACATTACCAGCCGATTATAAAATTACCGTATATACTCGTGTATAAGCCGAGTTTTTCAGCACAAAAAATGTGCTGAAAAAACTCCCCTCGGCTTATACACGAGTCAAGTAAAAAATAAAAAACGTAATACTCACCCTCCGGTGTCCAGATCGTTGCCGCGGGTCCCGATGTTCAGCGCGAGGCTCCCGATCTTCGGCGCGGGTCTCGGCGGCTCCTCTTCTTTCTTCTCTGCTGTCTCGCTGGCAGCATCGCATCCATGCGATCTGCGGCGGGCGCACACTATGATGCGGCGGTGTCTCCGCTGATGACGTCATCAGCGGCGACACCGCCGCATCATAGTGTGTGCCCGCCGAAGATCGCATGGACGCGATGCTGCCGGCGAGAGAAGAGGAGCCGCCGGGACCCGCGCCGAAGATCGGGAGCCCCGCGTTGAACATCGGGACCCGCACCAACGATCTGGACACCGGAGGGTGAGTATTAAGTTTTTAATTTTTTTTGACAGGGGGCTGCCTGTATACTACATTGGGGGGGGGGGGGGGGTCTGCCTGGCTGTATACTACATTGGAGGGGGGGGGGTCTGCCTGGCTGTATACTACATTGGAGGGGGGGGGCTGCCTGGCTGTATACTACATTGGGGGGGGGGGCTGCCTGGCTGTATACTACATTGGGGGGGCTGCCTGGCTGTATACTACATATTGGGGGGCTGCCTGGCTGTATACTACATTGGGGGGGCTGGCTGACTGTATACTACATTGGGGGGGCTGGATGACTGTATACTACATTGGGGGGGCTGGCTGGCTGTATGCTACATGGGGGGGCTGGCTGGCTGTATGCTACATGGGGGGGCTGGCTGTATGCTACATGGGGGGACTGGCTGGCTGGCTGTATGCTACATGGGGCTGGCTGGCTGTATACTACATGGGGGGGCCGGCTGTATACTACACCCTCGGCTTATACTCGAGTCAATAGGTTTTCCCAGTTTTTGGTGGTAAAATTAGGGGTCTCGGCTTATACTCGGGTCGGCTTATACTCGAGTATATATGGTAGCTTGGAAATAAAATAAAAAAATGATCATTTTAAATTCATTTTACTAGTTGAACGGTAACTGCCTCCTATATCCAGTAAATCCATTTTTTTTGTTAAACTTGTTCCTAAAATTTCCTCTCTCCTGTATAAGCCTTAAATGTTCAACAGCCTGAAAAAAGTCATCTATGAAACATCAGATTTATGATCCAGAAACACATGTACAGCAATAGTAAGAAGGATAGAACCTGTAGAGATGCAATTTCAATTCATTAACTTTAATAATCCTGCCAACATAGTTACTACCAAATTCGAGAGACAGAGCATATTACATTATGGGCAACACAACTCATAAAATGTACTACTGTACCGTACAAGTGTCTACTAAGTGAATGGAATATGAGCTCATGTCTGCGTATCTGTACTTTTCAAAGATTTTCTACCTTAAGGTAGCCCATTATGTAATTTGGGGCAGGGGCATAACTTGGCGGGCAGTGGGTGAGGTCGGACCCAAGCCTCATTGCAATAGGGGCCCATGTGATGTCTCTTCCATATACAATGGGGCCAGTAAAATTTAAAAAAAAAAAACATTATAGTTCAGGTTTTCAGTGGGGCTCAGCAGCTTCATGTCAAGCCTCTAATTTATTGTTATATATATATATATCAGAAAATATTTTATACTATAATGACTAGCTAAGCCCCGTTGCAACACTGGGGTCATATCTAACAAAAGACATAGAAGGGAATTTATGTAAACCCCATCCTTCCAGTCCTTGCAGATATATCTAGAGGCCTCAGCCTTCCGATATTTATTCTGCGGCCAGCTTGAGACTGGGAAATTCTATGCAAGGTCCTGCCTGGCATATAATTGAAATAAAACCTGCTCCAGTTCCCAGCACAGGCTATAACTATTGCAAAGGCCCACCCCACCACCAGGATTTGCTGTAATTGCATTTACATGCCCACTTGGTGTGGAGTTGGCCAAAGGGGTAAAATAAGTCACATTTCCTGGTCCAGGAGAGGATTTGTGACTATTTCATGAAAACTGGCCTACCACCACTGATAACTTAATTTTATATGTTTTCTTAAAAACAGACTACAAGGGTGACATGGAAAAATGTATATTATTATTTTATATTTATATTATTTTATGTGTAGACTTGTTGAACTATAATTGACATCTTTTGAAGTGTCCAGGCAGCTTTTTATGACATCTTGGAGTTTTTTACAGCCTGGTAAACTCTAATCTGAAGATTGGTCTTTTCAGACCCCAAAAGACTCTTGGTCACCTCTTCCCCCCACTCCTGCATCAAGTCTTGGAAACAAAGAAACTGTTTAAATATTAAAATCTGTCCGAATCAGTCGGATCGTTCGGCGGCCCGCTCCCCGATTTCTGTCGTATGAAAGCCGGCGCCAATGCACCAAAATCCGATCACGTGCAACACGATCCCATCGCGTGCAACAGACTGGTCTGTTCAGACCCCCAAAAGACACTTGGTCACCTCTTCACCCCACTCCCGCATTAAGACTTGGAAACAAAGAAACTGTTTAAATATTCCTGGACACTTCCCCTTATTAACACTTTCTCCAATCCTGAAAGACTAATTCATCAATGGGAGGTTCTGAAACCTGAACTAAACTGAACATATAAAACAATAAGATGCAGTAGAATACAGGGTTGATGCTATGGAGGCTGTCGGACAAGCTGGGGTGTTCCATATTTCACCCACCTCCAGCAAATCAGGAATTTCTTTAATTTGTAAGTTTCTGATATTTTTCAACTGTTTTGCCATGTTGTGTGTCATTTTATTTTGTAATTCTTTTATTTTAACATCTTTTTGGAAGCACTGAACACCTTTTGTAATTAAAGCTTTCACTTTAATTTTGGTCCCTTTATGCTCTGTAAAGTGTGGTTAGCTGTGTGACTGCTAGAGCGCTGAGCGTGCATGTCCAGTGGTGTGACAAGATGACTGCTAGAGAGCTGAGCGTGCAAATTAACCCATACAGTCGCACCTTAAGTCACGTGTCGAAGCAGCATGTCATTTCCGTGACAGAGGGTTATTTGATTTCTATGAAGCCGCTAATAATGTGTGAAATCCCAAAATGTCAACGGTGGTACAGCAAGGCCGACGTTAGTGCCTCCCTGACCTATGGCTGACATTCAATAAAGAAGACTTTTCTAGATGAGTGCCGCATTTTGTCTTTTTTTGCCTATTGAAATCCCAAAATGTTGTTATGAATCATGAATCTTTGGCGCTGCTAGTGATCTTGGGCGTGGTTCCCAGCAGCTCCTCTTCTCTCTTCTTTCTTATCTCTGCTTTCTTCTCTCTTCTTTCTTCTCTAGCCGGCAGAGTTGCGTCCATGCGACTTGCTGGTAGACGCACACTATGATGCGGCGGTGTCCCCGCTGATATCATCACCGCATCATAGTGTGCGCCCGCGGGCAGGTCGCATGGACGCGACTGCCGGCTAGAGAAGAAAAAAGACAGAAGCCACCGGGAGCCGCCGCCCGGGATCGGGGGCAAGTATTACGTTTTTTATTTTTTATGCACTTGGCAGGGGGCTGGCCGAATACTGTGTGGGGGCTGGCCGTATACTGTATGGGTGCTGGCTGTATAGTGTATGGGGGCTGGCTGTATACTGTATGGGGGCTGGCTGTATACTACATGGGGGCTGGCTGTATACTGTATGGGGGCTGGCTGTATACTGCATGGGGGCTGTCTGTATACTGCATGGGGGCTGGCTGTATACTACTTGGAGCTGGCTGTATACTACTTGGGGCTGGCTGTATACTGTATGGGGGCTGGCTGTATACTGCATGGGGGCTGTCTGTATAGTACATGGGGGCTGGCTGTATACTACTTGGAGCTGGCTGTATAGTACATGGGGGCTGGCTGTATACTACATGGGGGCTGGCTGCATTCTACTTGGGGCTGGCTGTATTCTACTTGGGGCTGGCTGTATACTACATGGGGGCTGGCTGTATACTGTATGGGGGCTGGCTGTATACTACATGGGGCTGGCTGTATAGTACATGGGGACTGGCTGTATACTACTTAGAGCTGGCTGCATACTACTTGGGGCTGGCTGTATACTACTTGGGGCAGGCAGTAGGACATCCACTACATTAAGAATGGGGATTCTTTACTGTAAGACTATGCATCTCATTTACCCAGGTTGTTGTAATGGCTGTTACATTGTACAAGTTTAGGAGAGGCCTGGGTGCTTTTCTACACATATTCCATATATTATAATCTATTCTATACATTCTAGTGCCTTATATAAAAAACCACCACATGCAGATCATTCTTCAAAGATTTGACGCACCCCAACCAATATTGAATAAGTCAGTCATTGCCAGAGGCGATAATCTATCATTCTGCTCAATCATGGACTAAGACACTTCAGCTAAGGAATGAAAACAGGGGATTTGACATACAAATATTCATTTCTCAATTTAGAACTCACTTCAATATCCATTCTCCATTCCAATAAATCTCCAAACCATCTGGTGATACTTAATTGAGTTGCACAATAGCTTGACATGTGAGTCAATGAATTAAGTGCCTATGCCTTTCCTTCATTTAAAATTCTGCATTCATAACCACCAGAGAAGTTAATATCTGCTCGGTAAAATTACTTACTGATCATCCAGCCCAGCCTTATATCATGGAGTGTTGATCTAGAACACGGCAAATCCGAATGAGGTAGATGATGATTTTCCTTATTTTAGGGAATCTTTCTTCATTCTTGGATAAAATGGAGGCTACCGATTCCCCGATCACCACACTTATAAGCTTTTTAGACATACATCTTATTTTTAGAAGCAATATGTCATTTTGGAAAAAAATCTCATTCTATCTTTATGAAAATTAGCTTCTCTGTGCCCCAGGGGTGTGGCCTTGCCTTCTGTTGCACCCTTTCCTTTACTAAAGTGGTCAACATTTGTTAAAAAGTTTGCCCTAGTTAGGTGCACTAGTAGGCAAGGACACTACCCATAATATGAATATTTTCCTTAAGTTTTAGTTTGTTAGGCTTTGAAAGCTTCCTACCCAATGTTGTTTTTACCAGTGGGGTAATTTTAGACCTGGTGTAAGTGGCCACCATGTTTTCATTCTTTAACTCCTAAAGCAAAATCTGGATTTGGGTGTGGAGATAAACCACCAGGCCACTAAATCTTGAAATAATTGTGACAAAAGTAGTAAGGACACTCGGGATAGGGATATAATATTACTACTGTACAAGGAATTGGTTTGACCTCACTTGGAATATGCTGTTGAGTTCTGGGCATGGTCCATAAAAAGTAGGTCCTAGAGGGTACAACGTAGAGCCACAAAACTGATAAGGGGTATGGAGGTTCTCAGTTATGAGGAAATATTAAAACAACTAGATTTATTTAGTCTGGAAAAGAGACAACTAAGATATAATTAATTTGTATAAATATATGAATGGTCTATACAAAAATATGGTTGAAAGTTATTCCAGGTTAAATGAAATGAAAAGACAAGGGGGCACTGTCTCCATCTGGAGAAAACAAGGTTTAATCTCCAGAGGCGACAGGGCTTTTTTACTATGAGAACTGTCAATCTGCGGAATAGCCTGCCTCAGGTGCTGGTCACAGCAGGGACAGCAGAGAGCTTCAAGAAGGGTTTAGATGCCTTTTTACACCTAAATAACATTATGTTATATAGATTTGTTTCCTCTAAATCCCTTCCTCATGCAATCCCTTTCTTGGTTGAACTTGATGGACGTCTGGTTTTTTTTTTAACCGTTTAAACTATGTAACTATGTAACTGGTCACAGCTGAATGAGGCAGGTCAAAAGACATCGGTATGTTGCTTTGGGAGGACAAACATGAAAATAGTTTATTTACACGCCAATGTCAGGACAGGGACAGTTAATGCATAATTATGAATCCAGGCAATGGTCAAGACAGACAACAATGAATACAAATCATAAAATAAGGCAAAATTCATCCTAGGTCAAAAGAAAGTGAGATGAACACCTCCTTAGGAAGTAGGCTTGGAACTTAAAATGTTTAGGTACCTTCCAGAGGGGGAGGTGTCTGGTATCACCAGGGATCAATGGAGATTCATTATCATTTAGGATACATTATCATTTAGCATTATCATTATTAGCATCACCATAGAGATTACGAGCCCCCAGGGAGAGGGTCTTTGTTCCACTTCCTGATGATTGTATTTTTTGTATTAATGTAATATATGGGATCCCATTATTGATTGTACATTGCCATGGAAATAATGGCTCTATAAATAAATAATAATAAATAATCATTTGTGCTTAGTTATTCCTGAAACATCTAAACTTTCGCTGTTATGTGTTGTCTTTTTATTTCTACTTTAAATAAATTACAATGTATTTAACAATTGTATGGTGATGAATGGTCCTTTATGCTATTGAGTTCTGTAATATTTCAATGTAGCAATTGACTGTTCAATGATGAGAAATGAACACTTCCGGGGATGTCCATTGTTTATCAATGTCTACTGTGCTGGCCAGACCCTTACCCCAATCCATCACAATGTGGGGGCATATCCATGATTAGATCTATGGATGAAGCTGCTGTGGAAAGATTACAAGCCTCCACCTCCATGGTTGTTCTACCACGTTCTATCTTTCACCATTGTAAACAAGCTTGAAGCCCGTGTTGATGTGAGATAACATAAAGATCAATGTATATACCCTACGCATTTACCATAACTCATTGGACCCATTGCTGTTGTATTTTTAAATGTCTCATTTTACCATGTATATGTATTAAAGGGTCATTTACTCTTCTTTAAATCCTAATGGTAAAGAGATGGAACATCCAAAACCACTAAATTATTTCCTACATCAATAACCATTCAGTAGGCTTCAACCAACGGCCACCACTGAACATATCCGTGTTCACATGTTCACTTCATCTTTAGGTTGGAGCCACACAGAGATTTGTGGTTTGTTGTTGGAAGATTCAAGGAAAAAATCAAAGCCTGATTGAATGTGTTTATGGGTGCAGGGTCGTAACTAGGAGAAGTAGACTTCTGAATGGGGCCCCCCTTCCCCCTTAGAAAATATACATATTTGTATACTCACACATGTGAGTTACATTCACACACAGTATATACACACCATATATACATACATACAGCATATACACACATACATACAGTACTATATACACCCATGCGTCATATACACATCACATATACGCACACATTCCTAAAATACACAAATACACGCAAACATACAGACATACGGAATATACAGCATTTACACATCACATATACGCACACATACCAAAAATACACAAATGCATGCAATGCCATATACAGACATACGGCATATACACACATAATACCCTAGATGCTGGGAACCCCTGACACTTTGGGGCCCCATAGCAGCTGCTATGGCTGCTACCCCTGTAGTTATGTTTCTGCATGGGTGACATGACAACCTATGGTCACGACCACAATTATTGTAAAACCCCAAACTTGAGCCCCATTTCCAGTGCATGGTGCTAGGTTGCTTTTAGTCGGCTTTACGGAGTACAAGGTACTGGGTAATTGTAGGTATCTTCCTCAGACTAGGGACCAATTGATGTGTAGCGGCATAGAGTCAGATGTCAAAACTGCTCCACTCTCAATGTCATCAGAGAGAAGTATGATTGGTGCATTCTGCCATGGAAAACCGACCATGTGATACCCAATCAGAGTCGAATCAAATCAACCTGATCCAAGTCCAACATTTAAAAATGGCTTCTTTCCACCATAAATTGAAGTCACAATTTAAGAAAACAAAATTTGGGCTTAGAACTTGTCAAAAAAGCAACCAAGATTTCCCTTCTGTGGTCACACTGTGGTCTTCAAAAAAAAGTTTTTGAGATGATCTACAAATATACAAATAAAAATCAGTAAGACCTTGAGAAGATTTACAGTAAGACCTTGAGAAGAGTTTGATCTATGTTCCTTACTGGTCCATCTCCTGTAACCATTAACCATTAGCCACCCGAGGTGAGGGCTACACGTAGACTTTTTTACAACATTACAGAAAATGCATTGAGAAGCTTAAAAATGTCTTCAGAATCTCTGAGGATGCGAGGACGAGTGAAGCGATTCAATCACCGGAGAGAAAATCACTGTGAAATTACTGATTCATTTGCAAAAGATTTTCATGTTTATCTATAGAGGAAAAAAATTAGCTATGAAATCTCTGGGAAATCCAGAAATGTAACGAATAATGAAATCTCCTGATACTCTTTGGCCTGTAGCGATCTAACAAAGACAATTTCACAGTGTTTCTATTTCTAGCCAGTAAATCGCTCTAGAAAACTGATGGTATTTTGAAGAATTTTCCCAGTGCTAAAAATATTGAGGACCTTTCCTGTTAAGGTAAACCTAGCTGATAGATCAAATCCTGTAATTTCTACTTGTCTTATTTTCCTAAAACCATTGTAACAGAGAATACATTTTAAGATGGTGTCGGCCCCCTTGTGTCACCCCCTCCTATCTGAATAGTGCTATGGAATTTGATGTGGCTATATAAATTAAGATAATTATTATTATCACACAGGTGCACATCTCGTTACAGTAATCAGAGCTATGTGATATAAAAAGCTGTGCACCGTTGTGACATCACATGACCAGCTGTGACAAGCAATGCACCTGTGTGACATCACATGACCAGCTGTGACAATCAATGCACCTGTGTGACATCACATGACCAGCTGTGACAAGCCATGCACCTTTGTGACATCACATGACCAGCTGGGACAAGCCATGCACCTGTGTGACATGACCAGAGATATAACAAGCTTTGCACCTGTGAAACATCACATGACTAGGACTGTGCACCTGAGTTGTGCACCTGTGTGGCATCACATGACCAAAAAAATAATAAGTTGTGCATCTGTGTGACATCACATGACCAAGGACCGGTACGATGAAGCTTCCTATAGAATGACAGCAAGCAGAGATCTAGAAAACTTTGTAAAGTTGTATAACTTTTCATTATGCAGCCAATATCAATTATTTGCGGAGAGTGGACCATCACTTAAGCTTTGCAATACATTTCATATACATTCTCCATTTTTGTAGTGCAATAATGACGTCTTAGTGTGGATAAGTGTAGCCTAAGAACAGCTTGTCAACCTTCGCGTGGCTTTCTCTTGAGAACCTCTATAATAGACTACTAGTTATATGTCAAAGTTGAAAGCTGAAAGCATGTAAAGTATGTGTTTTAGCCTTGGGGTCTATAGAGAGTAACAAATAATTTACTGTTCTAGTTTTTGATGACTTTTACTTTTTTTTGCTTATTTTTCTTTAAGTAAATTAATTATTTACATCCCTTCATCCGTATTCCTTTGTCATGGCTTCCTTTACATTACATGTGCAGACCCATCCGGATATATGACAGTCCAAATATTCCCTGATTTTCTATGATTTTGTAGAATCTTGGTCCTCGACGTTTCTTCTGAAAACCCCTCAGGAGATGAAAGTGTTTTTGTTCGGTTTGCATGAGTAGTCGGACTTCAAAGTGCATAGTAAAACCATCTCACACATAAAGTTGTGAATAAATAAGACTCTAGAGTAATAGGTAAGAGATGACTTCATGTTTTTCATTCCTTACTGAAATTCCAAATATAGATTATCTACCTTGTAAGGACAGCAAGATCCTGTGAGCTACATTGTAGGATAATATTTACTAAAAAACGGCATGTGAATAGTCAATAAAATATGCATTACATATATTTAAAGGGAAAATGAGAGGTCAAAATGCCTCCCAAACAAACAGCAGTGCCATACAGGGGTGTCACGGGTGCTCCTGCAACCCATGTCCCAGGTCTTAGGCGCACCCGTGTGCCTCAGTATGTCTCTGGAGCCTGGCCGGAGCCCCTCTCACGTTCCCTTGCTCCAGCGGTAGCCCCAATGCTCCTACGCTTGCGTCCCCGCCTCCTAGGCCATGCGCGTGTCGGCTCTGTAAGAGTTAAAGGGCCTGCGTTCCGATGATTGGTGTGGGCCAGCCGTATGATAAATAGCCAACCTCTTCCTGTGTTCCCTGACGGATCTTTGTGCCTTGTGTCTCAGAGAAAGCTTTCCAGTCTTTGTTCCTGTGTTTATAGTGATTTCCCGTTGTGACCTTGATTCCTGTTTCTGACTTCCATGACTATGCCTCTGTCTACCGATTTTGTACCTTGCCTTAGCCACTACCGCGATGCAAAGTTGTGCCTGTGGAGCGACCTGGTGGTATCCTGCCGCAGCAAGTCCAACCCACTTTGCGGCGGGCTCTGGTGAAAACCAGTTGTCAGCTTACGTCATCACTCGCGGTGGTTCAGTGGGTCCACTACCTCTGACCCTGACAAGGAGCATGTCATAGGAAATAGACCTTTTTTGGCCTCAAACCGATGAAGTAATGCTTAAATATTCATCTTTTTATGTATATGCAAATCAGTCTGAAAGTCCATTGAAGGTTGGTCCCGTTTACCAACAGCCAATCGTAAGTGCTCTAGGTTACCAACAGTGCGCCTCCATTGCACTTCCAGGCTAATTTGCATATCCATAAAAAGCTGATAATATCTGAAATGTTTCATCGGTTTGTGGACATAAAGTTAGATTTTGTAAAGGCTCCTTTGTGGCACAATTATTGGTATGGAAGGTATTTTAGATTTCACAGACCCACAAGAGGCCATCCTATGTCCAAAGGATAGTGGACATTTTGCTTATTGGTGAGGTCCATTTGCAGGGCCCCTTGTACCCCATTGCCTCAGAGCCCTGCACACTTTACCATCATATAGAGTCCTTAGCATGTACACTACATGTAATGTGAACTTTATCTGTGTCCCCTACAGTGTAGAATTACATGAACTATGGTTACTGTTCCTACCTGGTATCCCCCAACCTACCAAAATCTTCATTTCCACTGTTGACATGTTCTCCATGTGAAGTTCCTTGGGTTTTCCCCACACTACAATACCATACTGATAGGTTAATTGTTTCTTGTTAAACCATCCTGGTGTGTGTGTGAGATAGGGAAATTATATTGTCAGCCCCTGGGGACATGGACTGATGAGGGCAATTGCAAATGTGCAGTATCTGGATAATTTTGTAAAATAGTTGTCTAAAAGCTTTAGGAAACAGACATTGACATATATTCTTTGTAATTTTTTTGCCTATATATTATGCATTTTATATGTCAGGTCATATTTCAACATTTTAATGAAACCCCCTTTAAGTTGTCCATTTTCATGTTTGCGATTCCCATCAGTTATCTTATGTAATAACTTCTGTCATCATCATAACCAGTTCCAGTGATTTTCCCTGAGATCATATATTTTGTGCTTTTTTATGATTTCTGGGATTATTAAATAACAAAGAGGAAATCAGCATCGACCCAAAGCAACCAATTAGCCGTTAGCTCCATCGCTTTAGAGCCGGCGAGACGACGCATACATCTGATGAGTAGCATGCACTGATTGTTTTGTTACGTTGTAGCTCCTCAGTGTCGGGAAAAGAACAATGATGAGAGAGCAATCAGAATATATTTTTAATATTATGAGTTGAATAATGTTACATTGACTCATCATTACTAAAGCACTAAAAATACTGTAATTACCGGCAAGTTGATGGACATCTGCAGACCGGACAAATGATGAATTATTTATATAGTCCATGTGAGGCAACGTAGTACACAAAATTCAGGTGAAAAAATTATCAAAAGTAAGACATGAACATACGAAGACCTATGTGGACCAGTCAGATAGTAGTAAGGAAAGACCCGCCCCTACATGAAGGCTAATGAGGACCAGTCAGATAGTAGTAAGGAAAGACCCGCCCCTACATGAAGGCTAATGAGGACCAGTCAGATAGTAGTAAGGAAAGACCCGCCCCTACATGAAGGCTAATGAGGACCAGTCAGATAGTAGTAAGGAAAGACCCGCCCCTACATGAAGGCTAATGAGGACCAGTCAGATAGTAGTAAGGAAAGACCCACCCCTACATGAAGGCTAATGAGGACCAGTCAGATAGTAGTAAGGAAAGACCCGCCCCTACATGAAGGCTAATGAGGACCAGTCAGATAGTAGTAAGGAAAGACCCGCCCCTACATAAAGGATAATGGGGACCAGCTAGTCAGATAGCAGTAAGGCAAGACCCGCCCCTACATGAAGGTTAATGAGGACCAGTCAGATAGTAGTAAGGAAAGACCCGCCCCTACATGAAGGCTAATGAGGAACAGTCAGATAGTAGTAAGGAAAGACCCGCCCCTACATGAAGGCTAATGAGGACCAGTCAGATAGTAGTAAGGAAAGACCCGCCCCTACATGAAGGCTAATGGGGACCAGTCAGATAGTAGTAAGGAAAGACCCGCCCCTACATGAAGGCTAATGAGGACCAGTCAGATAGTAGTAAGGAAAGACCCGCCCCTACATGAAGGCTAATGAGGACCAGTCAGATAGTAGTAAGGAAAGACCCGCCCCTACATGAAGGCTAATGAGGACCAGTCAGATAGTAGTAAGGAAAGACCCGCCCCTACATGAAGGCTAATGAGGACCAGTCAGATAGTAGTAAGGAAAGACCCGCCCCTACATGAAGGCTAATGAGGACCAGTCAGATAGTAGTAAGGAAAGACCCGCCCCTACATGAAGGCTAATGAGGACCAGTCAGATAGTAGTAAGGAAAGACCCGCCCCTACATAAAGGATAATGGGGACCAGCTAGTCAGATAGCAGTAAGGCAAGACCCGCCCCTACATGAAGGTTAATGAGGACCAGTCAGATAGTAGTAAGGAAAGACCCGCCCCTACATGAAGGCTAATGAGGACCAGTCAGATAGTAGTAAGGAAAGACCCACCCCTACATGAAGGCTAATGAGGACCAGTCAGATAGTAGTAAGGAAAGACCCGCCCCTACATGAAGGCTAATGAGGACCAGCTAGTCAGATAATAGTAAGGAAAGACCCGCCCCTACATGAAGGCTAATGAGGACCAGTCAGATAGTAGTAAGGAAAGACCCGCCCCTACATGAAGGCTAATGAGGACCAGTCAGATAGTAGTAAGGAAAGACCCGCCCCTACATGAAGGCTAATGAGGACCAGTCAGATAGTAGTAAGGAAAGACCCGCCCCTACATGAAGGCTAATGAGGACCAGTCAGATAGTAGTAAGGAAAGACCCGCCCCTACATGAAGGCTAATGCGGACCAGCTAGTCAGATAATAGTAAGGAAAGCAATGACCATACATGAAGGCTAATGGGGAACAGCTAGTCAGATAGTAGTAAGGAAAGACCCTCCCGCACATGAATGTTAATGGGGACCAGCTAGTCAGATAGTAGTAAGGTAAGACCCGCCCTGACATGAATGCTAATGGAAACCAGCTAGTCAGATAGTAGTAAGGAAAGTGATGACCCTAAATAAAAGAAAATGAGGACCAGCTAGTCAGATAGTAAGGAAAGCGATGACCCTACATGAAGGCTGATGGGGACCAGCTAATCCGATAGTAAGGAAAGTGATGACCCTACATGAAGGCTGATGTAAACCAGCTAGTAAGATAGTAGTAAGGAAAGTGATGGAACTACATAAAGGCTAATGGGGACCAGCTAGTCAGATAGTAAGGAGAGAGAGGACCCCACATAAAAGCTAATAGGGACCATCTAGTCAGATAGTAAGGAAAGTGATGATCCTACATGAAGGCAAATGGGGACCAGCTAGTAAGATAGTAGTAAGGGAGAGGCAAAGATTCAATTTGGTGCCTTCAACAGTTGCCTTTGAAACTTGACTCAATTTTCTATTCCCCCTATTAACTTTAATATAACAGAACTATGGCTTAGGCTCCCACTGATTACATATATGGGGGTCTTCTGCCCCCTATTTAAGTTAAACAGTAGTTAATCCATTTAAAATCTATGGCAGCAAGAATGATAACAATACTGAAGTTAACTGACACAATGCAAAAAGAGACGACCGTACATGAAGGCTAATGGGGACCAGCTAGTCGACAGTAGTAAGGATAGTGATGACCCTACATAATTGCTAAAGGGGACCACCTAGTCAGATAGTAGTAAGGGAAGTGATGACCCTACATGAAGGCTGACGGAGACCAGCTAGTCAGATAGTAGTAAGGGAAGTGATGCCCCTACATAAAGGCTAATGGGGACCAGCTAGTCAGATAGTAGTAAGGGAAGTGATGCCCCTACATGAAGGCTGACGGGGACCAGCTAGTCAGATAGTAGTAAGGGAAGTGATGCCCCTACATAAAGGCTAATGGGGACCAGCTAGTCAGATAGTAGTAAGGGAAGACCCGCCCCTACATAAAGGCTAATGGGGACCAGCTAGTCAGATAGTAGTAAGGGAAGTGATGCCCCTACATGAAGGCTGACGGGGACCAGCTAGTCACATATTAATAAGGAATGCAATGACCCTACATGAAGGCTAATGGGGACCAGCTAGTCAGATAGTAGTAAGGGAAGTGATGCCCCTACATGAAGGCTAAAACTTGACTCTATTTCCTATTCTACACTTACCCCCATTAATTTTAATGTAACAGAACTATGGCATAGACTCCCACTGATTATATATAAGGGGTCCTATGCCCCCCATTTAAGTTAAACAGCAGTCAGTCCATTTAAAATCTATGGGACCAAGAGAGAGAGAGAGCAAACTGGAAATAACTGATACAATGCAAAAAAAAAATTCTATACCTATTATGGTCAGACAATGCACTGTGAACTCCACGGAAGGGTAAGTAAATATACCCCATTGTTCTATTTTTATGAGAGGATGGACGTACAGCAGACTATTATTTCCGGTGCCACTTAAATAGTGAGGATCACCCTCCAATGAGTGTATGTCTGATGTTACTGGCACTTTTACATAATTACATGATTCAATGGCTAATGATCAGAAGTGGAAGTAAAGAATGAGAGATGGGAATAGTGGTAAAAACTGTGGGAGTGGAAAAAGGAGAAGAGGTAAACACAGGAAGAGTAAGAAGAAAGGGAAGGTGAAAAAGTTGTGATGGTTCATACGTCTGAGAAGCGGAAGTTTTGTTGGCGATTATTTGCACCTTTTACATGTGTCAAAAAAAAAGTATTGGGGAAGTAAAAGAAAAGATAGGAAGGTTGGTAGTGAAGAAGGAGAGATAAAAGTACTGAGAGAAGGTTTGGACATACAGGGGAAACTGTCAGTAGCATTTTACATATTAGGCCAGTGGCAGGTTGTTGGAGGTCACATTACACAGAATACAATCATAGATGTCTGCAGCTTCATTTTGTAAAAAGCTAAGTTGGAAAATATATACAGATGAGGTCCTCCCTGTGATTGTGCATTGATTTGTCATCTCCGTTCTGCCCTTTACTTCAGGGCAGACGCACATTGGAGTTCAACACAACTAACATCCGGCGCATGTGCAGTGATACAGCAACGGCCTGGTACATGCTCCGCTGCTCATTGCACAGGGGACGGGCACGGCAGTGTAGTTGTGTTCACTGCGAATGTATGAGATGTAATCAGATGACAGGTTCCCTCTATGATGTAAGATTGGAAATGAGGGCCTGAATGATGGAAGAATGGGTGGGGCTATCAGTATAAGGGATGGGTTTGAAGTTTGGAAGCAGAAGGGGAAAAAGTGTGGGAGTACAATGAAAATGTATAAAAGAAAATTAAGTGTAACAGCGGAGGATTGAAGGAGAAAAGAAAGAAGAGAAGGATGGAAGGAAGGAAAAGGGTAAAGAAGGAAGAGAGGGAAGCAATGAATTTAGGGAAGGAAGGAAGGAAGGAAGGAAAAGAGAGTGAAGGAAGTAAGAAAGGGAAGGACGTAAGAAAGGGAAGGAATGAAGAGAGGGAAGAAGGAGAGAAGGAAAGAAGGAAGAGAAGGAAAGGAATAAAAGAAGAAAGCAGAAATATGTAAAAAAGGAAATGTAGGAAGGAATAGAGGTCAGGAAGAAAGAGAGGGTAGGGAGGAAAGAAGGAAGAGAGGGAAGAAATGAAAGCTAGAGGAAAGGGAGGAAGAGATGGAAAGAAGAAAGGAAGGAAGGAAGAGAGGGAAGAAATGAAAGCAAGAGGAAAGGGAGGAAGAGATGGAAAGAAGAAAGGAAGGAAGGAAGGAAGGAAGGGAAGAAGGAAGAAAAGAAGGGAGATATGGACTAAAGGAATGACAGAAGGTAGAAAGGAAAGGGAAAAGGAAGGAAGAAAAAACAGGTAAGAAAGAAGAGAGTAAGGGAGAGAGGAAAGGAAAAAAGTCAGGAAGAAAGGAAGGTATGAAGGGGATGAGTAAAGGAAGAAAAGATTAAAGGAAGGTAAAAAAAATAGAATTAAGGGAAAACAATGTGAAATTAAATAATTAAACACCTTTGTGTTGGTTCTATATTAATATATGCAGGAACCTACCGCACTGTATTCTGCATAACCTTGAGTTGAGAATGTACAGCCTAAATCATATGATGGATAGAACCCAAAGGCCCATAAACATGGACCGTAATGAATGTATCTGTTATAATAAGATTCCTTGTCTCCATAAAAGTACCGCAGTCCGGGCCGACTCAACAGAGCATCCATGTAAAATTCTCATTTACAATTTAGAATCATGGAATCGGCTAATTATAAACCACATTATACTCATTGATCTGCCGCACATCCAGGACCGCAGGACCGTGACTCATTTGTATTTATAAATGATAATTTATTACTTATAGGTAAGTAGAAGATGCGACCGGTCATGATAATAACAGCGCGCCACATGTTCTCCGTTACCAAATTCATGGGACCGGTGAACTCAAACTGCATGTGATTAAAAAAAATATCATAAATTAAACAAATACGAAATATTTTTCAGATATAATTCTCTAATACAACAGCAAAGGGAGAAAACATGAATGAACACAACATAATGTCAGGTTCCTCAAAGCTCATTAATTCTAAATGACAGCAGATAAATCATTATCAAAATTCAATCCCTGAGAATGTAATGCATCACAGCTAATGATCCGTCGTAAATCCTTTCTTCAGAACAGTTTTTCTCTGTCACTACCACAACTTAGCGGAGATAATCAATCAATAATTCTGTATCTCCACTGTCTCATCTGGAAGTGTCATAATATTGGAGCCGGATATTTATATCCCTACTTTGTAAATAGCAGGATGGTTTATCTTCTGTGAATGTATACATTCTATATGGATCATCGGACAGTTATCCGCCATTCTTAAAGGGGAACTCTCACTGTGAAAGTACAGAACTTGCCCAAATGCTTAGCAGTCTTGTGGAAGGTCCTACATAGTGCCCGTTTTTGTGCATAAGCCTACAAAATAGATAGCTGGTAATCACTGATATGGATGCTGATAAAGCAGAGAATGAGCAAAGATCCAAAAGTTTCTAGTTATATAAAATCTTAACTTACTTTATGCCAATCTCTTGTTCTATAACATGTTTGAAGTAAAGGGTCCATATACAATCTGCTCAGCTGCTCTTGCTCTATAACATGCTGCCTGCAGATAGGACACTATGTACAATCTGCTCAGCTCCTCCTGCTGTATAACATGCTGCCTGCAGATAGGACACTATGTACAATCTGCTCAGCTCCTCCTGCTGTATAACATGCTGCCTGCAGATAGGACACTATATACAATCTGCTCAGCGCATCCTGCTCTATAACATGCTGCCTGCAGATAGGACACTATATACAATCTGCTCAGCGCATCCTGCTCTATAATATGCTGCCTGCAGATAGGATACTAGATACAATCCGCTTAGCTCCTCCTGCTGTATAATATCCTGTAGATAGGACACTATATACAATCTGCTCAGCTCCTCCTGCTCTATAACAAGCTGCCTGCAGATAGGAAACTATGTACAATCTTTTCAGCTCATCCTGCTCTATAACAAGCTGCCTGCAGATAGGACACTATGTACAATCTGCACAGCTCCTCCTGTTCTATAACATGCTGCCTGCAGATAGGCCACTATGTACAATCTTCTCAGCTCCTCCTCCTGCTCTATAACAAGCGCACTTTGGTCAGACTTTTATTTATATATATAAAAGCACAGCAATTCTTCTCCTATCCTGTATATATGGGTGGGTACAACACAGTACTACTACTCCCAATACATCTATCTATCTATGTATATATATATATATATATATATATATATATATATATATATATATATATTATATATAAGCACAACACTTCTTCTCCTTTCCTGTATATATGGGTACAACACAGTACTACTACTCCCAATACAGCTATCTATCTATCTATGTATCTATGTATATATATATATATATATATATATATATATATATTGTAGGGGTTCAGCTCACTGGTGAGAGCCAAGACAGTTCACAGAGACGCTGAGTCCAACTTTTAGTTTTTATTGTCAGTTGTGTTCACAAGTCCAACTTGTACAGGTGCATAACTGACAGAAATAAAATACAAAACAAAAATACCTGCCCGTCTAGGCACTAGCTAATACAATAGCATTTTTCCCTCTCTGGCTAAGGGTACAAAACAAACGCATTGGCAGTCTTTACCTCCAGGCTTGTATCACACACAGCAGCACCTCTAGCTCTGGTCAGAGAGACTCCTCTCATGATGCAGCTCGGGTTTCTAAAGCCCTCGACCAGGTGTGGGCTAACGAGCTCCATTAACACAGCCCCAGAACCTGGATTAATCATCAATGGCCATCCCTTTACCAAGCATAGGAGAAAACCCTAGCTGGAATATAGATGCCATTGATGACCTTTCCAGCCACTGCCTTACATACCATCCCCCTCTGCTCAGACCTGTGGGGAGGAGCAACTTGTGTCACTAAACAATGTGCGCGTGATAACGCGTCCGCATTACCTTGTAGAGCTCCTGGACGATGTTCCACATAAAACTTAAAATCTTGCAGAGCAAGGAACCATCTAGTCACCCTCGCATTTTTCCCCTTATTTTGGGCCATCCATTTTAAGGGTGAGTGGTCTGTGACTAGTCTAAATTGTCTGCCCAGGAGATAATATCTCAGAGACTCAATGGCCCACTTCAGAGCAAGGCATTCCCTTTCTATTATCGCATAATTTTTTTCAGCAGATGTTAATTTTCTGCTGAGGTACATTACAGGGTGTTCTTCCCCATTTTTTTCCTGAGAAAGGACAGCCCCTAACCCAACATTAGAGGCATCTGCTTGCAGTATAAACTCCTCCCTAAAGTTAGGAGAAATCAATACCGGCCTCTTACACAGCACGTCCTTCAATCGCTGGAAAGCCTGTTCTGCCTCCTCATTCCACTTTACCATGTTGGACATTGACCCCCTGGTAAGGTCTGTGAGAGGAGCGGCAATAGTGGCAAAGTTTGGCACAAACCTCCTGTAATAACCCGCTATGCCCAAGAAGGCTCTGACCTGCTTTTTGGAAATGGGCTGAGGCCAGTTTTTAATTGCCTCAATTTTGTCACTTTGGGGTTTGATGACTCCTCTTCCAATGTTATACCCCAAATATCTAGCCTCCTCTAGACCAATTTTACATTTTCTTGGGTTGGCGGTTAAGCCGGCCTCCCGCAAGGAATCCAAGACAGCTTGTACCTTCCCTAGATGAGATTCCCAATCTGGGCTAAAGATAACCACATCATCTAGGTAGGCTGCTGAATATGTTCTATGACGCTCCAAAATTAGGTCCATTAACCTCTGAAAAGTGGCTGGTGCACCATGTGGGCCGAAAGGGAGTACTTTATACTGATAGTGGCCATCTGGGGTAGAGAAAGCAGTCTTTTCCTTTGCCTCTTTAGTTAATGGAACCTGCCAATAGCCCTTAGTAAGGTCCAGAGTAGTGACATACCTAGCCGGACCCAACCTTTCTATCAATTCATCAACCCTGGGCATAGGATAGGCATCAAATTTTGAGATTTCATTCAACTTCCTAAAGTCGTTACAAAATCTCAGGGTACCGTCGGGTTTGGGAATGAGAACGATTGGGCTAGACCAACCACTTTGTGACTTTTCAATAACCTCAAGGTCAAACATTTTCTTCACTTCCTCTGAGATTGCCTGTCTCTGGGCTTCGGGTACACGATATGGGCGCAACTTAACCTTGTCTCCTGGCTGTGTCACAATATCATGCTTTATAAGGTTGGTACGTCCCGACAACTCAGAGAATGTTTCCCTGTTCCTTTGCAGCAGCTCCCTGACCTCTTGTTTCTGAACTGCGGATAAAGTTTCAGCGACATAAACCTCAGGCAATACATTGCTCGGAAACTGTTGAGGCTGCTTTGTGGCACAAAGCACCTCACGATCTTTCCAGGGTTTAATGAGGTTAACATGGTATATCTGGTAGGGTTTTCTTTTCCCTGGTTGATATACCTTATAATTAACCTCATTAACCCTTTCAACAACCTCATAGGGCCCTTGCCACTTTGCCAAAAATTTACTTTCTACTGTGGGTACCAGAATTAACACTCTATCACCTGGTTGGAAAGTTCTGACCCTAGCAGATCTATTGTAGACCCTTGCCTGAGCCTCTTGAGCTTGCTGCATATGCTCTTTAACCATTGGCATTACTGCTGCTATGCGGTCCTGCATCTGAGCTATATGCTCAACAACACTTCTATGTGGTGTGCGTTCCTGCTCCCAAGTTTCTTTAGCAATGTCTAAGAGCCCTCGTACATGTCTTCCATAAAGGAGTTCAAAGGGTGAGAACCCTGTAGATGCCTGGGGAACCTCCCTTATAGAAAACATTAAATAGGGAAGAAGACAATCCCAGTCTTTCCCGTCTTTATCCACCACCCTTTTGAGCATGCCTTTCAGTGTCCTATTAAATCTTTCCACTAGCCCATCGGTTTGTGGATGATACACAGAGGTGCGTAATTGTGTAATTTTTAACAACCGGCACAATTCTTTAGTAATTTTGGACATGAAAGGTGTCCCCTGGTCAGTGAGTATTTCTTTAGGAATACCAGTCCTGGTGAACATTTGGAACAGCTCTTTTGCTATGACCTTAGATGATGTATTCCTGAGCGGTATTGCTTCTGGATAGCGGGTTGCGTAGTCTAGGATCACTAAGATGTGTTGGTGACCCCTAGCGGACTTAGGAAGTGGACCCACAAGATCCATAGCAATACGCTCAAATGGAATTTCAATAATTGGAAGGGGAATGAGTGGGTTGCGAAAATGCGGCCGAGGAGTGTTAATTTGACACTCCGGGCAGGACTGACAAAATACATCGACCGCTTTATAAATACCCGGCCAGAAAAAGTTTCTCTCAATTCGCTCTCTGGTTTTCTCAGCCCCTAGATGTCCCCCTAATACATGAGAATGAGCTAGCTCCAATATGGTTTTTACAAAACACTGCGGTACAATAAGCTGCTCTACTACATCAGTTGGGGTTTTCTTCACCCTATACAACAAGTCATTGTGTACCATAAAATGGGGATACTCCAATTCAACGCCTGGTTCTTGGGGTACACTGTTAATAACTTTTACATTTTTCCAGGCATTAACAAGATTCGAATCTCTCAGCTGTTCCGTACCAAAGTTTCCCCTGGATACTTGTAACTGGGAAAGTTCTAAATCAGGAACTGTTTCCTCTGAGTCCCCAGCCAGGACCTCTAAAGGAAAATTATTAGGTTCCTCTTGCTCTAAAGGTACAGCAATGACAGGCACAGCTGAGGTATCAGACATAGAGACATGTTCAGACAGGTTAACAAAATCATGCACATTATACAATTGACTGTTTTTATTTTCCCACAAATCCCAGAATAAGGGAAAATCTCGTCCAATAATGGCACTGTGCAACAGGTTTTTAGCCACGCCGACTTCATGGCTTAATGTCCCACAAATAGTTTCCACCATTATGACAGCAGTGGGATAGTCCTTAGTATCTCCATGGATACAAATTACACCCATGCGGCGAGTCTGGACTTTGTCAGGGTCCACCAGACTTGCATGTACCAAAGTCACCAGACTCCCAGAGTCCAGCAATGCCAAAACAGGATGACCTTCTATTTGTACTACACAGGTCTGTCTCTCCGATGCATTGTCCATATGTGCAGCACAAGAAGGTCTAGCAAACAAGGACCCACGCCTTCCCAAGTCACACTCCATAGGTTCTCCCAGCACCGGGCAGTTAGCAGCGATATGTCCCAGTCCTTGGCAGCGCCAGCAGACTACCTGACCCCGGGCTTTAGACACAGAGTCCTGTTTTGGACTTGTAGGCCGGTCTCTAGGACCAAAAGACGGTGACCCACCCTCTTTAGATGGCAGTTTTACCCCTTTAGAATAAGGAACAGTCTTACCAGATGGTGGTTTTCTGTTGTTCCTAGGGGATGTGGGACACAGCACCTGGAGATACTCTTCTGTAGCCGTAAAGCGCTCCACTGTGGACACCAGCTCATCCACAGTTTTTGGATCTGAATACCCGACACATCTCTGTACTTTTGCAGGTAGAGCACGGACAAAGCGGTCACAGACAACCCGCTCCACAACCTGGGTTGCAGTAAGCTCCTCTGGCTGCAGCCATTTGTTGGTCAGGTGGAAGAGATCATACATCTGTGACCTGGCTGGCTTGGCAGGGTCGTACTCCCAGGTGTAGACTCTCTGTGCACGGAGAGCAAGGGTAACCCCGAGTCGGGCTAGGATTTCTTCCTTGAGTTTAGCATACACTTTGGCATCCTGCACCCTCAGGTCAAAATAAGCCTTCTGGGGCTCACATGTTAAGAAGGGGGCCAACACTTCTGCCCACTGGTCCTCCGGAAGCCGGGAACTCTCAGCAATCCGCTCAAAGGTGCCCAGGAATGCCTCTACATCATCCTCTTTGGTCATTTTCCTCATGGCATTTTGCACCAGCTGCCGGGGTGCCTGCTGCGGGGCTTGTAGCGCCTCAGGTCTCTCCGCCAAGGCTTGGATTTGCTGTTGGAGAGTTTTGTTCACCTGCTGCTGCTCCCGACCAATGTCCTGCTGAGCTTTCACCAACAGATGATTGGTCTCTCGCTGGGCTTGCATGGCTTCTTCATGCACCTGTCGCTGTATGGCATTTGCCTGCTGGAGGTTAACATTAGCTTGCACAAGCTGTTTTATAAGTTCCTCCATTTTTTCTGTTGAAACAAGTCTCTGTCTCTTTAAGGAACTGCCCGCATCCGAGACACCAAACTGTAGGGGTTCAGCTCACTGGTGAGAGCCAAGACAGTTCACAGAGACGCTGAGTCCAACTTTTAGTTTTTATTGTCAGTTGTGTTCACAAGTCCAACTTGTACAGGTGCATAACTGACAGAAATAAAATACAAAACAAAAATACCTGCCCGTCTAGGCACTAGCTAATACAATAGCATTTTTCCCTCTCTGGCTAAGGGTACAAAACAAACGCATTGGCAGTCTTTACCTCCAGGCTTGTGTCACACACAGCAGCACCTCTAGCTCTGGTCAGAGAGACTCCTCTCATGATGCAGCTCGGGTTTCTAAAGCCCTCGACCAGGTGTGGGCTAACGAGCTCCATTAACACAGCCCCAGAACCTGGATTAATCATCAATGGCCATCCCTTTACCAAGCATAGGAGAAAACCCTAGCTGGAATATAGATGCCATTGATGACCTTTCCAGCCACTGCCTTACAATATATATATATATAGTATATATAAGCACAACACTTCTTCTCCTTTCCTGTATATATGGGCAACACACAGTACCACTAATCCTAACCTGTACATATAAGCACAGTGATGTACTACAACTCTTATTATGTATATGGACTCAGCACAGTACTACTAATCCTAACCTGTATTTATAAGCACAGCACAGAACTACTACTCTTATCCTGTATATATGGACACAGCACAGTACTACTACTCCTATCCGGTATATATGTACATAATACTACTCTCATCCTGTATATATTGGCATAGCCTGGTGCCACTACTCCAGTCCTGTAGATATGAGCACACCACTGTATTGGTAATATATATACATGCAATAAGTTTAAAGTCTTTTTTAAAAATTATACTTTACATCATTTTTTCTCTTCTCAAAAATGTGCAAAATGCTCAAGTAAATTGTCCAGCAAAATCATTAGGATGCAGCTATGGATGGGCGGATTGTAATCTGGAAGTACTGCAGCTACTTAGAATAATAGAAGGTTTCTCCATTTCTATGAGAGCCATTTTTCAGGACTAGGCTAAGTTGATTTTTATCAATTATTCAATTGTAGACATGAGAATTTTTCGGTCTCCTTCACATCTCTCTTAAATGTCCACACAAACGCCTCATTACTCTAAGTGACATCTTGGGATGGTTCCAGGTGGCACATTCTGTGCACCTCAAGGATCCTTTGTTTAGTGATGTAATTCTGGCCGTGGTCCATGTGTGGAGGAAACATAAAATAATTTACAGATGTAGCCAAGTTCAACTTGACCCTTAAAGGGGTTGGCTACTTTACCTTATGTTTGTAATGTGTGTATGTAAGTGTGTGGAGAGGGCAGAGTAATAGGTAATTTACCAATATACATCTATTAAAAAATCTTCAACAGTTTTGTGATATGTAAAGTGAAGCCTCCTGTCTTTTACCTCATCAGCCGGACATTAATGACCATAAAATGTCCGCAGATGGAGGGTCATGTGATCTCTAACTGTACATGAACAATCGCCCTGCCAGGAACTTTTATTCATGAATACTATGATAAGGTCCTGGCAGGGTGATTGCTCATGGACAGATAAGATCACATCTGCGGCCATTTTATGGACAGAAATGTCTGACTAATGAGATAAAAGACAGGAGGCTGTTGCTTTTCAAAGAAATTATATTAGTAGTGTCAAGCAACAGCATGTTTCTGACCTCCTCTAACCCCTTCTGGCATGGTTTGGTGCCTTACCACCATTGTGGGAGAATTTTTGCGAAGATCAGGAGGTTCACAAAAAGTTCTCCCTTCTGGAACCCTGACTTGGCCTGGGGCAACAGGTCCTTCCACTTCAACACTCCCAGGAAACGTGCCTTCATGGTGCCCTGACCCAACTACTTTTAAAGAACTTCACAGTTTTTGCAGGTATTCTGCCATGACCAGGGCAAGATGCCAAGTCATTCCGGAAAGCACTTCTGGATGTTCGATAACGCTGCCATGACCTGTCAATCTCAGTACAGAGCCCCGAAATAGCCCCATTTGACCATGAACTAGCTGAGTGAAATGAGACAAGTTTGGGTCTCTGTGATGAGGCTAGTAAGTGTTGGAAGTGCTATCTGACTCGTGGAGCCTCATCACAGTCTTGGCTGAATGCCGACATATTCCTGAAATTCTGGGAGCAGGAAGACATGATACGCACTGGCTGTTTTGTTGGGGAAATTTATCGACAACTGATGCAAGGCACCAGGCCGTGCCAGAAAGAGCTCCAGGAGGGTGGAGGTCTCATGGTCTATCCTTGAGCCCTTTCTGGCATGTCCTAGCGCAACGCAACGGTTTTGGCAGTAGAGTCTACTGAAGACCAATGGACTCTGAAATAGTAGTTGCCCTCCTGGAACCATAGCTTGGCCTGGAGGGACCAGATATTCCAGCTTTTAGACTTCCAGGAAGAGCACCGCCTAACAGATTCTCCCAGAAAAATGTATCTCTTGTTCTCCAGCCTCGGGATCACCCAGTTTCCGTAGAGCTCCAAGAAAACTGCTACTATTTGAGAGCCTCCCAGTTTGGGCAGAAATTCGGCCGCGGTCTAGGAAAAGTTCCAGACTGTGTCGGAAAGGGCTCCAAGAGAAGGGATAGGGATTCCATGACCCCCCTTTTTTGCATCAATTTAATGAGGGTCTGAATCAAATTCTTTGAAAAAATCTGTAGAGCACTTGTTGATGATGTTTTTAGAAGACAACCCATTTAAAGAGGATCTGTCACAAAGCGGTTCGGCGTATTCATGAGGAGGTGGGACTAGGAGGAAGTGAAGCTCGGCAGTCACCGCTGGCCTATGAAGTGGGAGCGGCGATCCGGGGAACAACCAGCACCTCTATCCTCCCCATCATGAACACACCGGACCACTTTGGCGTGGTCCACCATTCCTATCGTACTATCGTTCCTATGGGAGGGTTCTGATAAAACTAGCAGTTTATCATCGCTTAAAATAGGCTAGCGCTAGGAGCTACTTTATCAAATTTTGTGATAGCTTCTAAAATTTCTTTTTTTTTTGCACAGATTCTTCACTTTGCCAAAGCACCAAAGCTTCACCGTTTTTTCATTTGTGTCATTTCGGAAATGTTCATCTTTGTGATATAGACAAATTAGATTTGTCCGTCCACAACATTTTTCTCCAGTCATCCTCTGTCGGTTTTCTGTATTCTTTTACCAATTTTAATCTTCTTTTTCCCAATTTTCAGCTCTGCTAACAGAATTACAAAGGGGGAGTCTAATGATGAATTAGCCTCTTAACATGAGAATTTCAGATTATCTAACACAGTGAGAAATTGGGACATAGGAGCGCTGATTCCAAAAATTCTGCCTTTGTAGATGATCTATTAAATTGTCATTTACAATAATATCAGTGTCTAGACTGGATTGACGAAGAATCTGATGTAACTTAAAAGCCACATTTTTAGTTATACCAAACAGCTCAATAGACAAATAGTTAGGTGATGTCACGAGTGACCACGCGATCCATGTTTCGCATCGCGGGGGCACCAGTGCTCCGTTGCGCCCCTCCTCCCCCCCCTGTACTCACCTTTCCAGGCTCCTGGCTCCGCTCGGGCCCGGGGTGTAGGCCGCACGCCCCCTTCCTTCCAGGCCGTGCCCCTCTACTGCTAGGGTGCGAGCGCGCCAACTCGTGCAGATTTAAAGGGCCAGCGTCCTCCTAGTTGCTTATCCAGCGTGCCTTTATAATGCGGCACCTCCCTTCACCCTCTGCCGGATCTTCAAGTTAGTATCCTTGTAGAGAAAACTCTCCTGTGTTTCCTAGTGTTCCTGCGTTCCCTGGTTTCCTCCATGTTCTAGCGTTTCCTGTGTTTCCTGTATCCCTGTGGCATTCCTGTATACCTGTGGCAGTCCAGTGTTCCTGTGGCGGTCCTGTGTTCCTGTGGCGGTCCAGTGTTCTTATGGCGGTCCAGTGTTCCTGTTGCGGTCCGGTATCCCCGTGGTCTTCCAGAGGTCCTGGCATCCAGCCGAGGTCCTGCCTAGCCGAGGTCCTGCCGAGATCCTGTCTACCTGAGGTCCTGCCTACCCGAGGTCCTGCCGAGGTCCTGCCTACCCGAGGTCCGTTCCTGTGTCCGGCTCAGCAGTTCCTACTCCAGTGATCCGTTCCTGTGGTTCCTTTTCCCTGCTTCTCTACCTTGGCTGCCACCACTGGCCTAGTTGCACCGTGGAACAATCTGGTGGCTCCCCTCTGCAGCGAGACCATCCCACTTTGCGGCGGGTTCTGACGAAGACCAGGGGGCCACTTAGATTCCGGTCCTGGGTTCCGGCTAGTACCATCATCTCCCACGGTGGTCCATGGAGTCCACAGACTTTAGCCTCAAGAGACTCTTCCACACCCCCGTGCATGACAGGTGATAGATCCTTATCTTTCCTCTAGTCTTTATATATCCAGATCCCGTATTTTTCACTTGCTATATGGTGGAGATTGTATGATAGTGTATGATGTATCTCCTAATGTATCCGGCAGCCGTGACTCTTTCTATTTCTATGTCTTTTCACTTGTGAAAGTTCACTAGCTGCAGATGCAGGGCAGAATCCCCCTGTGCCATCCTTCTCCTACGTCGGCCATGACCCCTACACTCCTTTTCCACACCCAAATGGTGTAAAGAGTATAATAATCGCAATTGCTGGTGGTTTGCTAGTAATTGCATCTATATCTTGGCGTCTACACCAGTTTTCTGGCATAGAAACCCTAAAAGTAATAAATTACCCAAGGGGGGCATTTATCATATTTTTTACATAGGTTTTCTGACTTACAAAGCAGGAATCTCAATTTATGGTACAATTTTTTAAAATTACTAGATAGATTTTAAGATAGTTTCTTACAACTATGGATTGTCACGAGCCGCCCACTGCATAAGGCCTTTGAGGGGGATTTCTTTTGGGAAAATTTGCATAAGGTGTGGCGCTGTGCGCATAACCAAAAGGGGAAATAGAGAATGATGGGTATGGTAGCTGGCCCACCCGGAGGTGGGTACAGGTGGGATGGTTATCTGCAACATATTTGTCAGCTCCTGAGCCGGCACGGTGCGGCGGGTGTAAGCAGGTAACGGTTAGTATTAGCTTTGCGAATCACCCCTCTTAGGCCTTGTCAATTCAGTCTGTTAATTGCATTTTATTTGTAATTGTTAATAAAGTTAATATATACTGTTTTATATGTTTATATGTTTTGTTAAATAAACAGGCTGCTGTGGCCTTATTTATCCATCGTCGCAGTTGTAATTGTTCATTTCTTCTGGTAATTGGGAGAAGGGGTAACGGTGGGGATTGGGAAGGTTCAAGGGTAAGTATGCCTCAAAGAGGCCTATATTTTATCCAATAGGATATCCAATCCTATCTGTCAGCATTTGACTCACCATGGATGGTCATGGATCCTTAAGGATCCACTAAGTAATCCACTACTGCTCAGAGCTCAGCTTTAATTTTATAAACAGCTGTGGGAAAATGAAAGCTGAACTCTGATTGGTTTCCATGAGCAAGTAGAATAGTTCTGTTCTCAGACACTTCTGATAAATCTTCATTGTTTATATGATTAACTTCACATTTTTTTACATCTTTACATTTTTACATCTTTTACACTTGCCCAGGTATGCACAGTGTTGGCGCCGGCCCTGGTCCCATTCACCTTTATTCATGGAGTGTCAGATAGAGCTTGCTTCTTACTTCTCCAATGGTTGTGTAATGGGGAACTCTGTGTATCCCAGGTGATATCGGATACCACTAAGACTGTTCCTTCCTTTGCCACAACGTAGACATGAAACAAGACAAGGAAACAGAAAAACCTCAATGACGGGTGGTAAACAATCTGGATCACAAGTGATATAGAAAATGAGGTAGAGAGTCGCAGTTAGGACAGAATGTTCAATGACAGAAGCGGAGATCAGAATAATCCAGGAATACAGATGGAAGTCTCACTTTCTGGGTTTAAAATAGGCCAAGATAAACTTTTATGGGAGGGGAGGCACTTGGACACAAGGGGGGATATTTATCAGGGCCTCTGTGTCACGTCAGTGGCGTAGAAGCCCTGATATTGCAAACGCTAGCTTATGATAATTTACCCAGTGGGACAGGAAGGAGCGTGAAGGGGGGGGGTGTCCGGGGGAGTGGTGGGCGAGGCCGGCTGGGAGTGGGCCTAAACACGGGGTGTTACTGTCCCCATGCCTGCACATCAGCTGCAGCCGGTGACTTTTCACAGGGGCTGGCATAGAGATAAATTCTGCACAGGCGCAGACTTTTGATATATAACCCCCAAGATTTTTATAGGCGGCCAGAACTGTGACCCAGTTGATTGGATCAGAGTTCCATCAGTCACAGTGTGCTAACCATTTCAGATCCAGAGCAAAGCTGCCAATAGATGGGTGAATTCACACAGTAGCCCAGCAACTAAACCACTGTTCACACTTCCAAAGAAAGAGAGACACTTAGAAAATCAGCGTCTCCTCAGTCTCCCAGCACAAACCGAGGAAGACGCGAGCACAGATGTCAACAAAATGTCTATGAAGAAGTTGGAGATGGAAGTTGGAGATGGAGATGGTGTTTTTAACACCATTATAGACACTGAATAAAGTGGCAAGATAGATACTTGACCCACCACTTCATCAAGTAGATGCTACCCCTTTTCTTGGTTGGGGAGTCCTGACAGGAGTTAAGCTAAGAGTTAAACATGAGTTAACCCTTCTCGTGAGCTCAGAAATAAAATCCATATCCATCCATATATTCAAGATACATATTTTCTAAGTGTACTGAATTATGTGCAGTCTACATTTTCGCAGCTCCCCTATGTGTTACCGTACACTTTAAAAGGGCAGAAAAAGTCACACGACACTGCTTAAAATGTAAAATATGAGGTGACACGGAGTAATGCGTGTGATCACACCTTTTCATTCTCAATTTTCATCTCCTCGTATATCACGCGGACAAGATGCGGTGGTCCTACTTCTGCCAGTCATTGCTTAAGCTGGAGATGAAACATTGTGGCGGCTTAATTGTGGGATTCTTTAAGCTTCTCGTAAAGCATCAAGTAAAATAATTATCCTACAGTATTGTAGCATGCGGAATGTGAGGCCGGCTAGGCGGCTGCAGATCGGAGTGTCGTAATCCAATTACGAGGATGGCTAATAGGCATCCAAAGAAAAGTGCACAACTAATTACTTGCTCTCCTTAGATAACCTCAAATCAGAGTTTTCGGTAGTTTTGCAAAATTATGTCTGAAGTACCCACTTCAAGGTCTCTCCATTGTTTGTCGTCTTTTATGGAGAAGAACAGTTGTGTTTGTGGTGCTTTCTACTCACTAATTGAATGGTAAAAGTATTTATACCTTGTATGATAACAAGGTTCATCCTCTTCATTCTAGAGCGATGGGAACAATTGAAACCAACACATTCTACAATACAGGAAACAGGTTTTATATTTCAAAGAAATTACTTGAACTAGTGATCTACCGGAGCACGGTTATATTAAATATTGTTTAAATTGACACCCGGGTCTGGAATAGTTGTGGTTGAGGTGACTTGGAGAGAACACACAGTACTATGGAGAGGTGACAGATCGAGGATAGGCTCCTTATCATTCCTGCCACTTACTGACATTCCAATAAGTCTAAATCACAGAGAAGGCACCAACCTGGTAAGACTCCTTGGCATATTAAAGAATATTTAACTATTAAAGCGAACCTGTCATCCAAAATGTCATTTTAGCTGGTGACAGGTTCATATAGTGTCACGGGTGCTCCTGTGACCCATGTTTTGGTTCGCAGACGCACCTGTGTGCCTCTGTTTGCCCTCTCTCGCCAGCAGCCTCACTTACCTAGCCAGGCTCCACAACGGTCTCTGCACTTCAGCATGCGGGTCCCTGGCCCCTAGGGTGCACGGGTGCCGTCCGTCTGAAATTTAAAGGGCCAGGGCACCGATAATTGGGGATGGCCATCTGATGCTCAACCTCTTCCTGTGACCTCTGCCAGATCTTTGTGCTTCTATGCCAAAGAGAAAGCTGATCCTGATTTCCCGATGTGACCTCGATTCCGTTCCTGACTCCGATCCCGTGCTGCCTGTCCTGAACCTACCGCTACGTCCCCTGACCCTGATCCTGTGCTGCCTGTCTCGACCTCCTGCCTGTCCCCGACCACGAGTTTGCCTTACGATTCTGTACTACACCTTAGCCTCCACCATGGACAAAGTTGCGCCTGTGGAGGACCTCGTGGTACCAAGCTGCAAGAGCTTTGCGGCAGGCTCTGGTGAAAACCATGTACCAATTAGACTCCGGTCCTAGGTGTCGTCTTACGTCATCATCCGCGATGGTACAGAGGATCCACTACCTCCGATCCTGACATATAGCCTATGATATTTTTTTTATTTAAATTACTTTGTCAGCATTCTGAATCATTTCAGTACTTTATAAAAGTATTTCAGATTACCTTGCTCTCTGCCAGCAGCTTGTAGTGAGTACCGGAGGGGAAGGGTGTGCAGCAACCTGTATGCCTGTGTCTCAGTCTCCTCATACATTCTTCCTCTAGTCCACATTATCCCCCTCCTCTGCCTGATTCATGCACATTGCAGGAAGGGGGGAAGGAGCTGGATGAGTATGGTAAAGATGAGACGGACGCAGGCACACAAAAGTTAGAACTGGCAAGTCTGGATAACTGGGCAACATAAAGTGAACCTGTCATCGGAAATTGGTCTAATGAGCAATTACCAGTATGTTGCCTAGCAGCTTCACACAGATAATGGGCCAGATTTATTTTCCCAGTCCTGCCGCGAGTTCACCTGCTTCTTTCTGGTGCATGTAAGTGCGTGTCTTGCGACACAATTTTAAATGTTAAATCCCTCGTGTTTTCCGAATCCGTCGGGTTGTCCGACGGCCTGCCCCCCCATTTCTGTCGCATGCAAGCCGGCACCAATGCGACACAATCCGATCGTGTGCACCAAAATCCCGGGGCAATTTGGCGCAAAATGGAAATCGCCAGTAAACCCGACAAAAGTGAGGCGTTCGGACCCTTACTAAATGAGCCCCAATGTTTCTTTCATGTCCCTGCATGGTTCTACCATACCAAGTGAGATGTAAATTTCTTATATAAAGTCAAGCAGGCAGAGAGTTATATAAGGTTCCTGATCCAAGGAACTTTAAGCTTCCTGTAATCTAAGGTCCCTGCTCAGACCCTGGCCTGTTCTCTTCATGCTTTGACCACCAGGGTCTCTTGACCTACTCTGGTCAGATTTTACAAAAACTGGGACTACTCTAATATGTACTCTAAGGTTCCTGCTCTAAGGAACTTTAAGCATCCTGTACTGTAAGGTTCCTGCTTAGACCCTGGCCTCTTTTCTTAATGCTTTGACCACCAGTGGTCAGATTTCATAAAAACTCAGACTACTCTAATACATACTCTAAGGTTTGTACTCTAAGGAACCCTTAAGTTTCCGGTACTGTAAGGTTCCTGCTCAGACCCTAGCCTCTTCTGTTCATGCTTTGACCACCAAGGCCTCTTGACCTGCCTTAGATTTCTCAAAAACTGGGACTACTCTAATATGCACTCTAAGGTTCCTCATCTAAGGAACTTTAAGCTAATTGTACTCTAAGATTCCTTCTCCGACCCTGGCCTTTTCTCTTCACGCTTTGACGACAAGGGTCTCTTGCCCTACTCTGGTCAGATTGCACAAAAACTGGGACTACTCTAATATGTAGCTCATTGGTGGTTTCCCAGAAATAAAGTCCATTTCCCTCAATCTTGGTCCAATGGTAAAAAACATGTGACCACATAGCTCTCAGGAGTAAGAGTAGGCTATGTTGAAGACACCTAAGACAAAAAAGCTTGGCGTTGCAGTGTTGTATATAGGGGAGTCAACTTCAAAGTGTTCATACACGTAAAATAATTAATAAGAAATATTCCAATTTTAACACATTAGCACAGATTATTGTCAGCATTTTCGGAGTGTTGGTGCAATATTTCCAGGTGGCAAAACCAGGGATGCATGACAATAAAAAAATTAGGTGGTGAGCCTCCGGGGAATAAGCAACATTCACACGTAAGAGTTTTGTCAGAATCATCCTAGTAGAGCACATACACCACAGCCAAGGTTACAAACATAAAACCAATTTTAGACATAAAGCAAAACCTATTACTTCCCCGCAAGACTCTGATGTGTAACCTGTGATTAAATAATCAGTATAATCCTCTAATTAAAGCCACAGTTAGTGGCAGGTGGTAACACAAAGACCCTCAGGGCCTTAATACAATGATGTTTCAGCTATTGAGGTTGTAATGAGTTCCATATTTCTGTTGTGTCATAGAAACGGGGGCGAGGAGGAAGGGGGGGGCTCAATTATTTTGTCTTTTATAATTGCTATGAATGTAAATTACATTGTGGGGATTTGTTTACACTCTTGCATAAAGAGTTCATTTAATTAATGGGACTTCATATGATTATCTGATATGTGGAATCGAGCCCAAAATAACGTATGACTGCGTTATTTATCAGTATCTAGGTGTTTTCAGATATATAAGAAAAAAAGGCTAAAAATGTGGTTATAAAATTAAAGGGATTTCTCAATTTCAGTGAAATTTATGGATCTATCTCTATACCACGTGATGGATATTCAAATCAACCATGAGACCATGCCGTTATGTTTCAGTAAACTGGTTGAAGTGTTATATACAGGCGGTCCCCTACTAAAGGACACCCGACTTACAGACAACCCATAGTTACAGACAGACCCCTCTGACCTTTGGTGAAGCTTTCTGAATGCTTTACTATAGTCCCAGACTGCGATAATCAGCTGTAAGGTGTCTGTAATGAAGCTTTATGGATAATTATTGGTCCCATTACAGCAAAAAATGTTTAAACTCCAATTGTTACTGGGGCCAAAATTTTTTTTGTCTGAATCTACAATTATAAAATATACAGTTTCGACTTACATACAAATTCAACTTAAGAACAAACCTCCGGACCCTATCTTGTACGTAACCCGGGGACTGCCTGTATATGCACTAGAGATGAGCAAAGCAGAAGTTTAGGCTCTGTGTCCTCCTTTGGGCAGCTCTATCTACCTGGATGATCTGCGGAGAAGCCAATCAGGCAGCTTTATGACCCTAGCATCCCTAGGTTATAATTGGCTAGGTGGACACTTGGTGGACACACATGACTAATCTCAGCCATGCCTAGCTGCTAGCAACGTAAAACTGCCTAATTGGCTTCTCTGCAGCCCTTCAAACAACATTTAAAGGCTAGGTGGATCTACAACCTAAAATATTGGTCCACTCAATACTAAAGGGCACAAGAGTTGCACCTGCACTGCCCAACTACCACATGTAGATGCCGACAGTATTTACTTCCCCCCTAAAAAAGTCCAAGTAAAAATCAGAATGAGGGATTGTAAACCAAGTACACTAACATACTGATGTGTGCCCCCTCTGGAAGGATACACTCTTCTTTTAGCTTCTTATGCCCTGTTTTTTTTTTAAAGGTTTTTGAATTATGCAAATTACCCTGAGGGACTTGATGCTCCATAGAAGAAGAAGAGCAGATCCTATCAAAGGGGGCACCCCCCAGTATGTCAGTGTGCTTGATTTACAATCCTTCATCCTGATGGGAGATGTCCTTCATCCCCTTCCGCCGCAGCCCTTTTTCGTTATACAGAGCTGTGTTATGGCTTATTTTCTGCGTAACAAATTACACTTCATAGTGATTGTATTAAATATTCCATGCCGTGTACTGCGAAGCGGAAAAAAATTCCAAATGCAGTGAAATTGGTAAAAAATGCATTTGTGCCGTATTCTTGTGGGCTTGGATTTTACGGATTTAACTGTATGCCCCAAATGACATGTCTACTTTGTTCTTTGGGTCAGTACGATTATGAAGATACCAAATTTGTATAGGTTTTATAATGTTTTCATACATTTACAGTGTGGCAGTATATGGGGATTTTCCTCCTCATTCATTACAATGTGCTGATAGCACATTGTAGTGAATAGTTAACACGAACCAGGCTCTGGTCTTCGGAAGACCCAAGGCTGTCTTGGCGACAGATCGACGCTCCCTGGCAAGATGGTGGTGCCCATGCGCCGCCACCTTTTGAAGCCGCCGGCAGCTACGCTGGAGATCAGCGGGAAATCAGCCACGATCGGTGCTGGCTAGAGATGAGCGAACATACTCGTCCGAGCTTGATGCTCGTTCGAGCATTAGCGTACTCGAAACTGCTCGTTGCTCGGACGAATACTTTGCCCGCTCGAGAAAATGGCATCTCCTGCCGTTTTGCTTTTTGGCAGCCAGAAACAGAGCCAATCACAAGCCAAGAGACTCTGCACTCTACCCAGCATGACGTGGTACCCTTACACGTCGATAGCAGTGGTTGGCTGGCCAGATCAGGTGACCCTGGGATAGACTAGCCGCTGCCCGCGCTGCTCGGATCATTCTGTGTCTGGATGCCGCTAGGGAGAGAGCTGCTGCTGGTCAGGGAAAGCGTTAGGCTGTTCTATTAGAATAGTGTTAGGCAGGAGTGATTCTACAAGAACCCAACAGCCCTTCTTAGGGCTACAATAACGTTATACTTTTTTTTTTTTATTTGCTTGTGGCTGGGCTTGCTGGCACTAGTAGTGCAGCTAGTACCATATTGTGAGGAATTTGCAGGGGGACTTGCTACCGTTGTGTTTAGCTCTTAGTGACGCACATATCCACCTCAAACACCAAAGTGGGACAATTTATTAGGGGTTTGATTAGAATTAGGCAGAGTCTGCTGATTTATTATTTTTTTTACCTTTATTTCATTTTATAGCTCAAACTCATCTTGCAAAGCAGTGTGCTTTCAGTGTAGGCTACAAAATAGCCATAGGAGAACCCCAACGGCTTACTTAGGCCTACAATAGCGTTATATTTTCCTTTTTTTTGTTTGCTTGTGGCTGGGCTTGCTGGCATTAGTAGTGCAGCTAGTACCATATTGTGAGGAATTTGCTTGGAGACCTGCGACCATTGTGTTTAGCGCTTAGTGACACGCATATCCACCTCAAACACCGAAGTGGGACAATTTATTATTTATTAAAATTATTATTTTTTTTTTTACCTTTATTTCATTTTATAGCTCAAAGTCATCAGGCACAGCACAAAATCCAGTTGTGTGCTGTCAGTGTAGGTTAGATACCATAGCAATAGGATAGCATCATTTTGTTAAAAAAAAAAAATAAATAAACACAAAAAAAAAAAAATTAAAAGTTTACACTTTAATTTGGAAAATGTTTAACCTGAGGGCTAGGGGTAGAGGACGAGGGCGGGGACGTGGGCGTCCAACTACTGCAGGGGTCAGAGGCCGGGGTCCTGGGCGGGGTGAGACACCACCTGCTGATGAGGGAGCAGGGGAACGCCGCAGAGCTACACTCCCTAGGTTCATCATGTCTCAAGTTACTGGGACTCGTGGTAGAGCACTGTTGAGGCCAGAACAGTGCAAAGAGGTGATGTCGTGGATTGCGGACAATGCTTCTAGCCATTTGTCCACCAGTCAGTCTTCCACGCAGTCCACCCATGTCACCGAAATCAGCACTCCTCCAGCTCCTCCACCTCCGCCTCCTTCCCCCCAGTCTGCCCCCTCCCAGCAAAATTTGGCATTTGAACCGGCATACTCTGAGGAACTGTTTTCGGGACCCTTCCCACAGTCACAAAGACCACTTGTCCGGCTGCTGCTGAGCTATTTTCCGATGCCCAGGTTTTCCACCAGTCGCAGTCTGTGGGTGATGATGACATTATTGACGTAGTGGAAGAAGTGTGTAAAGAGGTGTCCGACGATGAGGAGACACGGTTGTCAGACAGTGGTGAAGTTGTTGTCAGGGCAGGAAGTCCGAGGGGGGAGCAGACTGAGGGATCGGAGGATGATGAGGTGACAGACCCAAGCTGGGTTGATAGGCCGGGTGAACACAATGCTTCTGAGACGGAGGCGAGTCCTATAGCAGAACAGGTTGGAAGAGGCAGTGGTGGGGCCAGACGGAGAGGCAGGGCCAGAGCTGGTGCATCAGCGCCAAATGTTGCCCGTAGTCAAGCTCCCGTGGCTAGGGCTAGATTTTCAGAAGTCTGGAGGTTCTTTAAAGAAACACCGGATGACCGACGGACTGTGGTGTGCAACCTTTGCCAAACCAGGATCAGCAGGGGTTCCACCACTACTAGCTTAACTACCACCAGTATGCGCAGGCATATGAATGCTAAACACCCCACTCAATGGTACCAAGCCCGTTCACCTCCGGCCGGGCACACCACTGCTCCTTCCCCTGTGTCATCTGCTAGTCAGCCCCCTGCCCAGGACCACGGCCCAAACACCTCCCGGGCGAAAACCCCATCTTCGCCTCCACGATCCTCCACAGCATCCACCAGCGTCCAGCTCTCCATACCCCAGACGCTGGAGCGCAAAAGGAAGTATAGCGCAACCCACCCACACGCCCAAGCCCTCAACGTCCACATCTCCAAGTTGCTTAGCCTGGAGATGCTGCCCTACAGGCTGGTAGAGACCGAGGCCTATCGAAACCTCATGGCGGCGGCCGCCCCTCGGTATTCGGTCCCCAGCCGCCACTACTTTTCCCGATGTGCCGTCCCAGCCCTGCACAAGCACGTGTCAGAGAACATCATCCGTGCCCTGACCAACACCGTTTCTGACAAGGTCCACCTGACCACGGACACGTGGACAAGTGCTGCTGGGCAGGGCCACTATATATTGCTGACGGCACATTGGGTTAACTTGGTGGAGGCTGGGACCGAGTCTGACCCTGGGGCTGCTCATATACTGCCAACGCCAAGGATTGCGGGGCCTACCTCGGTCCAGGTCTCAAAGGCCTACTATGCCTCCTCCTCCTCCCACCCCTCCTCCTCCGAATTACCATCCGTGGGCATGGCGCCATCAGTCGGTAGCTCTAGGCACAGCAGCAGTGCCATCGCTAAGCGACAGCAGGCGGTGCTCAAACTGCTGAGCCTAGGCGATAAAAGGCACACCGCCCAAGAGCTATTACAGGGCATCACGGCGCAGACTGATCTGTGGCTGGCACCGCTGAACCTGAAGCCAGGCATGGTTGTGTGTGACAACGGCCGTAACCTGGTGGCGTCTCTGCAACTCGGCAGACTGACACATGTGCCATGCCTGGCCCATGTGTTAAATCTCATAGTTCAGCGTTTCCTCAAGACATACCCCAATCTGTCTGATTTGCTCATGAAGGTGCGCCGCATCTGTGCGCATTTCAGGAAGTCCAGCACAGATGCTGCCACTCTCAGGGCAGCGTAGCGCCGCCTCCAACTGCCCGCTCACCGACTGTTGTGCGACGTGCCCACGAGGTGGAATTCAACACTGACCATGTTATCCAGAGTTTACCAGCAGCGCCGAGCCATTGTAGACTGCCAGATGTCATCTTCCACCAGAACTGGTAGTCAGGTCAGTCAGCTTCCTCAAGTCTACAATGAGGAGTGGACGTGGATGTCTGATATCTGTCAGGTGCTGAGTAACTTTGAGGAGTCAACACAGATGGTCAGTGGCGATGCCGCCATCATCAGCCGCACCATCCCGCTGCTTGGCCTGTTGAAAAACTCTCTGGTCAGCATGAAGTCGGAAGCTTTGCGCTCGTCACAAGAGACGGGGGAAGAAGATTCCCTTGTTGATAGCCAAAGCACCCTTAGGTCTGTTTCTCAGCGCATATCGGAGGAGGTGGAGGTGGAGGAGGATGAGGAGGAAGAGGAGGAGAATGTTGGCGAGACACAAGAGGGGACCATTGTTGAGTCCTTCACTGTTCAGCGTGTATGGGCAGAAGAAGAGGAGTTGGAGGAGTTGGAGGAGGAGGAAATGGACAGTCAGGCCAGTGAGGGGAGTGAATTCTTGCGCGTTGGGACTCTGGCACATATGGCAGATTTCATGCTAGGCTGCCTAACCCGTGACCCTCGCGTTCAAAGAATTTATTCCACCACCGATTACTGGGTGTTCACTCTCCTGGACCCACGGTACAAGCAAAATCTTTCCACTCTCATCCCTGGAGAGGAAAGGAGTGTGAGAATGCATGAATACCAGCAGGCTCTGGTGCACAAGCTGAAACAGTATTTCCCTTCTGACAGCGCTAGCGGCAGAGGGCGTACTTCTGCGGGACAAGTAGCGAGGGAGAGTAGGCGAGCAGGCAGCTTTTCCAGCACTGGCAGGGGTACGCTTTACAAGGCCTTTGCCAGTTTTATGTCACCCCAGCAAGACACTGTCACCTGTCCCCAGTCTCGGCAGAGTAGGGCTGATCTTTACAGAAAGATGGTGAGGGAGTACGTAGCTGACCATACCATCGTCCTAAATGATCACACAGCTCCCTACAACTACTGGGTTTCAAAGCTGGACATGTGGCACGAACTGGCGCTGTACGCCTTGGAGGTTCTTGCCTGCCCTGCGTGTTGTCCGAGCGGGTTTTCAGTGCAGCTGGTGGCATCATCACCGATAAGCGTACACGCCTGTCGACTGACAGCGCTGACAGTGCTGACAGGCTGACGCTTATCAAGATGAATAAAGCCTGGATTTCTCCGGATTTTCATTCTCCACCAGGTGAAAGAAGCTCAACCTGAATAATGTATGCACTCCTCCTCCTCATTGTCCTCCTTCTCCTCCTCTTTGTACACTAAAGCATAGGAAACTGGCTATTTTCTGCCAGGGCCAACTGGCTCTAGCTATAGTACTCTATGTATTTAATTTTTCTGGAGGGCCACCTACCCAGTCCTCTGTTTTAAACAATTTTGGGAGTGCCACATACAGGCACTCAATCTATTTAATTTTTCTGGAGGACCACCTACCTGCTCCTCTGGTTTGAAAACTTTTTTGGACTGCCACATACAGGCACTCAATTTATTTAATTTTTCTGGAGGACCACCTACCTGCTCCTCTGGTTTGAAAACTTTTTTGGACTGCCACATACAGACACTATCGAAATTAAATTGTCTCCATAGCAGCCTCCACATGTCATCTTTTTAGCTGGCTCCACACGTTGTCTCCATTGCTACCTCCACACGTCATCGCCATAGCTGCCTCCAAAAGTCGTCCATATAGCTGCCTCCATACATTGTCTCCTTATCAAATGAACTGTGTCAGGCAGAATTTTGGGTTGTTTTCATGGATTCCACATCAAACTTGTTAACTTTGTCGCCACCCTGCTGTGTAATCCACAAAATATACTGGCAAACTTTTATCATTTACCGATATTATTTCAGCGCTTCTTGCGCATCTGTTTACATTCCCCTCACCCGCCATATCCCAAACTTATAAGAACGCTACTACACTTGATCTTATACAAAAGGTTCTTAGAAGTGCTGTTTGGGGAGTAGCCTAGAGACAGGGGCTTGGATTGGCGAAAGCTCGCCTGGCAGCGGAGCGCCAGCTCCATCTCAAGATCCAACTAACATAGTTTTAACTGCAGCACCTTTAATCTACTACTAGTTCACTGCCTCCATACATCGTCCCCTTATCAAACGAGCTGTGTCAGGCAGAATTTTGGGTTGTTTTCATGGCTTCCACATCAAACTTGTTAACTTTGTCGCCACCCTGCTGTGTAATCCACAAAATATACTGGCAAACTTTTATCATTTACCGATATTATTTCAGCGCTTCTTGCGCATCTGTTTACATTCCCCTCACCCGCCATATCCCAAACTTATAAGAACGCTACTACACTTGATCTTATACAAAAGGTTCTTAGAAGTGCTGTTTGGGGAGTAGCCTAGAGACAGGGGCTTGGATTGGCGAAAGCTCGCCTGGCAGCGGAGCGCCAGCTCCATCTCAAGATCCAACTAACATAGTTTTAACTGCAGCACCCTTAATCTACTACTAGTTTACTGCCTCCATACATCGTCCCCAAACGAGCTGTGTCAGGCAGAATTTTCAGGTGTTTCACCAGATACATAGTGGAACTCGGCCCATCTGTCGCCGCCATGCTGGAGACCTGAAGTTGCAATAATAGCAGCGCAATATGGATGCCCCATACTGTCGCTCTTAATCATGGAACCATTTCTGTAAAAACAATTAAAAATAGAACCACTATGCTATTCCATTATTCCTAGGTGAAATATTCAAACGACCTGGCCTGATTTGAAAATTATAATTTTTTCAAAGTAAACGCTTCTGGCCCCCAGGCCCATTTTGGGTGGGGAGGAGCCGAGAGACAGGGGCTTGGACAGGCGAAAGCTCGCCTGGCAGTGGACCGCCAGCTCCATCCCAAGATTAGGCAGCCTCAGAGGCATCCATGCATGCTGCCCCTGCTGTTTCCTGTCCATTTTGCCTCCACGATCCTCCACAGCGTCCACCAATGTCTCATTTCAACTCTCTATACCCCAGACGCTGGAGCACGAGAGGATATGCAGCACATCATCCCCTTATCAAACGAGCTGTGTCAGGTCACCAGATACATAGTGGAACTCGGCCCATCTGTCGCCGCCATGCTGGAGACCTGAAGTTGCAATCATAGCAGCGCAATATGAATGCCCCATACTGTCGCTCTTAATCATGGAAGTCGTCTCCATGGCTGCCTCCACATGTCGTCCCCTTATCAAAAGAGCTGTGTCAGGCTCATTTTTCGGGTGTTTCACCAGATACGTTATGGAACTTGGTCACTATGTCGCCACCATGCTGTGTTATCGACTAAATATACCGTCAACCTTTTGTTCACATAGGAAATCATTTCACCTCCTTTGGTGAAACCTGAGTCCATTTAGGGTATGTCGCCATGAGACTCTCTAGCCTGCCACTGCTGCCGCTGCCTCTGCATGCCGTCCCCTATAGTGTCAGGGTCAATTATTGGATGTTTTAGATGCTATCTAGCCTCATTCGGTCACTCTGTCATGGCCATGCTGTTGCCCATAATTTTGGCATAATGGTGCGATTAAGCAGCCTCAGAGGCATCCATGCATGCTGCCCCTGCTGTTTCCTGTCCATTTCCGTGGTGTTTCCATCCTTTTCTGAGGTTCCCAGGTGTTTGGCCAAGCTTCCCTGTGCAGAGCCTTGGTCCCCTTGAAAAATGCTTGAGTCTCCCATTGACTTCAATGGGGCTCGTTATTCGAGACGAGCACTCGAGCATCGGGAAAAGTTTGTCTCGAATAACGAGTACCCAAGCATTTTAGTGCTCGCTCATCTCTAGTGCTGGCACTGATTGCAGATGTTACCAGTAATTGAGGTGTTATTGGCTATGGAGGGCTGAGCCCTCTCCATGCACCCGCACTTGGCATGTGACGTATTATTATGTCTCATGTCGGTAAGGAGTTAAAGGGAACCTGTCACCAGGGACCTAATTTTCACTAAAGATAGGTTGCAAAAGCCCATTACAGCACATATGCCTTTATGCTTTCTCTAAGCATTTGCATTACAATATAAATGTGTGTTATAACTTACCTTGCACCCTGACAGAATCCTCTGTATAGTCCTAGGGGTTAGGCTTTGTTTTGGATGCATTTCAAAAAACAACACATGGCATGTCTATGATGCAGACTCCTCAGCTCTTGGCCCCCACCTTTGTTCTCCTGTACAGCTCCTCCCTCTCCCATCAATGTCAGGCCACCAGGCTGTGAGATCTGTGAAGGAGCAGAAGGGAGGATATGTACAGGAGCACATAGGAGGGGGCAGAGAGCTGAGGAGTCTGCAGCACAGGCAAGTCATGTGTTGTTTCTTGAAGTGCATCCAAACCAAAGCCCAAACCCTGGGAATAAACAGAGGATTTTGTCAGGGTGCAAGGTCAGTTATAATACACAATTATATTGTAATGCAAATGTTTATTTAAGGTAGAAAGACATATTTGCACTGCAGCTGTA